>NC_073351.2:9566944-10174722 GCF_027580225.2 Misgurnus anguillicaudatus
GATGGTACATCGACTTAAAATAGGTTGAATGACATGTCCACCATAGCCTGACGGGGTCTGTATGGGTGATTCTCACGAAAAGCATGAAAATGTAAAAATTGCTTAAATTTACTTTTTTTCCCACCAGACATTGAAAAACAAAGTCTGGAGTAAATGGGAACATTACTTTTTGTAACATAATTTAAAAAATGAGTCCTAAAAAATCTCATTACCGCAACAGTCAGAAAACATCAACATTGACATATTTTCAAAATGACATGACAAACCTGAAAGAACATAATTTGGAGATTCTGCACATGCATTTAAAATCAAAGTATTATGCTTCTATTAATTAAATTAACATTTAATAAGCATCTGTTGCGGTAATGATAATCAAAATGTCGTGTAAGCATTCTGACAAGACAATATTTCAAATTAACTGTAAAAAAAATGATCTTACCTGGTAGCCATCTTGAAGTAACTGGTCCATGTGCTTGGTCACTCAAAATCAAACTTTACTAAAATTCTGTATGTGTGCTTAAACTGTTCTCAAAAAGTGCTGCGGAGGATGAGAACATCAGGCATGGACACATCATTTTCCTAATTTTTCTTCATTATTATTATACATGAATATTCAGTAAATATTTTTTTCTGTCATCTAAAGTAGTCTAGCAAAACATCCATTTCTTTTTTTCTTAATATTTTTGTGTTCATTTGATTAAATTACAACATACCGCATGTTCAAACACAGCCGGACACATTGCGGTAATGAGAATTTCAGCAGAAAATGAGATAAAATTTACAATTATAAATTCTTATGTTGAAATCACACATTGTGCAAGGTAGAACACAGTATTGTGTTAATTCTGATGCTTTTTTAATATTACTATATTACACATTTTAAAGCTAAAATGATGTCAAAGGTTTATAAGTGATGTGCGCCACAGATTGATTCCCAGACGAGGAAATTATATTGGGCCAGCGTTCGCTCGCTGGCGTGAACTAAAGAAGGAGAAGGGGTTCCTGACCGATGCTGACTTGCCCGTCATGCTTTTGTACTAGTAAGCAATATTATATTGCTTGCATAAGTCCTGTCTGGCGCCCAAACACTATTTTTTATTTTATTTTATTGGAGGCTACTTGGAGAGTTTAGAGAGAGTCTTATATTACGTGACATTGTGGCGCTGTGGTGGCGTCATGGACCTAGGACACGGCGATCCGGGTTCAGTTTGCCTTTAAGGCAATATTTTTTAAATATAAACTTTAACCAAGCGACCACCATTACAACTGGCTTGAAAACGTGAGCTACGCGATCTTTTGGAATCATTTGAAATAAAATAAAACCCATGAAATTATATTCACATGACATGCTGGAAGGCACACTTTGTGACCTAACAACTTGTCTTCTTTTCCTTTGCGACAGTGCTGCGGCGCTCGTGGACTCTAGGGGCGCTAGACTTGGAAAAATACATGTCTAGCACCCCCTAGTGGCCAAAAAGTTCCACGGTGTGCCTTTAAATTCATTTATCGATTGCCTTCTGTGTTACTGATACTTACCAAAAGAGGGCATCTAAAAAGGCAACGTAGTCATGTTGCATACACCTTCATTACCACAGTATGTCTATGACACTTTAAAATCTTGTCTACATAGGCATTTTGCTAGATTTTGCTAGCCCACAAGTAAAGCTAATCTCAGTAGTGATCCATGTTTCAGTGCAAAGAGGTTTGTTAAAGCTGGTCTTGCTTTCTGATGGCAGGCGAAGGACGCAGATGCAGAAACCCAGAACTCTAGAGATTTTTTGTAATATTGTATGGTGAACCGAATTAAAGGTGTCTTTGCACATGTACTGTATGTCTCAAGCTGTATATCTGTTTCATGCTATGGTGTCATTTATTATAGACACATGATATGAATCACATTTAAAGGGGTCATATGATGCAATTTTAAGTTTTCTTTTATCTTTAATGTGTTATGTAGCTGTTTGTGCATGTTCTGCAAAATTACAAAGCTCAAATATCAAACCCAACAATTTACTAAAATGATCTAAAAATTATCACAGATTCAGACCTAAACAGCTCAATAGACACGCCCCCAACCTATACATGTCACAGGGTGGGAGCATTTGCATAATGCCACCCAAAATCCTAATAAAACTGTGAGTGAAACAGAAGGATACGATTATAGTAAGAGACGTGACATTTACATATGCGCTTGAGGAACTTCACAAATTGTAATCACATATCACTGAGCCAGTTTGAACGATGCACTGGTTGGTTGTTGAGATATTTGTCCCGCCCCTCCTCCACTGTGATTGGACAGCCAAGTGAAAAGTGACATTGACGAGCTGAGGATTTCACCCAAAGTTAAACATTTTTCAACTATTGCTGTTCAGCGCAGACAAAAACAAAATAGTTTTGAAAAGCGTGGTGCTTCCATTGAAAACAATTGGAAACATCTTGGTAAACGCCCCCTAACAAATCAACATTTTTCAGAAAGACTGTGTAGAGAGCAACAATAATGTTTGGTATGGGAAAAATAGTGGGCTTTTTAATTGTAAGCTAATTTAACACATTGTATTACACCAAATACACAAAATATTGTTCATGATATGACCCCTTTATGGTTGACAGCTGAGGCCAATCTGTTCCTGTGACAAAATATTCTTGCGTTATTGTATTATTGTTATTATTTAACATCTTTTGACTGATCATTACCAGGATAATCAAGTGTTTGAGTTAGAATTGGTTTTAAAATCTTTAATATAAACTGTTTGGAAGTGAGCGCTTTTTGGTTTGGATGTAACACAAGGCTGCTGAATCCCAAAAGGTTGTTTGGGTAGAAAGATGTGCAATATTAAGCCATCTGTGCCTGAATCTGTTACTGGACTGCAAAATTTTAATAATTATCTGAAACTACACTCATTAAAATGAAGTGCATTTTTGGTCATAGCAATAAAAAATATTATATTTCGAATGTTTATTTTATCACAGCATGATTTTTCATAGCTTAAGATTTAACATTTCTCATATATATCACTCAAATGAGATCCACATCTCATTACCATACACTAAATCTCATTACCATACACTGAATCTCATTACCATACACTGAAAAAATTCACTGTTCAATTTAATGTTCGGAAATAAAAATCAGTAATTTAGTGGCAGAGAGCATCTCGTGGCCATCGGTTCTTATTTACAAAATAATTACATTTGATTATTACAAAGAATGTAAGTGGTGATTTAATGTGTAGATGATTATTAAAAAATGTATATTCAGGAAAAGTGCTGTTGTTATACAAAAGGATTATAATAAGGCTTTTAAATAACCATTTAATGTTGTAATTATTGTGTCATCTGCAGATGTGTTAAAGGGTACTGCAGTAATTAAAACTAATAAGAAGGTCAGGTGCATTGAGTCAGCATAGATTCTTTATAGGACAATATAACTAATGCCAGTATTTTTTGTGGGGCTGAAAATTTGGTCATAAATATTAGAATGAACATTTTATGACATGAAATTTGTAAGGATATGTGACAGAGTCTGTAAAATATCAGCTAAAGTTTTTTTATGATTTACTGTTTTCTACATAAAATCATCCTACATAATGTAAATAACATTCTGTGAAAATATAACATTGATATCTTTAATATTGACTGAGTAAGATCATGTCAAAGATTGAAATTAATTTAAAATTAATGAGTGAAATCAAACTTTGATGCTCCTGATCTCATAATTAGATTATAAAACTTTAGCCTCCATTACACAGACAGGGTCACATATCTACACAATAAATAAAACATAGCTTGGCATTTCTAACATGGTCTATATTTTTGAGGTACGGTATTAAATAAGGGCAATATTCTGTCTTCTTTAAAGGGATTTATATGATCTGGCCGACTCTTATTTAGCCTGATTAAATCTTCAACATTTCTCCCATTTCAACACACACACGCACACACACACACACACACACACACACACACACACACGCGCGAATCTCTGGTGCTATTAATGTGAATCCATTAGCACAAGATGATCCAGAGTAACTGGATTACTGAGTGCTTATACTGCGCTTCAGGCAGATAAAATGACAGCCAGGCCAAAAAAAAAAAAAAAACTTTAGTGTAAAAACAAGAACATCTGCTAATGCTATAATATGAATTGTGTGTCTATTAGCCAGTAGTAAAAGCATATTTTCTTTTTTCAATGGCAACAGAAGTACTGTGGTACCCTATTGAAAGATATTCAGTGAACCTTGAGGTGCTGAGTACTACATTACAGTAGCCTACCATGGTATGCCAAGCTACTTGGAAGGGTACACTGAACAAAAAATTTTGTTGATTTAACCCATGGTTGGGTAAAAATTGGACAGAACCTACTGTTGGATTATAAATAAACCTTTCCTGGATTGTTTTATCCCAAATGCTGGGCTGATTCAACGCATGGTTGGATAATAGCAATCCAGTAGATTTTTTTATAAGAGTTGGTTCTGTACAATATTTACCCAACTATGGTTAAACCAACTCCAAAATATTTTTACAATTGTGCTACCAATGCCCAAAACAAGATTGATTAGTGGTAAAATAAATATTAAGAGAATTTTAACGTATGTTGCAGATTTTACATAATGATTTCATTGTAGGCTGGAAGAGGGTGAATAGTATTTGTTGTCCTTTTACAACAAAACTCAACTGCATGTTTTACTCAACTGCATATTTTTATTCTTGAAGTGATATTTTTACTGTATGATGGTTAGATTGACTGTTTTGGACTGGACTGTCGTGTTGAACTTGTAAATACAACATGGTTATCTTATCATAACCAAATGTAAACATGTAAACTAGGGTGACCACCCGTCATCACAGCGCACAGCGTTTGAAGCCCAATTCATGCGTCCCGCAAATTGAGACTGTGTCACGCATAATCAATGCAGCCACGAACGTGCATACCTTTGTGCATACCAATTCGAAAAATGGAGAAAGAGACTGAGTCTGACTCTGCACCGCCATCATCAATTAAAAAGAGAAGGTGTGGGTACAAGAAAGACTTTGAAAATAAATACTTGTGGCTGAAGTCTAAAGGTGTCTCCAGAACAGCAAATTTTTCTTGAATTTAGTGTTTAATTTTTTTGCTTACCCCATTGGCAGATTTTTTTGCTTGTTTTGTGCACAAATTACTTACATTTGGTGTTTTTGGTCTAAGGACTGGGCTTGTTTTCTTGGGTCGTTTTGCTCATCAAGAAATCATTTGCGCATCTTAATTTAAGAATTTGTAGATATTTTTACTGAAATCAAGACAAAAATACTAAGACATTTTTTCTAGAATTTTTTTTTTTTTTTTTTTTGCAGTGTAAGGTGGTATTTGCTAGAAATGGGTAAACCACTATCAATAAGTCGGCCCGTGGGTTGGGTGCACCGCCGGGCCAGGGAGTGTCCCACATTGTCCCTCAGAAAAACACCCCTTGTCCCCCCTTGGGCTTATTAGCAGATGGTCACCCTAATGTAAACATTTCATTGCATATACAGTAGTTGGCCTACATGTTAAAGTCACTGTCATTAAAGTCAACTAAATAAGAAAATAAGAAGAGAAAATCACTCACTGCTATGACTGACTAACTGTAACTTTGTAACAAAATATTATTCCATATTTATTAAAATAGGCTAAATGACTTTTGTGGAGCTCTGCTATTTAAAGTAAGTAAGGTTTTTTATGGAGTTTAGATTTCCTGAACAACTTTTTGAAAGTTACTGCAGTTAACATTTGATCTTTTGTTTTATTAACAGACAGTAAATTAGATGTGAGAAATAGACAAGTTTAAAGGTACCAAATAATACATCAAAATAATCTGTTAAATTGTTTTCTGACATCTACATAGAAGGTATGTGAATGTATTAAGTACAAAAATAATCTAGTGACGGTTTTACATGTCCATTTATAACCATAAGATTTGCCCTTAGAATGAAATTGTCTATTATTACCTTATTTGAAAGGGCCATGAATAATAATGTTGAGCTCTACTTTGATTGGCTGTTTCACAGAGCAGCTCATTCAGTAGCTCTGTGTGTGTGTAAACAGACCTTATGTTCGAGCCTGTATCAGACGAAGATACAGAATTTGAGGAATACCTAATCAATAGTTTGGAGATTGTTAATGAACGAGTGATAAGTTTGTGTTTTTTATTGACCTGAAAAACGTAACTGTAACGTCAATAGAAGAACTTTAGCCTAAATGCTAGCATATAGCATTAACTAGCATATAGCGCTAACTTAGCAGTCACAACTTTGTTTTTAGCATTGTAACAACATTGTACTTAATTTAATGTTGGGGTCTACATCATGACTGTGTGACGTATGTTGAAATGACATCTTTTGCAGCCTGACCGAACTGCTAGTAATTTCGCTACAATGATACTAACATCATTGTGATTATACTAAGTCTGAGTTAGCGAAGGTACATCAACACCTACTATGTTTACAACATTTCATTTATATCACAACATTAAGTATTTACTAAGTCATACAGTAAGACTATCTCTTACCATTTGCACGTTAGGTGAACTTCATCCACGACGATAGCTAACGTACCCATTACATTGGCTTGAAAATATTGGAGCCTAGCATGTCCCTCCACTTATTCAGCAGTCACGATTCCGGGCTTCCAAAAAGAAGCTGGCAACGACTGCTAATTATATCCATCTCGTCGTGCACGCCGAGTTGCAACGCCGTGATACCCATTTCAGTTGCTTCATTTACTTTGTCCTCCATAAGTGCGACCAACTTTTGCCAAATCCCGTAGGAAGGACGGCGAAAACATAAACAAATGCCTTGATCGCGTTTCTCTGTTCCTCTTTTTAAATCAATGTTCTGTCGATATCTTTTAGAACAAACTCAATGTCAGAATCCACACATCTGAATTCTCCAGCGGCAGCCATTTCGTTGTAAACAGATTCAACACACGCGCTCTTTGGTGACGTGGTTGATACGTTACTGTTGATCATCCGTCCATCATCGTATAAAGCCCGCCCTCACAATTTGATTCGTCGACCAGTTTTGGGACTCGCATAGTAGCTCCTCAACGGAAAAACGCCAGAGCGATCTTCCTATTTTTTTAAATGTGGTGGGCGGGGCTAAGATCGGCTGGCACCCAGGCTAGGCCTACCCTACTACTATTAAAAAATCCTAAAATTGCCCCTGATTGCAACCCAATGGGCTGGGCTTGTCCCTATTTGACCCAAGGCTGGGTTGAAAATAACTCAGGATTTTTAGGGTCCCGTTTGATGTTTAATGTTTTGTCTTTAAGTAAAATAAATCGGTAGCATAAATAATGTTTGACTTTAGATTACAGAGTTTGGTATCTTGGCAAGTTGGAACACAATGTGATACACTGATGTCCTCTAAAACTATTATATACAGTAAACATATTGTGAGACACATCTCTCATGAGATCATTTGGGGAACCATGATACATCTGAGAAGAAAGTCTTCATTTGCTCTCCATGTAGTCGTATTGTTATATCTCCGTAGGCAAGGCTTTCTTATTTCAGTTCAGTTCAGAGGCTGCATCCCTGCCTACAAAGTCTGCGTCCTTTGAATGATCCAGCCTTTGAATTGGGATGCACCCGCAGTGGTGATCCTGACAGTTCTGACAAAAACAGCTGCATGAAAGCCTTCGGTGGCCGACCTCTCACTGATTCAGATACACCGCAGTAAAGTGTGTTGGTTTCTGTAAATCACCCAGACTCCTTCAGTGATCAACACACTTGTTCAGTTAATATAGCATGTAATGGCCCATCTCTTCTGTCTCTCCAATGACCATCCAGGTGATTGTCTTCACAGTCAGACAAGGTCAATGACAGCTGTTGCAGCCAATGATCAACCATCAAAGTCTCGCTGGGACCTGCAGACAATTACTCTGCCTCATGGAGTGATGCTGACATGAAAATTGTTTGTTGGGGGAGGTGATGGAGGCAGAGATGCTGGTGACCATCATGGGCTCAAACCCACATAGCACTTAACAAAAACATCTGCCGATTTCTACGAAATTGGAACAGCTCTCAATCAAAATGTGTAACACACCTCCGCACTGTATGTGTTTGTTTTATAAGATTTTAATTTTATTGTGCTCCTGGTAGACCATTGCAAAAGTCATAGGTTTGATCCCACATTTATGAACTGTCTAGCTTTATATTCATGTACTGCAGAAGTCTGAATCAAACTTCAAAACTCTTTTGTTTTCTGTTCATGACTGATTGTAAGTATTGCATTGTGTTAGAAGACCATCATTACCACGTCGTCGCCAAGCTGCCGGGTGATGAAGTAAAATTGCACCCTGTAGATTTCACCTTTTAAGTAATTTCTTCCTCCATTAGGATTTTATGTCTACTAAAGCATGCACAGGCATAAACAAATCAGCACCTTCTGTTGTAAAAGCTGTTGTTATATTTGCATGTATATATTTTTGCGATGGCGTCCAATTATTTCTTTAAGTAATTGTATGAGTCCTTTAGCTGAGATAGTGACTCAGCAGCAAGCTATTTCATATTATATAAAAGCAAGAGTGCTTTTATTTAGCAGACCCTGAATATCCTTGAATACTGTATGATGTGACAGTCCTGCCGTTACGATCGGCTCTCAAACAAACGCTGTGGCTATGAGCCGAACAACCCTAACAAGGGCTTCATGTGTATTCAGAGGGCATAAAGTAATTTTGAGAGACGTTTAGATTTTTGGAAAGCACAATCATAAGTCTAATCAGTAGGTATCTACTTTGTGTGATATCAGTGGCTCGTCTATCATTAACCGCCTCATTAAACCTTTTTGGCCAACTGTGAATGTCTCCTCTAATATCCGATGCTCCCAAATTTAGATGTATGCTCTGCTCGGTACATTTCACACGCCACGGGTGCTGTGGTTTTACCGTCGCCATTGAGAGCATTTTTAAGTGAATGAGTTTATTCCAGTCAGTGAAAGATAAATAAAGAAACAGATGTGTGGGCTCATTAAAATCACGGGACATGATGGACTCCAAATGTTTGCATGTCAATGTTTGTCAGAGGCAGTTTATTGTAACCATGGTTTAGATATTATTGTATTCGAACAATAGGATTATAATGTGTCATCTAAATATCAGATAAATAACATCTATTATAAATTAAATGCATGGACCATAAACACTAAAAAAACACAATGAAGATGATTGGTGATTTATGTGGCCAAGCTCTTAAAAGGAAATAATAGACACCACTTTGGTGTATCATTAAAGGGGTTAGACTTCCCTAATCCCCTTCACATTCTGGTACATCTCCAGCCCATTCTCATTAAAAGCGTATGAATAGCCGGCCCAGTCTCAGGAAATGTAGTTATATAGTCACGTACATTTTTGATTCTTTTTTGTGATATTATCACGAATTTTTGCGTTTTTTTGTGATCGTATAACGAATTCCTGTTTTTGTATTGGTTACTCAACTGTTTTGTCCTATTTTCTTACCATTGTCACTTCGGTTTAGGGTTAGATTTACATAAAATGACATCCCTACCCAAACCCAACTCTAACCCTAATGCCAGGCGACATATAAAAAAATAATCAGACAAAATAGTATAAACCAATACATAAAGTGACATTCTAATGCAAGCACCACATCTAACCCTAAACCCAGAGCCGGCGCCAGACCATAACTAACAGGGGGGCATTCGGCTTCCAACGGGGGGCACGCAATAGCAACAATAACTTGCAAAAACAAGACATTAAAACAACAAATACAGCAAGCACACACTCATACAACTAGTATAGACTGTCAGCTCATTTTCCGTATAAAGTGCAAAAGACCACAAACTATGCGCAAAAGTATTGAACTTCGACCGCGGCGTGAGCGCAAGCTGAGCTCCGCTGCGCTCGCGCTTGGCTCAACGCAACAACAAACCGCCCTCGCACGGCGCAAGCCATTGAAATGAATGGGTTTCATAGCGCAGCACACACTGTGTCCTAGCTTTAAAAAAGCAGCTTTACCATAATCACGTCGTAATGCTGTTAACGGTCTAAAGCCACACTTCACATTTAAGTTTACGTAATTTAAAACAACGCTAACTTGCCTTTAAAATAGCTGAAGACGGCGTGTAAGAACATTAAACTTCCTTAAAACAGTGTCCTGTAGATTTGTAAATTCCACCTCGACCTCTAATCTCTGAGTTTGAGCCCGTCTGTGTTTGCATGAAGATGAAGCAGGCGGTGCTGGTTCGTTCTAAATGTTCTAATATCCATATTTTACACAATCCATAAAATGCCGCGAAAAAACATGTTGCTAGTATCAAGTCACAAATATGCTAAAGACGTTAGACGGGTGAGACGCGGCAATACATCCAATCAGAGAAACTGGTCTATTTTAATTAAAGAAAACATATATCAACTATATTTTCCTCATTTGATTACATTACAAGTCATGAAACATTCAATGTTTAATTTTTTTTAATTATTCTTGATATATATTAAAGTAATAAAAAACTTTGTAGGGGGGGCACAACAACCTGTTCGGGGGGCACTGCCCGCGAATGCCCCCCCTTGACGCCGGCCCTGCCTAAACCGAAGCGACAATGGTTTGAAAATAGGAAAAAGCAGTTGAGTAACTAATCACACGAAAACAGGAATTCGTTATGCGATCACAAAAAACACGGAAATTTGTGATAATATCATAAAAAAAGAATAAAAAAATATGTGACTATATCACGAAACCTTGTGAGACTGGGTAGGAATAGCACGCAGTGTGTAAAGCCGTGCAATACATACGCCAAAAATTTAAATTTTTGCATGCATATATATGCAGCCTTATCTCACAATTTTTTTTACATATTTTACAAGTTGGTTAATTCGTATCAATTCATACGAAGTTAATCGTGCAAAAACATACGATTCTCATAAAAAAAACTAACCCCGCACCTAACCCCAACATCACAGGGGTCAAGGCAAATCGTACAAAACTTATGAATGTGGTCGTATTAATTAATACGAATTAGCCAACTCGTAAAATATTTACGAAGTCTCGTGAAATAGCATTGGCATATGATATGCCAGTCCTTCTTGTTCACTAAATATCTTTTTTGTGACGATTTATGCATTGTTTTTTTACCATTGTCGCTTGGGTTTGAGGTTAGAACAACTTTTTGTTTGATAAAAAGACATCCACCCCCCTAAAACTCCAATCGAACATGGTTTAAAAATAGACAAAAAACATGTCTAAACCTATGTAATAAATGACATCCAAAAGCAAATCCCAAATTTAACCCCAACCCCAAGCGACAATGGTTTAAAAAACATAAATATTGAGAAACCAAAACATAAAACATTTTTTTTGGATTAAGTGAACGGGAAGGACTGTGTATCACATGCAAAAATGGAATTTGGCTTATTTGCACGACTTTTCACAATGCGTGCTATTTATACGTATTTCACAAGAATGGGTTGTTTACTCAAACACCCCCATATTAAAAATAAAAATGAACACTTTTTGACTTCAAAACATACAATAAGAAATCTATTAGTATCAAAAGAGTTATAATCATCTATTAGTGTGAACTGACTGCTTTTCATTGAATCTTGTGCGACCCTCCACGCAGTGTCATCAAGGAACCAATTACACTTTACATTACAATCTATCTCGGTTAATTGGACTAATTAATATTCACTGGAACAACGAACGAGTCCCATTTGATTTGTTCCAGTTTTAATTGAACATCTCAGTCCATAATCAGGCTCTGTGATATGCATCTTTTTAATCATGCTTGTCCACTTAAAGGCACCTTCAAATTCCCAAAATCTACCTCGGAAGAGAGATAACAAGCTTACGAGTTTACAAAAAAACTTAAAAACGATAATGGCAGAGGGAATCAGAAGGAGCCAACTAGAAAATGTAATAACTCTGTAGACAGCATTATGATGTTGACATCATTTTATGTACTGATTTAGGGTGGGATGGGGTTCTCTGGAGTCTTTACTAAGATGGCAATATTGAATGACCCTGGACACAGGCATGTGAAGGTTCCTAATGTAAGTATTCAGAAATGAGCATAATAATATTACCTGTCCTTCTGTCACCACTTTGATTCAATTTGATTTCATGCTCAAGATGAAACACACTAAGGACTATTTGAACCAAGGCCAATATTCATTTAGATGAGAAGTGTGATAGGAAGAAAGAAGAGCTGAGGAGCGTGATTAATTCTGTTACCGCGCTCGTACTTGTATTTCATTACCAAGGTGAAAGAGGCCGCCATAGCTTATTGCAAAAACAGGAAGCAATCAGTTTAGCTTAGATACAGATAGCGTGACCCAAAACGAGAAAACGAGAGAGGGTAAGAGTTCCAAAATTTAATGTTAGGGATAAAGCATCTTAATGTGGAACAATGCACACTTTTAAATGTATTATTTGTACATGACGTGCATTTGTATATGTTTTGGACTAACACTGAAACATACACAGTATATAGAATAATATAACAAAATTTTTACAGCATATACAACACACATCCTGTTACTTCTATACAACAAAGAGGCATGCAAACAATAATATAGAGACTGCAATAGCAGAACAAGAGCACGAAATTTTAAATGCTTAAAGGCGGAGTCCACGATGTTTGAAAAACGCTTTGGAAAAGAAGACGGGCCGACTACCAAAACACACTTATAGCCAATCAAATCAAATCAAATGCGTATGTGTGGGGCGGGTCTATCAGCAGAAGGTCCAGATTCTATTGGGGTAGGGGCGTGTTTGTTTAGGTGATTTCAAATATCAACATTGGCTTTCAAACATCATGGACTCCGCCTTTAATTTAATACATAGACATAATCCTATAGCTGGACCCTCACTTACTGTATCAGTGAATAAATGGAAAACTTCATATAAGACCCTTCAGTAGCCTACAGTATTCAAGGCTTCTATTTAGTGAAAACATTCACGTTGATTTTCATAAATAATATACTACTATATGTGCAAATGCATTTTGCATCTAGATAATTAGATTTTATGTAGTCATATGTGCAATTGACTTGGTCAGCAATGTTAACTATATTAGATTTTGAAAAATGCTTGCCTGAGCCATTTTTTTTATTTGATCTCTTGCTGTCCACATCAGTACAAGCGGTGGTCCGCAGGTGCTCCACAGGTCACAGTTTAAGACACCGCTGCTTAAAAGCATTGCTAAATGTGTTGGTGTAGGTGAGAGAACGAGCGAATGTATTAAAATGCACAGTGTGAAATCAATCTATTCATAAGCCATCAGGATGCTGCGTTTTCAGTAGTGAGATAAAGCAAAGGAGCAGGTAGCCATTAGAAAGAGCACATCGTGTGGCTTAGAGGACATTAGGGAGATGAAAAAGAGAATTAGTCCGAGAGTTTAAAATTAAACCACCGCTGGGCAGAGTACTCCGATGGAAAATGTATAAAAGATTTGTTTAGTCAAAGCGCATGAAGCAATATTTGTCCGGAGCCATTCGATCGCTGGCAGAATTCCAGAAAAGATGAATCTTTAATCTGTTTTTCTAACGGTAGGCTGGAGAATATTAATGGTGATTTTCACTCATGAAACTCACATATGTGGAAAAGATGGCGGTGCATAACTAATTAAAGTAATTTTCCTGAGAGTTTGTGATTTACAACGTGATCCTTTTAAATTATGGTTTGATACAGAAATGTATAAAATGTGTATTTTATATAATATGTATATTAACAAACAGACACCATGCCAGGTCAGTAAAGATGAGTCATAGAGTTAAATTACAAGTTGGATTAACTGAAAAAAAACTTCAATTGGTAACACTTAAAATAAATACACTTTTTCAAAAAATTTCCCTTAAAGTGAAACTAAAGTCAAATTTAAAGGATTAGTCCATTTTCTTTAAAAAAAATCCAGATAATTTACTCACCACCATGGCATCTAAAATGCTGATGTCTTTCTTTGTTCAGTCGAGAAGAAATTATGTTTTTTGAGAAGAATTTGTTTCATTTTAATGGACTTTAATGGACCCCAACACGTAACAGTTTCAATGTAAATTGCAGTTTTAACCCAGCTTCAAAGGACTCTAAACCATCTCAAACGAGCCATAAGGGTCTTATCTAGCGAAACGATTGTCATTTTTGACAAGAAAAATTTGCACTTTTAAACCACAACTTCTCATCTTCCTCCGGTCATGTGATGCGCCAGCGTGACCTCACGCAATACGTCATCATGTCAAGAGGTCATGGAGGACGTATGCGAAACTCCGCCCCAGTGTTTACAAGTGTGGAGAAAGAGGGCCGTTCCAATGTTGTTGTATATGGAATGATACTAATTAATGTCTTTGTGTCAGTTTATTGTTTAAAATGGTCCGCAAATGTGCGTTTTTATATGTAACACGTGATCTTTCCACGACATTACGCAATTATGTGAGGTCGCGCTAGCACGTCACAGGACCGGAGATAGACGAGAAGTTGTGGTTTAAAAGTGCATATTTTTTATTTTTCTTGTCAAAAAATGACAATCGTATCGCTAGACCTTTTGGAATCGTTTAGAGTCCTTTGAAACTCCGGAAAAACTACAATTTAGAACGCAATTAAAACTGTTAAGTGTTGGGGTCCATTAAAGTCCATTAAAATGAGAAAAATCCTGGAATGTTTTCCTCAAAAAAAACACAATTTCTTGTGTTCTCGACTGAACAAAGAAAGACATTATCATTTTGGATGACATGGTGGTGAGTAAAATATCTGGATTTTTTTAGAAAATTGACTAATCCTTTAAGTTGAATTTTTTTAAGTGTTGCAAATTGAAGTACAGTGTAAAAAATTACTGTAGTTATGCAACAGTTTGCCAGTAACTTACAGTAGATTTAAATATATGTTATTTACTGTTCAAATTTAAATATATTTACAGAATAAAACTATAAAATAACAGCTTTGTAATTAATCCACTGTGAGGCGAGCGAGTTGAGAACCCATGTGCAGTTTATTAATCCATAAGTGAGACAAACAGACATAATCAAAAACTAGACTTGACATGAACAAAACAATGGCACGGCAATGAACTCACCTATCAGAAAGACTGACAGTTTAACAAAGCTTGACAAAGACAATGGGAACATGAGGGCAATATATATAGAGAAGGAACCAATGAGAAGATGACACATCAGGGAACAGAGAAACAAGAGACAAACATGGCTGTGACTATCAAAATAAAAGACCTAAATATGAAACAAGTAACATGACAAGACCAAACTCTTACAAGCATCATGCAAAGCATTCTGTGAACCAGAAATCCTCATCAACCTGTTACTGTTTTTTTCTTGATTCCTGTTTTTTCTTTCTTCTTCTTTGGTTCCCAGAATGCTTTGCTTGATGCTGTTTTTTTAGTTTTATTCTGTAAAGATAAAGACTTGTTAATGTGTAATGTTCCTTTAACTTTGAACAAACTGTTGCCAGTAAATAACAGAAATATAAATCTACAGTAAGTTACTGGCAAACAGCTGCCTGTAATACTGTAATTTCTACAGACATTTTAACAGTGTAATTTTTTTAAGTTGATCCAACTTTTCACTTTTTACAATGCAAGCCTAATGTACAATAATAGTAAAAAAAGGACTATCACATTAAATGCCATTATAAAATCTATATTAAATTTTCTCTACATCTGCATAACAGAATGGTTTAAAGTTAGTTCAGGACTTTATTCAAAAATAAATTTCAGTGCAGTGCAGTGCAAGAAGCCAGCTATTACATTAATATAGATTATGAAAAAAATACATTTAGAATAATAAAAAGGTACTGTATAATGTAATATTAACCATTACCATTCGTCTTATTGGCACCAATGATAGACAATAGACCATTTCACACATGTAAGAGTTTGAATAGCCATCATTTCACCATTTAGGTTGAATATACCCAAATAAAGTCCGGCTGTGAATAACCCATAGCCAAAATAAACTTGAATTTGGTTACATGCAGTTTTTTGGCAAAATAATGATCACACACTGTTTGGTTTTCTTTCTTTCTTTATTCATTTATTTTTGGGCTATAGCTAGACGTTTATTAAATTTTCATTGACAGCCCAAATTTTGCCTTGGTTTAGACTAGACGTCTGGGCCTCTGGATGTCTATTAGATGTATTTTAAATGTTTAAATCAATTTTGCTACAGGGATACTAGCTGTAATATTGGCCATTTAAATGTTGCTTGCAAAAATAGTATTTGTTCAGCTGCACAGCTATTACTGAATGGTTGTCGAAAAAGCAGCACCAATTCGTACGTGTTTGAACTTTCTGCATTCAAGCATTGACGTTTAAGTTCATGTGTGGGGCTTCATATGTTTTGTGATTCACTACATACACATTTATACAAATTAGTCACCTTTTAAAATAGTTATGCATTCCTTTGAGTTCTATTGAATAGGACAATAACTAAATTATGTAATTAGATAAAAAAGTAACTTTGCTTGCATGCATTTATTTAGATTTTTCCTTTGTTGACTTACAACCCATTGATATAACACAAGTCACAATAAATGCTATGTCGTATTCTGCTTATCCCTTTATTAAGCCTGTCTTTCTGTAGACTGAAATTAAAGCGGAAAAACGAAATGCGCTTTTACAGCGATTCACTGCCGCAATCAAACTCTCCATTAACACGACTGTAAAGTGCAGCCATTGATGCGACAGCAATGAAATTAGTTAACAAGTTAAGTGTTTACTTTCATTTTCCATTTCATCTAACTTCACTCTCCCAAACAGCCACCCAAGGCAGGGATCATCAAACTGTTAACATGACTGATATGTTAATTGTTGTTAATGTCCTTTTCCGGAAATGCGTTTTACACATTTCTCCCTCAACTGTTTAATTGCTTGCATTGAAGTTTAAGCAGTAAAGCCGGATTAGCTGAAAGGCCCTAAAATGTATTGATTGTAGATGCTCCAGAACATTTAATGAGATGTTCATTTTTGTAATTCACATTTTGAATTATCATTGAATTGCTGCTGCCATTTAATTATTGTGGAGTCACAAAATATCCCCTTAACATCGGCAAAATGGTGGAAAAGTGGCGTGCAAAGGCGAGAATATAATCCTCGCTGCATGTAATGGCTTAGTAACAGCGTTCGCATTTGCATCGAACAGTAATTAGGCTCCTTTATTTGCAATTGAAGGCTTTTCTGAAGATAGCAAAATTGTTTTGACACAAGGCTCTGTCATTCTGATTTTGCTTATGCATGCGTAAATGTTTAAAAGTATCAGACAATATTGTAATGTTTTGTAGTAATGCTAAAAGCTGTTTTGGCTTAGTTGTTAAAGTTCTTAAAGGAACAGTGCACTTAAAAATACAACCCTCATGTTACGCCAAACACGAATGCTGATATTTTTAAATGGAACTCAAAAAACATAAATGGGATTTTTTTTTTACTGAAATTTGTTACACAATGACAATTCATAGTGACACATATTAGTATCATCAGACCACAGGTGGACAGGACCACTAGACTAAAACTTCTAGATTAGATTTCATTTCTCTGTAAATTTAGAACTGTGCACTATTTGGACAATGTAAACACAGACGGGCTGCAGAGAAGCTGGTCTAGCTTTAATATTGTCAGCCAATTGTTTTGAATTTTGTTTTTATTAAATAAATCTACGGTATGCTATCTTGGCTATGTTGAGTTATACGGCAAAAACACGGTGAAAATCAATATAAATCAACTTTGTATTTGATAACAAAGGCTGTAGTTTAGTTGCCGTTCATTCCAGGCCACAGTATGTTTTATGTATAGCTGTTGCAATATCGTTATTAAAGAAAGAAATGTTTGCTTGAGGGCACTGGGGTGAAAGTTGGACCATCCCTTGTGAAATATAAACCATTGATCTTTTAGTTACCGGTTCACAGCTTTATTTATTAGGCTACAGTGATTTCTATAAACTTTGTTGATGTAAAATGTTTATACATAATGAATAAAGTCCTATAATATCTAATAATAGATAATAATAATACAAAACAGAACTGCAATGATAGTAACTGTCAACTGGCTTTCTGAAGACTTCTCAATCTGCCATTGGTCACCCCGCCAGAAAGTCCCACCCCAAATTTACAGCTTTGTACTATTTGGAACAGAGCCTCCGTGACAGCTTCAAGAAACGAAGGATGAATTCTGAGGAGGCAATTTAAGCATCCTCAGAAATGGGATGGCCTTACTGCTAGCGTTCAGTCGGACAATCATTCTTGGAATGCAGCCTTCGGTGGTGACAGTCTTCGAATTTGGACACAGAATTTAGCCTACTTTGCTGCCCATCATACCCAAATGCATTTTAATCGTTTATAAATGTAAGGCGGACCGCACTTTTATTTGATTGACTTCAGAAAAGGGCAGTGCGCTGCATTTTTTATATTGCTAGGCAACCATCGAGGCAGCTGTCTTGTCAATCAAATATTGCTTTTGAAACTTTTGTTTGCTGTTAACATATACTGTCATATTAGCAGAAGCTTTAAAAATGGACAGTTCCTCTGATCTTGATCGAGGGTGAGAGGTGCTCAAACACGCCCCTTACGAAAATTAACCATGGTTTTACTACAGTTAAGACCAAAAAACCATGGTTAGTGTAGTAAAACCATGGTTTTGCTCATAGTAATCAATTGACCAAAAAACCATGGTTACTACACTTTTACCACAATAAAACCATGGTTAATTTTCATAAGGGACAGCCACTCCCCTTATTTGATTGGACAATAGAAAAAAAACAGGAATTACGCCAGGCGCTTTTCCCATAGATATGTATAATAAAGGCTAGATGTCTTACGACGGAGTCTCTAACGTCATCAACGGTGGCCATCTTACCTCAGTCAGCTCGCTCACTTGTAGCATTGTGTTTTAATGGTGCATGTCCTTTTAAAATACCCATAACTTGCTCAATTTTCTACCGATTTTCAAATGGTTTGGTTTCTTACAAACATTAGTTAAAGTTATTTAAGACTTAAAGTTATTTAAAAGCGCATGCATCATTAAAACACAATGCTACGAGTGAGCAAGCTGCCTGAAAAAAGATGGCCGCCAGGTTCGGAAGTTAACCTCCAGTGGCCACCAGCGCCGCGAGACATCTAGCCTTAATTATACATATCTATGGCTTTTCTGCTCAGGGTTGACTCAAAGCAGTCCTGCAAAAACGCGTTGCGCGTCAGGCATAAACAGCGCACATAACAATTACTGCCCATAGAAAACAATAAAAAAGGCACCTCCAAGTGCCATAAACACATTCTGTGTGAACCGCCCCTTATGGTACCTTTAACTCTTTCCCTGCCAATTCTGGCTTTCCGCAATACCGCTCTTCCGCAACGTATAAAACCAGGAAGTATCACCTTAAGCAGTGTTGGGAAAGTTCACTTTCTACATGAACTAGTTCAGAGTTAAGTTTACAAATTTTAAAATGAACTAGTTCACTTCATATTTCAATATGTTGAACTAGTTCACTAGTTCACAGTTCCTACTAATTTATAGTTCTTTTTTCCCATATATATTTTTTTTTTAATTATTGCCATTGTAGCCCATATAGAACAACAGACAGACAATTATTTTATCAGTTATAACACTGAAGCTAAATGCGTCAGATTTCATCTTCATATCCAACTTTAAATCCTTATCTAACCAGTCTTTTAATCTTTGTATTTGCTTGCACATACCTTGAAAGGCTAGCCGGGTACTTCAAGGGGTCGCACACCGGGTGAAAAGCGCTGCGAGGTGTCGTGTGTAGGACAACGCGCGGGTATCACACACCGCACATGCACGTTAAATAGCGTGAGCTTAGAGTCTATTTCAAGATCCAGAATATGCCTTAGCAGCCTATCTTAATCATTAACGATTTGGGACAAATATGATGTTATTTAATGTTAAACTATGTGAGTGGCGTGGCAGGGATTTCAGCAGCATCCAGAGTCAGTGTGTCACCTCCATGCTGCTCTTTGTTTTGATGACGCATGCAGCGATGAAACACTGATGGCTGGTGTTGCCAGATTGGGTGTTTTTTCCGATACACATTAAGGCCTGTTTACAGTGTGTTTTAGCCGGGTTTTCGCCTGGAAGACTCTATAGAAATCTGGCACCCTATTGAACAACATTAAACTGAGAGAGCGTGCCGTTCACAAACACCAGAATGAACGAGTTCACAGTAATGCTCATCAGGCAGTAATACAGTACGTTCAGTTCATGTTCGCCCAAAATATTACACTTTCGTTCAATGAACTCGTTCAGGCACAACACTGACCTTAGCGCAAACAGCTGTATGTCCGTGTAAGTTTTGAGGATCACTCTGAATCTGATCTCTATCAAGTCCTTCACAAAAATGCAATTATCTTTTGAAGGTTTTGAAGAAACCTACCCATATTTGAGAGGTAATAAAATGAGAACTAATGAAGGTAGAATGAATGAAAAGAAACATTTGTTGTTTGAAAGCAGAAGATCTGTTCTTTCATTTGATATATTGTATGTTTATAGATTTAAAGAAGAACATTTTCTGGAAGGCATTAAACTTTTGTGAAAATCATGTGGATGATGGCACTGGCTGCCATTTTTTTTAAACGCTGATGGGGAAAGAGTAAGTACAATGAAAAGTACAATGACCCCTTATCATCTTAAAAAACTTTTTAAAGAATGTATTTCTCTGAAAATGTCTATTAAGCTTATGCAAGCTCGTGTTGAAGACACTTTTCCAGCAGTCTGCAGAATTCAGCCGAACCTAAACACTAAAGTATGTAGGTGTAATGAGTTTGGGACACAAAATACTCACTCGTCTCATTATTGTCTTCTTAAAAAACAAAAACAAGCAATGAAAAATCTAATAAATGCATCTTGAGTACCACACAAGCCCTTGCAGCGTGATTATCTGTGTGTGGTTTATTACAAAACATTACCCATATAAATAAAGAAACATCTCTGAGTATTTCTCAGTAGGACTGTGGGAAAAACTTCTGATCTAATACAGTGGCTTATTTGCAAATGCTATTTAAAGACAGTCTGACATTAGGGTTTTAGAGTTAGGCTACTCAAGCAAACCCTGATATTCAATGAAATATTCAAGTCATATACTGTAGACATGAGATCTTCTCCAGGAAGATTCATTTCATTCTGCATAATTTTTAATTGTTGCTATTGTTACCGCATTCTTAGGTATGTGAAGTGTCTTACAGTACTATAGGTCTTAATATAAGAGACTGTAGGCTCACAATAAATAAGTTCTCTGAAGGAAATGTGATTAAGTGATTTTTCAAGAGTCTTGTTTAGGGACTTGACCATGACAACTTTTTATCGATTTAAAAAAGGCTTGCACACATTTTACATTAAAGGAATAGTTCACCCAAAAATGAAAATTCTGTGATCATTTTCTCATCCTCATGTTGTTCTAAACCTGTATGAATTTATTTTTTGATGAACACAAAAGAAGATATTTTAATAAATGGTGGTAAACACACTGATTGTAACCATTGACTTCCATAGTAGGAAAACACATTTTATGCAAGTATTGTGATACATGATGAAGATATTTTGGTAAATGATGGTAAGCACACAGTTAACGGTACCCACTGAATCCCATCGTATTTGTTTTTCCTACTATGGAAGTCAATGGTTACAATCAGCCGTCTTTTTACCATCATTTATCAAAATATCTTCTTTTGTGTTCATCAGAAAGTTTAATACAAAAGGAGTGGTTGTTTTCTGACATACAATCAGCAGCGGTCGGTGACTTCTTTTTTCGAGGGCGCTCGATGTGAAGTTCGTCACAACATGTATGTAGCCCGTCATGTGTGTGGTTCCTTTTTTCAAAATATGTGGTCGACGGGTCGGATGAACCTATGTGCATCACTTGTCTTGTCAAAATAAGTGCCTGCTGCAGACGCGTCTAAAGGGTTTATGATAAAAGAGACGCTCGTGTTTGCCAGATACGCGCATAATCTCATGCGTAATTAAAGTTTACTGTTAAGGGAGGATCTTGCGTGTATTTTGTGAACGTGAGCGTCCCTTTTATCATATACAGTTTTGACGCATGTGCAGCAGGCACTGATTTGGACAAAACACGTGATGCACATGGTTCACATGACGCAACAAACACATATTTTGAAAACATGAGCCTCACAACCCTACTAAAAAATCCAGCTAAAACTAGCATAAGCTGGTAGCTGGTTTTAGCTGGTTTAATGTGGTTTACGCTGGTCCTCCCAGCCTGACAAAGCTGGTCATGCTGGTGGGCCATCTGGTATTCCAGCATGACCAGCTAAGTCCAGCTAGACCAGCTTAAAATGTGACCAAAACACAGCTAGACCAGCAAAACCAGCTTCCCACACCAGCAAAACCAGCCAAAACCAAGCCGGGGACCAGCCAAAACCAGCTCACCAGCTTATGCTGGATTTTTCAGTAGGGACATGACTCTAAGGAGACTTATTTTGAATTTGTGCCCCTAGGAAGAGCAGTCACGAGCCACCACTGCATATAATGATTTATAGACATTGTAAATGACTGAAAAGATTACGTGGTAATTATCATTTCTATTTTATTGTTTTTTAGTTGTTGCTCCTTAATAGACCTCCCAAAAGACCATATGAAACCCTGGACCACAAAAAAAGTCATAAGTCGAATGGGTTTATTTGTAGCAATAGCCAAAAATACATTGTATGGGTAAAAATTTACAAAGATTTTTCCTATATTTTAATATATAAATATATATTTAAAAATTAATTATCATTAGTAATATGTGTTGCTAAGGAATTAATTTGGACAACTTTAAAGGCAATTTTCTCAATATTTAGTTGTTTTTGCACCCTCAGATTCAAAATGTTTAAATACTGCCAAATATTGTCCTATTCAAACAAACCATACCATCAGAGATGGTGCTTTCAGATGATGTATAAATCTCAATTTCAAACAATTGACCCTTATGACTGGTTATTTGGTCCAGGGTGACATATGTAAGCAGGCCATTTGATACATTTTTTACCCTTTTTATTCATTTTTTTCCTCATGAAACTTTGCCAGGTTTCACCCTTACCTTAAGTGTGCAGGTCGACAACTGTATGACATGAAGTGTACCATGAGAGCAATTCGAAAGCATACAGGGCAGTCTTCTCTCCACAAATGGATCCAGCAACAAAAATCTTCAATCTTTCATTGATGACGCTCTATTAAAGGATTAGTCCATTTTCTTAAAAGAAAAACCAGATAATTTATTCACCACCATGTCATTCAAAATGTTGATGTCTTTCTTTGTTCAGTCGAGAAGAAATTGTGTTTTTTGAGGAAAATATTTTAATGGACTTTAATAGACACCAACAATTAATACTTAGCTCAACAGTTAACAGTTTTTTTCAGCTGAGTTTTAAAGGACTATAAACAATCCCAAACGAGGCATAAGGGTCTTATCTAGCAAAACGATTGTCATTTTTGACAAGAAAAATAACAAATATACACTTTTAAAGCACAACTTCTCGTCATGTAGATCCGGTCGTGATGCGCCAGGTGCCCCCACGCAAGACGTCATCACGACAAGAGGTCACAGAAGATGAACGCGAAACTCCGCCCCAGTGTTTACAAGTGTGTTGAAAGAGGACCGTTCCTACGTTGTTGTATGTCAACTGATACTAATTAATGTCTTTGTGGCAGTTTATTGTTTACAATGGTTTGCAAATGTGGGTTTTTTATATGTAACACGTGACCTCCCTACGTCACTACGCATTTAAGTTAGGTCGCGCTGGACCGGACCTAGACGAAAAGTTGTGGTTTAGAAGAGCATATTTTTTATTTTTATCGTTTTGCTAGATAAGACCCTTATGCCTCGTTTGGGATTGTTTATAGTCCTTTGAAACTCTGTTGAAAAAAACTGTTACGTGTTGAGTTAAGTGTTAATTGTTGGTGTCTATTAAAGTCCATTAAAATGAGAAAAATCCTGCAATGTTTTCCTCAAAAAACATAATTTCTTCTCGACTGAACAAAGATAGACATCAACATTTTGGATGACATGGTGGTGAGTAAATTATCTGGATTTTTCTTTTAAGAAAATTGAATAATCCTTTAAGGACTATACTTACCTATTTGTGAGTATGCTAAAGATTTGGATTGTGTCGGTTTGAGCAAACCTTTAAAATCATGTCGGCCAGGCAGCAATTGCACTCATTGGTTTAGTTTACTGGCTGTGCTGTTTGTTTGTGCGTTCTCGCACTCAATTCTTTGGGGATGGTGCACATTGTTGTTTTCCCCAAGGTGTCCTGCAACATGGTTGTGTTGTGGACATATAGTTTGTCTATTTGTTTCCTGTGCCAGCTTTGTAGTCTTTTTGCAGTTCCTTTGTTGATAAGCTTCCTTTTGGTTGTCTTCCCAGGTGTTCATGTTTATTTGTCTGTGTAGTCTTTGTGTCTGTCTTGTTTTTGTCAGTTGTTACTAGAGTTCTTGTTCTCCCTGTGTTCTTGTTCCTTGTTTATAGTTTGCTTTGGGGTTTTTTAAGGCTGTAGATCCTCGTGCCCTCTTGAATTCCATGTCCTACAGTACGTGTTACACACATAACAACATTGCTAAAAAAGCTTTCTGACTGAATCCTCTTAAAATCCACACATATATTTGTTTAATTGTTTGGCAGTTCTCTTAATAAGGCCTGATGTCCTCTACAGAGGCGATAAAATAACTATTAGCTAACAGTACATTTGCATTATAAATTTTGCATTCAGAAATGTTTTGTAAGAACATGTTTCTTTAATGGTTGTTGTTTTTCTCGGAAGCAAAGTAAAATAGTATTACAGTATGTAACAATAAGAGGTGTAAACTTTATGTGGAGGATGTTAAGCTACAATGTAGCACTTTATGTAAGTTTTTGAGAAAGGGACTGAGCAATACTGTGAGCTCTTGACAGTATGATAACAATGGAAATCTCTGGCTCATGGTAAAGAGACGCAACAAAGACAGATTTAATGAATATTTAACAGAACACTGCTCTCAAAAGATAAAGAAATGAATAGAAATGTTTCTAAAAAGGTTTGCTCAAAACTGCTGCAAACCTGTTTTTAAACTTTTTTAACAAAGTATGTATATGGAGAGGAAGAAGGCGAAAACCGGAACACATTTAACATTTTAATATCTAACAAAACAAAAGTAAAGCTATTCTGCACCTTCGGAAGACTTTACAGTATGGACTGCTTTTATGATGCTTTAGCGGCATTTTTTTATATTATATGCAAAAGACATGCTTGATCTGTTGTATCTGTTGTGTACGGTGGCTTTGATTGACTTATCTTTCAAGGTAAATTGATGTATTGTACAGATCTCAGTCCAGCAGTTTCTTGTGACGTTGAAGCTTGTTCACACTTTTGCAGAAATATCACCTGAATCAGCTGGTTGAAAGCACACCTCTTTCATCTACATCTCAGAGATTTCATCTGGGACTCTGGCTTTACAGAAGCAGGGTGTGCTAGAAAGACAGGACTATTTTGGCGTAGTGGGAAACAGAATCCTTAAAAATGAGACACACAGTCCTTGCTGTAGAGGTGCTTTCAACTCATCCAAAACTCATCCTGGCCTTAGATTTGAATTAAAACTATTTTGTGCGGTACAAGCCACATAAAGGATTCAGTAACAAGCACACTTTACAAACAGCATCTTGCATGATAGATGAAGGAATGTTGTTTCTATTGAAGAATAAATGGCAAATCATCAGAGATCCATGTACTGTAGGCTACATGCTGCATTGCCAGCTATTTACAGTACATGCGGTCTGAAATCTTTGATGAGCAATTTTAACAAGTCTGTTGTTGCATCCTCTTAGCTAATGTTGCAGATTCTCAGGCCAGGCGTGGTTTTAAATACATTTACTCAACTCTCTGCCCAGGACATGAATGATTTCCAGATTTCTTGTTCTCAAAATTCCAGTACAAATATAGCTGCAAGCAGCAATGCCGGGGTCAAGCCGAAAAGGGCACAAAAGGATGTAAAATTGAGATTGGATAAGCAGATTGAAGAACCTAAGGAAACGTAATCATTTTAGATGAAAAAACAAAAAAGTTATCAACAAAAATAATCTATGTTCTTGTCTACTGCAATCGTCCTTCTGTTATTGACAATCATGGAACATTAGAGCACTGAAGCACATGTGAGTGGTGTTTGCAGTGGCAAAACATGGGTCACATCATGTTAAAACAAAATTAATTAGTCAAAAGAGACCATCCCCGTGTCTCTACGATGTTCTGATGCAGAGATATAGCTTTTGCAGAAACGGTTGATAAGGTATTCTCAATGGTTGCTAGGGAGTGAATTGGCAACCACCAGTGATTATAGTCAAAGCCATGAAGGGAATAATCCATGATGACTAATGGTTTTAGATGTGTTGCTGCAGTAGTTTTAGGCAAAAATACCATATTCTATCTCAAAACCAATAGGTGGCACAATGACAAAATTGTGCATGCAATATCAGGTCATGATTGTGTTACATCTAGCTAGTTTTATGACTATACACTTTAGTTTAGTGAAGAAACAGTTGTATGACCATAAAGCTGGCTTGATATCAAAGTTTTTGTTCAATTATAAGGCCATCTAGAGGTGCATGCATACATTTTTTTGTGTGTGGCCTCGGAATGTGCTCATACATCAGCGTGTCAAATCTGGTGAAAAAATATATTTTCGTTACAAAGTTACAACCATTTATGTGTAAAAAACACAAAATTTGAAGGTAATTTTTCGTTTTTTGCAATTTTCGGCCATTTCTGATGAAAATTTTAATATAACGCCAATAGAACTTTTTGTTCAGAAGGTAAAGTTAGTTTCTTCCTATGGTGTTTTCGAGTCGATCGGAAAAACGCTCGCGGAGATATTCGCGTATGTTTTTTAAACGTTATTTTGATGCACAGGGCTAACCATAGAACAAATCCTGGCATGTTTGGTATCGTTGGACTCGGCAACTATTCAAAACTCCAAGGAAACAAGTCCCGTGAAAATACATAATTCACAGCCAAAGTTATAGGCGTATAAAACATTTGTCTGGCCACTAGGTGGCGCTGCAACGAAACTGTGCATGCACCCTCAGTTCTTGACTGGCAGCTCACGTACCAAGTTTCGTGTCAATAAGTCTAAGTTTGGCAAAGATACAGCCTAATATCAGTTTTTTTGCGCTCTGCGTAAAATTCGTTAAGGCGGTATACGACAACGGATTGGTGTATCAAAATTCTTTTGATAACTTTTTGCCGTGAGCGTCTCTACATGACACATACCGTTTTTCGTGGGAATCGGACAAAAGCTCTAGGACGAGTTCGAAAAAGTAGGTTTTACGAATAATTCAAAATGGCGGGTAATTTTTCATGACGGAAAATGATGTCATAGGGTCCAATCGAATCGTCTTGAGCCAAGGAATCAGAGGAAGCAAGAATTTTGTTTCTAGGACTTACGGACCAGAAGTTATAAGCAAAAACATAAGTGCAACTTTGGACTGTTGGTGGCGCTAGCGGGTTAGACATAGAGACTCCAAAATTGCTGTGGATACTATTTGGACTGTCCTCTGTCAGTGTGCCAAATTTCATAACTTTCCTACGTACGGTTCTATGGGCTGCCATAGACCGCAATGGCGGAAGAAGAAACGGAAGAATAACTAATAATAAGAAAACTAACAAATACAATAGGGTTCTACGCCCCTTCGGGGCTTGACCCCTAATTAGTGTCCAACTTACCGGCATTTTATGCTTTGTAGGAAATGCTTTGGTTGATGCAATTTTAACAAAAATATATAGTGTATTCAATTGTGCAAAAAAACAAGAAATATTAAGGAAACAACATATGCTTTACTCCAGATGTCAATTCAAAAATTGCCATAAGGAAATCACATTTTACTGAAAAACACTGAAAAACTGAAAAAAAAAACGGATTCCTCTGAATTAATATAGTGTAATGTAATAAAATATTAGACAAATCAAAATTAAATTATGTTATGTTTATTTAGACACACACTCCAATGCGGAAGAGGCAGCAAAAACATGCGTTTCTCTTGAAAATCGCACATGAAATTCTAGTCATTAAAGACATTAACGTGTAAATTTGCGTCACGGGAGGGGCTTATAGCTCAAATTAAGTAAACTTACCAGATTGTTTGACCTCCTCACTCACTTTCTTCCAAACAAGATCCTTTTAATTCCTGTAAAAGTACGAAGATGTCTCGTGTAGCGATGATGATAGGGATGATGTGTAATTTTATGTTGATTTTGTGTTGAAATAAAACAAGATTTGTTAAAACAACACAAAATGTGTTGTTCCAATAATAACACTGAGATTAGTGATGTTAGGTTCTTAAACGAATCGTTCTTTTGAGCCAGTTCTCAGGAAGTAACCGGTTGAGCCGGTTCGCAAATCAAACTGAATCGAACTTTAGTTTTGGGCATAGGTTTCGGGTTGATGACGCAGGACGCACAGCCGAAATAGCACATCGGACTCAAAAAGAACTGAACAAAGTTTGTCCATGATTGCCGAGGCGAGGATTGCCGACGATTCTGATGGATGAGTTGCTGACACTGCGTGTGAATCAGCGAGGATTTGAACGAGCCTGATGCGCGAAGTTTTTGTTTTATTAGTTTCTTGATATGCTTGTTTTATAAGAAAGCTTTAGTTTTGATACGATTTATTTTGCATGCAAATCATATTGTAGTTGTTTAAGGAAGACCAATGAGTTTAACACACAAGTTTATTTATTATTTATACTTACTTACACACATCCGCAATAGTGCATCAGTGTCTTTTAGGAATCTTATTCAAGTTGTAGGCTTGTCAAAACTGGTCATGTAATATCTGGCATTTACTATTTATTTATTATTTATGAACCAGTTCAATGAGCCGAACTGTCCGAAAAGACCCGGTTCGCAAAAATGAATCGGACTTTGCATCACTAACTGAGATGTGTCTAGTTAGGGACAACACATTAAATGTGTTGTCCTTAACTAGACACAAAATGTATTGTTTTAACAGAACCGTTTTAGGAGCGCAGTTGTAGGCTAGTGAAAAATATATGATGTGCTCAGATACAAAAGCCGCTAAGCACCACCTCCTTCAAAAATTTGATTGAATGCGTTGCACTTGAACACATGGACAGACTACATTCAACATGCCAAAAGCGTGTACGCTTGCGTAAAATAGCATCAGTCTCCCATATCAGCAGGTGGCAGTAGTCTGTAGCCGACCAACGCTTAAAAACTAGGGGTGTAACGGTACGTGTATTCGTACCGGACCGTTTCGGTTCAGGGCTTTTGGGACGGTGCACATGTGCACCGAATGGCCGAATGCAATC
This sequence comes from Misgurnus anguillicaudatus, assembly GCF_027580225.2. Lineage (NCBI taxonomy): Eukaryota > Metazoa > Chordata > Actinopteri > Cypriniformes > Cobitidae > Misgurnus > Misgurnus anguillicaudatus. The sequence continues at coordinate 9,596,211 of NC_073351.2, forward strand.
TTTTGTGTGCGGAACATAGGTGGAACATAATATGTTGTGTGCGTTTCCACACGAACATTTTAAGTGGCGGAAATCTCCGCGTTCAGCGCAAGTCTTCTGTCAAACATATAACATTATTCGGCCCGCAGAAAGATTTTAATTTACTTAGTTGTATATTCGATTGATTATTGATGTAAACATTTACGGGGCCGCTTACGTGTCGGGTCTAAAAGCACGTGTTAAACGCGTGTCAACGCGCTGTTTTGTTCTTTTATAAGTGCGTGAGAGGTTGCGCGTCTTTCGTTGCCACGCAATCATGAGATGCGCTTTCTGTGACAGCGAGAATAATGGAATGCGTGATCAGATTTTTCATCTGCACCTCACATCAATCATATCATTGTCACAATGCGATCAGCTGGTCGGGACAGAGAAGAGCTGTAACACAGGCTTACTCAGCTGTTCCTCAGCTGCGGAGGAGTTCGTTAGTTTAAGTCCCAGCTTACATTGGCGTCACAAGCAAAGATTAGGAAAAACTGCTATGCAGTTACACATAGAGCATTAATATTATTTTTATACAGAGATGATACTTAACCAAGTCAATACTGTGACTTAAGAAAATCCAAAATAAATTAAAAAAGCGAAAAAAAAAAATTGGTGGAAAAAATGTAGGCTGAATGTGTTGCACTTGAACACACGGACAGACTACAATCAACATGCCAAAAGCGTGTACGCTTGCGTAAATAGCATCAGTCTCCCATATCAGCAGGTGGCAGTGTAACGGTACGTGTATTCGTACCGGACCGTTTCGGTTCAGGGCTTTCATTTACGTTCATAAATGTATTCAGGAATTGAATTTGTTAGTTTAGTGCAAGGTTTTAGTAGAAAAAGTTTAAGAGAAGGTTAAGAAAAGAGTTACATACTGTTATAAAATAATGTAAAAAAGTATGTTTTTAGTGGAGAACTTTGCAGCAGTATTTTATTTATTCTTTTTTATTTTATATATTATATTTTAATAAAAAGTGTTTAAAAAAGTGTAAACAAATTGTTAAAAAAAGTTTATAGTAGGCCTAATAAACAACCTGTAGTTTAATGTTTGCATTTTCCCCCTTACTGTACCGAAAATGAACCGAACCGTGGCCTCAAAACCGAGGTACGCATCGAACCGTGATTTTTGCGTACCGTTACACCCCTATTCCCTGATGAACGACTGTCAGCTTGGTGTGTCTCGTACTTAATGTCACAATAAGAACATGTTTTTTCTTTTTAGTACAGAAAATCTATATTTATTGCCAAAAACAACTAGTACAGTAATTTGATGTACTAATAAAGTATCTGGGCATATTTGGCTTTATATGCTGCAAAGTGCTTTAAATAAAACTCAATAAAACAGGATTAGTAGTTCTTCCCCAGAAGCACTCATCATATTGACTCAACACCTTTAAAAAAAACCATACACCCTATTTTATCTGTAATATGCATCAGTGAAGAGGCTGTGGGAGGCACGGTGTAGCGAATAAAGATCCAGAGTGCTAATCGAAAGGTTGGAGGTTCAAAACCTTGCAGTGAGATCTATTGACATTATGCCCTTCAGCAAGATATTGAATTGTAATTGTCCCCCGTAAGTGCACTGTTTATTTGATTTGGATAAAAGTGTCCATTAAATTACTTCTTGTGTCCTTATTGCACCTGTGTTTACATGTGTTGACATCACATCCAGAGTGTTTATTTATGTATGGATGTATGTTGAAAGGATGGGTAGGTCGGATAACTGTCACATCACCTTTTTAAGACGTTCCTTGAATATAGTCGAGTATGTTGAAATTGAATCGTGTTTGGTTAATGCGTGTGAAATGGTGCTGCTCCTGCATGTCTGTGATGGGCTATTTATTCACCGGGCTGCTTGCCTATATCATTCATCACATTATTGCATTCACAGACTCCACTCTTTCATCAAAGCAGAGATGAGACATCTATGCGTCAAAAGAGATGGACAAGACAGCGAATCCACAGATGAGAAATATAATGCTGTTATAGTCTCTTTTATATCTGTACACTGTGGCTGGTTTGTTTAGGGTGCATTTCTAAAGGTTGAGGAGCCAATTAAAGAGATAAAGAGCTCCTGTTGTAAACTATTTGTAAAGAATAACACCACAATATACAAATGACACTGGATCCCATACTTGTGGCATCATTATGTTAGATTTGAATCCACTCTTCTACACAAGTGATTATAATAAATTGCATTGTGTAACTTTTAGAAGGATCTCTTAAGAGAAATGCAATATAATATACATAACATGAACTGTATTGTTTTGATTACCTTAGAATGAGACCTTTCTACATACACCGCAGTCCCCTTACATGAAAGTCGCCGTCATGTTTCTACAGTAGCCCTAAACGGACAAACTGTTTTATAGAGCGTGTTTCGTCCCTACGTTGTCTCAGACGACGACATGTTTGTCCTGTGGGGGCTACTGTAGCGTCCTGCATTCGAAATTGAGGTTGGTTGCAATTCACAATCTTACCACTACGCTGCATAAAAAAACATTCTGTACCTTTAACTAAAAGTTTTGATTTGGGGAACACTGATTGGAGCTTGTGATCAAGATTATGGATGGTCTAGGGCTAAGACCTTTACTTTGATTCGTCATTTCTCCAGACTCCCGTCATTGTCCACTTGTTTATTCCATGTCCAGAGAGGAGCTGTCAATCACCTCCTATCACTGTCAGTCAAGATCAGGGCTGACATGTGGTGTAAGAACCCCCAGAATTCCCCAGTACGCTGTCCGGCATCTCTTGTGCCCTTGTTCAAGGTTACTCAGCAACCGCCACTGACAGAATATCTTATATGTGACACATCTTGAGTGCTTAACCTTAACCGTGCCTCTTTCTGTTTTTAAACTCTTGTTGGTTCTCTCTCATTCTCATCTTAAATCGCAGACAGAGGACGGGACCAAAACAGATCAATTAAATTGCAATCACAAACCTGAGGTCAAACAGGTTTTAGACTGTGTTGTTTAGCCTTGAACAGGGCTCCATGTGAGGACCCTGTCAGCGCTGGATATGTTGCGTAATAGGCACATTTAGTAGCCGGTCATTTGATGTTTGCTGTCTCTGGAGAAATAGCAATTCAGTGCAGCTGTAGGTAGCGTTAAAGGCAATAAAGACAATTCTGTACCAACATTTTCATTTTATTTATATCAATCAGAACATTGTGTGCCCTCGAAAAAAGAAGTCACCGGTCACCACTGATGTGAACTACCAAAACTTTTACTTCACTTTTACATGGCAAAAGAGCCTACAGTATCAGATATCATGGAAAAGTTACACTTCATCTCCACATCAACGGTGTTTAACAACCGACTAATTTTAATATCCATTTACACCAAAACACCTCATAAAGTCATCACCTTTCATGGCTTCTTCTATCATTCTCATGCAGATGGTACTCAGTTTACGCTTTCTTTTTCACTCTCTGACAACCAGGAGCCCTCATGAATCACAGCATGTCTGACAAACTGCGTTTCTGCCCGGATGAACAGCCATGGATGAAAACCGTCCAAGAACGAACCTTGCCAAAACCTTGTCATTGCAATAAACAACTTAACCATCTCACCCACTCACAAAACCCAAGAAGCTTGGTGTCGCAGTGGACCTCATTTGCACTTGTTCGGTTTGGATCTCTAAACTGCCTAACTAATAAAAAACTATCTTAATATTTCATGAACAATTCCAAAATAAATTAAAGGCAGGGTATTTCATTTGATTCAGAAACATTTTTAGTTATGCTGGTTAAAAGTCTCCTCACATCCTGATAGCAATCACTATGTTAAGTTGTTTAAATGTATTTGTAGAAATTTGTCATCTGTAGAAGGCGCAGGACTAAAAAATGTTCAATCAATCATAGATCTCGGTTTGAACGGACCTTGCCTTTTCTATCCCTTTTTTTGTAATTTGAATGCCACTGCACAGCCTGTTCACGCAGACACCATACGTCATTGGCGCGTTCACGTGCCCTCACCACCCGTCTGTAAAGGAGAATGGCAAACTTTCCTGCTAAATTGACAACCTGCACAGGAGCCAAAAACAAAGGATATCTACAGCAAAAACTGCCTGGATCAGCAAAGAGCAAAAACCCAAATTAACATATGTAACTTTACTGCTTTACCACGAGATGCAAACAGCTGTAGGAGGCAAAGGGTCTGAAAGGGTCGTTTCACTGTTTATTTCGGTAAGGTAGGTACGTGATATGTTTATATTGAGATGAATTCAGATATTCTACTTTTATGAAACATTGTGTTGCTTATGAAATTTGTGTTCGTTTACGGATTAGCGTAACGATATAATTACTACCTCGACGCAACCAAAAGTGTGCTTTTACTAATTCTGAGGTAGACCAGTTGTTTATGTTGGTTATTTTGGAAATTTTATTCACTTTGTACTGTAAAGTTTTTTTCACTGGTGAATGAGACATGAGATGTGACCGTATGATCTGTGCGTGTTCATGTGTTTTGAAAGAGGCGTGACTTTGGATGGCGATTTGAATGGAGGGTGGGATCTTGATTTCATTAATTAGCATTAGCATTTTTCAAAATTAGATACCCTGCCTTTAAGCATGTTTTGGGTAGTGAATGATATCCCGGGTCACTAAAGACCCAATATATGCATTTTAAGGGTTAATGAAAAATATAACACAATAAGGGGTTCTGGTTAGCTAATACACTTTTGTATTTCTTAATTCATTCCCCGCCAGGCATTTTTTGAAAAGTTACCCGCCAGCATTTTTTGTGATTTTCACAAAAGTTTCACAAAATTCCTTCCAGGAAAATTTTCTTTTAAAAATATATAAACATACAAATATATCAAATTAAATAACAGACCCTCTGCTTTCAAACAAACAAACAAACAAAATGGGAAAAAAAATTCATCCCTCTAGATTTTTTCTTTGCAATAAACTGTTAAATATGGGTATTTTTCTTCAAAAAAATGTTTTTACCAAAAAGCTGAAATAATTGCATTTTTGTGAAGGTATTTTGGTAGAGATCAGATTCAGAAAAATTATCAAAACATACACAGAGTTTAAAATAGTAAATAACATTTTAGCTTCAGTTTTTTCATAAATTGGGTAAAACTAGTGGATAATCACGGTATTGAAGATTAACATAAAAATTCATCAGGAACATGTTTTTTATGCAAATGTTTTGTCTTAATTGACAAGATAACTCATCAATGGTGGGAAAGAGTTAAGTAGAAAAAAAGTAGCATTTTAACTAGCAACAGCTTTTTTCTAAAAATACTGTAAACAAATAACTGCCAGCTCCCGTCTAATTCACCATCCGAATCCATATAAGCCTCTTTCTGTTTAACACTTGCTTGTATTCATGATAAAATCTGCTTACCTGTTCACAAATATTCCCAAAGGCACCATGCAACATCAGTCTGCTTCCAGCCCACAATGTAAATAAGAAATAAAATTCGCTGAATAAGCAGTTTTTCTGTTTCTCCGTGATGTGTTTTTACAGCATGAGTTGCTAGTGGTGAATGTTGACGGTGGTCTCATTTACTTCACGTGTATTTGTGTGTGTGTGTGTGTGTGTGTGTGTGTGTGTGTGTGTGTGTGTGTGTGTACTTGCCTACCTATCTAAGTGGGGACTTTGGTGTCGTTACACACTCACCAACAGGGGACCATAAAGCAAAGAGGGGACATTTTCCAGGTCCCCTGTTGGTCATGCTTTAAATCATGCTAAAATCAAGTGAAAATCAGTCTGGTAAATTTTTTTTAATTTTTACCAAATGGGGACCTACATGTGTGTTTGTGTAAACACTCATACTCAGCAGCACCTCTGTAGGCTGGAGCAGGAACTGTAACTGCCCATTAACACACGACGTTCACACCTCGCTATTCATTGAATGGCTCTGAGAGACTCTGAATCTGAATAAAGACTATTTAACAGGCTGCTTATCTAAGGAACAAGTTTTTCAAACTCTCCAAACATAACATATACAATAATAAAAAAACAACTTGGTTTTGCAAGCCAATTTAACCTACTATTTTTAATTGTGATAAGTTGACATAACTTACAAAAACAGGTTGCAATTATTCAACTTAAAGTAACATAAAAATATATGTTGATTTGACAAAAAACACAGAATTTTTGACAGTGTAAATAAAGGTGTCTTAAATATCTTTAATACAAAAGTGTCAAAACTCTTAAAATGTAAAGTTTGTAAAATTGTTTACTACATGGTAGTGACTTCACAAAATGTCTTTGGTCCCCAGTTTGATGGTGAAGTGTGACATGTGTTTATTTGCTTTGAATTTTAGGAAATATTTTAGATTCTGAATAACTGTGAATGTATTGACAAAATTTACAATGACACTAAAACAACAGTTCTTACCATCAAAAAAGTTCTTCATAAAAGATTTTGAAGTTTAAAGCTAAAAGTTGTACAAGGATTATTGCACTAAAATGTTATGTTATAAAGTAATTTAGTAAAAGACAATATAACTGAACCAACTAAAACATTTCAAGGCATTAAATAAACATAATAGTTTAAGTTTAAACCCCTGAAATCTTTTCTCATGGCAAGAAATGTAATTGCAATTAAACAGATGTCACACTACACTATTTAACAGGGGACCTAATGTATTTTATCTTGAAGAAACTCACTATTTTATACTATTTGGACAGAAATTAAAATGTGTATCTTAGAAATGAGCAGTTTAAGCACCAAATTTAGGCATGATCATGTTAGTGACTTCACAAAATGTCTTTGGTCCCCAGTTTGATGGTGAAGTGTGACATGTGTTTATCTGTTTTGACTTTTAGGAAACACACACTTCACACTTCACTATTTAACAGGGGACCTAATGTATTTTATCTTGAAGAAACTCACTATTTTATACTATTTGGACAGAAGTTAAAATGTGTATCTTAGAAATGAGCAGTTTAAGCACCAAATTTAGGCATGATCATGTTAGTGACTTCACAAAATGTCTTTGGTCCCCAGTTTGATGGTGAAGTGTGACATGTGTTTATCTGCTTTAACTTTTAGGAAATATTTTAAATTCTGAATAACTTTGAATGTACTGACAAAATTTACAATGACACTAAAACAACAGTTCTTACCATCAAAAAAGTTCTTCATAAAAGATTTTGCCGTTTAAAACTAAAAGTTGTACGAGGATTATTGCACTAAAATGTTATGTAATGTTATAAAGTCATTTAGTAAAAGACAATATAACTGAACCAACTAAAACATTTCAATGCATTAAATAAACAATAGTTTAAGTTTAAACCCCTGAAATCTTCTCATGGAAAGAAATGTAGTTGCAATTAAACAGATGTCACACTTCACTATTTAACAGGGGACCTAATGTATTTTATATTGAATAAACTCACTATTTTATACTATTTGCACACAAGTTTAAATGTACGTATTAAAAATGAGCAGTTTCGGTAGCAACAACTTTTAAAACAGAAATAGCATCTGTCATTGGCTGATATATTTGTTGCGATTGGCCAGTCTGGGCAATTATAATACTATTTTGAATAAACCCCTCCCTTTTATTATTTAATAAAATTACGGTTTATATTAGATATATTATATGAGATATAACAAAAAATGTATGTGTCATGAAGGCTAATATTATAAAGACTATGTAACGTATACCATGGGCTAAGGGCATTAATAAAAAAATATTAGGGAAAGAAAACAGACATTTGGGAGAGACATGTTGATAAAATTTAAGAGTTTTATTAATAAAGCATAGGAAAAATAAATACACACAAAGTCAAAAAAAGCCAACGATTATGTTGTTGGGATCACATTTGGCATCAAATGTGTTCATTTTGCTGCCTTGGGGTCATAGGTAAGCGGTGGCATTCTGTTAGACAGCAATTCAGATTGCAGACTGTGATGCAACGCTGCATAGTTTGAACACACACAGTTGCAGCTGCAGCTTAGCACACAGATTGCGGAGCTCCTGACTGCAGAACGATGAAGGTCTCACAATCCACCCGACACTCCATCAACAGCATTGTATTCTTCATCTGAAATCATGTCAGTGGTGATTCCCCTTCAGAAGCCCACTTTGTCCACAGCTAGTACACTGGGTTTGACTCCAAGAGCAGAAACACAACTGTTGTATATAACAAGAATAATGAACATCATTACAGTTTATACTAATGAAACAGAAATAAAGAATTAGAACGGAAACTAATTCTAATCTATCTTACCCTCTTCCTCCTCTGGTCACTCCGTGATGTGGCCACACTGGCTAGCTCTGGTAATGTCTTGCAGGCCACTAGAAACAAGTGAGTGAGGTTTGTTAAAAGCAAAATACACACAAAACTATACAAAAATAGAAATAACAACAACCACAAATGAAAATTACTTACCAAATTAATTTTTATCAAGGCCTTCATTGTGCAACTCCAGGCTTGTAGCCAGTGCTCCCACTAAAAATGAGGTGTCCTTCCCATTATGTGGTGAGCTTAATCTATAGAAGCAAAATGTATTAAATTAAAACAAATGTGTTTATTTGCTTCGGAAACAACAGAATGCATTTTAGGCTTTATCTTTCATCCATACCTCTGCTCCTGGTGATAGTGCCTACAATTTGCCTCCGAGTTGTGTAGCCGACAGAGTGCTTTCTACAAAATACAAGTAAAAATACTTTATTAAAAAATGGATTCTGTCAAATTAAAGCATGGGTGATTTGATTAAGCTTACCACAATTTTAGAAATGTGCAGCTGCCCTTCTCTCTTCAACTCCTCAGTCGAGCAGTTGTTTGACTCACATTGACAGTGCTTTACTTCTTGTGTTCTGCAAACAATCGCATCCTAATGATGAAAGCGAGCTCAGGCACGATTCAAGGAACCGTGCCTAATATGAGCGTGTTTTAGTAACTTTTCAACCTCCATCTCTGTGCACATAAAGGACTTCTTACAGCATCTAGAATAGTAGCAAACACATACAGTTAGAAAATGCATTAACATAAAATGCAAAAGTGAGGACATGAAGCACATAGTACAAAACACCAACAGTCCAAGAACAGAGACTTTTAACATTCAGTTCAAGACATGTGAAAATGTGTTTGTAAATTTCAGAGATCATTTTAAAAACATGCGGCCACTTTTAAGTCACATCAGATGTAGGGATGTCCCGATTCGATCACGTGATCGGAAATCGGGCCCTATGGATAATTTATAAGACATATTGCTGAATCAGTATGTTGTTTTCTTGTTAATTGAGTGTTTTTGGGTAGCCTATCTTATGCTTAGAATTAGTCAAGGAGGTTGATTCTTATAACTTCCTTCAAAGTTTGATCAATTGTGCATAATGACATGTGCAACAAATGCATATAGGGTGTCAGACCCATAGATTTGCATCATTTAAAGTTCAGGTTTTAAAGTTTGGGTCAACCTGTGGCACAGCTTTAAAGTTGAAACTTATAAAATCCTACCAGAGGTCCAAAATGTCATTGAAACACACCAGTGCCTTTGCTGTAATCAGGATTAAACATGTTACCCCTCGAACATGTTAGCCCTGCTAGGGCTGCTCAATTATGGGAAAAGTCATAATCATGATTATTTAACATGATTACTTACTGACTGTAAAAAAAAATGCACTTAGGCACACACGCGCGTGCAATCAAACAATTTAATGCATTTGTTTAGTGCTGTTGCAGAAGGCTACACGTGTCAAGCAGTGGTGCTCTCATGAGGTGCCTTTTTAAACACATTGGTCCAGCGGAACGCGATCATATTTTAAACATGAGGGATGTATTGCTACAACTCCTTGAAATGCACATTATAAGCAGGATTACTACCTAGTGACCTGACTTCGGACAGAATGCAGCTCTCTGCATGTCCACGAGTGAGAGAGGCGCCAATATGCAGCAGGTTATTTTAAACAAAAGGGATAGTTTGCCTCAGCTCGCATGAAACTGAACAAATACATAATGATTACTACTTTAGTTTATGTTTAGACTTCGGACAGATGCGAGAGCGCATGCATGTGAGACAGAGAGAAGCGCAGCTGCTTATGACGCGCTGGATTTATTTCAGGTGCTAGAAGGAGTCCAAGACGCGCGTATTAAGTCCATGTGCATGCAAGAAGGAATCTCTCTAACAACATTCATTGCGTCACATCCACAAACCCTCATGCGGGGAAAGCATGCAATGTGCATGTTAATGTAAAACTATGATGATAATAATACATTCGCCAACTATCGTCATGACTATCACCATGAAAGCCTGCCATTGGCGATAGGTTTGAAGATCGTCGATACACGATACTATCGTCTATCGGCACAACCCTACTATATTCTCATTACTTTTTAACACATCTATAGTTATGCGCTGGCACAGAGTTAGGGTGTACTCACACTATCCAAACCAAACTGCGCTCGGGCGCGTTTAACCCCCAAAGCCTGGTTTGTCTGACTAGTGTCATCGCTCTGTGCCGCGCCCCGGCTGGGTTGCAGAGGTGGGCTGGAGCGCAGTTCACTTGGGCGCGTTTCAAAAGGTGAAGACGTCAGTTGCGCGACCACTCACCTTCATCTGCTTCCGTAAAAACCTTTTGATGCGCGCAGCCGGGTTACGTGAATGTCCGAGTGAGAGGGCTGTCTGTGAGAGGGCTGTCTGTAATCGCGCACCAAACGACTCTGAATAAAAAACACATACTTATCATTACGGTGGGTTCCAGTGTTAAGAGAGCGCTTTACTTCAAAACAATCGCATCTTAATGACGAAAGCGCGCCCAGACTCGGATCGATAAAAGTACAGTGTGAGTGCGTGCATCTGGGGGAGTTGGGAGGGGTGACAATCGCGCTGGGGTATTGTTTGGTTTGGATAATGTGAGTGTGCCCTTAGACCCTTTTGAGTCCACATAGAAACAGGAACGTGTGCGGCATGACATAAGGAACATCCTGGATCTGTTTTTTTTTTGCTCTTTTTTATGTATTATAGAAGTATCGGATCGGGACTCCGTACCGGCAGATACTCAAAATCAAATGACTCAGATTCGAGGGCAAAAAACCTGATCGGGACATCCCTAATTAGATGCATTCAATACTCCAAATCAAATTGCACAAAGATAAATAATAACCATAATATTCATAATCTTACTTTATTTTCTGTTGATGTCCTCACATCGCTGTGTCTGACTGGTTTGGTCTGTTGTTTTCCAAGTTGTAACAATATCTATCAAAGTCATATCAAATACACAGATTTGTTTACCGTTTAACCTGTTAGGTTGTTCAAATGAAATAAATTTAACTCGCATCATTCTTCACAAAGACTGCAGGAATGACATCCACTTCTAAAGCTGATAATGTGTACATGATTTCTGCAAACAAAACAAAAACATGAGGGTTTTTTTTACTTTAAGAAAGGTAAAATAAAGGGCAAACAATAAAGACAAACTGTATGACTCCTAGGAATTAAATAGGTTTTAAAAATCTTGTAAAATACCAAGCACTGTCCACTGAAGAAATCTTTATATAGAATAGTAAACAATCTTACATTTTATTAGTTGATCTGGAACGCGTCTTTTTGGTAACTTACATTAAAAAACAGGGTTTCAAGCGTTTTACTAAGAAACAATAGTAAAAACAGTCACTTTGCTATCAGTTATGATTTCCAAGAAATGCTGATTTGTTGTTTTAAAACCAAAACATCTTGTCTTGAGTTTGCTTCTTTGTGGGTTTAATTTATTTTTCAAAGATTCAAACATTTTACTCATTCTTTTAATAGTTCTTTGTCTCATGTAACGTTAACTTAGATCAATGCAAGCACGCACGTTTACCGACCGTTATAGATCATGGCAAATAAATACTAGCACTTCTAGCCTAAAACATCCTTTAAATCATTTGTATACGTTCAGATTTAAAAAGAAAAGTATCTTAACTTACCTTGCTTTATTATACAGCTCTTCACAATACAAACAAAAGGTCCCGCGTCGTTGGTTCAGCGTTTCAAATTCGCGCTTCCGGTTTCTCCAGCGAGCGTTGGGCGGGGCTTTATGGGAAATGTAGTCCTTTTCACCAAGCGTCTCTAACATTGTAGAAGTTTATTGACTACTGTGTCCAAGATCCATTGCAAGCTACGTCGTGTCATCGGGAAAGAAGATACGCTATAATAAATATTATGCTGCGTTCCAGGCAACGCGTAGTCCTACTCCAAGTTTTGAGTCTTGACTGAGTCGTGGTTTTGAAGTCGTGATTTGCGGGCTCAAAACCTGCCTGGAACGCAGCATTAGTATCATTAAGTAGTATTTTGTTGTTATTAACACAACTTAATGTAAAGTTGTGTCACTATTACAATAAACTGCTTAAAAACAAAGACACATAAAAGGAGTAAAACTAAAACCCACTTTACACCCTTTTTGATTTACATTTGTTTTTATTTCATTATCCTCTTGTATGCTTGAGGTTTAGGTGAAACACTTTTACTGTGATGCTAGATTTAGAAACCTTTTGGAGTCTTATTTGAAATAATCATATTCTTGTTTCAAACATTTATATATTTCGTTATTATTTCGAATTGTAGTTCTGAGTGCTGGACAGGAAGTTTTTTGTATAGTTTTTCTTGAAATATTTTTGTGTGAAACTTTGTGTGCTGCCATTTTTGGCCAGAAGAGATTTTTTATCTCAATGTGATTATTCCTGGTAAAATAAAGGATAAAAAACACTGCTGTGTAAAAACATTTTATTAAATCCCCATATCAAATCCTATCCGTCACTAGTTGTTGACATGTTTTAAAATGTTGCTACATTTTAGGTAACAAGTCAGTGATGAAGGATGAAATAAGGTTGGATTTCAACTCCCAACTCAGATATAAATAAAAAAAACATAGGATGAAGAAATTTACTTTTATGCCTGCAAAACAACATTTAAGGTAAGACAAATCTCAATTTAAAGGGGACATATTATGAAAATCTGACTTTTTCCATGTTTAAGTGCTATAATTGTGTCCCCAGTGCTTCTATCAACCTAGAAAATGTTAAAAAGATCAACCCAATAACTTAGTTTTGGTAAACCATTTTCTGCAAGCATGTGAAAAAATAGGTCATTGTAATTTGGCCCTTATTGTGATGTCAGAATAAGGTAATACCGCCCCCTTAATCTGCACTATCCAACCACAGCACAACCATTTAGTATGGAGAGAAAGAGAGAGATAAAATATTTCACAGCACAATAGAGTTTCAATTGCAACAAACCACCATCATTGTGATCAGTGGTTGCACTTCATCCGCTCATTTGCATTTTAAATGACACACCTAAAACGGCACACTTTTGCTCAGACCTATTTTAGACTTAGTTTACATCTTTAAAAAAACTCATAATATGTCCCCTTTAAAATTTAGGCAACAATTTAAAAGTTTAAAATTAAAATAAGACATTTTCTTTACATTGGGGTAATTTGCCCACTCTTGATCGGTGACACTTAAGGGGTAAATTCCCCTTAACTAAGAGAATAATTTAAGGGTGTTGCATACAGTATAATCCCCTAAACGGTTCTCTTAGGTAAGAGTAATCGTTCAGTGTTTCATGACAGCGACCCAGGTTTGTCGTTATAAAATACTATTGTTGCCATGGAGACGCAACAGAAAAAACTTAAGGGTTTTTTTCTGCAACACACTTAAGTGTAAGGGAAACATAAGGGTGAACTTAAGGGAAAATTATGCAACCGGGCCCAGGCTCCACAAACTGCAATAAAAACAAAACGGCCAAACATACCACCAGAAACCATAACAAAGTGTTCCAGCCAATAAATGACAAGAAGGATTTGGGGGTGGGGGTTGGGCGCGTTCATGAAAGCACATAAGGGAGGGGGAGGTGTTAGCTACACTCCATTTGTTTGAAAACAGTTCAAACATCAACAAAAAGTGACATCACACAGATTCGCTTAGAGCGCCTTTAACTGACGAAAATCACACTTTTCATGCAGTGAAGTATAATCAATAATCACACACATCATAATTATATACATTTTACAAATATGAAGTTAGATCTAATTCTTCGTTCAAACCAGGAAAAATAGTAGCTTTTTTAGTAGCTGAACACTTTCACACCTACAGAGGTACTGTAATTTCACATCTTTGCACATTTCTGGTGTCCCCATTGGTGTTTAATCTCAACACTGATTGGTTGCTTTAAAAAAACACTCCCAAAACCCGGACAACTATTGGGACACTACATTGAAACTTTCCTGTTGAAATGATTTGATTGGTTACACTTTGTATTTGGTTGTTTTAGGGTTAAACTCTTACAGACAATCCTAAACGTGTCTGTCACACACTGTTCCCTTGAAGCCTCTCTCCATAGAAATGCTAATTGCACGTGGGGGTTTGCAGAGGAATTTCTGGGGGGTTGTAGGAAGTCTCTCCACATTACTTACCAAAGTGTGCAGAACCTAGCAGAGCAAAATGGATATTTAGTGGCAACTAAATTCTACATTTCATTTCTTAGAACATTTCATTTTAGAACTCTGGCTGAGAGTAGAAATGTTAAGACAGATGGGTATCTAAGACAGACAATACCATTTAAAAAGATTCATTTTGTTTCTAATTGCTGTTTAAGCTCAGATAAAAGCTATACTAAATGTGGTGATTTAGAGGAAACTCTTTAACATAGTGGATGACTTGTGCTCATGTGGTTACTAATTCAGCATGTATGTGTTTGGTTTCTTTGCATGCCTTTAAGTTTTCTACAAATATACAAATATAGGTAGTGCAGGAGATTTCAGAAAGTACTGTCCACACGTCACAGTACCGAGAGCCGTTTGTAAATTCTTTATCTCCTGTTTGTTACAAATAAAGTATTTTTACAGTACCTTTTCTTACATACTTGTAAATTATTTTTTGATGATATTGGATAGCCATACATTTACAGCAATTAAAAGCCTGCTATTTTTACTTCTATGACTAAAAGAAAACGGGTTTTAAAGGTTTTAATAAAAAAATAACAATTTCAATACAAGTAAAAAACAACACAATTATTTAACATTAATCTTAAACTGGGGGTCTTCTTCCTCCGCTTAGTTTTTCAGTTTACAAAGTCCATCATCTAAATAGGGATTAGACATAGCGCCAGCGCAACTGACTTTTAAAGGGGATGAGAGATAAGACTCTCATCGGTTTATTGCACGTTACGCCCAAAACACTCCCATTACTCATTAGGAGTATACGAACAACCCTTTTCAACGTGTGCTCGGCGCACAAACCATTTTTCCCGTTGTTAAATTAGCAAAAATGGATTCGGACACGCCCATTTAGACCGTGCGCTTTAGACAATGCGCTTAGATCGTTAAAATAGGGCCCTTAATCTGTTATGTCTTAAGTGAATGTTTGGTTAGAGGTAGGGTAACAGATTTGATCCTGAAACATTTTTTGTTATGCTGGTTAAAAGTCTCTTTACATCCTGATAGCAATCACTGTGTTAAGTTGTTTACATGTATTTGTGGAAATGTATGTCATCTGTGAACCTGAGGACCAAAAAATGTTCAACAAATCATAGATTTGGGTCCGAACGGACGTTTCCATTTTTGTCCCTCATACGTAAGCGTAATTTGAATGCCCTCCGCGCAGCGAGTCCACGCAGACACCATACGTCATCGGCGTGTTCACGTGCGCTCACCTCCTATCTGTAAACAGTGAGAACAGCAAACTTTTCTACTGAATTGACAACCTACACAGGAGGCACAAAACTAAAGACATCTTTTATAACAACAACAGAAAAAAACTGCCTGGATCAGCAAGAGCAAAAACCCAAATGAACATCAGTAACTTTACTGCTTTACCACGAGATGCAAACATCTGCAGGAGGCAAAGGGTCTGATGGGTCGTTGCACTGTTTATTTTGGTAAGGTAGGTACGCGATATGTTTGTATTTAAATGGATTCAGATATTCTACTTTGATGAAACATTGTGATGCTTATGAAATTTTTGTTCGATTACTGATTATCGTAACGATATAGTTACTACGTCTACACAACCGAACGTGTGCTTAAACTAATTCTGATGTAAACAGTTGTTTGGTTATTTTGGAAGTGTTATTCGACTTTGTACTGCAAAGTTTTCTCACTGCTGAATGAGACATGAGACGTGACCGTCTGATCTGTGTGTGTTCATGTGTTGTGAAAGAGGCGTGACTTTGGATGGCGATTTGACTTCAGGGCGGGATCGGGATTTCATTGCTAGGCGGCTACCGTTAGCATTTTTCAAAATGTATTACCCTACCTTTAACTGTTGAGGATCTGATGTGTAACATTATATTAGATTAGATCTGAAAGCTGTTTGTCTCAATGTCAATAAAACAATAAAAGTAAGTTCAACATATATTTATCCTATTGATGTTGTTTTTGACTGTGTGTTAAATCTATTATTTTTACCAGTGATTTTAAGTTAAGGATGTGCTGATTTTGCTTTTGAACCTTCAAAAATCTTTAATTTGATTTTTCTCAAAATTGACTTTGCTGACTCTGTCAACTTCAAACAGGTGTAGTGCTGTCATTTTTCGTCACATTCCAACAAGTCATATATTGTTTTATATATATTTTTTAATAGAGAATATAAATAACTCTTTTTGAAAATTTGCTCATTCTGACTAATTTTGCCAGCACGGGTCACATTTAATTATATGCACCCATTGTATGATGAGTTTGAACATTCGGGTCAAAGATTTAGGATGCCAATGTTGCTTCTTCTTCTTCGAATCCGTTGCAATTTCAGATGTCATTCTGCCAGTATCTGGCACAGGTCACGGCTGATGGGGTTGGTTCAGCCAGGTCCTGGGGAGTGCACTGGGGGGCATTTTCACACTTCAGTAGGTGGGGCATTGTCTGTACTGCTCCGCAGTTACATGTGTCGTCTGTCTGGAGGTTCCATATTTTCAAAAGTGCTTTGCACCTCCCCTGTTACACTCGTAGTCTGTTGAGGGTCTTCCAAGTTGGCCATGGGAGATCGTGCCCGCTGGCGAGTCATTCAGTCGGAGTGATTCCTCTCTCCATCCAGTCCTGGGCTCGTGTGGTTAGCTGGTTCCATTCATCTTTCCAAATGTTGGTCCTTGCTATTTTTCTGGTTGTCTGGAGAGGTGGGACTGTCAGCAGGAAACTGGCTCTTGATTTCAGGCAGTGTGGGGGTGCTGTGTGTCCATGCAGGGGATGCCTGGTGTCATACTCCAGTGTTCTCCGCTCGTCTTGTGCGATGATGGATCGTCTGATGTAAGGGGGGGCAATGCCAGCTAGAGCGTAGAGACATGGTAGAGCCGTTGTTTTTATGCATCCCGTAATAATGCGTCAGGTGTCTTTGAGAGCTGTGTCAATCAGTTTGGTATGGTGGGAGCGGCTCCAGCTTGAGCATGCATATTCGGCTGTGGAGAAACACAGAGCTAGAGCAGTTGCACGGATGGTTGGTGGATCGGCACCCCATTTTGAGTTTACCAGTTTGCGCAGGATGTTATTGCGGGTGTATATCTTGGCTTTGGTGTTCTGGAGGTGGGTTTTGAAAGAGAGTGTCCTGTCGAGTGTGACTCCCAAGTACACAGAGAGTTTGTAGCCATCCCATGAGATGCTCAGTTCTTTTTTCGCATCTCGGTTTTTTAAATGGAAGCTGCATAGTTGGGTTTTTGATGGATTTGGTTTCAGATGGTTGTAGTAGGTTGTCATCTCTCAGAGGACACTTTCCAGAAAACCTCAATCTTCTGGAAGTTCTCCTGTTGGGTGGTCCGCATAGATAAAGCGACCGTATTGTGAGTGAAGTGGTTGGTCATTAGTATAGATATTAAAGAGGAGGGGGACCAGTACACTGCCTTGTGGTAGGTCAATCTTTTGGGCTTTCCATTTGCTCTTCTTGTCATTTAATTGGATAAAGAATCGTCTGTTGTTGGGGAGGCATTTGATGATTTTGCACAGGTCGAGGTCACCAGTCATGTCAAAAAGTTTCCTAATCATGGTGCGGTGCTGGACAGTATTGTAGGCAGCAGTAGGATCTATGAAAGCTGCTCAGTGATGAGTTTACACTCAAAGCCATCCTCGATATGTTGGGTGAGGTTCAGTAGCTGCCCAGCGCAAGAGCGACCAGGATGGAAACCAGCTTGATCTTCAGTAAGCTTAGAGTCTATAGCTGGCATAAGGTGTTGGAGTAAAAGCCTCTCATAGAGCTTGTAAGTAATGCAAAGGAGTGAAATTGGTCTGTAGCTCTTTGGGGATGATGGATCCTTTCCAGGTTTAAGAACTGTGACTATCTTGGCCTTTCTCCATGCCGATGGAATTATTTTTTCTGCCATGCATGAGTTCAGCATTTCTAGGAGCCAGGTCTTTGCTTTAGGTCCCAGGTGCTGTATCATTTCTGTCAGTACATCGTCGATTCCTGCTGCTTTCCCAGGTTTCAGCGCGTTCATTGCAGCTTCCAGTTCTTGTGGGCCAAAAGGCTTGGTAAGTTCTTCAATGTTGCTTAAAATTAGGAAAATCCTTTGTACCACAATAGTGAAATATTTAAATGATGAATTCTTTTAAAAACTTGTTTTTGTTGTTATATTGTATTGTTTTGTAAGTGTAAAAAACCGCATGCTTGAAAGAATTTCCCAAAGGGGATAAAAAGGTACTACTACTAAAGGTACTAATAACTGCATTAATTTTAACTTTTAAGCTTTTTCAAGACAGGACACATTTAAGCAGGTGGGGGATAAACCCAGAACTCCCATAGGCTTTATGCCCAGCTGCACTACTTCCTACTTGACTACTTGACCTTAGACTTTAGACCAGGTTTTTGTTGGTCAATGGCGTAGTCTATTTTAGTTGCCTCAAAATAGCAACGCGCCAACAATGCGCCTGAACACACCTCTTTTTCAGACCAGAACGCCCATGGGCGCAAAAGGGGGCGCAAATGCATTTGCTATTTAAACAACGCGGCGCTAAACTTTGTCTGCCACTGCCAAATGACCCATTCCTGTTCCTTTCAATGTGTCTTTCACAAATCTGCAGGTTTGAGACACCATCCTTATTTTTTATTTCTTTTACCTTTGTTTCCTTTAGCCATTTTCCTGTGTTTTCTAGCATTAGTCCTGCTAATCCACAGAGCTTTTGACTTCTCATTTTTAACACGTACATTTAAACTTGTGTGAAAATAGTAAAAAATAGTGAGTTTCTTCAAGATAAAATACATTAGGTCCCCATGTTAAATAGTGAAGTGTGACATCTGTTTAATTGCATTAACATTTCTTGCCATCAGAAAAGATTTCAGGGGTTTAAACTTAAACTATTATGTTTATTTAATGCATTGAAATGTTTTAGTTGGTTCAGTTATATTGTCTTTTACTAAATTACTTTATAACATAACATTTTAGTGCAATAATCCTTGTACAACTTTTAGTTTTAAACTTCAAAATCTTTTATGAATAACTTTTTTGATGGTAAGAACTGTTGTTTTAGTGTCATTGTAAATTTTGTCAGTACATTCACAGTTATTCAGAATTTAATCAAAGCAGATAAACACATGTCACACTTCACCATCAAACTGGGGACCAAAGACATTTTTTGAAGTCACTAACATGATCATGCCTACATTTGGTGCTTAAACTGCTCATTTCTAAGATACACATTTTAACTTCTGTCCAAATAGTATAAAATAGTGAGTTTCTTCAAGATAAAATACATTAGGTCCCCTGTTAAATAGTGAAGTGTGAAGTGTGTGTTTCCTAAAAGTCAAAACAGATAAACACATGTCACACTTCACCATCAAACTGGGGACCAAAGACATTTTGTGAAGTCACTAACATGATCATGCCTACATTTGGTGCTTAAACTGCTCATTTCTAAGATACACATTTTCCGGCGGTTTCCCGGACCAGAATTAGCTTAATCCAGGACTACGCCTTAGTTTAGTTAGGAAATATAACTAGTTTTAACAAACATGCCTTACTAAAAACATTGCCTGTGTGCATTTTGAGGTAAAACAAAGGGCACTGATGTATTTCAATATTTGTCAGTGAAAGTAGTTTTTAGTTTGGACAGCTCTTACATTTATTTTAGTCTAGGACTAGTCTAATCCATGTCCGGGACACCGCCCCTTTAACTTCTGTCCAAATAGTATAAAATAGTGAGTTTCTTCAAGATAAAATACATTAGGTCCCCTGTTAAATAGTGAAGTGTGACATCTGTTTAATTGCAATTACATTTCTTGCCATGAGAAAAGATTTCAGGGGTTTAAACTTAAACTATTATGTTTATTTAATGCATTGAAATGTTTTAGTTGGTTCAGTTATATTGTCTTTTACTAAATGACTTTATAACATTACATAACATTTTAGTGCAATAATCCTTGTACAACTTTTAGTTTTAAACTTCAAAATCTTTTATGAAGAATTTTTTTGATGGTAAGAACTGTTGTTTTAGTGTCATTGTAAATTTTGTCAGTACATTTACAGTTATTCAGAATTTAAAATATTTCCTAAAAGTCAAAGCAGATAAACACATGTCACACTTCACCATCAAACTGGGGACCAAAGACATTTTGTGAAGTCACTAACATGATCATGCCTAAATTTGGTGCTTAAACTGCTCATTTCTAAGATACACATTTTACACATTTTAACTTCTGTCCAAATAGTATAAAATAGTGAGTTTCTTCAAGATAAAATACATTAGGTCCCCTGTTAAATAGTGAAGTGTGAAGTGTGTGTTTCCTTAAAGTCAAAACAGATAAACACATGTCACACTTCACCATCAAACTGGGGACCAAAGACATTTTGTGAAGTCACTAACATGATCATGCCTAAATTTGGTGCTTAAACTGCTCATTTCTAAGACACATTTTACACATTTTAACTTCTGTCCAAATAGTATAAAATAGTGAGTTTCTTCAAGATAATAATACATTAGGTCCCCTGTTAAATAGTGAAGTGTAAAGTGTGTGTTTCCTAAAAGTCAAAGCAGATAAACACATGTCACACTTCACCATCAAATAGGGGACCAAAGACATTTTGTGAAGTCACTAACATGATCATGCCTAAATTTGGTGCTTAAACTGCTAATTTCTAAGACACATTTTACACATTTTAACTTCTGTCCAAATAGTATAAAATAGTGAGTTTCTTCAAGATAATAATACATTAGGTCCCCTGTTAAATAGTGAAGTCTAAAGTGTGTGTTTCCTAAAAGTCAAAGCAGATAAACACATGTCACACTTCACCATCAAATAGGGGACCAAAGACATTTTGTGAAATCACTAACATGATCATGCCTATTGCTGCTTAAAAGGCACATGCGTGGGTCGATCTGGTTTTGAGACATGTGCTTTCAGCTAAAGTCTTTCTAATCTTTCTTAGTTTTGTGTGAGCGGAGGTGTTTGTGTATGTTTAATGACAAGCAGGATTCTATTCTCACCCTCGGCATTTCAGTTTTACAACCTTTTTCATTTTTAACATCTTTATCCATCTTTTTAGTTGTGTTTCTTGGGCTTTAGCTGATCAGTTGTTCTTCCTATCCTTCTTTTGATTTGTCTAAATAGCTACTACTTCACCTTTGCTCTAATATAAGAACAAATCCACTAAGACAAAAAACTAAAACAGTATAAACCTAATATTAAAACTTATTGACTGCCATCTTTACCTGCTCAACTGTTCTTCCTCTCCCTCTTCTGTCTGCTCAGCCCTCTTGCTATATTCACCTTAAATCTGATGTAAGAACAGTTTCAAAGCTTATATATGTCATAAGCTTATAAAAATATTAAATTTGAAAACTAAACCGGCCAAAAGGTGGTAGCTAAACTTAATGAGTCACTTACATTGTATAAAAATATATGTCACAAATCACTATTAAGTTTAATAACATAATACAACATAATCAAAAGGCTCATATTAATAGTTAATGTTAGCTGAATATAGCAGGGAATGTTGTTCACTACGTTAGTTCTTGTGTGCAAAAGAAACAGTATTCACCTGCACAGTTACAAAACATACAGTCTGTTTTTATTAGGAAGAAATTCCTTGGGCAAAATTGCAATTTGAAAATTCCCTTTCTCCCTCTAAGTTTTAAGCAAAATTGTAACTCTCCAATCTCTCCCTCTTAAGTTTGGACAGCGCCTCCACCCCTGTGCTGACATATGTCAACATTAAGGTTACATTATGATAAAATAGTTTTCTGGATAGGTATTATCCTAGTCCCAGAATAAAATGCATGTTTGAGCTGCCTTAATTTAAAAACATCTTGCACTGACATATCTTAACAAATATCAGTGCCATTGTTTTGTTTTAGGATGCACACTTAAATGTCTTAATATAACTAAGCCCTAGTCCTGGATTAATCTAAACCCTGTCTGGGAAACTGCTCCAAACTTTTTACACATAGGGGTGGTTTCCCGGACAGGAATTAGCTTAAGCCTGGACAAGACCTTAGTTTAATTAGGAAATATAACTAGTTTTAACAAATATGCCTTACTAAAAACTTTTGTGCATTTTGGGGCAAAACAAAGGGCACTGGTTTATTTAAATATATGTCAGTGCAAGTTGTTTTAATTTGGACAGCTCTTACATTTATTTTAGTTTAGGACTAGTGTAATCCCCATAGAGATCCATTGCAGGGTATGGAGGTCCCCTGTTGGATAGGTAGACATCAGTCAGGGTTGCAGGTCCCCACTTGGCATATTTAAAAAAAAAAAAAAAAATTGACATTTGAAGTTATATTATGAAAATAGGCATTAAAATAAAATTTTCTATGTAGTTTTTGTGTGTAAAAAATGATCAGAAACACTAGTCCCCTCTTGGTCAGTGTTCAGTGATAGTCCCCTTTTTGTAATGTAGGTAAGTATGTGTGTGTGTGTGTGTGTGTGTGTGTGTGTGGACGCAGGAGAGGTGTCTTCTTGAGGACAGGTAAATCGGACAGGTGTTTGGGGAATATTTACCTAAAGTACATAATGTCAGTATGCAATTCAACAATACAACAACACAAGGGCCTCTGAGATTTCAGCTGTGGCTACGTTGATTTATGCAGATGTACATAACTTTCCTGTTCCTGAAACTGCTGTCAGCAAAGAAAGAGAAATGAAAGAAAAAAATAATTTTTATTACTTTATTTTGAGGGAATGCGTTATGTTTAAAGTCAAAATCAAATAAAAATTCTCCTTACTTGTTGATTTATTATTAAAGTCTTATCTTTTCTAAAAAAATACCTTGCTATTCCACTAAAGCTAGTTTTTCACTCCATGCTATGCAGCGTTTTGAATAATGTTAGGCAGTACGCCAAAAATCTCACTTTAAAAAAAAAATGTGTCCACTCTGTCCTCAGAGAATATGAAAAATGTCTACACGTTATCCAGCAGCTATATATAAATGCACTAGCATTAAGCAGCAGATCTATTGTATAGCAGTATACACATACATTTAGGGCATGCATGCTTACATGCGGTTCAGGGAAACAGCTCTCCGTGGAGGAACATCGACCCCCAAGTCAACACACAGACGCAATATATGCCAAGACCTCTATCTCTTATTATAAATAATATCATAGCTACTCACAGTTCCATTAATTCGTCCTCTGTTAATAACTATTCTAAATACATCCTGATTAAGATGGAAAAACAAATCCCATTGCACGTTTTATAGTTCATTTTCATGCTTTTTAATGCTGAATTTGTCCGTCGGAGTAATTGGAAAAGCCATTAAAGTGTATGAGAGCTGTGTGAAATGTTGTTCACATCATTATTGATTAAGCACGCGTGGAAAACACGGCTTTGAGCTTTCCAAAGTGAGTGAATGACAGGAAGCCGTCAGCACTGCGCTATCTCTCCTCTCCAGACTTTAAGATCTTATCAATGGCTCTCCTGACAAATTCCCTGCCATCACATCACGGTAATGCACACAGAAACCCCCCACCTCCAATATCTTTCTCTCTTTCCCCTTCTTCCTCCCATAGGAGCCCCACTCGGATGCCGAAGGAAAACAATTTCAGGCCTCTCCACTCAATTGCCTCCTCGCAGCAGTGCGGCATCATTCTGGATGGGCGAACTTCACGCCGCTATGATTCTGCCGAGCTGCCATCGATTAATGGCTCAGTACTGGCAATAAACTCTGAGCTGAGATCAGAAGCAGCATTGCATTGCTCAACACTGTCGAGCTCAGCTGTTCCCGCTGTATAGCGCAAATACGCCGTTGTCCTCAAGGGAGGGATCCGAGAAGCTTCAAGTCAACGGATATCGGCCGTGCTTACTGCATTGCTGCCATCCGTGGGATTTTAAATAAAGTGCATCCGTTGAGATCAGCCCATTTTGTCGGAGGACTAGGATGACACAGATTCTGAATTTCTTTTTTAGGCTTATTTGGCTTTTTTAATGTGACACTTATCCATGATAAGTTCTTCCTGAAGGACTGTGTTGCTATTATGGGAATGTGAACTACTGCATTATGTAACAGTAGAGATGGGTCTACTATCCAGCACGCAGCATTAATAATGAGAATGTACAGCCGGTTACAAATGAAGAGTTTGGTTCCAAAACGCAATAAATCCATTTTGACAAGTTTTGGAAAAAACGTGTTTTCTATACCAAGAAAGTGACAAGATGAAAACAACTATTTTCTGTTACAAACTTTCACATAGCATCTTTAGGTTATAAAAACATAAAAAATTCAAATCCATAAGTTGATTTTCAAAGATTTATTATAAAAACGGATTATTTTTTCCACAAAATGCAATAAATCCATGACAAGTTTTTATTCAAAATGCTATAAATCTATTGAATCAATAGCCTATATAAATGTGCATTCATCTTTGCCATGTTATATTCATTTAGTTGACTAGTTGTACACACTAATTAAAAATATAAACATTAATGTCATTAATCAAAACACTTACTTTGTCATATTAAGATCACTGTCATTGCGGTTACGTCGTCGCTTAACGTCTTTCACAGAGATCAGCTGTAAAATTTTTTTGGTCCTGCTCGATTTTCGTTGACTTTGAGTAAAATTATGTAAAGTTTTTCATAAGATCCTCTGGGGTCAATGTGTTAGCATGAGAAGCTTGATGCTGTCGGGAGAACAAGCACCCGTCTCCCGAGTGCCTCTCAGGGAAAATATTAGATGCTGATGGCTTACGTTTCGTTCCCATCACAGAAAACCATCACAGGTTTAGCGATGCAATTAAAGTATTACTTTGTTTTGTTTGTTGATCACGAAGTACAAAGTAGATGAGGAAAACTAGGACTCCGTGTTCTCAGCGCGTCCGCCATTGTTTGTTTACATTGCGTGACTGGTGGGCTGTAATATCAGAAATGGATTTATTGCGTTCTGTAAAAAAGGAGCAGTGGCGTTTATCGCATTTTGGGAAAAAAGGGAGAAACGATGACAGAATAACACGGCGGATATTGGATTTTGCGTAAAATTAAGAATTTACTTTTAACTACTAACCTGATATAATACTGATTTTGGCAGTAACTCATTTTTTTCAAAAATGGCGTTTATCGCGTTTTGGAACCAAACTCTTCAAATAAAGCAGCAGGGAAAAATACATTGTAGTTACTTCAGAAATATACTGTATAGACATTTTAGTGTGTAATAAGTTTTAGGTACATTCAGTGATCGAATTTATGGGGGGGCTTGGGTGGTCCCGGACCTCCTAAGCATTGATGGACCCCCTATAAAGCACAAAAATATAAATTAGGGGGGTCCCCTGGTTTTTACTGAAATTAAAATACTACATGAATTTAAAATTCTCATGCTGTGCTGCAACAAAGCGATATTGTCCATTATTTGTCCCAATTTCTCAATAAACTAAGCCAAAAGAAAACGCTGTTTTCTGGAGGAATTGAAAGACGAGTTATTGTCTCTACGTGTGGATTATTTTCACCTCGTTGATGATAAGACTATTTAATTATTATCTTTAGTTTTTATCTTTAGTAGTCTTTAGGGTTAAGGACTTTTAAAAAATTCTCAAACTATTATTTCATACTGATTTTAGGGGTAAAAAATTGTTAGGGTTAGTCATTCTGAGTCTGATCTCTAACATACATTCCTTTACAAAAACGCAATTTTTTAAGCTTTTTGCTCAAAAAGCTTAAAATTGAAGAGACATATCCATATTTCAGTGGTTAAATTAAGTGGAAAAAGTAAATATATAATGAAACGTTTTTTTCCCATTTTGTTTGTTTGTTTATTGTTTATTTGAAAGCAGAGGGTGTGTTCTTTCATTTGATATATTTGTATGTTTATATATTATAGAAGATATTTTTTTCCTGCAAGGAATTTTGTGAAACTTTTGTTAAAATCACAAAAATGTGGGTGGGCAACTTTCTCAAAAAGGCTGGCAGCGAATGAGTTAAATAAAAAGTAATCAGCGTTTTAACCAACAAAATGTTGATGCAGGACCACATGTTACTTTGTGAATGCACGCGACCAGGGCTGTAGTCTAGTGGTTCTCAAACTGGGGGCCGCGAGATGGTGCCAGGGGGCCCCCAGTTTTATGACATTTTATAAAATAAATTAATTTATCATGAATTCTGTGCAATTAAACCTAAAAAAAAATAAGACTACTAACCAACAGCACTACTTCGTATCATTTAATATGTTTTGTTTAATAAAAAGTTGAGTTTTAAAACAGTTTCTTGTCATAAAATTTCTTTGGGGGGGGCGCGAAGGAATGTACCATACAAAAGGGGGGCCGCACGCCGAAAAAGTTTGAGAACCACTGGTCTAGGGTATACGCAGGTGTACGGTGTATTTCCACTTCTCTTGTAGCTAATCCAATGGCATGATATGAATAAACGCAAATATACCCTAAAACACTCAGTAAAATAAGTTACTTATACGATAAGGAGGATTGAGGCACCAGATTCCTTTGAAATATGATTCGCTTAACCGCCATTGTGCTAGGTTGCCATCATTCTGACAATGCCCAACGCAATTGGATTAGAGAACTGTCAATCACTACCTGGTTCACTGCCTGCCATCATTAATAGGAAAGATGAAGCGAACTACTGAACCCTTTTACAGATTTACAAACAACATCGCAATGCTACATCCCCGTTTTTAGCTAACAGTTCAAGCTAACGATAGTAATCAACATCAGTGTTGTTAGCCAGCAGCTCAGCTAACGATTGCCAAGCACCCTCGTCCGCTCCATCCACCTCTCACACCCCGAGTCAGAGAGGATGCCGACAGAGATGCAGTCTGTCCCGCTACAGTTTACAATGAAGACGTCAACCAAAGTGAGCACTTTTAAATAACAGGAACTTTTAAATGATGTTAATAACTTATCGCAGGGCTTGAAATTTCAATTTGCTTGGCCATCGCTGTATGTCAAAACTGCACTGACTATGAATCTGTTTAAAAGCATTAAATCAGTTATTTGTTATGTCATATTTAGTGTTGCACTACCCAACTACAGTACTTCACATTAGGTTCCTTGGTTAAAATATATAAGCATCAATTTATAAACCCTGCATTGAGTTAAGAGTGTCATATGTTGTAAAATGTATTTAAATACAGATTAAGAACTGTTATTTTTATATTTTTATGAAAATATTGAGGCTTTTATCCAAAGCGACTTACAGTGCATTCCAAATATACAGTATATTAAAGTTTGTTAAAAAAAAACTATAACTAAAACTAATAACTATTTACTAATCTCTTAAAACACCACGCTTTCCTCTTTTTTAATGTTTTAGAATATAGTAATAATATATCTTTTATTAATGTATTAGGCCTACCTGCAATATTTGCAAAATGTCCCCCTAAAAATATATAATGTTGGCACACTCTGGCCTACACTATCTGTTGCAAATCAGCTGTTCCAAAAGATAGTTTACAAGAGAAACTACTAGACCAGACTGTGTGCAAGGTGAGAGAATTGTCTAATTTTAATGTGTGAACAGACTAAAAAAGTGTACTCACAATTCATAATTAGTTGTCTATTCCTATAGTCTGTGAGCCAGTAGGCCCATTTTCTGAAAAATCTGCACCTCTTTGTGGCATTAATTTCATAATGATCCTTAATCTAAGAAGTCAAGCATCAGAAATTAAGTGACAAGGTGAAAATACTACGAGCCCATTTTGTGGTGATCTACTTGCAAGACTATTTACATGCTGTTCATAACAAAGGGCGTTTATTTATTGCTGGGATGCTTTAAAAAAACTGGGGGCAAATTAAGAGTATACCCACTTCTCCAGGCACCACTACACCACTGCACGTGACCCCATAATGCCTGGGGGAGGCATTGGGTGGGTGGGGCTTAGCTAGGGGACCCCATAATCTTTTACATAAAGAGTTTCATACACTGGGTCCATTATGCCTTCGTATAAGTAAAAAAAGAAACAAAATTATTTAAATATGAGATCTTTTGCTTTCCATTGTAAAGAAGATGTTTAAAGAACATCTCAGCCATGTCTGAGCTGTGAACTTGGATATACACTCACCTAAAGGATTATTAGAAACACCTGTTCAATTTCTCATTGATGCAATTATCTAATCAACCAATCACATGGCAGTTGCTTCAATGCATTAAGGGGTGTGGTCCTGGTCAAGACAATCTCCTGAACTCCAAACTGAATGTCAGAATGGGAAAGAAAGGCGATTTAAGCAATTTTGAGCGTGCCAAACGGGCCGGTCTAAGTATTTCACAATCTGCTCAGTTACTGGGATTTTCACGCACAACCATTTCTAGGGTTTACAAAGAATGTTGTGAAAAAGGAAAAACATCCGGTATGCGGCAGTCCTGTGGGCAAAAATGTCTTGTTGATGCTAGAGGTCAGAGGAGAATGGGCAGACTGATTCAAGCTGATAAAAGAGCAACTTTGACTGAAATAACCACTCGTTACAACCGAGGTATGCAGCAAAGCATTTGTGAAGCCACAACACGCACAACCTTGAGGCGGATGGGCTACAACAGCAGAAGACCCCAACGGGTACCACTCATCTCCACTACAAATAGGAAAAAGAGGCTACAATTTGCACAAGCTCACCAAAATTGGACAGTTGAAGTCTGGAAAAATGTTGCCTGGTCTGATGAGTCTTGATTTGAGACATTCAGATGGTAAAGTCAGAATTTGGTGTAAACAGAATGAGAACATGGATCCATCATGCCTTGTTACCACTGTGCAGGCTGGTGATGGTGGTATAATGGTGTGGGGGATGTTTTCTTGGCACACTTTAGGCCCCTTAGTGCCAATTGGGCATCGTTTAAATGCCACGGCCTACTTGAGCATTGTTTCTGACCATGTCCATCCCTTTATGACCACCATGTACCCATCCTCTGATGACTACTTCCAGCAGGATAATGCACCGTGTCACAAAGAGTGTCCTGGATGTGCATCCCACAAATCTCCATCAACTGCAAGATGCTATCCTATCAATATGGGCCAACATTTCTAAAGAATGCTTTCAGCACCTTGTTAAATCAATGGCACGTAGAATTAAGGCAGTTCTGAAGGCGAAAAGGGGTCAAACACAGTATTAGTATGGTGTTCCTAATTATCCTTTAAGTGAGTGTATATCTTCAACTTTAGCCATGTGTGTGTGAACCAGCATCAGGGTTGATATGATAACAAAATGGTAACTGAATTTTTATGTTGAGGGAATTTTGCTTTAAGCTTATTGTGTTCTCACAGGTAACCTTGGGGTTGTCGCACATGGGATCGCAGTGTTGCGATGTATTATGTTCTTCAGCATTATTTTATAGCTTTAGGACAGATGCTTTATTTAAAATATCCAGCCTTTTTATTTATAATTTATATGACATATAGGCTACAGCGTGATCTGCAGAAGAGTTACTGAGCGCCGTAAAACTGTGGTTACCATTTGCAAGCACTTTTATATCCAGAGTACACTGTAAAATGGTCAAATCACAATATATTTTATGTAAATTTAATTTAACAAATTAAGTTAAACAGTTCAATTTATGCCAACTTATCACAAGTCAAAACTTAAAATAATAGTTTGATTTTACTGCATTTTTTACAGTGTAGAATTATAATCTCAGGATGTCATCAACACCAAATACAGATCCATGCTGCATTGAGCACAGATGTGTGCAGCGTGACACACAGGCCTTCCACCTCCTCATTATAGGCCTGCCCAAATAATTTGTTATAGTTTTCCAGTGACATTAATTACAATGCAATTCACTTAGAAGAGTCAAATGTCTTGCTGTTTATACTGTAAGAACCTAATTTGTCAGTTATGTAACGCCTGTGAGGGATATATTGGTGGTCTGGAGTCCCAATGCAAGACTAAGGTGGGGGGGCACAAAAGTCTCATGTAAAACCATGCCTGTATACTGTACCGTTCCATTGTGATTGTGTGATTAACCTCTGTGATTAGGCATATAATACTACTACTTGTCTGCCAATCAGTGTGAATGGCTCAAACTAGGAAATGTGTGGATTAATTACAATGTGCCACATCTGATTCAGAACTAAGTTGCAAAACGATTTGTGAGCGAGCAGGTTTTTAGCAACCCCTAACCAGCTTGGTTTTGGGACTTTGAATTCTTGTCTCAGAAATGCATTGTTCGAGGCATTTAAACATTTATGGCAGTTTCCCAGACAGGGCTTATTCTAGTCCCAGGCTAAAATGCATGTTTGACGTGCTGTAATTTCAAAACATCTTGAACTGACATATCTTAACACATATATCAGTGACATTGTTTTGTCTAAAATGCACACCAGTATAGTTTTTGTAAGGTACAGTATGTTTGTAAAAAGTACTTAAATGTCCTAAAATAACTAAGGCCCAGTGCTGGATTCATCTTAACCCTGTCCGGAAAACCGCTTCTAATGACAGAGCTTTTTCAATTCAATTCAATTCAATTTTATTTATATAGCGCTTTTCACAATTTGGTAATTGTATCAAAGCAGCTTTACATTAATAGAAGCAGTGAAAAGCACAGAAAATCGACAGATAGCACAACATAATACACAATAGCACAAGCAGCTAAATTTGCTGCGGCTATAAATCAACATTAAAGGGAATGTATTACTAATGTAACGTATAGAAGTTAAGCCCGAGAATTCTGCCTCCCCAGGTTGAAAAACCCCCTAGGAGAAAAAACCCTAGACTTTTAGCCGGGGAAGTAAAAAAAGTCCAAGGAGGGAAAAACCCTTGGGAGATATATATATATATACATTGCAACGGATAAGGAGATTAAGCGGGTTCTTAACACTACAACTACCAGACAGTAGTGAAAGTCATTTTTGCCATGTCATATTTACATTTAAAGCTTCTATGGTCATTTTTAAGAAAAATATGGGTTGATTTGAGCATACAATATTTTTGTTATATTATTGTGTAAGAGCTACACCACCCCCCATGAAAGTGCATGCCTCAATTTGCTTTCCTCAATTTTCTGTCTGGCAAGTCGGAGAGCCACGTTTTTGCCTCACAGTAAAAGTGTTTTTTTTAGACAGTCTAAATGCCAACAAGTATGGATTGAAGCAGAATATTTTGTTAGATAAAACATGTTGTGAAGTTTGGAAATGATTACATCTATCTTTATTCAATACATTTTGACTTTTGGACTTTACAACGCTCTGGTGTTATTGGAAATGTTTGGACCACAGGAATCGGAAAAAATCTTATGCAGTCTCCAATGGAATCAAGA
The DNA here is from genome assembly GCF_027580225.2 of Misgurnus anguillicaudatus. NCBI lineage: Eukaryota > Metazoa > Chordata > Actinopteri > Cypriniformes > Cobitidae > Misgurnus > Misgurnus anguillicaudatus. The sequence goes on from NC_073351.2 coordinate 9,627,785, forward strand.
ATAAATAAATAGTTATTTTATGTTAGGACATATTAATAAACACAATATAATAATAATAAACATGACATGAAATTGAAATTGACATGAAATTGAAATTTCAATAAATGTGAAAATGAATTAGTTCATCAACCTGCAATTGTAACTATTACAGATACAAATTTGTGATAAATCAGTATTCCGTATTATAAAATCGAACAAATTTGATGTTACCATAAGCAACAGTCGCATGCATCTTCAACAGCGGAGGAGATACACCATCTGTAATGCATATGGTCATTTTGACTGTTAGGGGGTGTGCAAACCAAAGCTTTTAAACACGGCTGAAAAACCAGGCGGACACCGACTGCCAGCTTTTTTCAGCTGAGCGATTTGGTTGCTATGATACTTCTGCTTTGTTTATCAGTTGTTGAATGATGCACCGGTTAGTTGTTGTGATGAGTCAGACTAGCAGCGACTAGCAGTAGCAGAGTGTTGCGATCCCATTGATTTCAATGGAAGCTTGGCGACTTCTGGCGACATAAGCGACAGTGACCATTGGCGACTTGATGGGGCGTGTCCAGTCGAACAGCAAAGTTGAAAAATGTTTAACTTTATGCAAATTATGAGCGACATTTGGGAGCGACTACCAATGAGAACGAAGCAGTGGAGTTCACGTCATCCAGTTCACTTCAGTTATTGGAGTGAACGTTACTCATTTGTTCATGACAACCAGATTTAGAAACTCCTCTTTTGAAAGAGACAAGTGACACACAGACAAACAAAGTTCAATTCAATTCAATTTTATTTATATAGCGCTTTTCACAATAGTTAATTGTTTCAAAGCAGCTTTACATTAATAGAAGCCGTAAAAGCACAGAAAAACGACAGATAGCATAACATAATACACGATAGCATAAGCAGTCAAATTTGCTGCGGCTCTGACTCGACATTATAAGCGAGCGTATTACTAATGTAACGTCTAGAAGAGGAAGTTAACTTAGTTAAGCCCAAGAAGGCTGCCTCCCCGGGGTAAAAAACCCCCTAGGAGAAAAAAAAACCCCAGGCTGTTTAGCCGAGGAAATAAAAAAAAGTCCTAGGAGGGAAAAACCCTTGGGAGATATATATGTATATACACACATATAAACGGATAAGGAGATTAAGCGGAGATTAAGCGGAGATTAAGCTGGTTCTGTCGGTGATCGTTGGTCAGGCATCAGCTGGGCATCACGTTGAAGGACAACCAGTAGATCAGAGGTGTGCCGACTTTCACATCTACCGGAACTGGGTCTGTTTGTCCCATTGTCCTCGGGGTCGAGGACGAGACAGGGAGAGAAAGTCACTTACAATGTGAATTTACCTTTATCCTGCCCCTCCTCCACTGTGATTGGATGTTTGTGTGAGAACTGACATTGACGAGCTGAGCTTTTCAATATTTTTCAACTCTCAACATTTAGTGTTGAAGCGCTGGCTTTCAGCGCAAAAAAACGCCAGCTGCTAGCTTTTTTGAAAAACGCTGTACTTCCACTGGAAACAATTAAAAACATATGCTGGCGCCAGCGTAAAAGCTTTGGTGTGCACGCCCCCTTATGGCCATTCAAGGTACAAATACTCAGAACTCTTTTGTGTTTTGTAATTTTATTAAAATAACCGTGCTAGAATAAAATTTTAATCAATTTAAGAAAAGTCAGGGAACTGTAATTATATGGGTTTTATTTCAACAAAGTTGTTACATTTTAAATATTAAAAAAGATCAAAACTGTTTTAAATGACTTATTCTGAATTAATGCATCACTTTATGTTTGTTTTAAGTCTTGCTTTTCATACACCGGCCTATACAAAAGTCACATTTATTTAGTTTTATATCTAGATTGTTGAAGAAAAGCAAGGCCATCAGATAGAGACCGATGAAGGCAATAGACATATAAGACATAAAAACAAATAAGTGTCAAGTGTGTTGGGTTTATTATTATAATTTAATAACGCCGCAAAGCCTTTGAGCTGGTCTGTAATAAAACAGCTTGACCTGAAAATGTGTCTCTTAGAGACGAACTAGAACCTTCTAATGAAGCTTTAATAGGAGTCAGTTTTAATAAATCTCCTGGCAGCTTTTCTGTACTTGTCTGCCTGATTTTTAACACACATTATAGATGGGATTTGAGACATTTGGCTGTTAAATCTTTGATCTGGAACTTTGATTTTTAGATTAGGTCCTGTTAGTCTCAGTCGTGGATAACTTGTCAACCCACAGAGTGTCTGACACGCATTTCACACAAAAATGGCAATAGTCTCTCTCAGACTTTAAAGCTCTGATTTTATTGGCTGGCAGGTTTATATATAAGTGTTTTGGGAAACAGCATTGTGATTATAATTAAATATAGTAAGTAGTAACTAAACACTCCAAGTAAAATGGTGCAAAAGTTGTCACTGGGATGGTACCTTAAGGTCCTACTATATACCATTTTGGTACAGATATGTACCTTCGAGGTACCGGTATACTCCGGGCCAGATCCACACCGAATCGACACCAAAGTCAGCAGATCTGGTACATGTCTGTGATATGTACCTTTAAGGTGGTGGTCATCAACCCTGTTCCTGGGGATTTACCCTCCTGCCTAGCCATGCTAAGCTTCATGCTAACAGAAAATAACGACAATTTCACCCCATTATATAAAAAACAAGTTGTGTTCAAATTACAGTGTCTAAAACAACCCAACAAGCAGAGAAGTACAGTTTAGAGCCTATTCGTTGAAGCTTTCACAACGCGAGACTCCATGGCTGCCGCCATTATCCTCCGACTTAATTTTGTGAAGTCGAGGTAGGTCGAACTCCCTCGAGTTCACCGGTAGGAGGTTCCACTTTGATGGGCATTCCAGTGCACTTTTCCTAGTTGGAGGTAGGATAAGTCCCACGTCTTACTGGTTTGGATGGGCTCTGGAACGCAACATTAGAAATCATTAAGGCTTTTTACACTGCGCTTAACGCCTGTTTATCTTCATTCTAAACCCTGCTCTTAACCCTAGGTTAAGGAGCATTTCACACTTGTAATCTAGAAGTGCAGTACACGTCGTGTCACATTACCACCTTGGGTGTACATTATTTTCTTGTAATTCAATGGCCCGTCGTCAATTATTCCTTACATATTACATAATATTCTTATGGCAACTGTCCAAAATCAGACTTTCCCATTATTTAACCATTTAACTATAGGGTTCATAAATTTGCATGCAATTGAATGGGTGATTCCCGACTTTACGCCAGGGGCAAAAAATCTTGCTCTGCATTATGCATCTTATGGGGAAGGGTTGTACTTTAACATAAAATCCCCTGTAATTCCAGAATATCATGCAGACAGTTTGAGTTATGGCTGGCTGTCAGGAGAGAGATGATGTGCGTGTGTCGGGTACTGGAGGAACTCTCACAGTCTGTAATAAATTTCTCAACAGACTCAGAAGGAATGTAGGTAAAGCCACTTCATCAGGACAGATGATTGGTATGAGAGCAGAAGAGTGCCTCTCCAGTGCCAGGAGACAGAGTCATGGAGGATTCTTAAACCTAACACACATAGACATGAGAAAAATAAGAGTAACCTGAAACTGATTTTCTAAAAGATAATCAGTACACTTAACGCCACAATATATGTAAGATTTTGCAATATCTAAGAACCACATGCACAGATATATTTCATGCAGCTGTGTACTTATATACTAATATTCAGAGATATTCCTATTTTTAAAAATGTCTCACCCCTTGGCATTGTCGCCTATCAATGAAGTAATAATGTAATATCTTCAGTTTCGGCTTGTAGAAACTATGGCAACATGAGTGGCATCTACAGCATCTAGCGTGCAGCTGTTGTGCCTTGCAGCTAATTTACTATGATGGCATAAGATAATGTGATCAAACGTACAGATAATAAAATATTTATTCATTACCTCATCCGTGAACATGATTAGGGAATATCATACATCTCTGGATGGTGAAAACATCAATCCACTTTGCTTCATAACGTCATAAAACTTTACCTTTGTCATTGTAAAATCCTACATATCGTGTCTTAAAGATGGCTGTCAAAACAAGTTTTAATGCTAAGGTACACTCTTTTGCGTTATTTAATTATGCAGTAGCCAAACTGTCACATAAAACAAACATTTGCAAACACCAACTGTACATCTTGGAATAAACTGGGTTTCTACAGTGATTTGCCATAAAATGTGATCTGATCCTCATCTTGGTAACAACAATAGAGAAACACAATGTGCAATGGCTGATAAAACACAAATCTAGTTCCTTGTGTCTTTTTTAAAACATTCACAACATTGAATCGTGAATTGGGCCATAGTTGCTCTTTAAATCCAAGGGTTCACTTACATTGTAATTGTAATGTAAGTGAACCCTTATAGTTTTCCTTAAGCCAGTCTATGGTGGATTTTCCCTCGATGCTTAAGGTCATTGTCCTGCTGCATCAACCAACTTCTACTGAGCTTAAACTGGCAGACAGCCACCATGACATTATCCTGTAGGATATTTTGTTAAACTCGATGATGGCAAGTGGGCCCTGAGGCAGCACAGCATGCCCAAATCATGATGTTCTCTCCACCATGCTTCACTGTTGGGATGATGCTTACTGTTGGTAATCTGTGCACTTTTTGCGCCATAGTATTTTTCTCGAACAATTCAACTTTTGTTTCATCAATCCATAAAATATTTTCCCAGTAGCACTAGGGTTTGCCAAGGTGCTCTTTTGCAAACTTTAGGCTCACAGCAATATTTTTCAGGAGAGCAGCGGCTTCCTCCATGATGTTCTGCCATAGACATGTATGGTAGACTCATGGACAGAGATGTGCCAGTTCAAATGATGTCTTCAAGCCTTTAGCTGATACTCATGGATTCTTCTTTACTTTATTGAGTATTCTGCGTTGTGCCTTAGCAATCATCTTGGCTGTGCACCCACTTCTAGAAGGGTAGCTACAGTATTAAACTGTCTCCATTTATAGACAATTTGTCTAACTGTAGACTGGTGGATGTCTAAACATTTTAAGATTGTTTTGTATCCCTTTTCAGCCTTATGGAGTGCAACAACTCATTATCGGATATCTTGGTTCATAAGAGCTGATGCGTCTTAATGACCCTGCTGAAAAACAGCATGGACCAGCAAGGGAATTATGCTGGTTTAGCTGGTGGTCACCAGCATACCAGCACGAAAACACAACATATGCTGGTATGACCAGCATGGGATGCTGGTGCTAATGCTGGTTTGGTGCTGGTTTAGCTGGTGTTCACTAGCAAACCAGCACCAAAACACAACATATCGTCGCTGCCCGATGAAACTCACGTATGTCCAAAATGGTTACTTTTCAGGAAGTGAAAAAACATTGTATTTCAAAAGCAGTTGAATGTAGCGTTGTCATACTTGGTACGGCATCTTTACATGTAACCATATTCTTGCCAGTGTAATGATATAATCCACATTTGACCAAAATTGAGTTTAAATGGACATACGTGCATATTTTACAGTAACGGTGGTCGATACGAGTTCTTCCGATCATTAATAAGAATGGCCAAGTCGCGTTTTATATGGACAGATGAATACGCTCAGTTTATTAAATAGCCTACGTCTTAGTTAAATACGCTTACTTTATTTAATATTAATTATAAATGTATTAAAAGTCTCTTGCAAACTATGAAGGGACAATGAATCAATACACTGACATGGTAATGCTAGACAGCAGGGGCGTCAGTTTGTGTTGAAAAGTGGTGGAGACAAAAGATCAGATAAAAAACATTACTGCAGGACAGGAAAAATACTATTTAATAACGGCGCATCAAAAATGGGCATAGCATAGGCCAGTCAACAAAAAGAAAATACTCAGCATAAAACCCTCAACAATTTCGACTGCACACATGTAACAGTCCCTGCAACACCAGCTTAACCGAATGGTGCCAAAGCACGTACCGTAGAAAACAGCAGCGCATTTAGTCAATGATTACAATGAATTTCATTACACATGTAAAAGAAAACACACCATAAACATGGACCACAAAACCAGTCTTAAGCATCACTTGATTTTTTAAAACATTTTAACCAAATGCTTGTCCCCAGCATCCCCAGTGTAAATACATACTTTGTTTGCACAGTCCTACCGTAATTTTGTTACTCCTAGACGTACGTCTGGCGTCAGGGGAAAACGTTTACCTCGATGAAGGAAAATCATTGTGTCACCAGGCTATGTTTATTTGGCTATATCCAGTGCTGAGCTTCAAAGAAACTTTACAAGACCGGTGAGATTCTTTCACAGGGCGGGAGATACGCGGCGTGATTGACAGCTTTGACACCAAATGGATATACGTGAAAATCAGACACGTATGATTTCACAACTTTTCATTGGCCATTTAGATATGTGAAGCATACTGTATACGGAAATTAACCTGGACATTTAATCTAAAAACGACGAAAAATCAAAAAATTGGCAAAATGTACATACATGGTTTTCACCGGACAGCGATGATATGCTGGTCTTGCTGGTATGCTGTTTTTTTTCAGCAGGGGACAGCAATCTTAAAATGTTTAATTGTCTTTAAATCAATCAAAGTTGCACTAAACCACACCTTTAATTTTATTAATTGGACTCCAGTTTGCCAGCTTCTGGCACAAATTAGCTTTCATTAAAGTAATAAGTCCATGGGCTCACTTACATTTTCCTCCAGCACTGTGAATGTTTAATGGGTGTTTTCAAAAAAGACACAAGAAACTAGAATTATTTGTGTGTTGTTAGCTTATGCACATTGTGTTTGTCTATTGTTGTGACCTAGATGAAGATCAAATCACATTTTATGGCAAATTACTGTAACAGTTTATTCCTAGGGGTTCACATACTTTTTCTTGGCACTGTACATTATCACTTACTTAATTATCTCCAGGTGTGTCTTGTTACTCTTGAGTAATCTGTGTATAAATACCTCCGTGCTTGTGTTTGTCTGGTTTTGCCCTTGCATCACCTCTCAAAAATGAATACACAACGTTCATATTTACACATTTATGAAGATTGTTTAGTTCATGTTATTATCAATTGTAAATAAAACAAATGTGGTTTATATAAATCATGTTCACTGGATACACAAACACGTGAGTGGACACATTGCGCAGTGGGAAAACTGAACATTATTTAGAAGTAAATTGTATTCCTGCTTTTTAAACATATTCCACCCCAACAATTATTATTTGCATATTATCTACTGGTCTTTTTGAACAACTTCACTATACTGTAGCTTCACAAAGGAAAACAATTACGACCAGGAAAAAAAAATCACTCAAGTGAGCTATGAAAAAGCATCATGTTTTCTCTGTGCTCCCTGGGTCAGTGCTGTCTTGCAAACCAATATATTGCGGGTCCTCTCACAACCCACTGCTTAGTAAATTATTGTGGTGGTACTGTAGGTGATTATGTAAAAATAGCAGTTAAATACCAGTAATTCACAGGAGGAAAGAAAAGATCAGGCATGAAACAGCCACCTTTTTACCCTTGTTAATGAGACTAATTTAGACTGAGTTGACAGTGTTTTAGATCTATTGGCCTTGACCCCTGCAGTCCAGGTAACAAGATAATCTGTGCATGTATCTATGACCTCTCTGCTACGGTCTGACAGACCAGCACGTCAGTAGTGACCCAGGTACTGGATGACATGGAAGCCCCTGCCAATTTCAACACAGGAATAAGGAGGCATATATACAGTACTGTATGCAGGTTTATGACAAGCAAATAAATACCATAAACACCCTGCTGACTGTTATGAATCTCTTAAAACATACTTTAATGCAATCTTATATATAAATGTTGATTAGACACACAAAATAATGTATAATATGTTGTGTTCAATAATAGTTTTGATGCAAACTTTTTAAACATTTTAACGTAAGCTAAGTTCCTAGCCAGCCTTCTACAAATGCACAAAACTGATATTGGCAAATCTCATTTAATGTGTTTACAGATGCTACATGCTTGGTCTTAATAACATTATGAGTGAGATTTAAGGGCTATGGTGGAGGGCTTGAGTTTGTTTACTTGTTCCTTGACTCTTTTTTACTTTGTTCCTCATACTAAGCTTTGTATGCGTTGCCTTTGTGTCTGTGTTTACTGCTCTTTTATTATTTTGATAGTCATATAATTAATGAAGAGTTTATATTTTTGTGCTTTGTTTATAGGTTTGAGTAGACTGATTAAAAATATAAATTAAAGAATATTTATACTTAAAGTATTACATTAATATACAGTGTTATGGTAACATTTTACAATAAGGTTGTGTTTGTTAACAACAAAACTTTGTTCCTTGCTAGTTTATGTATGCTAATGGATTTACAAATGTTAATAAATACAACCTTATTGTGTTTCCAGTATCATCTGTAAGTTGCTTTTGTGTAGGCTAAATGAATAAATGCAAATCTTTACACTGTAAAAAAGCAGCAAGAAGTTAAAACAACTTAATTATGCAAGTCAATTTAACCTACTTTTTTAAGTTTTGACTTGTGATAAGTTGATATAACTTAAAAAAAGTTGAAATTGTTTAAAGAGCGCCTATCGTCTAATTCACAATTTTACATTTCCTTTGATGTGTAGGTGTGTATTAGTACATTTTAGCAATATGCAAAAGTTACATAAACAAAAGTAAACTATGATGCAAGTTATCGTTTCCAACATAAATCTCTTTTCTTGGACTACAACAAACACACAGATTGTAGGCAACAGTTTACTTCCTGGGATTGGTGATGTAGACAAGACCGACATTATTATAATTCCTCCCGCTTCAGGGTCAGGCTGTAAATTAACTCCTGTTAGCATTACATTGTGACCGAATCTTTCAAACATGGTAAGGAGCGTCACATTTCCGACTAACGTCAGAGGTATTCAGACCAATCACAATGTACAGATTAGCTGGCCAATCAGGGACACAGAGCTTTACAGATCAAGGAGTTTTGTAAAAAAAATCTGTGCGTTTCAGGAAGAGAGTGAAATCTGGAGATACAAAAATGTACGGTATGTGGAAAATAATTATAATTAAAATTAAATAATAATTAAATTTTTTTTACCATAAACCACGCGAACACATTGTATTATACCAAATACACAAAATAACATTGTTTTTTTTAGCAATGAAATAGGTGCACTTTAACTTAATTTGTCAAAACAAGGCTATATTTTTATACTTGTTTCTGGTCCTTTTGACCCCACAGCATTGCACATTTGAAAAAGTATTAAAGGAACAGTATGTTGGATTGTGGCCAAAACTGGTATTGCAATCACAAAAATTGTGGCTAAATCTGGTACTGCAATCACACAACTGGTGGCCAATACACAAAATGACAACATAAACGTCAGTTGAGGGCTGCAACTCCACTTTTTAAATGACAATATCCTGGCCGGACCACTGTTGTCAGTGATATAAGTATTTGAAATGAAAATGATTTCTTAATGTCTAGTGACATATCAGTGCCATTTTATGATTAATTGATATAAATTTCTTACATACTGTTCCTTTAAAGTAACAGTATGTAGGATTGTGGCCAAAACTGGTATTGCAATCACAAAACTTGTGGCTAAAACTGGTACTGCAATCACACAACTGGTGGCCAATACACAACATGACAACATAAACATAAGTTGAGGGCTGCAACTCCACTTTTTAAATGACAATATCCTGGCCGGACCACTGTTGTCAGTGATATAAGTATTTGAAATGAAAATGATTTCTTAATTTCTAGTGACATATCAGGGCCATTTTATGATTAATTGATATACATTTCTTACATACTGTTCCTTTAAGAAAAAAACATTACCTAAGAGAGACATACAAATATGCAGTGTTGAGGGTCTACAAGATGATGATTAATAACCCCTGCCCTTAAGGATCAAGTCAACATATAGTTCAAACTTTACTTATATAGTACTGTTTCTATTCACTGCAGTTGATTTCCATTTATTCCTGAGACTCCTGATTACAACAACATATTTCATCAAAGCACATGATTAATGCATTGATGTCTGTTACGCAACGAACATCCAGTGCCAAATGGAACATTCACAAAAATGTACAAATTGAATTTTAAAAAACTCCAGTACTTATTCATTCGCCATAAGCAGAATACAAGAGCTTGCTAACTCTCACACTGTTATGTATTTTGAAAGCTGGATGTTCTGAATTAACTCAAATGATCCTAAAGGAAAATAATGATGCTCCAGTGAAATAAATCAGAGGAGTTGGACAAATTTTAAATGAATATGAGCAGAAGTACTGCAGGTTGTTAGAGCGGCCGGCATGTTGGCTCAGATGTGTTTTAATATATGTGGTAAAAAGCCAGTCTCATTCACATTCAATTCAGGAACCATTTAAGACAAATTCTTGGAAAAGTAAGGCTCACTCCTCTGTGCCTGAACAAATGAGGTTCCCTCTGCTACATTAGATTCATTTAATGAATTCCATATATCAAATTAAATTGCTGCTTGTGTGAGTCTGTTTAGAGAATTACTGAGCAAGCTGCTCCCCAGCTCCTTCAGACTATTTATCCATCAACAAACAGTGACTAAATATATCTGAACGTGATTTTTTTGGTATTTAAAGGTATGTAAAGGCAATTGAAATGCATATCACTGAAGTAATGTAGCATGTAATGAATTAAACGGAATACAATATCTATATGTTGCACAGCTACTGTAATTACTGTGACGTATGGAAAATGAATGCTGTGCACAGCAAGAATTTGTATGAACAGGAAACCCAGTACCCAGTGTAAACCCACGCTGACACAGAAAAAACATACAAACTTCACACAGAATGGCTCCCTGACCTAGCCAGGGCTTGAACGAGGGACCTTCTTGCTATGAGGCAACAGTGCTAGCTACTGTGCCGCCCCAGGAGAACAACTTAAATAATGCATTGATACAGTACTGTATCTACATAGAGGGTATGTGACTTTATTAAGTGCAAAAATGATCCAGAAACATGTCCATTTACAACCCTAGGATTTTTCTCTACAATGAAATGAAGAGTTTCGTTGCAAAACGAGACAAATCCCTTTTCTAACATTTTTGTCAAAACATGTTTATTATTATGTTATGATGTTATTATTTAGTTTTATGGTGCTACTTAGCAGTTTTTTTAAGTTATGAAGGTTTAAATCAAAACAAACCAACTGCAGTTGCATTGAAATTAATTGGAATGCACAACCAAAAAACGAGATTTCTGAACAATTAAAAAAACGGTGGTTATCTCGTTTTGCAACGAAACTCTTTAAATGATCTATATTATTACCTTATTTGTAAGGGTCATTGATAATAATGTTGAGCTCTTCTCTGATTGGCTGCTTCTGAGAGCAGCTTCTTTAGTAGCTCTGTTTGCGTGTGAACAGACCTCATGTTTGAGTCTGTATCAGATGAAGATACAGATTTTGAGGAATAATCAATTGTTCAGGGATTGTTCTGAGTTTCTGAGTGGTAAGTTTGTGTGTTTTTTTTTTTAAACATAACTGTAACGTCAATAGTAGAACTTCAGCCTAAATGCTAGCATATAGCATTAACTAGCATACAGCGCTAACTCAGCAGGCACAATAGAGGGTATGCATTGACGTCACTTTTCCATGTGACCACGCCGGAATTTGCCCTGTTGAGTGGCAAACGTTCAACAAAATGGCTGGTTTTCATAGCGGTTGCTGTGCAAATGCCAGTAAAACTGACTATTATCAGCTTAAATTGAATTTGGTTGGACTTGATAGCAGAGGTGGACAATACTTAATTACATTAGTTACATTTTTCAAGCATCTGTGCTTTATTAGGGTGTTTGTATTGAGAAATATTTACTTCAATACATTCTAAAGCATAGAATCATACTGTGTATTCTTTAATATTGCATATTAAAATTTATTTAATACCTAATTACATTAAAATTGTGTAATTTTGCTTGAGTAAAAGTAAGTTAATGTACTTAAATATTAAATGTAAAACAAAACTTTTATTTATAAAATGTAATAGAGTAAAAATGATGATAATATGCTTTGAAATGTATTTTTTCCAGAGAAAAAAACGAATAAAATACAAATACTTGAAAAAATACTTTTAAGTAGAAAGTAAAACCTCTGCTTGATAGTGACCCTAGCAACTTGTCAACCCACCTGTGGTCTGTGAACGTTGGCATGAACGATCAATTAATATCTCCTATCTGTGTTTTTTGGCAGTCTGTAAAACTCAGAATTCTTGTTAATCTGTTAGTACAGTCTATTGCACAACAGCTTTATCCAATATAGACGCGTTTTCCCCGTGTTTTTGCTGATTTCACACTGTACACAAATTCTGCCGCTCTGTCTTTTGCCACTCAGTGGGTGTAACCGCAGTCACTTTCGCCAAAGGTAAAATTTTGTTTTTAGCATTGGCTACGTCCGAAATTGCTGTGACAGCAGGCACTGAATTAGATGAAGTATCTACACATCGACGGTTAAAACAGTACGTTCTATATAGTATGAATGGATTCGGACGCACTACATTCGCCATGTTAATACATCACGTGACATGTCTTCTTGAAGTTAGTTGTTAACTGGTATAACGTTAAACTAGCACAATTTAACTACAAGGGACAGCTGTTTAATATACGTATTTGCATTTTAATAGAGTTGCGTTACCGCTTTTGGACATTTTTTTAATAAAACAACGCCCCTCCGTCTTCTTCTTCATTGCATAACTCCTCTCACGAGGGCTCACAAGATAGTGTCCATCAAATTTGTGATCTTGCCGAAGTATTAGGTCATCTGGGTACTTTTCACCTACTGTTTTTGTAATACTATGAATTCGGACATACTACTCTCTTTTTGCCTACTATATAGTATGGAAGTAGGTGGTTTCAGATGCAGCCATTGTAGCAACAAAAGTGTTAAGATCTTTTCACACAAAACTTAGTAATATAATTTTTGCATCAGATGTTTATTGTTGCAGAATGGTTTCCTTTTGCATACCAAATTTTTAGAGTATTACTCCTTATACAATATAAACTGCACAGTATTTAGTAAGCTACTATTCCATCTCAAGCAGAGTCCTGCACAGGTCCATTTTTGGAGACTCGTACCCGCAAAGTTCAGCACCAGATCCGACCCGTCACCCGTGATAATATCAAAATTAAGTCCGCACCCGCCCAGACCCGTTAATATTTGGCCCGTTACCCGATCCATGCCGCAATAAATCACACACGCTAAAATCATTCCAATTAGAGTGCTTTATTTTTTATCTCACACGTCTCTCAACATCACAACAGCATCATGAATGGGCTAATGAAACCTGATAACTACACGCAAATAGACTTATTAATGAAAAAAGAACAAGAAAAAATACAACCTCATATTACACCACACTTTCTTCACCCATCCGATTTTGCCTGTAGCCTCTTATGGAACGGCTAAAATTCCACAAGGGGGCGTATTTGTTCCTCAGACGTTGCACAATAAATGTGACATCCGAATATATTCATTATAAATCGTGAATGAAAAGTGAGATTCGAACGAATGTCCGTTAGTGAACTAATTGTATACAGTATTTATGTCGTAATTCGGTCAGAAACGTCAAGATTGTGAGATGCACAAATCGTTTTGGATTAAAAGGCTTGGATATTCAATTTCCTTGGACTTTTGGGGATTTATGAACAATTTGTTTTGGACAATTTCACCGAAGGGGATAAAGGGAAGATTTTGAAGGTAAGTAAATATCCTAAATCGGCGCCGCCCGATTCAGGTAACTAACAACTAGATTACAGTTTTATGACTGCTATAAATCATATGATGCTTTGTGTGTGCTCTGAAAGTCTAAGCTTTCAAATGATGTGCCGCATGACCGTATATTTTAAAGATTTAATGCTTCAAAGTTACAATGACGTTTATGCAGCCTCACGTGCAAGGGGGGGGGGGGGGTGCCGTATACGGCACATTGTTCCTTATAAAGGTTAAAGACTCATTGTCAGCAATTTTATATACTTCACTCGCCAACTTAACTTTTACTTCATCCATAGCTACTCCTGCAACGCTCGCTCCAACTAGGCCACAAGAAGCATCAACAAAAGTCGCACTGTTGCAGTGATGGGTCAATTGTCATATCATTGTTGCGTATGTGTAATGGTAATTTAAACATACAAATTTTGCACACATTTTTCATCCGCGGTACTACCTGCCGGGCGAGGAGTTAATCCACCTGCATTCCCACTCGTGAATTTTAGGAATGTCACAATCCACCCGTTTTAACCCCTTTTATGCACCCGTTGTAGGACTTTGATCTCAAGCATAGCCAAATGCTCATTATTAATAATAATAATCATAGTATACATTTTAAGTAATAGAAAAGTAAAAGATAGAGAAATTACACTTACATTCCAGTGGCATTTTTTTCCACTGGAAGGGTATGTGTGAGACCTCTTTCTCCAGAGACAGGCATGAAAGCCTTAAAGGCCGAGATCTTGTTTATTTTTAGAGTCTGTGGACGGACGGGATCAGAGCACTGACAGGCTGCCGTCTCAGCTGTGTAAACAGCGGTGGCTGCACGCTCCAGCGTCCCCTGTCTAAACGGATGTGTCACCTGCATGAAGTACTGCAGGTCATCTCACTGATGGGAGGGGTTTTCTGTTACTGTGTGCGCAGGGAAACCAAAGCTAATCGAGTTTGTTAGATACGTGTGACGCCAAAATATAAGCTTGAATACTGCGAGAACAGATGCAATGGATTATGGGTAAAGCTGTCAAGAACGTGTTATAAATGTGAGCCTCGTTGTAGGTCGCTGTTATCTTTCATCTTTCATTTCCCGAGAAGTGATTTATTTTAATTGCTTCCCGGTATCCTTTCCAAAGTCATGAAGGGAATTCATGTTTTGGTAACTAGGTTTTTGCCAGCATTTTGTTTTATCTGTACCAGGAGAGGAATAAACAGCAAGTTGGAAATCATTTCAGATCCAGTCCTCCTTCAAAAACTATAATGGAAGAATTCACCCGAAAATGACAATTCTGTCATTATTTACCCATGCCAGGTGGTGCATGTGCTTATGCCAAATACCATGTACAAGCCTGAATGTGCACAATGGAGAAAATAATGTGAGTCAGTAACAATCTGAATTTCAGTCTGTGCTAACTATCAAATATGTCATGTGATACTTGTGTAAACAATCACATGATTATTATTTATGGCTAAAAGGTGTACCCGAGGAACAATATTTCTTTCCTTTATTCATTTCATCCTTCACTCTGTAGACTCACCTTAGACACACTGAACACTGAGCTCCATATGGTAAGACAGGTTGATATTTGTGCCACCCTTAGGCTAATGTACTGACTCTGCTGTCTCTATTCATCACCTAGCTGCAGCTGATGAGTGCAAACACATTTGGCAGTCACTATCTCACCAGCGGGAAGAGCAAAGGCTGCTGGGAAGGTTAATTGGCAAAGGGAAATAATTGGCCTTTGGGCTTAATTTGGCTGATAAAAACAATTGGTAATCATTATTTCAAACTTCTCTTAGTGTTTACACCATTTAGACTTAGAAGATGCTTTTTATAGGCTTTAGGAAGTGCAGTTCACATTTAGTTTAACATTTCACCCCAATTTTAATTTGGGCATCTGCGCAAATCTGATCAAAACTCTTAATTACGCAATTTAGACTACATGGACATGCGGGTCAATTAAAGTGTATTCATTTTGAACTATAAACGTTCACAAATTAAATGATTTATGCTGTATGTTCATTAAACACAATTCAATCTTTTTAGCTATTAATATTTATCCAAAGGTGCAGACTTTTTAAAGGGGTCATTTCACAAGACTTGTTTAAGATGTAAAATAAGTCTTTGCTGTCCCCAGAGTACATATGTGAAGTCTAAGCTCAAATACCATATAGATACTTTATTTAGCATGTTAAAATTGGCACTTTGTAGGTGTGAGAAAAAATGTGCTCTTTTGGGTGTGTTGTTTTGAAATGCAAATGAGCTGATGAAATGCAAACACTGATCGCTATGATGGTGGTTTGTTGAAATTGAAACTCAATTGTGCTGTCAATTATTTTTTCTCTGCACTAAATGACATGTTTGGAAAGTGCAGATTAAAGGGACACAAGGCAGCATTTTTATGTTAATAAATCATCTTTGTAAGTCGGTAAATGACTCATTACCGGATGAATCAAGACTCTCTCGCCCGCCCCTACCGTCTGTAAAAAGAATACCCCACTTGCAAGTTCGCTGTATTCGACCCGGTGTCCTTCAGTCTCGCAAAGTCTCAGATATCGCAAGAAGCAGGATCACTTTACGCCAAACAACACAGAGGAGGCAGACGAGCAAAACACGGCTAGCAATTGTTGCAAATGGCAGAGCCGGGGAAGAAGCAACGAAAACCCTTGACGGAAGATTCCAAGAAAAGAAAAAGAGCTTCAGACCTAATATATATATTAGGGTGACCATACGTGCCATTCTTCCCGGACGCGGATTTCAGGTGCGTCTTCCGGAAGTCATATTTGTCGACTGCATACATAATAGAGGATTGTTATTATTATTACAGAAAAGCAACAGTTACATTTTAAGGTAAGAATGAAACTACGATTGCATGTCTTATGTTTTTAACTGAATGGTGTATGCTGTCAACAAATACGACTTCCAGAAAACGCACCGAAATCCTGGCCAGGACGCGTCCGGGAAGAATGGCACGTATATATATATATATAGATGGATGGATAGATGTAGAAGGGATAATATTTGTCTAAAGTTATATAAGTAAGGTCTATAAGTTCATCTGAACGAATGATGTTTTCCCTTTGCTTGTCTTTATATAATTTTTATTTATTTATAATTATATTATTCTCATGCCCACTCTCCCAATAAAAAAAACACGAAAGCAGTATTTTGCCTTGTTCATATTGGTTGTTCACTGTAAAAATACTATTATGCATGACAACACAATAAAAATAAAAAAATCAGTTGGAAAGGAAATATTACTTACCTAACTTAGATCGACATAACTGGATTGGAAATTAGCTGATAAACTGTTACTGGTTACGAGGGGGGCGGGAAAACAGATCGTTTTTACGACAGTGTGATTTAAAGCATTTACTTCCAGACACTAGGAGGAGCTCGTAGAGAAATAATACTCAGACTTGCCTGGTTTCCCTTTAAGGGGCGGTATCATTATAATAAGATCCCCTTCTGACATCACAAGGGGAGACAAATTTCAATGATCTATTTTTTCACATGCTTGCAGAGAATGGTTTACCAAAACTAAGTTACTGGTTACTGGTAAAGGTTGAACCACTGGGGACCCAAAGAGAAAAAGTCAGATTTTCATGATATGTCCCCTTTAACTAAAACACATAATGGTCTTTGTTGATGAGTCCTCTGATGAAAAGTTTGATATTGTATCGCAAAATATGTTATCCCATTTTGCATTTTATTGTGTGTACTCCCAAAATGAAGAAATTATTTTCACTTTATTAATGGGACAAACGTTGAGTACATATAATTATACCACGGGGCTGTTGAATGCTTTATTCTGATTGGTTGAGAAATGTTCCACGGGTATGCATTATGTTTTGATAAACGCACACTTAACCTGTCAAATGTCTTAAAAATAATTACCAGAGCAATGTTTGCACTGGATAGCCGAAAAAACATAGCCTGGCGAGACAATGACTTTCCTTCATGGAGGTGAACGTTTCCACCTGACGCCAGACGTACGTCTAGGAGTGACAAAATTACGGTTAACATTTTGTAACGTGGTGCTTTAAATGAAGCGTGTGAGACGTGAATCCATGTGCAAAAGGTGTTTATTTGTAAAATCCCAATCAAGGGCCAGCAACCAAATCCAAACAGGGTAAATCCAGTACACGTAATCCAAATAACAGGCGAGAGGTCAAGGCAGGCAGAGTCACAATCATAAATCCAATAAAACAGGCAAAAGATCAAGGCAGGCGGCAAACAGGCAATAAATCCAATAAAACAGGCGTGGGTCAAAAACAGGCAGATACAGATACAAAATACAGGATAACAGATAAACAGGATCAGGTAACAGAATACAGGCTGGGCTTACGAGTGTAATATACAGCGGGGAACAGGTGTACAGGAAGTGACTTATATACAGAAACAAACAGGAAGTGTGAAGCGTGACATGGCATGATGAGTTTCAAAATAAAAGTCCAAACAGAGCAGAGAATCAAAATACAAGTACAAATAACAAAACTACACAAAATACAAGACAAAACCTTACAGAATCCCCCCTCTAAAGGGCGACTCCCGGAGCCCAACATACAACTAATAAAGTCCAAATAGAGGGTGGGCGGGCGGGCCAGGACCTCTTGGCAATGGCAGAACAGTTCATAAGAGGTCCTGGGTCATAAGGCCAGGATGGTCCAGGGTCGTGGGGCCAGCATGGTCCCGGATCATGAGGCAGATGTGGGCCCCTGGGTCATGGGGCAGGCTTGGACCTGGGTCATGGGGCAGGCTTGGACCTGGGTCATGGGGCAGGCTAGGACCTGGGTCATGGGGCAGGCTAGGACCTGGGTCATGGGGCAGGCTAGGACCTGGGTCATGGGGCAGGCTAGGACCTGGGTCATGGGGCAGACATGGGGCTATATCATAGGGCAGGAATAGACCTTGAACACAAGGAAAGGAAGGGTCCGAGCACACTTCGGCCTCCGCCTTGGTATCCTCTGCCTCCTTCCTGTGTCCGGGTACTACCCCCCCCCAAAAAAAAAAAACTTGGGAAAGCTTCCACAGTCCAAGGTGGCGATGTCCCAGGTGGTGGACCAGACAAATTAGATGAGCTAGATGGAACTGGTGAATCAGGCAGGACAGACGAAACAGATGAGTCGGGCAGATCAGATGAGTTGGATGAATCGGATGAGTCGGATGAATCGGATGAGTCGGATGAATCAGGCAGATCAAATGAGTCCAGGGGTTCAGGTTCAGGGTCTTGAGGAACATGGGAAATACCAGAGCAAACGGCAGACCAACGCACCACAGGGCTATGACAAATTCTGAGAGTCTATAATCCAGGAGACATACCTCAGGGGAAGATTCAGGCATGGCGGCCATCTTCACGGCAGGTGCAGGGTGAATAATAGCTCTCCTAAGTGCAGGTGTGGTGGTGACGATGGCCCTCTGAAATACAGGTGCAGGAATGATGGTAGCTCTCTCGAGAACAGGTGCAGAAACAGGCAAGATGGTGGCAGTTTTCGGGACAGGCAGGATGGTGGTGGTTTTCTTAAAGACAGGTGCAGGTGCAGAGACAGGCAGGATGGCGGCCATTTTGTGAGCAGACAGGGTGGCGGCCATTTTGTGAGCAGACATGGTATTTTCAGATTTGGGCAGATCATGGCGTGGTGTGTTATGTGTTCTCACCGGCGGTGTATCCCCAACACCCACAGTGAACGGTGAACCACATAACAACAGTGCAAAGTCAATATATTTCTCAAGTGACCAAACAGACATATCCCGGGGCATAAGTAAACGTAAGTGTTCATCCAAAGCATTGTAAAACAGATTTTTGAGCGTGGTATCGTCAAAGTGTACTTGGTAACTTAAATCCAAAAAGTCCTGAACATAATCCTCAATGCGGCGATGGTTCTGACGAAGTGCAAGCAGGGTGTAGACAGGTTTCATATTGCTGGTGGGAGATTACTGACCTTTGCTGGATTCCGGTGTAGGCTGTATATTCTGTAACGTGGTGCTTTAAATGAAGCGTGAGACGTGAATCCATGTGCAAAAGGTGTTTATTTGTAAAATCCCAATCAAGGGCCAGCAACCAAATCCAAACAGGGTAAATCCAGTACACGTAATCCAAATAACAGGCGAGAGGTCAAGGCAGGCAGAGTCACAATCATAAATCCAATAAAACAGGCAAAAGATCAAGGCAGGCAGCAAACAGGCAATAAATCCAATAAAACAGGCGTGGGTCAAAAACAGGCAGATACAGATACAAAATACAGGATAACAGATAAACAGGATCAGGTAACAGAATACAGGCTGGGCTTACGAGTGTAATATACAGCGGGGAACAGGTGTACAGGAAGTGACTTATATACAGAAACAAACAGGAAGTGTGAAGCGTGACATGGCATGATGAGTTTCAAAATAAAAGTCCAAACAGAGCAGAGAATCAAAATACAAGTACAAATAACAAAAATACACAAAATACAAGAAAATACAAAAGACAAAACCTTACAGATTTATAATTAATATTAAATAAACTAAGCGTATTTAATAAACTAAGACGTAGGCTATTTAATAAACTGAGCGTATTTATCTGTCAATATGAAACGCGACTTGGCCATTCTAATTAATGATCGGAAGAACGCGTATCGACCACCGTTACTGTAAAATATGCACGTATGTCCATTTAAACTAAATTTTGGTCAAATGTGGATTATATCATTACACTGGCAAGAATATGGTTACATGTAAAGATGCTGTACCAAGGATGACAACGCTATCTTCAACTGCTTTTGAAATACAGTGTTTTTTTCACTGCCTGAAAAGTAACTGTTTTGAACATACGTGAGTTTCATCGGGCAGCGACGATATGAAACCCTGCCTGTGAAAACCCAGCTAAAGTCTTATTTATTATTTACTGTTTTCTACATAAAATCATCCTATATAATGAAAGAACATTTATATTACAATATAACCTTGATATCTTTTTGACTGAGTAATATCATGTCTGTTCACAGAGTGAAATCAACATTTTGATTCTCCTAATCTTCAGATTATGAGAATTTAGTCTGGATTTCACATATGTTGTATATTAATATTTAAGTAATTTCTTGAGAGACACATGCAGTAACATTGAACAAATATAAATAAACATATATTTTAGTGCGTGGAAGCCACTATGATGATATTAACAAGTTTTAACAAACCCAATTCATCTGCAGTACATTCACATACATGTGCACCATGTGCGCATTTCATCTTAACAAATTTGTATTTAGTAATGTTACCCTCCAGAAAAGCCCTCCAGGGCTGATTTTCCTTCATCTTTGATGTGCACTTGGATGTTAATCAGAGACACCCATCACATCATCCGACTCACTCGTTCTGCATGTCTAATGAATGCTTGCTTTAATTCAGATCAGAGGTAAATAAATCTGGAGAATTTGATCACATACTCAGATGTTAAACTTGAATTAAATAAAAGGATAGTACACTAATGAGTCTATTCAAGACCTGAAACCCAACAGTCTTGAGTCTGTACAGTGCCAATAAATGGTTGTTTGCTGAGTCAGTTTTTTATTTGGTGAATAGCCACTTCATAGTATTCTTTTGAATTCAAAAAGTAATTTTAGTGTTCAAAAATGTACCGTTATCTATATTTCCAAAATAAAGACTTTTTGTATTGCTGAAGAATTAATTTTTTTTATTCTGGTTAATGTAAGCACCGTTTGAAACACTGAGATCTCTTATTAAATTAATTTCAGGAGTTTAAACTTCTTAACACGCACCGGCCCGGCGGCGGGCCCTAGGGGGCGTTTTTACGTGTTTTTGTACTTTGTTTAACATCAAATATTCAATCAACAATCATAAACTTTGCATTATTTGAAAGTTTAAACACTCCAAATTCATGTTCTGAGCTTATTTTTGCAATCAATACACTGGTGTGGAAAAGATTAAATGAAATGCAGACGGAATGCATATAAAAAATTTTGTGGGTACTCACATGTCTTGCCATATGGTTCTGATAATTTCTGACAATTCCCAAAAACTTCAACGTACATTGCAAGGTAAGGGTCCACTCTTCAAAAAGCATCCCACGTTTTAATCCAAAACAATGAAAAATAGTGAGAAATCCAGCAATATCCTCCTTTGTTTACATCCGCGCGTCCGCTAAGTATGATCGATCATGTTTATTTTCTATCAAATATCGATTTTTATCAGTGAAAATCCATCTCTTCCTGCTTCGTTAGACTGTTCAGATAAATATCCCGCCCTATTTTTCTGTTTTGTCCAATCAGAAAAGGTTTGACCACTCAAAATCTCATGCGAGCAATGATTTGCCTAGATAGATGTCCTTCAGCTCACCATAGGCTTTTGACTGGATTACACCAAAACAAAGCCAGCCAATGCATAGTGAGCAAAGCTTTGATTGACAGAGGAAGTAACCAATCATGAAACGATAACAAGGATTCAACTTACGTCAGTAAAGTGTACTTCTGCGCAAATCTACAGTAGCGCATGGAGAGAAATGCCCACGCCCCCTCCGTGCGCGTTTGTTTGTTTGGGTAGCATAGCAGCCGGCTAAGCGCTCCGGAGCCGCTGAGAAACCTCTTCAAATGTTAGATATAACATCTCCATTGTGGATCGTGGACTACAGATGACTTTTTTGTGTTGAAAGTGTTTTGGAGAAGTTGATAAAGAGCATGATCGCGGATCAACAATGCAAGACTGGATATAAACAAAGCGCGTCGTCGAGGAGAGATGGACCGGATTATGAGCTCAGGGGCCTATACCATGAAGCTGGTTTAGTTGGTTAGCCAGCTTTGTTTAGGATTAGTTTGTGCAAATCCTGGGTTTTGGGTACCATTAAAATAGCTTTTACCAACAAGGCCTGCACATTGGCTTGGTTTTGTCAACCTGAAACTAATCCTGTAACCCTGAGTTTGTTTAACCATTTTCATGGTACGGGCCCCAGCTGCTCTCGCTTGGATAAAGTAAGTGGATTCTTTTGTTGATTATTTATTTTACGTTACATTTCTTGTTTCATGTTAGCTGTTTTGATTATAAAGTAGCACTGGAGATGACTAATATACGAGTTTTACATGGTTTCGTTTTTGTATGACATGTTATATAAATGCATCATATTTATAGCTATATGAATCAAATGCACAGAATATACAAACTAAAAACTAGAAAATAAGATATGTGGTGGAAAATATGAGTATTACCAGCTGAGAAATATAGGTTATTTGGCAAACATAAGACATTTGTAATTATAAATAAATATATTCATGTAATGTGTGTGTGTTTGTGTATATGTATTATGTTCATGTATATTACATCATAGTTTCTCATACAAATAGTTGTATGTCTCTAACTTTTGACTCAAACTAAAATCCTCTCTTGCTTTGTGTGTGTGTGTGTGTGTGTGTGTGTGTGTGTGTGTGTGTGTGTGTGTGTGTGTGTGTGTGTGTGTGTGTGTGTGTGTGTGTGTGTGTGTGTGTGTGTGTGTGTGTGTGTGTGTGTGTGTGTGTGTGTGATGTGATGTAAAACAGGACTTCAGCTGACACAGGAGGACTGGAATCTGGAGTGCATTCATGAGCGACCACATTCAAAATAGCAAGTATTTTGTTATAATGTGCAAATTTTTTTTTCTGAAATAGTTTTTTCTATGTGCTTTGGTGGTCAGAGAAGTTCTGAATTGATATACATCATGTAATATGTAGTCCTGACTCATTTTCTTTTTATAATCATGTCATATTGTTATCATGTGTATATTTGGAGTTTCCAAGTGCACTTTTTCTGAAAGGACGCCTGGACTTTTTTGAAATAAAAGCTCACAGAAACAACATTTTTTGGAGTATCATTCTCAAATTTGAATCACAGCATGGTCAGACATTCAGTTCACCTATATGGTGTCCCCAGGTGTCTCACATGACCATTTCATACCTTTTTTTGCTAAGTGAATGTTATTTAAAGAAAAACGGAAGTCATTTAATGTATATTTTACCTTGTTTTACTCTGTTTCTTTACTACTCTGAGTTGTTATGACTATTAGGCAACAATATGTCAAGTGTCTAGTTTCAAACAAGACCAGAATTATGAATATAGACCATAGGGTTTAAGAGCTGCAGATGTTTTAGTTTGGAGTTGTCGTTTTTCAGAAAATGCTCAAAAATAGAAGTGCTAGCTAACAGGTTAAATATAATAATTAAAAAGTGTTTAGCATAAATGTATATTGTGAAATGTCTGGAAAAACCCCAGCTAAAGTCATTTACAGTTATCTATGTTTTTTACATAAAATTATTCTACATAATCTAAAGAGCATTCTGTGAAAAATAACCTTGATATATTTAAAATTGACTTTGTAAGGTCATGCCAAAGATTGAAATCAATGTGAAATCAATGTATGAAACAAACAATCAGTCAAAAACGTTGGTGTATGAATAAGTGAGTGAATGTGAGGCAATTTGTAAAATGCTTTTGATGGCCATGCGTCTGTTGAAAGTGCTTTATAAATGCAATCCATTTACCATTTACAATGATATTCCTCATCTCATTATTACATTGTGAGACTTTAACCTGGATGTCACAGACAGGATCATTTGTAAAGTTATTTACGAGATTACATCTCGCCAATAAACATCTCATTTGCCAAAATTTTTAGGATCTATTCATTCCCTGTTCATACCTAATGGTTTTGGGCACTATGCCCCATTGTGAGATCGTCATCATGTGAGATCACACTGATAGCACCGGGGGGTCGGTTGAGCGGGGTAATAATTAATTAATACATTTTACTCATTTAAGACAAGCCACTTCATTGGTGGACAAAAAAGAAGCAAAACTGTCAGGACCGCAACCTTCTTAAAACAGATGTCATTAATCCGAGCACGACATTAAAGCCCAAGTGCTCTGAAATTTACCACGTGCCAGAGATTGGAAACAACTCACTCGCTGGTTTTAAACCCATGCGTTAACAACCTCTCTAGAAATGTCAGATTAACAAGCTCATCTGCGAGAAGGTATCCGTGCCGTGTGCGTTACAAACTCTCTTGCGCAAAGTAAAGCCCACAAACATCTCATGCGAGGAAAAGCATGCAATGCACGTTAATGTGAAACTATGATGATAATAATAATCATTTAAAATTGTAATGGGCAAACATGCCAACTATGTCTGACTATCGTCGATGGACAATAGTATCTTCACCTTGATGCCATGCTCAAAATGCCGCACTCATGCCATGTAACATGCATGTGTGAATGAGGCTTGACTGACAGACCACACTTGTAATCTGTACAAATGTGTGCTAACCAAAAATTAAGATGCACGTTTTCTTCCATA
The DNA here is from genome assembly GCF_027580225.2 of Misgurnus anguillicaudatus. Taxonomy (NCBI): domain Eukaryota; kingdom Metazoa; phylum Chordata; class Actinopteri; order Cypriniformes; family Cobitidae; genus Misgurnus; species Misgurnus anguillicaudatus. The sequence continues at coordinate 9,652,805 of NC_073351.2, forward strand.
TTTTCTTGTGTTTGTTTTCTACAGAGATAAGCTTTAAAACGTTTCAAGTTCAGCTTTGACCACATGTAGCAAATTAGGATCTGCTGCAGATGTTTGTAGTTTTCTTCAACAGAAATATCTCACTTACCAGGTCTGAGATAATCCTCCAGAATTCTGATGATTAGGTGAATGTAATAGGCTTTAACACCACACACAAGCCTTTGGTTTTTCTTTTCTCTCTCCACTGCACTGGAAAAGTAGGGGGAAAAAACTATATTTTCATACTCTTCAAATCCTGTTAGTTAAACTGTAGGTTTAGGACCAACTAACTTTATTATTTAATCATACCAAACTGAATTTTCAATTTAAACATCAATCTCAAAAATACATCCATTTTTTTACAGGCTGTATTTATAGGTCAAATTCAACACAAAGAAAACGGTTTTTGTGTTGTTTGTCACATTTATTAGTTGTATCTTTGACACATGAGAGAAAGTTGGTGAAAACTGCATGCATGAGATTGTGAAAATGACAAGAATATAAAAGTAGAACGTATAAAAAAAGTGCACTAAATCTGCAGGTGAACAGAATAAACACAAACATTCTGATAAAATGAAAGCGGAGCAATTCATATTGATTCAGTGTTTCCTTTGGGTTCAGGTTTGAAGCATCACGGGAGTGAGTAAATAATAACAGTACTTTTATTTTTGGTGAATTGTTCTTGTTTTTTTATTGTTTTGAGAAATGCCTCACTTGTGTGAACAACAGAGTGAAATTTATCTCATTTAAAAGTCTTAAAATTGGCGGCCATATTTGTAAAACCTCTAAGCACCTGTTTCAGTCGTATAATACCAAGGCTACGTTAACTCCAAATTTTTATGTCCTTCCCTCACAAACTTTCCTCAGTCTCATTGACTCAGATGTGTGTCATTTCCCACAACTGGAAGAATGCTTGAAATGGGTTTAAATGGAAAATACTAACCCCTTAATCACTTACTGTAGGGTAAATTATCAGTTAAATTATCAACCGATAATTTTATTAGTTCAAAGTACTGTGAGATCAATAGGAAAACTGCACGCATCGGGTGAGTTGCTGTTGTGACAATACAATCGAGGTGCATTGTGGTCTATGGAGCAGTCTGTAGTGTAAATGGGAAGCAGACTCGACTTGAAAAGAGATTCAAGTTGAAGACGACAACTCACGTCATTGTAGACTATGGGATTTGTTACTTTGCGAATCGTTACCATGTACTAATACACACTTACACACCAAAGGAAACGTAAAATCATGAAAAGGAATATAGGGGTTCTTAAAGGTGTGGTTCAAAGGTAGTTCAAGCATTCTGAGTTATTAACACAGTTATAGAGTTGTTTCCTCATGCTAAACGTAGGCAAAGTGTCAAAAAGCAGTTGGGCGTGTTACAGAGTATTTCTGTGCCGAATGCATTCACCAGGGTTTGTACAAGTTTCTGAAAGTTTTTTTTTTCGATTACGAGTCCAGCTGACGTTTCTGGGGTATCTATAAGTATCACTTCTTTTTATGGGCACTTCCATAAATCACTTCAGCTGGAGACGCTAGAACTTGCAAACATCACATCACGCGGCACAGCTTTGTTTCATTAAAATGGCATGAATGAAGAAGTGTGTTTTTGGATGTAAGGAGAAGAAAGCCAACCTTATGAAACAATGGATGTAGTTTATTATTCGGGGTAGCAGCGGAGTTTTGCGTGTGTGTTTGATGCGCTGGATTTCATTGAAAAGTCCCAACGGGGTCATGAGTTGCATGAGGTAAGTAAGACTTCTGTCTTATGTTGGAAATAGGCATGTGCATATTATATAAATGGCACGAACATGTAGTGAATCATACGTTAAACAGTGTTGTATAAAGTGTTGCATGACTCATACTCGCTCCTCCCGCAGTAGTAACTCCTCCTTCTTCATTTTTTTGTACATTATCGGAAAGATTCGGTAAAGCTAATCTTTCTTTTATAAATCTGATTAAACTAAAGACTCTTCGGAGATATAAAGGATGTAATACGACTCTATAGGTACTCCAGATTAACATTAGAAATGCAGAAACAGCCCGTATTATGTGAGCTTTAAGGCAGGACTAGCACAACTTCAGAAAGCCTATAATCTTAGATTAAATTACCAATTTACTCACTGTAACGTCAAACCCCAAACTAGATTTCCTGAACTCTGTCAACTGAAGTGCTAATTTATCGGTTCAGGGCAGATCAGAGAAGATTTTCTCAATTAGAAACAAGAAGAAAGGAACGTACCGTCTTGTGACAAGCTCACAGTGGATTGGCAAATATTGTCTCCCGGGGTGAGAGAGGGTCTCAGGGGTGCAGCGAGCGAGCGTATTGGATATGACTCTCCCATCACTGTAATCATTACTGACAGCACATGCAGCTGTTAATGATCTTTGCTTAATCACATTTAATCAGGTAATAATGATTCAGGGGCGAGTGCTCAAGCAGCCAGGGCAAGAGATTTGAACGCAGCTTTAGATGTGTAATAGACGGCTCCGGTGCAAGATGGAAAATTGTTAAAAAGCTATGAGGTGCCGGTTAATGTTTATTCATACATTGATGTTTTTCCTCAGGTGTTGTGGGGAGGTTTGGTTTTGGATGTGGGGGCATTTCACCATAACTCATTGGGAAGCATAGCAAGCAAACCACACGTTTTATCGTTGCACCCCCAGTAGAAACCTATCACCAAAGTGTTCTTTTGTGTTAAAAGAATCAACTTTCATTGTTTCTTTAACTCCTTTTGTTGTTCTCTACTGTTAGGTTAAGCAGAAAACCATGAAGCCAGCATTGAATATGATCAAGTGGCATGGTTTTCAAAGCTTTTTGTAAGTTTAAGTTATATTTTTAGCATTTCAAACTTGATTTAACAGGACAGTGCAGTTTAGGAGGAACCAGATCAGGAAAGAACCTCAAGCCGGTACTCAAACTCAAATCACTCATAAAACTTCAGCATAATATGTTGGCACATTGCACACAGGCTTTGGCTTGTGAAGGGATGCTGAACTTACCCATTAAAAAGTTTATAGGGAACAAGTGCAAGGTGCCCCAATGTAATATCCAGAATATAAACTAAATCAATAAATGAGCCACTTAAAGATCTAAATTGCATTTCGGCATGTAAAACTAATCGTTCAGAGTATTGCCGTACAGCCATCCTCTTTGTATATAAGTATTGCATATTGTATGGTTTCATCGGACGCACATGTGTTGCTGCGGTTATGCTTCTGGAAGAAACGTAACTTCCGGTCTCAGTTTGTTTAATGATCTAAAGCCGCCTTTCCACTGCACACGACATAACGACACGATTGTCAGAGTTCGCCCCCTAGTTGCAGTCATAATGAAGTTTCAGTTTAATCATAACATGGGAGAGAAGCTCATTCCACTGCAAGAGGCTTCAATTCAATTTACCATAGTGGAATAAATAAATAAACGCAAATTAATAAAACAATAAACAGCTATAAATATATAACCAAAGACTACAAATATTTTTAATATGGAGACAAGATTAAAATAACGTATACATATTAAATTAATAATATATTACTTATCAGTAATCAATCTTTTTTTAAGGGGTGGTTCAATGGTATTTCAAGCATTTTTATTAACACAGTTATAGAGTTGTTTCCTCGTGCTAAACATAGGCAAAGTGTCAAAAAAGCAGTTGAGCGTGTTAGAGAGTATTTCTGTGCCGAATGCACTTCGCCAGGGTTCGTACAAGTTTCTGAAAGTTTTTTTCGATTACAGGTCCAGCTGACATTTCAGGGGTTTCTATATGTATCACTTCTTTATATGGGCACTTCCCCCGAAAAAAAACCCGCCCACCTGTCAATCAGTGGTAGATGCTAGAACTTGCAAAAATCACATCACGCGACACAGCTTTGTTTAATTTCAAAACTCAACAATGGCACAAAAGAAGAAGTGTGTTTTTGGATGTAAGCAGAAGAAATCCAGCCTAATGGAAACAATGGATATAGTTTATTATCCGGGGTAGCAGCAGAGTTTTGCGTGTGTGTTTGATGCACTGGATTTTCCCAACCAGGTCATGAGTTGCTTGCGGCAAGTAAGACTTCTGTCTTATGTTGGAAAAAGGCACGTGCATATTATATAAATGACACAAACATGTAGTGAATCATAAGTTAAACAGTGTTGTATAGTGTTGCATGTATAGTGTTGCATGACTCGTACTCACTTTTTCGTACGTTATTGGAAAGATTCGGTAAAGCTAATCTTTCTTTTATTTATCTGATTAAACTAAAGACTCTTCGGAGATATAAAGGATGTAATACTACTCTATAGGTACTCCAGATTAACATCAGAAATGCAGAAACAGTGTGTGTTACGTGAGCTTTAAGGATTTAAATGTTACCGATAAAGTTAAACAAAAAGGATTCACCTCATTTTCACCTCACATACTGTACTGTTTTTGACTGAAGTACACTGAAATGCATTACATCTGGTCGGCATATCGCATGCAGTGTAGTCGCACAAGAACAAATTTTTTAACAGATCCAACGCTCAAAACGGATCTGAAAATTATGCATCCGCAGATGGTTGGCACCTCACGCAGCCCCTTTGCGACTCTCCATAGAAAATGAATGACCTCCGATTTATCGGTCGACGTCTGTCGTGTGCAGTGGAAAGGCGGCTTAACTAGTGGCTAAACTGAACTCTGAAACAAATACCTCATCAAAAATATCAAATGTTTTGGTTTCCTAAAGATGAGGGGAGATGGCGAGCATGGATCACAACTGCGCGGAGAGTTTTGGCAGCCAGGCAAGAATTCAACGATTTGTAGCTAACATTGTATAGGCTACATTAATTTTACACTGTAACATTAGCTCAATGTAGTTAAAGGCATTAGATATGATATATGAATGAAGGTAATTTACTTGTCATTTATTTATTTGTTATCAGAAATAAACTGTAAAATGACTGTTGTTATTGATTCCATGTGGAAGTCTTCTGGAAGTTGCGTTTAGTCCGCATAAGCTATTTGTTTATGCTGCAGAATTTGACTTTAGACTCTTTTGGGTCAACAGGTTTGGCAACAACACTCTCAATTTATACCCACATTCATCATCCGCTGCTATAAAATAATTATTGGACAGGTCTTGTGTCATGATGCACAGGCACTGTCATATTTCTTATATTTTGGTGGCCAGCACTAGAACTTTAATATTTTTGGGATAGTAAGCTTAAAAAAAACTGCTGCCAAGATGCAGGTGCAAGGTTTTTATATTAGGTGCCATGGTGTCTGTCAATGTCAATGGATATTGACTGGCTTGGATATTATCTTGCTCAATATACTGTAGCCAAAAAAACTATGCTAGCTTGTGTGTTTTTTGTTTTGTTTTTGTTTTTTTGGAGAAGGGTTCTGTTTTTGCATGCATCGATTTATCTGGGTCAAAAAACTGTATACGCAAATACAAAAAAACTGGAGTTTCAAAAACTTGTCAGCTTCAGGTAAAGCTGCAAGGCATGGCAACTTCTAAACCAATGAGATAATTTCCACAAAATCAACTCTCAAGAGACTCTGACCCTGACGGAGAGCAGATACACACACATACACACACGGACACACACATACACACTTGTTTGTAATGGGCCCCTGCAGTGATCCATAGCATCTGATAATTGTGAGCTCACTGGACCATTGCTAACAGATGCCAGTGGAACCGCACCATTAGCTAATACATGCGGGCTGTCATCCCGCACATCAATGGCATGAAAAGTCAAACTGTCATTCTTACGGCGCACACACCATATCCATCTGGCATCTAATACCTATTAAACACACATTATCAGGGAATGAAGCTCCTCTGCTTGAGTTGGTCCTCTCAAACCTTCATGGTGAGTGAGAACTGAAGCCGATGCCTCCGAAAAAAATTGTGTCTATGGACAAAACAGTGCAGATCAGCCAGTGATGGTTAGCACATATTGGACAAGCTGGATGAGTTGTTTTTTTTTTAGCTGGTTTTAAAGAGGTTTTATCAGCTAGTCAGGCTCAGAGGCCCTGTATACCATGTTAATATTACCATCTCTCAGGGCCAACACAAACCCATAGTGCTATCTTAATTGATTTAATCTTCTAAGAATAAAAGTAAATCACAGAAGTCGCTGTAGTGTGAAAATGCGTTGAAGGTTAAAAACTCATTAATGGTGCAATATTTAGCAACAGACTAAATGATGTCTCTGATATAAATGCACTGTTTCATTTCTACAGGCCATCATCTCTAAAGCTGGTTACAGAGCAGAAACCAGAAAGCTAAAGGCTCCTTCAATGTGACCTGGCAGACGCGGTGGTTTGGTGAGCCGAATCTGACATGGTGGCATGCCTGGGGTTTTCTGATGCAGAAGTTACAGAGAAATGAGCCTCTGACCATATACTGGCTTATCTGTAACCAGCTTTTATATTTCGTAAATGAGGGATTAATCATTGCCCCCAGAGAAACGTCATCTGCTATGTGTAGATAAATCAAACACTTGCCTTACAGGACCACAAACATTAACGGGGGAAAAGGCAGATTTGGGGTTGTGAACTAAGAACAACACCAAAACTTTACCACATTCACAGTTATTTGACAGCAAATTATGAAGTATGTTATTGCATGATTGCTTTAACTTCACTTTTGCATTCTTTTATTTCTTTAGTTCTGTAAAAGCAGTGCCTCTGAGGTATTGCTTCATACACTACCTATTTTTTTTGTTGCAGAACAAAAGCTTAAAGGTTTGTTCGGTTAACCAGCTTATTTTGTTTTGTTTTTTTAATAAGACAATTGCTGTGTGGGGAAATCTGCTCCTTCTTAAAGCAATACTGAACATGAGTATGCCACAAATATTTGGTTTAGTTTAAAAAAGCAATGTGGTTAAAGTAGGTTCAGCTTCTCCAGAGAATGCATGAATACTTATAAGGAATACATGATGATCTGTAACTTGTGAAAAGCATCTATGCTATGACCTTGGTCTAACTCAGGAATATTTCATGGCAAGAGTAAGTGTAAGTGCCTTCATACAGCTTAGTGAATTGTGCTTGCAATGATGAGATCTTCGGTTTGATTCCCAGGGAGTGAGTGAAATGACTAAATGTATTAAATGCAATGTACTCTAAGTCACTCTGGATTAAAGCACATTCACAAATGTCTGCATGTAAACGTTAAGCAACGTTAACATGCAATGTACATGCTAAATAATGCAGCATTGATTTTGAAATGCAAAAAAAAAACACTATAAAAGTACTCCATGTCAATGATCCTGTCTTTCTTGTTCATGGTTTTTAGTTTTGAGTCGGGATCATGACAGTCCCACATGTTTTGTGTTGGTAGCACATGGCTTTTGTGCTGTGTTTCCCTGTCTCATCTCCTGACCCCACCTCCTTGTTACTGCGTTAATCACCTCATTATTGTTTCATTATTACCTGTTGCCCTCTTGATTTTCTCCCTTATTTAATGCCCTTAGGTGTGTTCGAGATCATCTGACGCTGCGCAGACCGATCGGCGAGGTTTGCCGCTTGCAGTCGAGGGAGGAACTGAAGACGGAGCCGTCAAGCCGGACACCTGCTGCTTGCCGTAGTGACGTGTGCGTCGTGTTTCCTTGTTTTTAATCGCGAATGAAGTGAATTAGATGTTGAATTTGTTAAAAAAAGACTTTTAATAAAAAGTTGCAACCAGAAACATTTTATATCGAATATTTTAATTGCTGGTTATATACTGTATTCCCGGACATAACGGGAAACAAGCCTATATTATTAAAATACCAATAGAGTTTGTTATTTTCATTTTATTTTATTACACGACACAATATAACATATTTATGCATATTAACGTGTTTTTTTCCTGTTTTAAAACATGAATTTATAATGTTTATTAGTGAAACTAAAGGTTGGATTAAACTTGAAACGCACGTGATCATTGTCATCAGTGAGGCGACCAATCACGAAAAGCTGTGTCGTCATCACAACTCGGTGCAGCCGCTCTGGAGAAGCTGCACCGGCTGAGCTAGCCGGCCAGGGGCGGAGTGGGACCAAAAAATCTACTGGGAAATTTCGTATACCACCGGCCCTCCGTGGTAAAAAAATCTCGTAGCCTATTTGTAGTAAAACTAGGGTAATACAAATCGTAATAAATTTGCCCAACAAAAAAAAAACATTTTCATAATATTAATAAAATCATTAAATCATGGCTAATTTTCTTAAATGAGTAACTATACAAAATGATACCTGTTTGAAAGACGGAGATGCGCACCTGTCAATCAGCTATAACAGAGCGAGACCAGAGATGAATGTGCTCATAAACGGGAGTAATGTGGAATAATTTGTGCATCTTTGAGTAACTGTAAGAATATTTCCTTTAAATATAATTTTTGTCATATAAAGTTTTGAGAGATAATAATGTTTTTTTCACGGTTATTGCTTATTTATTTTAACGTGTTTGGCGCATTACCTCAGAGATTATTTCAGTAATATTGCTTTTTTCCCCGCTAATAATAATACAATTTACATGCCAATCCTGCTTCCTTGTCTTTTTATTAATTTCATTATCCTGTAATGTTAATTTATATGTGGATATTTAATGGCATATGAGACGTTCATTGCCATTATATTATCTCGTCTAATATTCAAATCATATCCCGAATAATGTGTGCATCTAGAATACAGATTCATTTGAAAATAATTTTTGTCAAAGTTTTGAGAAATAATAATGTTGTGAGGATATTTATATATTTCAGTTGAATACTGTCGTCTATTAATATGGAAATCTAATAGAAACCTAATAGTATGAAATATAAAATGTGATACTGCAAAGTTACCCTTCTAGATTTTATTTATGATATATAGCCATATGGAGATAAACCTTTGCAAATGTGCTGATTTTATCCATTCAAGTACTGACCACCAGGCTAGAGATTTTAAACATCCTTAATCCACACTTTCTATCAAATAGTCTCCGCTTGATGGATCAATCCGACCGCGTATGTACTGAAATAAACAGGCATTTGGCGACGCGGCTTTTCAAATCAAAGGCCGACAGGCTATGCAATTTGGAGAGGGGCCGTTCAATAATCCCCCTATATTTAAAAAAAATCCTAAACATGGTTAGACCTGCCGAACAGGTTGAGCGCTTTTATATAGCCTACTGTGTTGAGCAAAGTGGCTGCCAGTTTGACCAGAGGGAAGCGGACGCACATCAGGCCGCCAGACGGGGTTGCTATATAACTTGCAATGTATCAGACCGGCCCTCGCAGCCTCAAAACACTACCGGCCCACCGGGAAATGTCCGACTCTCCCGATGGCCACTCCGCTACTGTAGCCGGCTACCCTCGAAACGCTCTCGTGGTACTTAAAAACCAAATGACACAGTCACAGGCCTGCAGTGCCAGCTGAAGTCGGACAAAAAAACAAACCGGAATGCACTGCTTCAAGTCAGCTGCCGATCGGTCTGCTCAGCGCCGCATGAAGTCTAACACACCTTTTGTGTTTGCTGTCCTGTGCTGGTTCGGTTTGATGCTTTTCCTTGTTAAGTCTAGTGAGGCTTTTGTTATTATTGTAAAGTCTTAGTCAAGTGTTTTACATCAAGTTTAAAGGTCATGTTCTTCCTGATCCCATTTTTAAAAACTCTAGTTAGTGTGTAATGTTGCTGTTAGAGCATACATAACAACTGTAAAATGATAAAGCTCAAAGTTCACTGCCAGGTGATATATTTTCTTTAACAGTATTCCCCTTTTAAAGCCTACAGTGACCGGTTGCTTTGGACTACAGCCCCCTACTGCTCGAATGAATGATGTCAATAAAACTAAACTCCGCCCACAGGAATGCATCAGTCGTCAGCTTTGACTCAAACGGCTCTGCTAAGCTGGTGTCGAATCACAACACACTAAACAAACTACACAATCGGAACTCGTTATGTGTTATGTCAAAATAAAGCAAATTGCCACAGTTGTGTTGAAATGGCAGTAAATATGTTATAGTTTGTCAGAAAAATACATTTGAATAAAGTTTTGTTTCATATGGTATTCACTTCTATATGGTTTCATTTGTTGTGTTTTTTTTTTATTCATGTTTCCTCTTGTTTTAAGTAAATAAAATAACTTCATTGCTTCAATAAAAATTGATATATTCACATGGCCTGCATTTCTCTATTTTGTGTTCTAGCATAGCTGTCATCTGACAATATAAAATAACAGTCTGCTTGTTTTACCCATTTTTGTCTACTAAAAAATAATATGTAATGTGATGACGTGTTGGTCAGCATTTTTCATTATTATTGTGCATGTTGGGGTGGGCTTGCAATGTAATTCTGGAGTATGATATCTTGGAGATATCTTGTTAAGTATTTTTTCGAGTATAAAATCAACAATCTTCTCCAGGCGAGATCCTGAAGCAGCTGCCCGATCTCTCCTTTGTCCAGACATTTCAACAATTACAAACACTCACAGAGACCGTACAAAGTACGGTTGTCAAGTTACTGATGCAATCAGGTGTTCATGCACCTGTCTTCATACAAGTGCGTAAGTTTTCATGCCTGTTATTAGGATTATTCAAGTTCATGCAGCACTGCAAGAACCAACAGGTGGATGACATCAAAGTACTGCGAGAGCGATTCTAAAAATCATACGGAGAAGTCAGATTTCGAGTCGCCCTCGCGGTATTGTGATGTCATCCTCCTGTCGGTTCATGTGGTGCCGCATGAACTTGACCAAGGCTACTACGCAGTGGCGGCTGGTGACTTCTTATTTTGAAGCGCATGATGCGAAGTTCGTCACAACATGCATGTAGCTTGTCATGTGTGGTTCTTTTTTTCAAAGTATGTGTTCTGCGCTTTGGGAGGTCCTGTGTGCATCACGTGTCGTGCCAAGATGAGTGCCTGCTGCCTTGAAAGGAGTTGCTCGCGTGTGCCAGATACTCTCTCATGCGTAATCAGAGTTTACTATTAAGGGAGTGTGTTGCGTGTATTTAGGGAACGTGAGCGTCTCTATTATCATAAACGGATTTGACGCGTGTCCAGCGGGCACTTGTTTTGGCAGGGCACGTGATGCGCACAGGATCTCTCCACACGCAGGACACATATTTTCGAAGGGGGAACTACACGTGACAATCCGAACACTTATTTTGAATTAGCGCATCCTCGGAAGAGCAGTCACGAGCCGCCACTGCTGCTACGTCATAGGTCACATGATAACGTCAACATGACGGATGATGTCCATACTATCATGAATGTACGTACTGTTTTAGCGTTCATAATATATATAAGCATTTGTAAACTACTTAGTAATGTCTATTAATGTTTCTGTAGCCCTGAGTGTTTAAATTAGGCAGGTTCTTATTGCCCCCCCCCCTTTAAATTTTAAACTTGTTATAATCTCTGTGCTTTTCTAGAAGGACACCTCATTGGAAAACAGTTTTAAAAATTTAGCTGTAACATTATTTAAAACAAAACTTATTTAGCAATGGGCTTGTTTTACTTTTTAAGGTTTCTTTATTGGTGAACACAGGGAAGTGTGCAAGTTTATATTGATTGTTAGGTTGAAGGTAAAATATGGCTACACTAAAAATATCCTGGGTTATTTTCAACCCAGCGTTGTTTCAAAACGAGACGAACCCAACCCGCTGAGTTCAAATTTAACCTATGCTGGGTTGTTTTGCCTCATTGCCTCATTGTTGGGTCAAATATAAACATTTTCTATGTTAATTTAAAAGGGACATATCATGAAAATCAGATTTTTTCCAAGTTTAATTGCTATAATTGGGTCCCCCGTGCTTCTAATGTAAAAAAAGATCAACCCAGTAATTTTAGTTTTTCTGCACGCATGTGAAAAAATAGGTCATTGAAATTTGGCTCCCCTTGTGATGTCAGAAGGGGATAATACTGCCCCTTAATCTGCACTATCCAACTCATTTGCATTTAAAAGGACACACCCAAAACAGCACATTTTTGCTCACACCCCTGCTGGTCAAAATAGTGTAAAGCAGATATGGCCAAACATTTTACACTTTTTTTTTACAAAATAATAAAAAGATTTTTATTAAAATATGATAAAAAAAATTATTTAACTTAATTAAGACATAGTTAAAAGTGTATTATGTGTTTTTAGTTTTATTTAGGGCAAACAAATCATGAAAACTAACTACCCTTTTAATTATGCACATTTTTGTCATTAAATCTGTCTATAAACAATAAATAGACAAAATGGCAGCGTTATTAGTCAGAAGGATAAATGTTTTATGAACTTTTATAATAAAACTGACCCGAGTTCACCGAAACATATTAGACACCGGTCATGTGATCAACTCCCCCTAGTGGTGAACCATCGGATTTTCGAAACGTTTCGAAACAGTTATGACGTAATGAAGCCTCGTTTGCTAAAATCACGTGACTTGGGCCAGTTTGAAACACGCTCCGAACCACTGATTCGAAACAAAAGATTCGTAAATGTTTCGAAGACCTCATGAAGCAGTGCTTCGAAAACGACCATCACTAAGCTTCAGTACACGTGAGACGGAGAGTGCTCCTTATTAAATGTGTTTTTCCTGTATTTTTACAGGTAAGCTGACAAAAACATTAATCTGCTAATGCTAAACAATATGGTGATGTGAACGTTTGTAGTTTTAAGCCGGGGGCATGAAAATGTATAAAGTTTGGCCTTGATTAAGAGTGCTGCATCTAAAATGGCGGACGACAGTGTTAAGTACTCCTGGGAAAGTTTGTAACTTTTAGCATGGGTAAAGATGAATAATAAGTGTTTAAAATACACTAAATAAGTGTTAATGGATATATTTATCCGAGATGAGACTAAACTGATGTTAGATAGATGTGGATGAACATGGATTAGTGTTGTGTTTGGTTAATAGCAGGGCTGTTAACAGGCCTGTGAATGCATGTGAGCACATTAAAACATAGAGCAGCAATATTCCTTCATATTTTCAGTTTAAAATGGCATTTCACAGAATCACAGTCAGACTTTGTGGTTACAATGCTTTAATATGGTACATTGATTGAGATTGTCATTAAAAACATAAAACATTAATATAAATAGTTAACAATACTGGAGTAAAATGCATACAAAGTGCAGCGGTCATGGCTATGACTATGGAATTGATGTATTACTCACCTGTTTTTATGTTTAGAGCGTTCTTGTGAGTCTTTAAAGATGTTTTGTTATAATAACCTTACATATTGGCATTATGATTGTGAGGACAGAGTGTGTTTAGTTTTATACAGTAGCAGCAATAATTATAATGAGTGAGCACATGTACTATGTGATGTGAACTGACTATGAAATAAGAGGTAATGTGTTTGGTGCTATGTATATATTCAGGTGTTTGCACTATATGACATGTTATTGCTTATGATGGACTTAATCACTCAATGAGGCTCATAGAAGCAGTGTGTTAGTATCAGTGCATGAGCTTCAGTACACGTGAGACGGGGAGTGCTCCTTATTAAATGTGTTTTTTCCTGTATTTTTACAGAATTAAATGTGTTGCATTGGAATGGACTCCGCTTCGTTCTTAAAAGTGTAACATTTCATAAATGAAGAATTGACTATTTAGTAATGCTTTACTAATGCTTCATGGTGTGCAGTTATTATAAAGTGTTACCCTTTTTTCTATTATCATCTTTATCCCAAATAAAATGTCTGTCATAAAATTCTGATTTACTTCTTTCCATTATTTACCTCTACAAATATGCAACAAAGCTATTGAATGGTTTAAATTGTATTGCACAAAAGCATGTGGATGCATTTTTTAATTTTATAAAATTTTTTACATTTTATATAATTTTATCTATATGCCCGACTCACTTAGAGTAACACATTGAAGAACATATGCACTGGCACAACTTCTAGTAAAAGTCTTTCTTGACCATGCTGCAAAGATCAAAGGCTACTTATTATCTCACCGTCTCTTTTTCAGTATCTCTCAGCAGAAGTCTGCGGGCATTTCAGGATTTCAAAGAGCAGCTGTTGGCCATATTTCTCCATTGCTTGTCTCTGCCATACCTGGAGCTGAGAACTTCATCTCTGTGCCTCATCTCACAAGTGTGAATCAAGCCAAAGCCCCAAGTTTTATTGCAGAGCTAAAGGTGCTGGACCCTTCCTGTCTGCTCTAAATTTATCACTGTTTTCAGGTTTGATCTGTGGCTGTGACAGACGTTTCGCTCACTGATTATTCAGCCCGTGCAGACGAGGACCGCCGATCAATCTTCAGAACCACCCGCATGATGCAAACGCCTTGTTTAATGTCTGTCGATGGCATTCAATTTGGCCAACGAGGCGAGGTGAGAATGAGAACCGTCCAGATCTTTCCAGAGAAGGAAGTGTCATAATTACATTTTGATTTGCAAATGGACTCTGGCTACAGTGGGTTCACGGATGACCATGAGCTTCCCAAATCAAAATTGAGGTCATATCAAAATGCTCGTCTTCACCCATCTGAATAACTTGTGCTACATGCATGAATAATGTGTGGTTATTTATTTAAAATAAAGTAAGCAAGCACCTACCTTGGGGAGTTCTCCAATATTTCAGTTCTTCCTCATTAGTTTTCCTCAGTGTGGTACGAGACATGAAACGAAAATTGGGTCTAGCCAGTCTTTATTAGGAGCTTATTAACATTTCTACAATTCCCACCGAACTCAATCGCTGAAGAACCGTGGGACGCGAGCCTTAGCAGAATCGGGGAGGTAAATTGCCAGTGTACCCAATGGCTTTGGATAACTGAGAATTCCCAGTTTTGTGGAAATGATCATTACGAGATCCATGCAATCATGTTCTTAATGGGAAGAATAATTAATCAGAGACCCCAAACTAGTGGTAGAAGTGCAAGTGTGGAAATATGAAGCCTCCCTTCGCAATGCTGTATACAGAAATCGAATAAATTATTCACAGTCAGCATGTATGATGGGCAATTTGCAGCAGGCCATGTCTCTAAACAGCTCACATGGGAATTAAAGCAGAACCACATTGTTACGTTTAAAAGCATAATTGAGCCAATTCAAAAGAGTTGAATTTCCTTCTAGGGGTTTCCAGAGAATTTTGGCTCACCCGCTCGGTTCGAAAAACCAACATTGCAGGTCATCAGTGGATGATGTGTTTTGTAAGCAGGTGTGCTGATGACCCCACCAGACCGCTTTACTACCCTGACCAGCAGCATTTCCATTCAAGTATCTATACCACAGCAGGTAAACCGCAAGACTACCAGGAAAATTCATGCTGGTCTTTTCTGCAAGACCGTTCTGCAGCTGGGTAAACTCGACTCCCTCGACAGATCCTTGACTGCATCCTGTTTATTTTCTTTAATTTTGTTTTATTCTCGCATGTGGACAACTAATGCTCCGCGGTGTTTCTTAAGAAGCTGAGCAGTATCGGAGCGATTCAGAGTAATTTGGTTCCACCTGAGGAGACCCGCATGCTTGTGCAAACACAGAATCAATATTAATCGACTCACTGGGAAGACAGGCTTGCATTTTTCTTAAGCGGATGTTGCAGCCAGCCGTGGAGATAATATTTTAGCACAAATGTAAGGGCAGCTCAGCTGTGGTCAATATCTTTTCTCTGGTAACTCAGAGGGGAGCTGATAACCTATGAAACACCTCTCTCTCTCTCTCTCTCTCTCTCTCTCTCTCTCTCTCTCTCTCTCTCTCACACAAACACACAATCCACCTACAATCTTAAAAAAGTCACTATTTTAATTTTTAGGTGTAGGCAGTTACTGATGTAGATACAAACTCTCAGTTTTTTACACTGCTATTCATTGTATTGCAAATATCTTATATGATGTTAAACTCCTGGGACTGGTTGCACTGGCTGGAGTACACCCGGTCATAAGAATAGTCTGTACGTACAATGCGCTTTATGTCCTACGTAGAATTTACACCTGTTGCACCATCTAGATGTGTAGTTGTGTGGTTGAAGGGATAGTTGGCCCAAAAATGAAAATAATGTCATTAATGACTCACTCTCATGGCGTTCAAAACTAGTAAGACCTCCGTTCATCTTTGGAAACACAGTTTAAGATGTTTTATATTTAGTCCGAGAGCTTGTTGCCCCTTTATTGAAAATCTACGTACGGCATACTGTCCATGTCCAGAAAGGTAATAAAAACATCAAAGTAGTCCATGTGACATCGGTGGGTCGGTTGGAGTGTGTTGAGGCATCGAAACCATCGATACATTTTGGTCCAAAAATATCGACTTTATTCAGCATTGAATAAAGTGAGTGCAGTGACGCAAATAACGTACAACACGGCTGACATGTTATCTGGTGTGCCCCAGCTGGGTTTTTTATGCACCCGGGCTTCATTTACAGGCTGAGGGAGATGCACGCAGTAAGTTAAAAAAAATTCCTTAACATGTCTGAGGATAACACGTCATTCGCGTCACTGCAGTCACATGATTTAAGTCTTGCACATGCAGACGCGGGAGAGAAGACAATGCTGAAGCATTTAAAAGTGACTGAGAGAGGGTTTTTTTTGCTATTTTCTAATAGTTTCAGTTGCTGAACATTTGATGCATTCCTAGCTCTTATATTTTTTTCTTCTTTTGTGGGCCATTTCTATGTAAGATGTAAAGACATGTTTGTATATGATGCCTGTTATTTATTATATGAATTATTATAAATGTCCAATTGTCAAGAAAAAAGGTATTTAACATTTTATTCAATTACACTCACACTGGGTTGTTTTTATGGCTGGGTAAATATAGGACAGAACACAAGCTGCGCTAACTTGACCCAATAATTTTAACCCAGCAAATACAGTAGGTTGTTGTTTTTATCCCAAAACATAGTTTCATTTATATTTAAACATTGGGTTAATTTTACTTTATAAATAGAATATTATTATATTTATATTTTATCTTAATTTTTTGTTACTTTATTGCAGATGTCAAATACACTACATTAAAACAAATGGTCGTAACCAAGCGTGCCACACAAGCCCTGAAAAGTGAAGCCAAAACGTCTCGATCGCCCCCCTGTTACTGGTCCCAGTATAGGTCATAAACTCCGCCTCCCCATGTAATTCAATGGGACTTGAGACCCACTTTTTTTACACTTCAATTATCTTTTTTCCGAATCTTGTTTCTGTCATTTACTGTAGTTTTTATCAAGCTGATGTAAATTCAAGTGTTTGTTTTTAAAATAAGTTTGTTTTAAGTTAGTTATTTAATGCAATAAAAACGTGGGTGTCATGTCATGATTGACAGCTATGATATGTGCATTCTGCGAGAGCAAGGGCGGGGCCTTGCTTTCGCGGCTTTACTTCCTGCTCACTACAACGCAGGACTTGTCCCGAAATCGCTACAGCGCAGATTCAAGACCTAAGATGTCAGCACCGTATCGGGACACTTGCGTCCATCTTTTTTAGCTATGGGCTTAACAAACAAGCTAACCCGCTAATGACCATAGCGGTATATGATATAACGTTTCACGTCATGTAAACTGGACTGTTGTCACACACTGAGGCTGTGTCTCAATCAGCTCCCTTGTTCAGTAGCCTGGGCACTGGACATTTTAAGGGGTGTCTCAATGGCAAAATCCTTCCAGTGCACTGGCGCATTCATGCCCTAAAAATTCCCACAATGCAACGCAAAAAGCAGTAAGCATTGATGGTCCCTATGTTCCCTTACCTAAAATCACGTGATCTTGTCTAAAGTTCTTTAAACCTAAAATCACGCAAGCCAACTCAATAAACTTCATGAAATACAACAGATCGTTTATAAAGACAAATGTTTAAGTTTTAATATAAACACACATCACTAGACAGCAAGGGACCACAATCTACTTAATATTCTCCAAATTCATGCACGGATAGAGAATAAAAACAGCGTTTTCGCAATATAACCTGTGTTTAAAAATGAAGCGAGAGAGATGTTGGTTTTGAAGCTGTGAATTATCACAATGAGCTAAAGCAGCCACGTCACAGGAAAATAAGTGAACAGTGTCCCAATAAGGGTCAACAACACTGTTAAATCTTGCAGAAAAAATATATCCTAACCCCAAACCACAGCAACGTTTTTTTTTTATTTGAGGGCTTGACATAAACTACACATGCTCCTTTACCTTGCCAACAAATGATACAACCTTTACTGCTAATACCAATTGAGCTACAGGAAAGAGTAAAACCTTTTTTATGTTAAAGTTACATTTAAATATATATAAAACAATTATATTCAATTTCTTTAACATTTAATCTTTCATTTACCTTCATTTAATAGAATTTTAATTCAGTAAATTCCTCTCAGTCTAAATCAAACAATGAACAATTCAATGTGAATTCCAACTCACAAACAGAAGGGCTCACAAATAAATATACTACAGTTTTTTACGATTGCTATGACACTTTTTTCAATACTTTTAACAAATTTTCTAAACTCTTAACGCACCAACACACCTAAAACACACAACTGGCAAAACAATTAATTTTATCCTCAAAATCACACATTGTAAACTAAACTCTTACACTGTTTACAAAAACACTGTAAATATGTTTCAGAATCAACTAGTTATACCAGATCACCAACACATGCTCTCTTCCAACAAAAACATTTAGTCAATCATAACACAATGTCATGAAAAACACAAACATAAGGTGGAAAAACAAAAACTGCATAAGTTTATGTGTAAGTCTGTCCTTATAGACTGTAGTAGATTATAGACTATAGATTATAGGTTATAGAGTTTTTTTTTGAAAACTTTTTATATTTTTGTTTAGTTGGGTTTAGTAAATGCATGTATTATGTTTGTTTTGCTGCAGCAATTCAAGACAAAAATGAATCATCCATCTTAGAGTACGTTTTATAAAAAAAGTAGACATAATTGCTGCAGTAAAGAACTTACAGTATTTACAACAGGACATTACTGCAAGATATTCAATATTACTTACATTTACAGTAAAAAAGTAAAAATAAACAAATACAAACAGAAAAAGCCACTGAAGAATAAAGCAAAAAAGAAAATCTCATCATCTAATCTATTGCGTTTCTATTTGGCCACATGTTCTCATTCACATTACACCTGATTTTCTCTGGCAAGGCATCTTGTGAAGAACATTTTGCCATGTCTTATCCACCTCTGACAGTGTTCAGGTGTGATGTCTGGGAATGCACCATCTATTGCATCCAGGTGGGACTGGAGGAAAATCTTCCCCTTGACCTGGTGGTCTTCCATTGATTTGTGCAGCCATATATCTTATTTTTTGTGTTGCTCATATTGTTCCTTTTACAAACAAGATCGACCTAAAGAGGCCGTCCTTTACACTATTATATACCATATAGTCGTGCAATTGAAAGAATCTGAGTGTGTTTCCTAGGTGGGAATCAGCTGTGATTTATATATTTGCATTGGTACAATAAGTTGTTTTTCAATCCCAATGGAATAAAATACAGGGGATATGTTTATGTTTCAATTCATCATATAAACAGCTGTTTACTTTGACTATAAGTGAGGTTTAGCACATGATGTTATCTGTTTTGACATGCTTTGTGAAAGCATTTGTAAATTTGACATTTAAAATCTATTGTTTTGGTCCTGTTTGAGCTTGTCTGTAAAAGAAGTTAAAGCATTTTAAATTTGTGTTAATTGTATGCATTTTGTGTTAAACCAACAAGAAATGTGTTAATAGTATAGCTTACATAGGTGGATGTAGTGCTAACTGTGTTAAGAGTTTTGAAAACTTGTTAAAAGTACCGAAAAATCTGTCATAGCAATCGTAAAAAACTGTAAGTGCGTCTTTATGTTGTGCAGACTGTCTCACAGCTTATACTAACTTGAGAGTAATGGAGTATCACGCTTTAACCAATACTGTAGTTTTCAGTAACTGGGTCTACAAAAATGCACTATTCATAGTGAGTGAAAACTGTGTATTAATAGAGACCCGGCTTAATATAAAATCTTATGTTTATGAATATTCTCGCATCTTTTCTTTATTTTTATATGTGTTATCTCTCTCCCTGCCAGTATTAGTGCCATGCACTCAAGACTATAAATGATGACTGGTTGCCATAATAAAACCACTCGGTTGTCATAATAAAAGAACCCGAGGGGCTCATTGTCTCTGCCACAGCTCGGCCTCGTGGTCCAAATCTTACTCATCCTGATCTCAGATCGGCACATTAAAAAACCCAATACAAACACATTCATTTACAGCTGCTCATTTGATTACACACATAATCTCCCTCTATGAATTTAGATGGGAAGCAATTGGGTTCCTAAACAGGCGATGAAATGGCAACGGTGGCATCATCTGTTGGTAAGTTTTATTGATGGACTGTAGATTGTAAGTGATGTGAGTAAATGTTTACATGTGTTTGGACGACTGGGGGAAATTACAGTCATTTGTGAGAGATAATTAGTTTCAGATGAGCACATATGTTGCCAAATATAGAGCCTGTATGACGATACTCTCCTGATACCTTTCTGTCCGTCGTTGTGATGTTGGCAACACTAGTGTGTTTTGATTGACATTTACAGAATTATCTTCTCATAAACTTAGATATTGGAAATCCTTAAACGGATTAGATTCACAATTGAATCCTCTTGGAATATCCCTGGGGGCTATATCGTATATTTGTTCAATAAACCAAGTGTTGCATTCAGATAGCAAACAATCCCTCCAAGTTATGGTGTCAGGGTGGATGAGAAGTCGGCTGGAGTGTCACTCATCTCGTGACCATTCATACGTATTTTACGAGGTGGCTAATTCGTATTTATTCGTACGACCACATTTGTACATTTTTTTTACGCTCTGCCTTGACCCCTTGACATTCATAAGATCAAGCTGTAATTTCTCACGATTATTTAACCATAATACATTTTTACCAACTTTTTGTTATTCCCTTGATCAGCACCCACTTCATTTGACAGAAAATTTTAATAAACATAGAAATAAATTTGATCCACTCAGAGGCCTCACATTACGCTGGAAACCGTTTAGACTTCTACAACTTCATGCATGTCTTAATCTTGGCTTTGAAAAAGAAAGAGAGAGAGAGAAGAGAGGAAATAACAGTAATAGAGAGAGGGTGTGATTAATGTTCTCAATGTGACTAGATTAGGTAACAGGCAATCGAGAGCTCTCGCCACTGATGGCTCTATTAGGTTTGACATGTATGAAAATATTTTCTCATATCGGAGACAATGATCAAGTTACGGCAGAACAGAAAGATTGCAAACTTCATTCAGCCGGAGGGGCAATAATTCTCTAACCATTCTGGATGATTCAGCAAGCAAGTACTTTGTAAGTTCTCAGTGGGTGGCACTGGGGTAAATATATTTCTGTAGCTCACAGGCCTGGCACCATGGGGGACAAAGGGGGGGGGCGTGGCCACCCAGAAAGAATTTGTGCCACCCCAGTTTTCTTATCAGACATAAATTAAATTGGAGAGATAAATTCAGTGTAACGTGGGGTGCTTTAAATAAAGCAAAGGAGAGTTGAAACCATGCGCAAAAGAGGTTTATTTATAAAATACACAAAGGGCAGACAAACACATCCAAAAAGTGCGATCCAAAAGAGTATCCAAATAACAGGCAATAGGTCAGGGCAGGCAGCAAACAAACAATATCCAAAACAACAGGCATGGGTCAAAAACAGGCAAACACAGACCAGGAAACAGGATACAGGTTGAATGCTAGGTAGGCTAAACAATAGTCAGCGTGGAGTGAACAGATTTGACCGGTTAAATACAAAAACACAGGAAGTGGGAAGAAAGAAGCATGGCATGACATGATATCAAAATAAAAGTCAGAACAGAACAGGGTGTCAAAATAAAAGTACAAAACACAACACAAGACAAAATCCTTACATTCAGTCATATACGTTGATATAATGATTTTGTTAATAACGTGTAGAACTAAATTTATCCAATGATCGCAACTACCTAATCTAAAATATAAAACGAGCTATTACATAAATGCGCAGTGCAACTCAACAACGTGTTAGGTGGCGTTTCATTGATGTTTCAACCTACAAGGTTTACACACACGAGCTAGCAATGTCACTGTCACCATCATCCTCAAAGCAAACTGCGTAGATAAATCAGACATTAATAAAGCTGAACAACGGGCTAACAACCCCAGGAGGGCAGAGAGATGAGGATAGAGTCACTCCGGTTTACTATTTGGGGAGTCCCGTCAGAACAGGGAACAATCCAAAGATAAAAACAGGTGAGGAGTCAGATGGGCAGCAGACAAATTAAAAAGCCATTCAGGACCATAGACAGCGCATAGAGTGACAAATCAGGAAGCGGCATCAATGCCGAGTGAGATCTGTATGCCGAGCAGAGACACATAAAATGTTTATGTTGAGACACGATGCCATGAACAATGCGAACTTTGACAATTCTATCTGTGCGTTTACACTAGACGCAAATGAAGCATATAGCGCTTGAACATTTTGAGTTAACTTACTTCATTCTTCGTGAAATTCAGACGCAAATACGCTCAATTTGCTGCTTTAGCTAGCTTATATTCTCAATATGTATATATGTCCACATACACTGACGATGATTTTGTCCTCCATTGTTGCTTCGTATTTCTGCCTTAGCTCACTATTTCGTAATCACGTCACTACTAGAGCAAGCTCCTGATTAGTTAACGCGGCCTGAATATCCACCAAAGTTCAGATTTTTGTACTTACGCAAATCATACGTTACGGGCCTCATATACCTGAAACGCATAATTCACACAAATCATATCACTCGCGCCACAGGATGTCTATTACGTTTTTGCATTGAAAACATGAATCGCTAGTGCTTTAACACTTTATTCACATGTAAATGCACCATAACAATGTTTTGGTGTTTTACACAAGCATTCATTTTGAAGCATGGCAGAGTTTTAACAGAATTTATTCCTGTGCAGTATTTGCATTGGAAAATCAGTAGGGTCAGCAATATTTTTATATTCACTACAGCATTTTAAAGGTCTCATATGATCTTGCCAAAAAGCCCTTTTTTATTGTATTTGGTGTAATGCAATGTTTTACACAGTGCAAATAATAATAAAAACATTTATCACTTACAGTACATTATTGTTGCTCCTTTATGCCCCGCCTTTCTAAAACACAAAGATTTCTGCAAAGCTCATTGTTCAAGCGTGGTGTGCTCCAATTCGCCACCTATCCGATTGGTCAGTGCGTTGTGATTGGCTGAATACCTCAAGCACGTAAACTGAAATGTGAGGCTCCTTACCAAGAAGATCAGATCCCAAAGCAACAGTGAAATGCAGGGTTGCCAGATCTGCATATCAAAACCAGTCCAATGCCAATTATAACTAGTCCAAAAGCAGCCCAATGACTCTTCACAGCCCAAATACCAACAACTAATGAAAAAAATCCCATCTCTAACACAGAGAAAAAGCATCAACCTGCAGAAACAGTTTTAAAATAGCCCAAAAAGACAAGCTAACCTGGCAACGCTGTTGAAGGAGTATAATATCATCTTTACTACCTTATCAATACAATCACGAATCCCGAATTTTTGCTAAGTACAAATGGTCATAGACTTATTTAAAATAGCTTACCCTTCTTCATGAAGTGAAAAGCTGCCATGAGTTGAAAAGAAGCATACAAGTTAAATGTCCTTAATTTTCATAGAATAGTCACAAAATGATCTATATTATATTATCTGTATAGTTTATTGGATTAGTTGATTACTGTTGCAAATGGAAAAATTACATTTGATAATTTTACAAAATTCTGGTTAACAGCAAAGCAAATAATTCTTAAAGACTGCTTTTATCAATGCTTTCAATGAACATCAAATAAGTTGTTTTACCACCTGATATTATTTTAGCTGTTTGCTGTGTATTAGGAAGCATTCTTTAAGATCCATCCCCAGCGCATAACCGAGGTCAAGAAAATCAACAATTTACTCCCAGCTTTAAAATATCCCAAATCCCCTGACACTCTAAAAACTTGTTATTGAAATAAAAACAAAGTGTAAGTAAACAAAGCATGAATCTTTTATGAAAAACAGAACATAACAGAGTCAGAGCCTTGAGCGACTGGTTCTGGCTTTTGAACCACCTACTGAGAGTGTACGGCTTTGAGAAACCAACCAAATATAACAAGCATGCTCTACCGTCTCATGTGTGCCAACACAGAGAAAGATTTTCTTTTGTATGAACAGACAAAAAAACATGATTCACCTACCTGTAAACTCTTGCTGTACAATGGTGCCATACTGTGTTGACTTTTTCTTTGTTCATTGTCACCATTACTTAAAAGTACGTTTTATCAAAAAAAAAAACATGTTTTGTAATATACAGTAACAATAGAATATGAAGTGTTTTTTCCACCTTATATGATATGATAACTGACATGTTTAAACTGTAGCTTTTACACAATCAAATACAATTTCAGTTTACAAAAAAGCTGTATTGTTTAAAATAAGTTCAGTGAAATGACACGAACACAGCTAAAGGTTGGCTTATACTGCTTTGATATCCTTACCTAAAAATATCCATAATTTTTGTCAAATCAACATATATTATGTAAAGTGAAAGCAACGCAGCTTTAAAACAATATGCATTCATGTGTTAAAGGAATATTCCATTTTCTTAAAAGAAAAATCCAGATAATTTACTCACCACCATGTCATCCAAAATGTTTGTCTTTCTTTGTTCAGTCGAGAAGAAATTATGTTTTTTGAGGAAAACATTGCAGGATTTTTCTCATTTTAATGGACTTTAATAGACACCAACATTTAATACTTAACTCAACACGTAACCGTTTTTTTCAATGGAGTTTCAAAGGACTATAAACAATCCCAAACGAGGCATAAGTGTCTTATCTAGCAAAACGATTGTCATTTTTGACAAGAAAAATAACAAATATACACTTTTAAAGCACAACTTCTCGTTTAGATCCAGTCCAGCGCGACCTAACGTAAATGCGTAGTGACGTAGGGAGGTCATGTGTTACATATATAAAACGCACATTTGCGGACCATTGTAAACAATAAACTGACACAAAGACATTAATTAGTATCAGTTGACATACAACAACGTCGGAACGGTCCTCTTTCAACACACTTTGTAAACACTGGGGCGGAGTTTCGCGTTCGTCTTCTGTGACCTCTTGACGTCATGACGTATTGCGTGGGGTCACCTGGCGCATCACGACCAGATCTAGACGAGAAGCTGTGCTTTAAAAGTGCATATCTGTTATTTGTCTTGTCAAAAATGACAATCGTTTTGCTAGATAAGACCCTTATGCCTCGTTTGGGATCGTTTATAGTCCTTTAAAACTCCGTTGAAAAAAACTGTTACATGTTGACTTAAGTGTTAATTGTTGGTTTCTATTAAAGTCCATTAAAATGAGAAAAATCCTGCAACGTTTTCCTCAAAAAACATAATTTCTTCTCGACTGAACAAAGAAAGACATCAACATTTTGGATGACATGGTGGTGAGTAAATTATCTGGATTTTCTTCTAAAAAAATTGAATATTCCTTTAAGCACTATACAAACACTTAAACTTAGTAAACAGAGACTCCCGCCTTCTTTCATTTTAATTGGTTGGAATTCTGCTTAGACCTTCGTCTTAACAAAAACTTGACTCATTTGATTGGTTAAAAATCTTGCTCAGTCGTGTAATTCGATTGGTTGGGAGTCGTTTACGATGGCTTCTGTGAACAAAAACTCCCGCCGCCTAACATTTTGACACTGTCCCTACGTCAGTGAAGAGAATAGCCTATGGGCCACAGAGCGTGTGTCAAGGGCCGGTGATTACTCTCTTCAAGAGCACCACAGTAGTAACCCGCTGGCCGTGAGACTCGAACCGGCAACTCTTGGGTTGCAAGCCCAAGGCTATAACTGCCTACATAGCACTGGGTCAAAAAGGGATGCTGTGTTGTTTCATCCCAAAATACTGGGTTGTTTTATCCCACGGAGTGTGAGTTGAGTTGACTTGGAAAACCAAGTTGGTTTAACTTCACGCTACATATTTTTTACAGTGTACTGATTATTCACAAAATTAACCTTATTCAAGAGCACAGAGTCTTTTCGACATGAGGTTATCCACACGGTTCATGTATTCACGTTAGACTACACAGAACATAGGCAGGCATTGCAAGTTGCTCCGAGTCGACTCTTTCCATTGAAAGAGAATAACATTATTAACGGTGCACTTTCAGCTTTACAACTTTGCAGACTGTTTACATTCACTTACACCTACATTACACACTGCATGAAAAGTCATTTTCAAAAATTCACCATAGGGGCACTTTAATGCACAACTAACTTGAACTATTGTATTGATATCAACTAACATTATTAAAAATTAATTTATGCTGAAAAACTACAGTATATTGCTCATCGTATTGGTTCCTGTTAGCAAATGCATTTACTGGTGTTTATGTAAAGTGTTACTAT
The DNA here is from genome assembly GCF_027580225.2 of Misgurnus anguillicaudatus. Lineage (NCBI taxonomy): Eukaryota > Metazoa > Chordata > Actinopteri > Cypriniformes > Cobitidae > Misgurnus > Misgurnus anguillicaudatus. The sequence goes on from NC_073351.2 coordinate 9,679,182, forward strand.
AATTAAAATCCCTAATATTTTACAATGCACTCATACATATTTATGTGAAAAATTAGATAGGTGAGGTTTCTCGATAGTTTGCCACAACATGCTACACAGCTCCACAATATCTGCTTTACTCAAGCTCATGACTATAAAACAAATCATTTCACATTTGATTTGGGATTTATGAGCATCACTTTTTATTTATTTATTTAACTTAGTGATTGCTTCCACTTGTTTCCCTCTTGCGCTGTTTTTGGCTCAAGCACTCTCTCTCTCTTTTTGGATGGGATTTTATACGGCTTCGTATAAATTTGTGCATCTGGAGAGTGAATTGTGGTTCTCAATTCACATCTCATCTGCCACTCATTCAGTACTGTAAACCAAGAGGGGAGTGCAACAAAAGTCCAATTTAGTTCTTTTGTAATTTACCTCCCAGAGCAATCCGTCCCATCTCCTTTTTACCTGCTTCACTAGATTCAGTCATGGCGAAGTGGAATCACTCCTTTGTGCTAAAATGTTGTTGAAATGGGGAGGAATAATTTAAAAAACCATTTCCTCCATCATGGGGTTCTCGGTATGAGACCCTAACAGCAATGGAGAGACGCTGCTACAGAGTCGGATAAATGAAAATAACCACTCTTGTCATTCGCGCTGTATGACCTTTCTGCCAATTGAATTTAAAGCAGGACGGTTCTCCAACATTCCATCTCTGAATGCTCTGCTGATCTCTTTTAGACGAGAGATCATCTTGATGCAGATCCTTTACTCCAGATGGAGAGAGAGAAGGCAGTGGGGTGTGTGGATGGCCGGGTCAAAGCTTGACTAAATCTCTTTCTGGAGTAACCTTGTGGTTGGGAACACACTTGTGGCAGTGTTATTTTTGTTGAAGACTCATGCCATGTTTTTTACAAGGGGCATTTTACTGACTCTGAGATGTCAGATGTATTTTTTTGGAAAATTGATAAGACTGAAATGAATTCCAATGCTTTAATGTTGATATGCAATTTGAATGTTAGTAAAGGCAGTATAAATCTGTTCTGTCAAACAGCTGCATAAAAAAAGATAGTCTGACTCGGTTTCAAGATTAAATGACAAGAGAAGTACACTATGTAACATTCTGTATTAAGCTACATGAGTGCTATGTAAACTTCTGTTTGACAGTCAACGAGAGAAGATCTGACAGTTTTCATCCAACTTTTCATTTTATGGCTGAAGGTTATAGTATTATGAAGAATACATTTGCTGTACTGCACTACAATTCGATATGGCACACTGTTATACAATTTCTCACTGACAGTTCTGCATTCATATGTTTTGAGAGCAGATTGCAGCGAGGTGCCCGGGAAAGATGAGATTTCTGCAGTGTTTACTTTTATCTTGGGGGTTGAATAATATCTGACTTTGGCATCGTCGGAAATACGGCAAGATTCCTTGCATCTTATGTTGGAGTTACCTGGTGTTAAATATCAATGTCTTGAAGGGGGCCAAGGTGGAAATAACAGTCCCACGAGTCGATCTGGCAGGAAATATTTCCTAAATTCAGACAAATCACATTATACACCGACCACACATTCACATGCTAAGAATGCATAAACTGCTTTAGGCATTGCAATTCCAACCTATTTTCCAACCCATACGACTGTTTAGGTCACATGTCAATTCTCTCTAAATGCGAATCACAGATGCGTTTACTGAATTAGCACCTGTCCTTATCATACACCAGACAAATTTTTTTTGTTGTTGCTAGTTTTAGCCACGTGCAATTATTATTTTCACGTTCAGTGTCACGTTGTTTATTAGCAAATGCATTTGCGCCCATTTTATGCGCCCAAGGGCATTCTGGTCTGAAAACGAAGTGTGTTCAGGCGGATTGTTGGTGTATTGCTATTTTGAGAAGTTCTGTGTGCGCCCATCTGAAGTGCACACTCAACAAGTCGCATCTCAAGGCTTCAGACACCGTGCAAATACTAGGTCCATGTTTCCTTGCACTTGAATGAACACACAAAGTTATTTTAAAATTCTGCAATTATCTTGGTAAACCTAGTCTGGTTTGTGAATGTGAACAATTTAGAGAGAAAACCTATGTGTAACAGTATATTAGATGTAGGTCTTAAATTGGCAGCACATCGAATAAACTCCATGGGCCCTATTTTAACGATCTAAGCGCATTGTCTAAAGCGTACGGCACACGGTCTAAATGGGCGTGTCCGATGCCACTTTTGCTAATTTAACAATGGGAAATTAGTGCAATAAACCAATGAGAGTCTTATCTCTCATCCCCTTCAAAAGCCAGTTGCGCTGGCTTTATGTCTATCCCTATTTAGATGACGGACTTTGTAAACTGAAAAACGAAGCGGAGGAAGAAGACCCCCAGTTTAAGAATAATGTTAAAAAAAGTGTGTTGTTTTAATTTTTATTGCATTTTTTTATTGTTATTAAAACCTTTAAAAGCCAGTCATAGAAGTACAAATAGCAGGCTTTTAATTGCTGTAAATGTATTGATATCCTACATTATTATTGTAATCTCATTAAATAATTAGCAAATATGCAAGAAAAGGTTTGTACTCTAAAAATACAAACAAGAGATAAAGAATTTATAAACGTGCGGAGAGCCAAAGCATTACTTAAAATGTTTCTCATCTCACCATATCCACAGGTACAGAGTCATCATATACAATAAATCCGTAAAAAAACATTTAAAAATAGATGCATTTGTTTAAAGCAAAGCATTTATTTACTTACCAGGCTACAGGTGAAGCAGCTCTTTACGCCTTCTAACGTCTCATAATCGATCCTCATTTATGTCCAAGAGATTCAATAATAATCTTTTACATTTTAATCCTTTAATCTTTCATATTTAAAAGCGTTTTTGTGCTGCTGCGCATTCATGTATGTGATAAGCAAACCCGCGTTGTCATCCCATTTATAGGCGCATATTACTAATGCGCTCTTTAAATAAGAAAAAACACATTGCGCCATTGACTTTAGACCAGGTTTTTGTTGGTCAATGGTGTAGTCTATTTTAGTTGTCTCAAAATAGCAACGCGCCAACAATCCGCCTGAACACACCTCGTTTTCAGACCAGAACAAAATTGAGTGCAAATGCATTTGCTATTTAAACAACTTGCCACTAAACGTGAAAATGATAATTGCGCCAGGTTGAAACTAGCAAAAGACACTTGTGTCGCGCATTGCGCTGCTTGCGCCGAGTTTATGATAGACCCCATGTCTGCAAAACTAATTTTTTAAATGAAATATTGAGAACAAATGTATATCGGACTGAATCGGAAAAGAATCGTAAACCATAAACCATATGTAGAAATGAGTGATGAGTCCATGCAGGGGCGCCGTAAGGGGGGAAAGTTAGGACGATTCTAAGGGCCCATGAACTTTTGAGGGCCCCAGCCAAGGACTGTGCCGCAAGCGCAACCCCCTTAAGCTGAGCCCTCTTAGCTCCGCCCCCGTCTTTACTCTGCGTGTTAGCGCCGTCTTCAATCCACGGTCTCACAGTGCGCGTGAACTTCACAAGAGAGCAAGGTGTGTGTATTTACTGCTATTTGCTATGATACCTGCATATGTGCGCTTCCTTACTATAAATGCAGTTTACACAATGTGACACTGGAGCAATACAATGCAGTTTTCTTTCCACTGTAAAGTCTTCGCTCTGTTCACCTCAGTTTAAAAATAAACAAGGTGATTTACGTTCCCTGTTTTAAGTTATAACATAACGAGCCCTTATAAGCTGTTTTAATTAACGTAGCCCGTATAAGCTAATTAACATAAACTAGAAATGCGATCGGTTACACACTTCAATGTTTTGTAACGCAATATGCCAAAGAAGGATTTTTATGCAGTCGTGAATCGAGTTGATTGTGATAAAACTGAAATGCAACGAAGGCTAAACTAGTCCAGTTATTAAAGCTTCTCACCTTGCAACAGGTTCAAGAAATCAATGGAAATCTATGTTGTAATCTGCTATAGTTGTCATTCATTTCATTTTAGAGTCCCGTTGATTAAAAAACAGTCTGAAGAATCATTTAATAACAGTATAGCAGCTGTTTTCTCAAGTTCACAGTTTCAATCATCTGTCGTTATTTTTGCTTTACTGAAGCTGTCTTATTTGAGGAATAAGTTAACTATATACAAAAGATGCATTGTTGTTGTTCGCCATTTTTAAATGTTACAATGTCATTCATTGGTGTGTGTAACAGCTCAAGTATACAGTATGTCACTGAGACTGCCTGTGAAAATCAGACTAAAGTCTTAAATCTTATTGTGAGATAAAAAGCATCACAATTTCAATAATTTCAAGCATTAATTTCACTATGATTTCAATCGCTGACATGTCATTACTCAGTCAATATTAAAGATATCAAGTTTATATTTTCACAAAATGTTCTTTACATTATGTAGGAGGAATTTATGTGGAAAACAGTAAATCACAAAGAAATACTTCAGCTGGGTTTTCACAGGCATGGTCACATTTATCTTTAATCTTTAAGAACGTTGCATTTTCTCTGAATATTCGATTAATGTACTGTATTTTTCAATTAAATTTACATTGCACAATTGTCACGGTTAATCCGTGTCATGTCTTGTCTCTGTTCCGATTGTTATCACCTGGACATTCATTGATTAATTACCTGCCTCATCACACCTGTTTGTCATTTAGTCTGTGTGTATATATACCTCTGTCTTCTGTTTGCTCACTGCTGGATCATTGTCTTCGATACCCGGTCTGTTTCCTGTGTTCATATTCCTGAGTTTCTGTATTCACCTTGTCAGCCCTCGTGTTTTTATTATTAAATGTTATTTATTTGGAACCTTGCGTTTGCGTCCTGTCTCTCCTACCCTGTCGTGACAGAATAATCCGGCCAAACTGGACGCAGCAGGTTCACAGAGGGCGGCTCCCCCAGGAGTTTCGTCGAGGGGGAGTAGTGACATCGGGGTTCATTCCCCATCAGCCCCGATGTCTCTTGGGGACCACCGTGAGCGATCGCTCGCTCCTGGGGGCCTGCGGGAGGAGGATCGGCCCAGGCGGTCCCCCAACGGTTGAGTCGTCGTCGACGGTCCCTCGGAGGACCACCATCCTGCTCGCAGGGGGATCCGAAACGGACCACGCCCGATCATTTCCCCGGGGTGGCTACCGAGGGTCTCCGTTTCCGCGAGGGGATGGGAGATGATTTCCGGGGCATCTGATCGTCGACGATTCCCAGGAGGGGGGTAATTCGTCTGCCTCGGTTCTCGGAGCGATCGCTCCGGTTCTCCTGACGCAGTCCGGCCAACCGTCCTGTTGGTCTCATCCCGGCGGCTGCCGGCTTTGCCAGGGTCCCCAAGCCCTCCACCCCTCCCTTGGACTCTCGCTACCAGACTTTGTTTTTGTTGTGTTTTATGTGAGTGTCTGGTAGCCACTCGTAGAGGGGAGGGTAATGTCACGGTTAATCCGTGTCATGTCTTGTCTCTGTTCCGATTGTTATCACCTGGACATTCATTGATTAATTACCTGCCTCATCACACCTGTTTGTCATTTAGTCTGTGTGTATATATACCTCTGTCTTCTGTTTGCTCACGGCTGGATCATTGTCTTCGATACCCTGTCTGTTTCCTGTGTTCATGTTCCCGAGTTTCTGTATTCACCTTGTCAGCCCTCGTGTTTTTATTATTAAATGTTATTTATTTGGAACCATGCGTTTGCGTCCTGTCTCTCCTACCCTGTCGTGACAACAATAAATTATCATAGCTGCAGACATTGTAGGTGTCTATAAATACTGATAATTGTGGTCATAACAATAGCAAAATAAAAGTTCTGTATTATTAAATTACAGACAAAGATTTTGAATAGCTACAGTAGGTTGGATTGTATGTTTGGTGCGAAATGGGTATGGTGGGGGCCTGACCCCCTATTCTTTCATAGGGCCCAAAATTGCTAGTGGCGCCCCTGAGTCCATGATCAATCCAAACCAGCCGTATTTATTATGTAAACATCTGTAGTGTATATTCAATTTACATCTTACACAGCCACAAGCAACGAACCGAAACTAAACTCTTCAACTCAGCAGGGGAATATAAAACAGCGCCAACAGGACTCATGCGCATGCGCACTTCCACTAGTACGGTGTCTCTCAGTGTCCATACAGTACGCAAACGTAATCATTCACACCTACACCATGATCTCTACACCACAAAAAAGGAAAATCGCATCGCCGAATTGCTTGCAATTTATACTTAAATGGGATCTGAATGTGTGCGTTGTGTTCACAGGCTTCTTATAAATGTACTTCTTATAAATGGGTTCAGTTCCCAAGGTTTACAGTTTCACTTATTTGTAATACTTTTTTACTGTTGTTTATTGGTCAATTTATGTAATAAATACCGCTGACTGTACTTGTGTTTCATATGGCTGAGAAGTGGTTTGGTTTAGGGTAGGGGTGGGGTTAGATGCTCCAAAATATATTTAAAACTATAAATGTTTATGAAATAATTTTTTATTTTACAAATGCAAAAAATTAAGGTTGTTCAAATTATATGCATTTAAAGGCTTATCCCTAAATCGTAACTGTACGTTGCAATTAGCAGCATGTACATTCAAACTATGGAGTTTATTTTTTGGAGAACAGTCTCTGGGACTCATGTTTGTGGTTGTATCTACAGTGTGTAATGTATTTTCTGTGTTTTCCTGCTTTCAGACATTTTTTTCTAGTATTTTGGTCCTCCGGCACATTCAAAACACTTTACCATAACCTGTAAAGACCTTTAATATCCAAAGCATGTAGTGAACTTTCTGGAGAGTGAACTTATAGTGCTACTGTATTGAGGGTCTTTGACTAGGCAGACTGCTCTGAAGTGCTCAGAGAATGTAAGGTGGATTTACAAGGTCAAATCCTGCAAGCATTTACAAAATCGATTGGTAGACACACTGAATGGAAGGCCTGAAGCTTTCAGTAAAAGGCTTTTTCCTAAATGTAGCTAGAAATCCTTTAAAACCCAAAGTAAAACATATCTTCCTCAAAGTAGTGCCATTTGATTCAGTTTATAATGTTATGGTTTATGTTCTAATGGATCACACTTACTCTGACCAGCTACAAAGAAAGTATTTTTTTAAATGTCCTTGTTTTCTGGGAAGCAAGACTAATACACACTCTAAAAAAACAAACAGTGCTATATAGCACCAAAACAATTGCTTTGGATCGTAACGATAGAAGAACCATTTTAGTGCCATATAGCACCGGTGAAGAACCAGTGAAGCACCAGTGAAGCACCAGTGAAGCACCAGTGTAGAACCATATAGGGGCCATATAGCACCACATATGGTTCTACATAGCACTATATGGTTCTACACAGGTGCTTCACTGGTGCTTCACTGGTTCTTCACCGGTGCTATATGGCACTAAAAATGGTTCTTCTATCGTTACGATCCAAAGCAACTGTTTTGGTGCTATATAGCACCGTTTGTTTTTTAGAGTGCATAGTGATGTGAATATTTGGATATGGGATGAGAAAGAAGCATTAGGGATTTAGCTTTGGGCATGGCAGTATTAAATTAAAGTCAAACTGATCTAATGCACCAAACAAAATTGAGTCTTCCTGCGTACTTCAAAAGTTTAACAAGTTATAAGCCCCGAAAAGTATTAGAACATTTAAGTCACACTTGAAACTGCATGGATGTCATTGTGTTGGATAACAAAATATCAAAGCAAGTGCCATCTCTTTACAAATTATATCAGAGAAATATTTGACAAAACATAGTAATTCTCTCATAATTTACTAACTTTCATGCCATCCCAGATGTATATGACTTCCTTTCTTCAGGTACACCCACATCTATCTATCTATCTATCTATCTATCTATCTATCTATCTATCTATCTATCTATCTATCTATCTATCTATCTATCTATCTATCTATCTATCTATCTATCTATATAGATGTATAGAAGCGCAGTAACTACGCATTTGGTCAAAATTTAGTTAATGGTTGAAATGGGCTTTGTGAGATCTGTTGTGTCTCCTGTTTCAATTTTGTCCCATTACAGAGAAACGTGTGTGCCAAAATTGTAGTAACATGTTTGAATGGCTGGTGTAAAAAACTTTAAGGGCATTTTTCTCAGTTTCAGTGTTTGCGTAGTTACTGCACTTAGCCTTTGTATGTATATATATGTATATATGTATATATATATATATATATATATTTTTTTTTTTTTTTTTGTATGTACAGTGGGGCAAAAAAGTATTTAGTCAGCTACCAATTGTTCAAGTTCTCACACTTAAAAAGATGAGAGAGGCCTGTAATTTTTGTCAAAGGTACACGTCAACTCTGACAGACAAAATGAGAAAAAAAATCCAGAAAATCACATAAGTATTTGGTCAATAACAAAAGTTTATGTCAATACTTTGTTATATACCCTTTGTTGGCAATGACAGAGATCAAACGTTTTCTGTAAGTCTCCACAAGGTTTTTACACACTGTTGCTGGTAGTTTGGCACATTCCTCCATGCAGATCTCCTCTAGAGCAGTGATGTTTTAGGGCTGTCGCTGGGCAACTCCGATTTTCAACTCCCTCCAAAGATTTTCTATGGGGTTGAGATCTGGAGACTGGCTAGGCCACTCCAGGACCTTGAAATTATTCTTACGAAACCACTCCTTCTTTGCCCGGGCGGTATGTTTGGGATCACTGCCATACTGAAAGACCCAGCCACGTTTCATCTTCAATGCCCTTGGTGACGAAAGGAGGTTTTGAGTCAAAATCTCACGATACATGGCCCCATTCATTCTTTCCTTAACTCGGATCAGTCGTCCTGGTCCCTTTGCAGAAAAACAGCCCCAAAGCATGAGGTTTCCACCCCCATGCTTCACAGTAGGTATGGTGTTCTTTGGATGCAACTCAGCATCTTTCTCCTCCAAACACAAGAAGTTGAGTTTCTACCAAAAAGTTATGTTTTGGTTTCATCTGACCATATGACATTCTCCCACTCTTCTTCTGGATCATCCAAATGCTCTCTAGCAAACTTCAGACGGGTCCGGACATGTACTGGCTTAAGCAGGTGGACACATCTGGCACTGCAGGAATTGAGTCCCTGGCTGCATAGTGTGTTACTGATGGTAGCCTTTGTTACTTTGGTCCCAGCTCTCTGCAGGTTATTCACTAGGTCCCCCCATGTGGTTCTGGGATTTTTGCTTACCATTCTGGTGATAATTTTTACCCTACAGGATGAGATCTTGCGTGAAGCCCCAGATCGAGGGAGATTATCAGTGTTCTTGTATGTCTTACATTTTCTAATAATTGCTCTCACAGTTGATTTCTTCACACCAAGCTGCTTACCTATTGCAGATTCAGTCTTCCCAGCCTGGTGCAGGTCTACAATTTAGTTTCTGGTGTCCTTTGACAGCTCTTTGGTCTTGGCCATAGTTGAGTTTGCATTCTGACTGTTTTAGGTTGTGGACAGGTGTCTTTTATACTGCTAACAAGTTCAAACAGGTGCCATTAATACAGGTAAGAAGTGGAGGACAGAGGATCCTCTTAAAGAAGAAGTTACAGGTTTGTGAGAGAAAGAAATCTTGCTTTTTTGTTGTTGACCAAATACTTATTTTCCACCATAGATTGCAAATAAATTCTTAAAAAATCAGACAATGTGATTTTCTGGATTTTTATCCTCATTTTGTCTCTCATAGTTGAGGTGTGCCTGTGATGAAGGTTGCAGGCCCCTCTCGTCTTTTTAGGTGGGAGAGCTTGCACAGTTGGCGGTTGACTGGATGCTTTTTTGCCCCACTGTATATGTATGTAAATGTATATATATGTATATGTATGTAAATGTATATATATGTATATATATGTATATGTGTGTAAATGTATATATATGTATATATATGTATATGTATGTATGTATGTGTGTGTGTATATATATATATATATATATATATATATATATATATATATATATATATATATGAAAATGACATAATTGTATCATTTTACAGGCTCCCAAATTTATATGTCTGTACTGAAAAGTGTTTAGAAATATGTTTACAAAAATGTATTTTTCACCAATATATTTTTTTGACCATTTTTTGTTTATTTAAAACGAATATATTTCAAAGCATTTATATTCACGTTGCATTTGAAGAGAAACTTTACAAACCTATAAACATAACAGGTTAGAGATTAAAAGGTAAAAATTTGTAATTTAAAAATAAAAATTAAATATATTAAAATATACTTATAATTTTATATTTGATACATATTTTTTAATGCTTATATATACATTTTATTCAAACTTTAATATTTTGCCGTAAAATCAGAAATGTATTTGTTGCTCCAGAAATACATTTTGAAATATATGTTACAGTTTTTCTCAGTTGCTTTGGTGCATTTCTCACATCACTTTTTACATTTGCAGAACAGTTAGTTCAACCTCCACAACATTTAGTCATTTGTGCCATCATAGTAGCAGTTTCTCATTCCTTCGAACAAATTGCAAATGCTTTTGGACATGCATCAATTGCTTTCATACAATTCTCTGCAGTTTTATAATGTTATCATTTGCTTATGTCATGTCAGTCAAAATTAACTATACTTATGAATGCTGAATAGTCATTCCATATTAAACTAAGAGTCCTTCATTTCATTGCTTGAGTCATTACATCTAAAAATGTTGAACTAGTTGTCAAAATATTTTTTTTTAATCTTTTTTTACCCGAAAATGTCTCCTAAAATGATATTTTTTAAATTATGTGGCCAGAAAGAGAGGAATGTCTGGACGTGCAAGAATGATTACAGTACTATGTTTGTTGTATTTACTGCAATATTGTTTACAGTTGTGCACAGCCAAATGGAGTTTATGTTTGTTGTAAATAAAGGTGTATTTTTTTCTTTTGCACAATGCTATGAACAAATTAGAATTGCAAAGAGCATATGCAGTAAAAATGTAAAACATACATACAGTATTCAGTCTCTTGTACCTCACTTAATACAGTAATGTGTTACTGTAATTTACTGTATTTTTTAAATTGCTGTTCAAATAGTATATACTGTAGTGCTGTCTTGAGCATTTTCAGGTATGTGTCACCAAGATTTTACTTTTTTGCATTGGAAAGCATTTATAAAGTAAACTGTCCATTTTGAGCAAGTGACACGCTTTTGCAGGTTATCAACTAGGTTTTGCAGTTTGTACTAATTGTTTTGAGAACTGCATTAACTGTTGTGCAAATGTAAATAGTGATGTGAGAAATGCACCAAAGCGAATGAGAAAAACTGTAATATATGAAGGTTAAATAGATTTTTAAATTAAAAATTAAAAATAAAACATGAATTAAATTGTGCAATATATTTGGCAAAAAAATTTAATATAAATATACAATTTTTAATTAAATATATATGCTAAAAAATTAATGTATTTTTTTGCTGTAAGGGAAAGCACATATATCCATCATAAAAGTAATTGAAATAATTCCAGTAGTTCCTATATGTTTTCTAAGATGAATCAATATGCTTGTGAAAGAAAATAATTGACATGTTGAACTTATTTAGCGACACTAAAACCAGATCAAGCAGTTATCAGCACTAAATTCAAATAAGGTGCCATGCATGTCGGTAACTCAAAAAAAGGTTTGGTTCAACTTCATGCGGCGCTGACAGGTGGATGACATCAAATTATCTGGGAGCGATTCCAGAAATCATATGAAGGAGTCTGGTTTCGAAATACATGTAAAACACATACTGTATATAATAATATGAAATTAGATCTCAGTCTTACATCTTATCAAAGGAAGTAATTTTATCTTCCTCACATCCAAGATAAATGAAACCCTTTAGTCGTATTTCCCTAACATACCTGTTAAATCTTTAGACAATAGCAGACAGTTGCACGCTTGACTGCCAGAGCACAGATCTGATTTGTCATTGTAATGGAAGCTCATGACTGCACAGACAGCCAATGATTCACCTCCCATATGGCTGTGGATGAATGAAAAAACTGCTGTCAGTCTTTGTGTTGCAACAGCAGCCAAGGAGGACACACACATATTTTGATGTATATACATTTTGTACAAGATTATGAGGCATATATGAGGAGAAATACTTTATATATATTTAAATCAGTCTTGCATTTATACAGTACTTTATATATACTGTATACTCTATGGCAAATGACCCAAAAACATAAAATGGGTAAAAGTTATTTCCTTCCATTGTATAAGTGAACTTTATCTTAAAGGTGCAGTGTGTACATTTTAGCATTATCTAGTGGTGAGTTTGCGAATTGCAACCAACAGCTCAGTTCACTGCTCACCCCTCGCTTTTAAATGCATAGAGAAGCTACGGTAGTCGCCACCGGAAAAAACATCTCATTGACGGAGACAACTTAGCCCAAAAAGTTTGCCCGTTAAGGGCTTCTGTAGAAACATGGCAGCACAAAATGGCGACTTCCACGTAAGGGGACCCTCGATTTATGTAAATAAAAACGTCTCATTCTAAGGTAATAAAAACACAACGGGTCATTATAAAAAGGTCTTTATACACCCCTGATAATATAGTTTTGTATATTATTTTGCATTTCTGTCAAGAGATCCTTTTAAAAATTACACACTGCACCTTTAATTTGAATACATGTCTTTAAGCTTTGAACCAAAATTCCTCAATAAACCAGTATATTATGTTTATATAAGCCATAGACTGTTAAAAAAAGATGGACGTCGCAACGTCGCCTCACTCAATTGTAATGAATTGAAGCCAAAAACGTCCAACCATGGTCGCCGCCATGTTACGTAAAAATGTCAGTTTGTAGCCAAGGCATGCAAATAAGGAATCGTCTGTGGAGCAAGAGGCAGAGCTGCGATATCAAACTTCCACCCAAACGCTCCGCGCCCAATTCAACCACGCCAATCATAACGACATGCCCCATTTTATAACATCAAACTGCTAGCTAAAATAAAACGTATCACAAAAATGAACACTTGAACATACTATCAGCGTGATATCAACTACCTGAATGGACCAAAACCATCTTTTGGAAACTTTTATTGGAAGTGTAAATATTTTTTTTATTTAGAGCAGAGTCCCATTCGTTTGAATGGAGAGGGCGGGTTTATGACTTATACTGCAGCCAGCCACCAGGGGGCGATCAAAGCTTCACTTTACAAGACTTATGAAGCACACCCGATATAATCGCAAAGAAAAAAAGACCTTACAAAGCCAGGTTTAGTCCAAACTATAAGGAATCGTGTTTTATGCATCTACAGTAGGGTTTATATTTACTTCGTATAAAAATGCATTTTATATATAAATATAACAGCTTTTTGCCGCTATGAACTGAACTAGCAGGGAGAAATTCCAAAATATATTCATATACCTTAATCAATTTCATATACTATATACAATGTATATATTTAGTACTGTATTTAATTACCTCAAAATCGTATTAGTCTGATATTATCAAATATTATTTTGATTGACACTGGTTCGTGTTACTGCAATGAGATGGGGTTAAAAGTAGTGTTTTGTGCCTATTGACACTTTCTTTCGAGTTGTCTGTGTGTTAGTGTGCTGGTAAATATTGCCATTGGTCGGTTCGCTCAAGGTTACTGCTTGAATGATAAATCACAACCGTGAATGATAGAATGATAACGGCTATTTTGATAAAAATACACTGGCAAGCGAGCATCAAAATGCTATGTTTCTTGACAGTGAAACAAAGCTCTATTTATCACCACCACTGAAATTCATCTTAGATGTTCACATTGACCTTTTAGGAGGACATTGGTGTGCGAGTAAATACAGTGCTTTGAAAGACATAGAGTACATTGTTTTTTAATGAGTCCACCTCCCTTATCTTTCAATTTATGTGCAATTTTATATCAAGGCATAAAGGTTTGTGGTTAGCCCATTTATTGATGTCCACAGTTTAAAACTGACTTTGATAAATAAGGGAATCGTTTTTGCAGTCAGAGTCACATTTCTTAACAGCATTTTTTGTTTATGTTAACGTTATGTAGATGTAAAATGGCTAATTTTGTTACTCGAGTACTTATTTAAGGGTTTAAAAACAGAACCCTGATGCTTATACTGTATGTTACTTGAGCAAAAGGTCAGTGCTTTTGCACAGAAAGGTCTGGAAGGAAACTGCATCACAAAAGTCTCCTTCTAATACATGCACAGGTAAAAATTATATGGTTATACTTTCAGATCAGTGTGACAGATTCATATTTGAACCATATTTTCTCGGCACTGTACAGAGTTCCATTGTGAGGACTTTGCTGTCTATACATTTTTCATGATGAGTCAATTTTTTTCTGTAATAAGTTACAGCGTGTCACAGATGCTGCTCGAACATTCCTTTAAATTGAATTATGTAGATGCACCTTATTCTGTTTACATCATTTCAGAAGACTTTGTAGGAGTCTGGGTTGCCACGAGAAAATATCTGAATGCAAAATGATGGGAGACGTGCATGAGCACACATCGAACCCTCCACACTATTTGGACGGCTAAATGGCAAGGGAATTGTCATGGTTTTACATAACGTCTTTCGGTTATCCATGTGTATCTGTAGAAGGGCTGGGCATCCACGTGAGACCCGACTTTAGGCAGATACATTTAAATGGGGACATTACTGTTCCTGCGAGAGTGGGCCTGTCAGACTCACGTCTGCATGCTTTACTGGAGAAGCTTTATCTCGCTTTCTCTCTGTTATATTTCACAACAGTAGATGAGTACAGATGAGGTGTAGATGCACAGGCACACAAATGGTTTGTGGAAATGTGATTCCAAGGAACACCACATTGACTATGGGCTGTGCTACAGTCAAAGTCCGTGTAAAGTCCGATATTAAATGTGCTCTCAGTTGGTGACACCACTGAAAAATGTGAATGATTACAAATAAAAGGCAAATAAATAAAATTAATGCTCTCAAAGCCCCGCTCAAATAATCCTAAACATAAAAATGTGATAAACTGTTTAACGGTGTAACTTCACAATTCAGTACATGGGTGATTCTCACGAAATCCAGAAGGTGTCCGGTGTCAGATTTTTTAAAAAGCTCTCGAAGCCAATTTTCTTTTTTTAAGATTAAGGTCTGAACTTACTATAACCATTATTTTTAGAATTAAAATATTTAATTTTTAATAATTTTTAATTAATTTAAATGGAGAATTTAACAATATTTCCTATATAATTATTACCTTTTTTTAGATTATCATTATCAAAAATTATCATTACCGCAACATGATATTACATTAAATTTGCATTTACAAACTCATGTTTCGGTAATGAGAACTAAAAAGTTGTCTAGGTACTTGAAGCCAATTTTTTTTTTAAGATTAAGGTCTGAACTTACTATAGCCATTATTTTTAGAATTAAAATATTTAATTTTTAATAATTTTTAATTAATTTAAATGGAGAATTTAACAATATTTCCTATATAATTATACATTTTTTTTAAGTTAGTTCCTTGAGGGCTTAAACAATGATTGAAAATTTATACATTTATATTCCTTATTATTGTCTCTGCATTTACCAATGATCACCAAATACCACATGTTTCTTTACTGTAAATGTTTATAGTATAACATGCACTGAAGCTTTTAATTTTTTAAATTTTTTAATTATAAATATTTCCATGTCAAAGAACCCAAATCCAGTAACATTGCGGTAATAAAAATGTTCCCCTTAAATGTGGAAAAAACAACAAAATTGGTTTGTATGATGTCATTTGAAATCATGTGCAAAATAATACATGAAGAAATGTTTGTACTGTAACTGTATGCTTCTTATTTTGATACTCTTACTTTGCATTTACTTTTTTTATCAAAATGTTTAATAACAGACTTTCACCAAGAAATGTGCATTGGAAGAGTAAGTAAATAATCTTTTTTATTTATTTTTTCTTAGCTTGAAACCCATTTGCATGATTTTGGTTTATACTGAGCTCTGGAGATGTGCTGTTCGATTTCTTGTGGTCACCAAAGCCTTCTCATGATCAAGGGCAGCTGGCTTTTATCTGCTGCTTCTGACTCCCATAAACACATTTCCCTCGTAAAATAATGCCTTTGGTCTCCAACAAAGACATCAAGATGAAAACTCAAAGTATTGTTCATCAGTTCTCTGGAGATCATTGAGAAACTACTTAACGTCATAAACAACTGTATTTCTACACTGTAACAAATTTCTGTAATTTCTACAGCAAAATTTTACAGTTACTTCTTGTTCTGTCATTTTACAAAGTTTAGCTGTTCATTGCAATGCATTGTGGGTCAAAAAACTATTACAGAAGTTGACAGCTTTCCCCCCACAATAAATTACAGGTATATTTGTGCTTGCCTGTAAATGATGCAGTATTACAGTTATTCACTGTTGAATGCGTTGCACGAGGCAGCTTGACGCCATTTTATGTCGGATTGCAGAGGAGCAGGGACATTGCCACGCCACTCATGCACAAATGTAAGTATACTATTATAAATAGCTATTATAATTGTTAATGTTGGTTGAAATAAAGTTTACCGTGTATCAGTCAAGCCCCACAATAAAATTAATAAAGAAATTTTGAACAAGCAATCCCATGTGAAGCAGTTTAGTGGTTAAAATAAAGTAAATGGTATAACTTTCATGTTAACCCTTTTCATATTTAAATTGGACTTCACGCATGTATGTGCGTTAACGTCACTCAGACATGCAAGCAGGGTGCGTGCATGCGCGTATGTGCACGTCCACATTGATGCATAGGTCTTATACATGCATACACATGTTTTGAAATATTAAAATATTGATAGGATCAGATCAAGAGTTTTTAACAAACGTGCGTGTTCATAGGCGCAAATTCTTTCTCCGCCGGTGGCAGCGTCAAGCAATGCTTGGCAACGAAAGAAGCTCTGAAGCGCCCACGCGATTTGAAGAGGAGAAAAGCGGTGCGGTAACGTTATCCGCGTGGTTTCAGACGCGACATGTAAAGTAAATGTAAAGCAACTGTGCGCGTATGTGTTGGCCATTTCGGTAGCTGCTCGAGCCGAGCCTCGGAGGACCCAGGGGATCAGGGCATATCTGCGTGTTTATTGTAGCACTTCCACTCATAAAACAACAAGTGAGAAACCTTTTTGGGGTTATAATGTTTCCACCTGCGTTGAAAACGCGTTCTGATGGTGTACTGGTAGCGCAGATTGATACTTTTTCGCACCTTGAATGAGAGAGAACGGCCGTTTCTCAACCGAAGGCTTCAGTCTCCGGAGGTCGCATATGCAGGCTGTATGTCATCAAGCCTGGTTTATTATTTTCATACATTTGCAAGTCATAAGCATATTACAACAATGTATGATCAACAAAGAATAATAGTCAAGCTTTCAAAAATGATATTGCTATGAAAAATTACTGTACATTTGAATCTATTTTTCTTTGTTTTTTTAGGTGTTGGCAACAGACGTTGAAAAAAGACTACAGTTTCCTGACTCTAATTGTCTTAGGTATTCTATTTTTTGTAATGAGTTGTAAGCATTGCAAAGACAGAGGCTATGAAGGACACACATTAGTTTAACATGGATATGTTTATGTGGAAGGCAACAGATTTTTTTTGCATGTAAACCATTTGTTTGTGCTTAGGTGAATCAGCGTTTGGATGCTGAGCATCGGGTGGTTGTGCCTCCACATCCCAACTTCGTGGCTGGAATGGCAGCTTTGTTTTCTAGCTACTACAACTTCAATATTGTGTACCAGGAGCAAATGCACACTGGAGTTCATTCAAAGGTAACTATGTGCTTGAAGTAAAATGCAGTTTATCATTATTTTGTAAAGTGTGCTATTATGAGTAACAGAGATTTTATTTTGCTTTAAGTGTGCTTTAAGTGTTTTTTAGTTGATAAATTGGGTTATGTTAGCAGTTATTTACCCAAAAGCTTTATATCATTGCAGAACCAATTCATTGTAACATTCAAACATTGACAAAGATTTATTTGATTATATATTTTGAAAAGTAGTTCTGCAATGGGGTAACTGAGCATTTAGGTAAATAAACTGCAAACTTGCTTTTTTATGGCATTCACAAGAAATCCCATATGCCCATTTCATATGCCCACCCAGCCCTCACCCTCCCCACTATGGCAAGGATGCTCAAGGCAAACACACAAAAAAGGATCTGTATGCATATACTGTATACACCCCCCCACATATATATAATGATACATAAATATATCTTACAAACCTACCTAGATGTTTTTTTAACAAAAAAAGAGATTTGCATGATCTTTGATGATCATTCATTTATTTATGGTTTCATTGGGGAATGAATGAGACTTTGTTATGAAAACCATAGGATTCGGAGTCATAGGAGTAGTTCTTTTGGAGTTTTTTCACAAGGCTGTAGGCCTACATGTTATCAACTGTAGTGATGTAGTTGCATGGACATAGCCCTGTACTATGAGTCCTTTAATTGTAGATCTTTGGATGGACCAGCCCAACAGCAGCAAACTTAGACAACCAAAGAACATTTTACCAAAGACATGTCTTGTGTTCCTCAACAGAATACATTTATTTTCCTGCTTTAGGGTGCCCTCTGACCACTCCCTACATTTGAACAATTTTGTCCATTACAGACTGACAGTATAACTACGTAGTGGAGCCTCGTATCTACGTATCTAGAATGTTTTTCAAGTCTGAAAGCACTATAAAGTCGCTTAATACACTTAATATGGTGTATTATGTTATGAATACTAAAATGTTACATTGTTGTGGTTTGTTTTATGTTTTGTTGTCCTTTGAAGCAGGGGATAGTCAGGAAATTTTGAACCAGAGGACCTGCTGCTTGAGGTTATGTTAATGCAACTAACCTAACCATAACTCATGCAATTTTGTGACTAGAAATTAAAATCATCCCTTCAACTGTTATGACCCTATATTTCACTATTGTCATTGCATTGCAGAACCACTTCCTGGTTTAGCTTGCCTGGACAGCACAACTGAAATTAAATGAATAATAATTACCCGCTGAATTTTTCTGTTGCAGTTTTTCTGCACTTGAGCTGAAAAGGGCAAATCAACTTGATTTGCACAGCCTGATGTATTTTGCACTCTCATGTAGAGCAGTTAAGGCACTTTTTCATAAAGTTTATTTTCATGTGATTTTGTGATTTCAGATGCTTCATTGGACTGAACCCCTCCAGTGGGACCAAGACAGCAAAGGTGGTTAGCCAAAAAAGAGGGAAGGTACAGGAGAAACTGCATTAACCCTCACGTCTCCTCTCTACTTAAGCGGCTGATAGATTTTGAATGGCTTCAATTGTAAGTCTCAAGCGACTTCCTCACAATATGAATGGACAATGTTCTAAATGTTTTCTGAATTTCACTGAATGTTAAGAAAATGAATAGAATATGCTGTTAAGAAAAAGACATTCTGAAAATGTACAGTATTGTAACACTGTATTTTGTTTTAATAATAAAATTTCATGATTTTGCATCTTGGACTATGGTTTTATTTAACAGTTGAAGAGAATCTTATCCAATGATGTTTGGATTTAAAGCAAGCCTGGTCTTATTTAAAACACTTTACAATAGGCATCAGCAAAGATTAACTATTTATTTTTTACAACAACACAATGTATTGTAAAATATTTACAGATTTTTGCTGGCAACTCGAGTTGGCAGCAAAAAGATGTAATTATTTCAAAACACATTATGTTGTTGTAAAAAAGATTCTACAATAACATATTGTATTGTGAGGAATTTACAGATATTACCTGGCAACTCTAGTTGCCAGGTAATATCTGTAATTTGAAAAGAAAACAAGATAATGTTGTAAACCAAATTACAATAAAGTAGTGTTTTAATATAAAAACCTAATACTTTGCTGTAATTTATGTACAACAATAACCTGTAAACCAAATCCAGTATTATACTGTAATTCATTTTTACAGTTATTAAAAGCAAATTCACAAAACTTTACAAGATTTTACTGGCAACTTTTTTGCCAGGTACTTACTGTAAAATCTACAGGCAAATTCGTTACAGTGTATTACTTGTTTGGGAGGTACATAAGTCATTCAGATAATTCAGTCTCAGACTCCTGCTGGACCTAGATATGCTATGATCTCTACATGTTAATAAATGTCAGATAGAGTTATTTCAGGCTATAAAATGAAACATTTTATTTGCTGAGACTTAAATGAAATAGGCTGGCCTTTTAGAGTTGGGTGCAGCAGTCCACCTGGAAATATTGCAGTAATAATGTTGACAAATCAAACCTTAAGATCTTTGCACATCCGAAATACTCAACCAAAATTTACGCACGTTAAAAAATAAATGTGACCTCATCTTCTGTCAATCATGCTTACACTGCCTCCATAACTTTCAGTTTGAGAGATATTTTGACATCAGAGCTACCATACAAGCGAACAGCAAAATCAAAAAGAGCATTTGACAAGTTGTTAACGTTACTTCATGTTTTGTGCATTTTTTGCAGCGGATGAATTAATACACATTGGATACAGCGTGCACAGCCCAGTCACACGAATTTACGTTCCTATAATAACATAATTTTTTTATTCTTTCTCGTGATACTGTCACGAATTTCTACGTTTTTTTTTTTTTTTTGACTGTATCATGAATTTCTGTTTATGTGTCATTTATGTGTATGTGTCTTACCATTTTCCTTTCGGTTTAGGGTTAGATTTACATAAAATGACATCTTTACCCAACTCTAACCTTAACGTCAGGCGACAATGGTTTAAAATTTAGAAAATATAAAAGAATACATTTGAAAAAATAGTATAAACCAATACTTAAAGTGACATCCTAATGCAAACACCAAATCTAACCCTAAACCAAAGCGACAATAGTTTAAAAAGCAGAAGTAAAAAGCAGTTGAGTAACCAATATGTGACAATGACAAATAAACAGAAATTCGTGATAAGAAAAAATGCGGAAATTCATGACAGTATTACGAAAAAGAATCAAAAAAATTATGTGACTATAGGTACATAACTTTGTGAGACTGGGTAGAGCGTGCATGACAAATTTGTAGAATAACGAATACGAAAAAATGATGTACTAAAGTGTGCAAGGATCTTTACTGTTAAATATCACCATGATATTTTAAAAATAACAGTAAAACATATCAAAATCTTTCAACTCATCTGCCTGTAACAATTATTCCCTAAAGTGAAATTGAGACATATAGATGGAAACCACAAATTGAGTGAATTCATTCCTCTTTGACTCACACTGGAACTTTCCATGTGGCATGATGAAAGTCATGTAGATAGATAGAAGATACCAGATCTTCACTTTACTTTCTCAATCCATGACAGAGCGCACACCACACCGCATTTAAATAATAGACGTGGATTCTCGCGAAAGCGAAGTGGACGGCTGCGATGCGATCCGACAGGTGGGGTGACTGGATGTGACAGTTCGAGATGTAACAATGTTGGCTGTGTTCTACCTGGAGAGGGAATGAGATCAGAAGATAAACGTGGAGAAAGGAGCTCAGGTGTGGCAGGCTAAGCGAGAGGTAGACAGAAGTCAATTAGGTTTGCCTTCCACCTGTGATTGAGGCCAGCCTCATTTCTATTTAACAACAGAGGAAATGAAAGTTCATTGGGCAATATTGTGGCGAGCTCTAGCCAGATGAGACTTGTTTTAAAATAGCATCCTAGTTAACTGGAAGTGAGAAAAGTCACACATAAGAGTTTGACACTATGGAAATTTTTTCGGCAATTGGCGAACATGGGAAGCCACTTTGTCGTAATTATTTGTAAAAGAGATTAATCTGAGTGAAATAAAGACATAGATGATCTTACAGATGATTATATGTATAGCTATAAGCTTAAAACTAGTGCTGGGTAAAGATTAATCGCGATTAATCGCATACAAAATAAAAGTGCTTTTTTGCATAATATATGTGCTGTGTGTAATAATTATGTATATTTAAACACACACACATACATATATACATTTCAGAACATTTTTATGTATATATCCATTTTTTTTGTTAATATATAATATAGAATATATAAAAACATAAAAAAATATACACAAGTAACTGTTTCTTAAATACATGTGTATATTTAAGCAGTATCGCTCGAGTAGGAGTGTGATATAGCTCTACGGCCTCGTGCCTCTGGCCTAATCACAGCTGTGATGATATAGAGCTATATCACACGACTCCGAGAGCGATATTGCTTTTATACAACAGTTCGTCGGCACACTTTTTAAAAAAGAAAACTAGAAAACGACAACGGAGTTATTTTAAAAGCCTCTTTGTTTGAGAACTACTTCTTCCGCCACGGATTTGAGGGCGGCCAGAATGACAGGTAACACTTTCGGCTGCTTTGAATCTCATAATAACTCAATGGACGGAAAAGCCTTTCTTTATATTACCGTTTCTTGGTCACAAAGTGTAGTTTTAAGATTAGTTCAGTCGAGAATGTATATGTATTAAATTTAAATCTACAGTCGATTAGTAAAGATAGCGCCTGTTTGAAAGTTTGCTTAGTGAGATTCGGTACGAATGAGAACCAAAGCATGAGCGGACGTCAGTGTTCACTCGCCCCGCTGACCACCGCCCTCTCTGGGCTACATCTCTGACAGTGATTCCCTGGCTCTCATGTTGGCCTTGTTTGTTTATGATCGTCAAAATGAGATCAAATCAGCAGTATTTGGTGTCATGATCAAACTATTAATCGTTTTCTTATTCATATTTAGTGTCTTTTGTGTTGTTATTGTTTTGGCGCGAGGTAAAAGTTAATAAAACTATACTTGTATAAATATTACTATTGGTTTACCATTTCATCTTAACGTGATACGAGCACTCGATTATTATTATTAAACTTTGTTCTTGTCAGTACTATATAAAACTGTTTTTTATAAGTGTCAGAGAGATGTTTTTGCATGCTGCTTATAAATATACCAGTGGCGATATCTCATAACATGTTTTAATAGTCACGTCACGATAAAGTAAATGATCAATGGCCACATTTAAAAGCTGCGGTGCTTACCTGCAGTTCCACGGTGTTTTCGCGTTCTGATAAGAGATATTGCTCCAGAAAAAAATTGCTTACATTCCTCTTTCCAAGAGTTAATCGTCCACACGATGTGACAAGACATTACTCCCATTAACTTTAACGTAACATCCAAGAGCGCTGATCTTTGACGGAATAATAACTTCCGATTGGGATTCACACACTGATTTACGAGCTAGTGAACTAATGAGACACACGGAGAGTGATTCAAAACAGCGCGTTTGTGTGTGTCCATGTGTGTGGGCAGTTTTTCCATTCAGAGATGAGACTGTTTAGAGGACCTCCATTCACTAGGTGGCGGAATGATACGAAAGGTGAAGCGGTTACTGTGCCGTTATCAGTAGAATATTGCACGCCTCTTAGCCAATCAGATTCGAGAACCAGAAAGAAATGTTGTATAAAATAAAATATAAACAAATATATATACATAATAATTAAACACAGCGCACACTCATATATTATGCAAAAAAATCACTTATTTTGCATGTGATTAATCACAAATGATCTTTGCCCAGCACAACTTAAAACATTAACTACAACAAACAAATTCATGTTAGTGAGTCAAAAATACCAAAATATATTATCACCTCTTTTTAAATGCAGGTAAAAACCCAGTTACTTTCAGGATTTTGTGAGAGATGTGAGTAATGGTTTAATGGTAAAAATAACATTGACGTTATGTTAATCTGTTGATACCAAAGTGTTTCTCCTTGAAAGCAAAGGTGTTATTGGCCATGGCACACTAATGGGCACTCTTGTTGTCTTTATTGTAAATTATGAATTAAACAAACATAAACATTGCGATTTGTCTGATGTGTGCTAGTATTGTGTATATCACTGGTTGATAAAAATAACGTTTTTGAATTTGAATTTTCCTGCGATGCCTTATCTTTTCTCAGAAGCACATCTGGTAAATGAATCCCTCATGAAGGATTAATTCATCTTTTTAATTTCCTTATGTCAGGAATGATGATTTCATTCATCAAGTTTCAACATTTACCTTTGTCCTGAGGCATAAAAGTACTGTAAATCTCTTTATGAGAGTAAGATCTTTTACATTCACCTCTCTCTAGACCATCAATCACAACTACTGCACTAAAATACAAAATCAAAACACTTTTATATTGTGTTAATAATTTTACCATGGAGTGTTTTTGGCTCCATGGTAAAATCACTGTAACACAGCCTTAAGTAGTTTGTACCAATGACAAAAATATTGAAAAAAGTTATCAAATAGTGTAAATTATTAAAAAGGATGTTAATATTTTAACAGTTATAGCTACAATAAACACTTATTTTGGCAGAAGTTCATTAATCTAACTGTATTATGTTTACTGTTGCCAAGCTATTTATAAACCTGGCACATAAATGTAGAATGTGGACACAGATATGTGTGTTTATCTGCATTTTTGTTTTCAATTCACTACAATTCATTTCTATAGGGCTTTTTCACAATACTGTTCGAAACAGCTTTACAAAAATAGTGCCTTATAAGTTCCCAAGTGAGCCAAAGCCAGAGGCAATACTGGCAAAGAAAAACTCCATAAGATTGTGAGGAAGAAGATGAGGAAGAAACTTTAGGAAGAATCAAGAGTCTGCTGAAGAAGTCATCCTTCTCAAACCATATATGCACACAAACATGCCGTTATGTGTACATACTGTACATAAATGTTGCAATGAACACATGTTTCATTAATTCACCTACATATTGTAGTGTACAGCAGCTTTGATGCCTATAATCCAATCAGAAATCAGCTTCATAAAATCTATTAAAATGCACACAGAATGTTTAGCATTCTTTATGTTACCTTGTTTAAAAGTTATCATGTTTAAATGTTTTGTAAATGTATACAAATTAATCAATTATATAAAATTATTTGAAATTGTGTTATATTTTTATACTTAGTATTTTGGATTTTTCATTAAATGTTTTGTGTTTTATAACTGTTACTAATATAAATTCTAGTTAAAATCAAGAAGATATTTAATAGCAGGTTTCATTGTGACAGCTTACCCCATAAAGTGACAACATGCCCCGCTATGGGGTATACCATTCTTCATAAGATTTATGTTTAATAATCAATAAAACTGCATTAAGAATACCTTTTCAAATCATTCATTAAATGCTATAATGCAATCTTATTTCCCTTTCTTTAAAGCTGCCATAGAATGTTAAACTGTATTTACCTAGGCATCGATGAATAATAAGAGTTCTGAATATGCAACCCATTCTCACCAAAAAGCGTACAAATGACACCGCAGTGTGATTACCTTGCAATAGATATGCCAAATTCGGATTTTGCGTGCATATGATACGCCAGTCCTTCCCATTCACTTATATGGCGAATCGTTTCGTGACGTTTTATTTATTGTTTTCTCATTTGTTTTCTGTTTTTTTACCATTGTCGCTTGGGTTTAGGGTTAGAACAACTTTTTGTTACATAAAAATGACATCCTAACCCAAACCCCAACTCTAACCCCAACTCCAAGCGACCGTGGCTTAAATATAAAAACATAGAGAAACCTGTATATTAAATAACCTGCTTAAACAAATGTGAAATCTAACCCTAAACCCAAGCGAAAATGGTTTAAAAAACAGAAAACAAATGAGAAAACAATAAATAAAACGTCACAAAACGATTCGCCATATAAGTGAATGGGAAGGACTGGCGTATCATATGCATGCAAAATCGGAATTTGGCGTATCTATTGCACGATAATCACACTGCGTGTCATTTGTACGCATCTTGGTGAGAACGGTTGGAATATGTTAATAACAATTCATGAGCCTCAAACAAAATTGTTTCCTCTTTCTTATGTAAACTAAGACCACTGAAAACAGGCCAATCTCAACATAACACTTGTGGCTGCTGAGTTAGCGCTGTATGCTAGTTAATGCTATATGCTAGCTTTTAGGCTAAAGTTCTACTATTGACGTTACAGTTACATTTTGCAGTCCATACTGAAAAAAACACAAACTTACCACTCAGAAACCTCCATGAACAATCTCCAAATAATTGATTATTCCATAAATTCTGTATTTTTGTTTGATACAGACTCAAACATATAAGGTCTGTTTACACACAGACAAAGCTATTAAAGGAGCTGCTCTGTGAAACAGCCAATCAGAGCAGAGCTCAACATAATTATTCATGAATACCCTTTCAAAAAAGGTAATTAACAATTTAACATATTATTTTAATGCATTCTTTGGCACCTTTAATGCATTACTACTTAACATCCAGCGAGGACTATACATAATAAATAGAATTTCGAAAAAAAAATTCGGGGTTGATGTGCTCATTAAGGCCTTTGAAGTTCACAGCTCATATGTCCAGAAGAAAATATGGCTGCTCTTCATTTTGATTTAAAAAAGCTTGGTTAAATATGGGTTTCTTCATCTTTTCTAAGTTCTGCATGTTAAAAGAGTCGAGTAGATTTTCTAAGTAGATCTTGTGGGCATTTATTTAAGCGTGATATCAGTACATCACTTCTGTTTATGCGGATGTTGATCAGCATCTGAGAAAAGGTTTTTGAGTCCCAGCACGACTCTGCTGTCTTGCTCTGTGCACCTGATTCTCTCTTTAACCCAGATTTATGAAGGTAATTGCTGTATTATAAATGAGTGATGCAAACGGTTCACTGAACTAGTCATAAACAAGAAGAATGAATGTGATTTTGGGCAAGTCCCTTGCATCCGCACATCAGTGTGTAAGTTATCAATCTTAAAACTTAATGGTAGCACAAGGTTAAAGACTTTTACATCCATTTGTTTTCATTATGTATGTGTGAATCAAAAGCTAATAGTCCACCTATTTAACATTATTTTATACGTCCATTACCATCATAATTGTTTACAAAGCAATCATTGACCTATTGAAATGCTAATAGTTTGTTGTCCTTTCATTTTTTTGCTTAAGGTATTGATTTAGTTTCAATAATAAGGTATCCGCAGGCCAGTGCTGTAAGAGCATGTATGTATGTAGTCTGATAAAACACCTCAATGCAGTCATGTCTCACACCAGATAAATGAAAAAGGAAAGTAAGACAAAGGGAGGATCGTCTTTATAGCAGAAATGCTTTACCTGGGCTATAGTCTCACATTAGGCCATTTAAGTGATTGACTTCCTAAGCATAACCTTTACACAGATGTCTGTGATCTGCACTGTTCGGCTTTTAAGCTATTCACTGTACGAATATGAATGTGCTCTGTATTTGGGTCTCTCTGAGCCCCCATACATTTACCCTCATGGATGGGCATTGGAACCATTATATGTGGGTGGGAAAAGACCCACACACTTTTTATGACCAATAACTTCTTTTTTTCTAATTTAGTGCATATGCTTTTCACTTGTCAGAACGTTGTCAGTCAATTCCATTCCACTAGAGGAACACCCAAATAAATTCAACCCCGTTTCATGTTTCAGCTACAGCCTTGACTTCCGCGCTGTTGCTTCCTCAAATCCATTGCAATTGGCCCATTTAGAGTCCATATAGTAATTTAAACTCCATTTTGTGTTTTCAAGAAACTGCTGCATTCCCTCGACACAACAAGGTAAACAAATCTTTTAGGCTATAAAAATAATTGTTAAATAAACTCATTTCCCGTCAGCCTTTTTTAAAGTTGCCTCCAGGCTATTTTTGTGATTTTCACAAAAGTTTCACAAAATGCCTTCCAGAAAAATTTTCTTCTATAAATATATAAACATACAAATAGATCAAATGAAAGAACAGACCCTCTGCTTTCAAACAAACAAAACTGGAAAAAAGTTTCATCCTATCTTCATTTTTATTTTATCTTACCATCTCTTTTTATAACTTCTTAAAAATGGGTTGGTTTCTTCAAAAATACAAAATTTTGAGCAAAAAGCTAAGATAATAGGCTTTATGCCCAGGTGCACTACTTCCTGAACTTCAGCCAGCTCCTTGTTTCCTGTCTGCCATTATTGAAACTGATAGGTGTGTCTGATTATTGTTGTTGTGACTACTGAGGTCAGGCACACCTGGATTAATCAGTTTGTCCAATAATGACAGACAGGAAACAAGGAGCTGGCTTAAGTTCAGGAAGTAGTGCAGCTGGGCATAAAGCCTATTGCATTTTCGTAAAGGAATTTTGTTAAAAATCAGATTCAGAATGATTATCAAAACATACACAGAGATTAAAATTAATTAGATTAGATTTTGCTTCAGTTTCTTATAAATTGAGTAGAACCACTATCTAGTGGATAATTACAGATTACCATAAAAATTCATCAGGACAGCTTCATTGGCAGGGATATGGTTTCTCTCAATTGCCGAAATAACATGTCAATGGTGGGAAAATAGTGAATTGACAAGATAACTCGTTAATGGCAGGGAAAGAGTTAAAAGGCACCAGAATATGTGGCATCTATTAATGTTTTGGACCCACCTACATTTTGGGGGGGGGGGGGTTTCCAACGCCCATGCCCTTATGGATGTCAAATTATTGGTTGAAAAGAAAAAAGAAACGAAACGATCATTATTTACATTCAAGGTGGTCTTGTTACAGTGTAATAACACAGTTATTACATATGTACAACATGTATGTAATTTACATTTATTTAATTTTTTCACAACTTTGTGTTATGCTTTTAACACATTTTGTGTCATTTTAATACATTTCTGGGTCAGTTTACCGTACAGGGTTTAGATTAATCCAGGACTAGGCCTTAGTAGATGCCACGTATTCTGGTGCCTTTTAACTCTTTCCCTGACATTGATGAGTTATCTCGTCAATTCAGAGAAAACATTTGCATTAAAAAACGAATTTTAAACTCTGTGTATGTTTTGATAATCGTTCTGAAACGGATCTCTAACAAAATTCCTTTACAAAAAATGCAATTATTTAGGTTTTTTTTTTTTAAAGAAAAATACCCATATTTAAGAGTTTATAAGCAGAGAAAAATATAGATAGGATGAAACGTTCAACAAATAAAACTTTGGTTAATTATCTTGGATGTATCCTTGACAATGATTTGAGTTGAACCAGTATGGCTTTAAAGATTTCAGGTAAGGTTAATGCTATGATAAGATGTCTTGCTAGACATGCCAGTTGTATGGATAAACAAACTCTTAAATTACTTGCATCGTGTTAAGTACAAAGTCAATTTGAGTATGCATGTATATCCTGGATATCTAACTTGTCCCGTGTATGGCAGAAGTGACAATTAATAAAAGTTGTTTTCGTTTTACACATGTTGATGAATCTCATTTTAGACAGCTTAACTAGTTACCCATAGAGAGCAGAGTATAAAATTTTAAGCTAAAAATGGTACATAAGATACTTAATAAAAGAGCTCCTTTATATC
This sequence comes from Misgurnus anguillicaudatus, assembly GCF_027580225.2. Classification (NCBI taxonomy): domain Eukaryota; kingdom Metazoa; phylum Chordata; class Actinopteri; order Cypriniformes; family Cobitidae; genus Misgurnus; species Misgurnus anguillicaudatus. The sequence continues at coordinate 9,708,486 of NC_073351.2, forward strand.
TTTATAACTTTTTCTCAAGGGTTAATGAGAAACATACTTATAATAGGCAAAGTCGTATGAATGTTACATTATACAATATTCAAATATGTATGGGTGTAGGTCTTTTTAATACTCGAGGGCATTAGAGTATAATAAGTTGCCTCTTAATATTAAAAGTATTATGAACACGTGGTTTTACTATGGGTTCACACCAGCCGCGTTGGAGGTGTCAAAATCTCGCATCTACCACGCCTAGTTTGCTGCTTGAACAGTTTGAGTTTACTCGCTTCATTCGCACGTGAAAGCCACATGTGAAATTCTAGTCATCGAGACATTCACGCGGAAATTCGTGTCATGGGAGGTGCTTCTGCGACTCCGCTCACTTCCTGTAATCACGTCACTACTAGAGCAAGCTCCTAATTGGTTAATGTGGCGTGTTTTTCCGCCAAAGTTTACATTTTTTAAATCACGCTTTGCCACGGCAATGCTCAATTCGTGCCATTCGCACAAGCTAGATGCGCGAATGAGGCGGAATCGTGTGTACCGTGCCGCGCTAAACGCCTCATTCGCACCACAAGACCTCCAGACGCACGTCAACGGGTCTTTACATTGACTTAACATTGAAATATCTCGCGCTTGATGCCTCTACCGCGGTTGGTGTGAACGCAGCATTAGTATGAAAGTTAAAAGCTGGATATTTGAAAGGCTGTTTTAGACCAGAGATGGTCTGTTTTTTGTATATTATGGGGATTTTATTGTGATTGTATTTTATTTGTATTCTGGAAAAGTTTTTAGATGATGTAGTTGTATTTATTTGTAATGTCAATGCTCCTGCTACCTTTGTACTGGAAGTGAAGTTGTGTTTTACTTCAAGGACCACAATGGAAATCACAATATTTTTTTAACGTTATTGTGTTATCCTTGAAAAATGTGTTTATTTTATATTTTGTCCAATAAATCAAATCAAAAATTGACAGAAAGTATTGTATAGAGAGGGGAACGGGACCGACAAAGGATGCTAAGCTGCGACTCAAACTCGGGTCGCCGAAAGCATGTTTGTGCTACGTGTCGAAGCACTGCTCACTAAACCAGCAGCTCTGCCTATGCTGGGTTGTTTTAACCATTGTTGAATCAAATATAGACATTTTATGGGCTAATTTAATCCAAAGACTGGGTTTTTCTGTTTTTGACTCAATGCTGAGTTAAAAATAACGCAGTAAGATGTTTTTTATAGTGACATGGTGACAAAAGTAAAGCTTATTTGAAATAACTGAGTTACAATATAAATTTAAGTTAATATTACAGATAAAAATATTCAGTGCAATATTTCAGACTTTCCAGCGAATCCGGCTTTCGTGATATATTCTCTCGAATTTGCCCTGTGCAGTTTTGTACATTTCAGACATCAATCTCAAATCACTGTCTGGTCCTCTGACTTTTCAGATACACACAATGAAGAAAAATGAACCCAGGCCTGTTCGGTTCTCTGAAAGCAATCCTGGCTATCATTGTGGAGTCAGGGCTGCTCTGAAAATCTGTCATGCCACATTATGGGAGGATGGCTGCCTCGGCTCAGTCTGCTTTTCATTGGCAGGGTGAATTCAATGAATATTTTATGGCTATGGATATTTAGTAACATGGCTCTAGTGAGCCAGCTATAGCCCCATTGAAAACACCCGTGAACTGAGGCGGGTTCACAGCGGGGATGCTCACTGGCTAAGTGAATATGTGGCTTGGACGGTTACACGATGTTTTGTGAAACTCCCATTAAGGTTTTTTTAATTTGGATGCTTTGTGAGTCTGAAAAAAGGCAGATGTGTAAAGACCGGTTCTGTTTTATTCAATGTGATTGCATGACCAGGTAGATCCATGTCTGGTGTGCTGTCGATTTCAGCTTTAAAAATTTTGATGGACTGATCGGTTGGCTGGGACGACAGGGTGCTTTGTCTTCGCAAGGCTGAGCTGTAGGTGGTGTTCCTCATCTTGGTCGAAATGTCTGAAAAACAGGCAGTGATATGCTGAGCTCATGGACGCGTCAAGATGGAACAACAGGAAAAGGATTGCATGTGTTAGCAATGATGGGACAAGACATGTGTCTTTATGATTGGATCGAATGAAGGCTGTGTGTATGTCTAGAGAAGATGGGTTCTGATTATATGCATTGGGCTGACAAGTGCCAAATAATCTGACTTTCTCAAAAATGTGCTTTTGTTAACTATTTGACACATTTTCACATACAAGAAATAAGAATAAAGCGAACTTCAGTATGAGGCTTTTAATATAAATGATGATTCAGAGTGTTTTGTCCTCACGTCTATGAATTATCATGACAGGTGTTTGCAGAACTCGCACTAGAGCTCCAAAAGTGACAGAGCGCAGTCTGATGAAGCTATTTTTATTACTGAAATAGAGAAAATATGTCTCTGTGAAATGAATTGGAAGATATCTCATGGACATTTTAATTCATTTATATGTTTGTATTATTTATGTGTGTCAAGCTTCCTTTTAATTATCTTGAAAGAAAATTTTAATTTAATTTAATTCAAAACATTTATCTTATTCATGTTTGTTATGTGTTATATTTTTTCTGGCATACGCAGAATGGTTCTTCTACGGCAATAAACATGTATTTTTAATAAAAATGAGTGTATAGGCAGTTCCACCTGTTATATTGTACCTTTTTAATGTAGGACCATTAAAAACTCTTTTTAACCATTCTGAGGTATTAAAACCTCTTGTGGTCACAAAATCAAATTTGGCTAGCCGAGTTTATAGATCTTACAAGCATCTGCCTTGCAAAACACTTGTAAATAACACACTGATCTCACTGGAATGTGCAGTTTTTAGGATAATTTGTAGACTTTTAGAATTAAAGGTACAAGAAGGTACAAAAGTTGCCACTGGGGCGATACCTTCTTAAATATTACACTATTGTACATAAAAGGCGGATACTGGTACCTCAAAGGTACATATCTGTTCCAAAATCATACATATTGGAAACTTTTTAAAAAGTACCAGCCCAGTGACAACTTTGTGAATGAATATGTGCAAATCGTACCAAAAAACGTGGTGGTACTTATTTATACGTAGTGATGGGGACGAGACCGCCTATGCAGAGTCCGAGTCAAGACCGAGTTTTTGAAGGATCAAGACTGAGTCTTTTGGTTTTCAAATACAGTCGAGTACAAGTCAACACCGAGTCTATGGAAGCAAGTCTGAATCGAGACAGAGTCCTTTAGGAGTCGAGATCGAGTTGAGACCAAGACCATAAAAACATGTCAGTTTTCATATTCATGATTTATCACCCCAGTTAATAATCATCAGTTAGGCCTACAGACTATTGGGAATTGTTTAGAGGAGCAGTCTTAACATCTTAATATAGAATATGCTTTTACCATCATTAAAAAAATCCCTACCACATGCATCATCTTCTGCCTATTTTTCTAGAGATAAATAAACGGCTCTGATGGCAGTATCTGTGCATTGCACCATGGGATGCCATTTTCAAATTATGCCCGTGAACATTGCATTTTATTATTATTGTTATGTGTTGTGTGGTTTTTTTATATGAACATAAAAAAATACGTTGGTCTCGAGGATTCGGTCTGAAATTGCAAGTCCTTCTCCTCCCACTGTGGTTCGAGTCTGAGGCCGGACTTGAGTACACTATTAATACGAATTAGCCAACTCATAAAATACGTATGAAGAGATTGTGTTGTAAATAATTGTTGAATGCTTTATTCTGATTGAGAAATGTTCCACAATGTTGATTATTTTTCTGTAAAACACACACATGACCTGTTAAACGTCTTAAAATAACCACCAGAGCAATGTCTGTGGTAACTGAGGTACAAGCGGAATAATTGACTCCTTTCTTCTGAATTATTTGAAAATAATGCACAGCTGCGGTGTAACTCCTAAGCATTGATGACGTATGCAGTGTGTATATCGACCTCTGGAGGCCTTCGGATTTAGAAACGGTTGCCGTGCATGACGCAGGAGAGTGATGTGCTAACAATGTCATATGCCCACCATGGCTTCAAAAAGGAGCTATCCGTCTGGAGCAGAAAAAAGAAAAAAATGTGACGCAAGAAAACAAGAGGAAGATATGTGTTTATAATATTTTAAAGTCTTTTAGTATTAGCCAAACAAAGCAGTGTAATATTTTCAAAATAATACTCCAATACAGATTTCCAACTTCAAATTTCCAAATACGCAATTTTCAGTAATTAAGAAATCATTTATGTCAATAAATAAAGTAAACCACATTTAGGAACTTTAATGTGTTTGTCTTTCAGTTTGTTTATTTGGTAAATGGGTAACGTTTAAATGGTTATTTTTTACTTTATTATCATTATGCATTTATATTTCATTTGATTCATTAAATTCATTTAAATTTAAATTTATTACTTTTTAGTGCTTCTCACAACACATTTTAAATCAAAACAGCTTTATAGCAAATGCATGTTTCATGTTATAATCAGCAATTACTCATTTATCAGTCAGAGGTGAGTGTCTAAGTAATATCCATATGGGAATAATATACAGCTGTACGATAATACAATATGCCGTTAGTTAACAACTAACTATAAGCAGCAACACAGAATGGGTTTTATGAATGCACCGACAGGGGGCCCCTCACAAAGGTTTGCTTAGGGCCCCCCAGCATCTAGGACCGGCACTGGCCGCATTACCACCTTGATTGTGCATTATTTTCGAATAATTCAAATTTGAGCTTTCATGGCTACATACATTTTACTAGTATAGCTTAGCAAAGTTGATTCTTGAATGAAAGATACTCAAGAATGTCTTTAAATACATATGTGTAAATGAAAATGACCAATAAGACGTCATCAATAATTTCTTTTTTATTGCATGTGCAATGCTATAAGTAGTCAAACAGCTTTGGAAACCTGCCACAGTTTCTTAAGTTTTGATGACTGACATAACGTATTCTCTAAAGTTGCTTTTTATAACAGTACAAGATCTGGCTTCATAATAAACATGAATTACTGTGATTTCATTTTGAATGCTGTCATATACAGTAATTGGGCTTACAAAGATATAATGTTTTTTTTTCTCCGAGACATAATGAGGCTATCATGTAGGTGATATTGTATCTTAATATGACAGGATCACAATTAAATCAGTTGAAATCACAGTGTGAACAGAAACGTGGCTGTACTGTTGTTTACTTTTTGAAAGCTTTCTATCAGAGATACAGTGCATCACTACATGGTTCATTAATGTCCATCAGTGTCTCTTCAGTGTTTCTTCAAGACAATGGTAAAGACTCTTCTGCAGAGATAGATGCAAATCATCAATAAACACTTGATGTATTTGAGTTCATTAAACTTGAATTAATCAATTTTTCCTATTCTGAAACGTTTTATTGCAAGACTTTTAATTTTCCCTATGATCACCCACTTTGTGTGTGAATTCATCTTTTAAATAAATGCATGTAAATTACAATACAAAAGACGTACAGGGACATACGTACACAACCCTACGATGAAAAAAGTCTTCTTTTTAATCCCCATTAAACCAAAGCAGTCTCATTAGACATGCTGTTTTGATACTCTTGTTAATGTGATGTCACACAAACAAAGCCCCTCCTATGGCCAAAAGCTTTCCTAAATGTGTTTGTTAGCTGTTTGTAGCGCTAATGTGGCTAAAGATACTATTGTCACAGACTGTATTTACAGGAATCAGATCTATTTTTAACCGAAAGCGTTCACTGTATGTTGGTAAGGGAGTGAGGAGCTGTAGCTCATTTGCATTTAAAGGTACAGACATGAAAACAGCTCTTTTTGCTCCCATCCAAACAGGACATTTTTGACATGCTAAATTCTAGGCACACCAAAGACTTATTATGAAACGGGCAGTTCTGGTTCTTTATTCTGACTGGTTGAAACGCGTTCTAAGCCGTGATAAAATACCCCGGTAACCCCACAGTTCAGACTGCATTACATAAGTATCACTGGGCCACTGTTGCTGCGTGCTGATTTATGAAAATAAACACCACAGTCTTTAATCATATTTTTTATTTGGCTACAATTGCACAATTATGCCGATATCCAGATAAATGTCAATAAATATTGTTGAGTCATCTCGTTAATAAAGAGAAAACCTTCCCTGTGAGTTTCTACCTCAAATTCATATTTCCGCTATCCACTGGGTGGCGATCTTACCCAAGTTAAACACTGACGCATTCACTCAACACTAAAAACACAGTGTAAGATTTGATCATGGCTCTGAATCTGATCTCTTACAAAAGTTTTTCACATAAATGTAATTATCTCCACTTTTAGCTGAAAATTTTAGAGGTGATAAGAGAACAAATGAAGGTAGGATGAAACGGGTTTTTTGTTGTTTGAAAGCGAATGGTCTGTTCTTTCATTTGATATTTTATGTTTATTTAAAGAAGATAATTTTTCTGTAAGGCATTAAACTAAAACTGGGTGGCAACTTAAAATAAAAAAACGTTGACGGGGAAAGAGAGTTAAGGATTCCCAAGCATATTTGATCATCACTTCAACAGTTGCACGGTATAAATGTTAATGTATAAATTAGATGAATGTTGATTTATAAAAACAAACACCACAGTCTTAAATCATATTTTCATTGTGTCTTTGCTGCGTCTGTGTTGGTTGGGAACTGCGCTCTGTTGCAGCCACACTTGATTCTGCGGAACTACTTTGTTTGGCGGGAAGAGTAATATTTGTACTAATACCAACTTATTTGTGTTTTATTTTATGAAATCCTGCAAATGTTATGCATATAAAGTAACTGTTTTATAAAAGCAATAAGCCCCGCAAAGCAGTGGGGTTATAGTGCATTTTATAACAGCTAAGCGGCTTTTAATGTACTGGTAACCCACTGCTTCTTGGGGCTTATTGCTTTATTTTACATCTTCTAAATATGTGCATAATGTGTGTCCTTTAAGCCTACTTGCCACCATTAGATTTGTTGTTTTTGCAATAGTGAATATACTGTATATCGCATATATGTACATTTGCATGCAGTATTACAAATCTGAATAAAATTATAAGCTAAAGTGCAAAGTATTTAATGTGAGCTTGTCTTAGACCTGAGCAAAAGCAGGAACCTGCTAGCTCTCTCAAAGATGAAATCCTAAATTCTAATTCTAATCGAATGATCTCTGGACTTTAGTCTCCTCAAAAGAGTTCAAGATGCGTTTACTGTCAAAAGACGTCACACTTAACACTGACTTTTGTCATAAAGAGAGTGAAATATAAATATAGATGGCCACCACCACCATTTTTGTAAAGCAAAATACTGTAAATGTACATGCACAATCTTTACAAATTTTCATTGGTCTGGGGTCTTAATTCTAAGTCCTTGGGTGATAGCAGAGCCAAGATGTTTGTTCCTCACACCATAATCGGATAAAGCAGAGAGGATCAGTCTTATGTCTGCGACTCAGTCAGTAAGCAGACGTAAGAGTCGAGATTGATGGCGGTTGTGGATCTTAGCGAGGGATAATGGCAGGCTATCTCAGTACCTGTCTGCTCGCTGCACGGAAAGATTCGTCCCCCGGGACTGCTGATAAAAATCCCATCATCGGTGCCTGGGTGAGATGTGATAGAAACAAAATAATTCCTGCATTTCTTTGTGGGTGTTTATGTCTGGAAATCCACGCCTCACTCTTCAGAGGGATGATCTTTGTCATGCTAAAGAGTAAGAGTTGACCAGTGCAGGGAAATCCAGTTGAGATTGTACAGTCGCTAGTCCATTAGGAAGAGCAGCGTGGTTTAACTGATAATGATGATAATGGTGCCTATATCATTTCGGTTGCATTCTTTTCAGCATAATTAATGTGTGTAATTAAGATTTTCATTACAACAGAACAGATGTTGCTAGCCGTACGCTGATAATGGACTTTGATCAGGCTAAGATAAATTTGCAGGACTGATTAAACTGAAGCTCACTGGTGTAGTTTATACTTAGAATTGGCTGTTGTCCCCGTGCGGGTAGCGGCGCGTGTCCCTTTACGGTGATGCGATTAAGCGACTGTTTATGTTCCCTGGTCTATTCCGAAACAAGTCAAGTCAAGTGGCTTGTTGATGGACACAAAACATAGGATACTGTATCTCGAGCAACAATGCGGAAACATTTAACACATAACTGGTCTTTACAACATTTAACCCTCATGACCAGCATGACAAAACTTCACAGAGGGCAATACATATAAATACAGACCATTTACAATTAAGGGCTAAATACAATTATATTGACCTAGACAGGTGGCTGTGCGACACAGCATTCCTCTTTCCTAAGTAATCATGTTGGAGTTCCGCAGGGCTCAATTCTTGGGCCTCTATTTTTTTCTATATACATTAATGATCTTCCAACTGCCTGTTTGGACCTTAATATACAGATGTATGCGGATGATGCTGTGATCTTCTTACAAAGATGCAAAGACAATAGCTACAAATCTTACAAATGCACTAACCAAAGTTCAAAACGGGTAAATTAAATTTGTCTCATTCTTAATACCAAAAAGACTGTTGTGATAATGTTTACAAAAAAACCTGTAAAACCAAAAACTACAGAATTTGTTTGCAAGATGCCTATGGAAAAACTACCAACGAGAAGTAGATCTTCTGTGTTTTTGGGAGGTGAACAACTGGAGTTGCGGATCAGTTTAAGTATCTCGGGGTTATACTAGATTCAAACCTCACTTTCAAAAAGCACATAAAAAGGTTACTAAAGTTATACAATTTAATTTGCAAAACTACAAACAAATTAGGTCATTCATTACAACAGAGGCTGCCAATTCCTATCTCCACTGTATAATCTTTTCTCATATTGAATACTGCTTTACAGTTTGGTCATTTGCCAATGTCACTGTATACCCATAGATCAACTTTATAAAAAAGCAATTAAGGTATTGGATATGAAACCACAGTTGTTGGTCCCTGGTCACTGGCATGGTTCCCTTAAAGTACACCTTTGCAGCTGAAGAGTTCATATTAGTACTTTAAAGTTACATACAAAATGAGGAGGTCAGATGTAAAACCCTCTTAAGTGTGTCTGACATGTTTCCTTGTAAATGAACATCATTATGTTAAGATTGAGTAATTTTACTTTAATGACAATGAAAAGGCCATTAGTCAATAATTGAAATGCCTTATTTTCACAAATGTCACTAACACAAAAAATGGCACAGTAGCCTACCTTAGGTGAGACATTGACAATTTCATTGTCAAAAAAGGTAAATTTAGCTTAAAGGTGAACCGAGAAATGTCTTGTAGAAATAATTGGCAGATACAGTAGGTGATGATTACATGCACAGCCTAGAAGATAATGTTTATTTGGGTACACAAGTTTGGTATGATTTGTATGTTATATTAACATAAATATTATACAAAACATGCTTTAATAGGGTCTATTAATACATGGCTTGTTGGAATACTTGATTCTGATTGGTCTTTGAATTATTCAAAAATAATGCACACCATGTAAACTCCACTTTGTCCCTTTTATTAGGAACTGACCTTATTCCTAACCCAGGTCTGTGTCTTCTCAATGATGATTCTGGTTCAAATCTAAATTTAACACAGAAAAAAAATGCTTTTTGCTGGCTTTACCTCCGCCAAAAAAAAAAAAACTATAATACAGAACTGGTTTACCCCTTACATGTGTAAAGAAAAATTTGGGGTCCAGAATCTTCTCCAAATAGCAGCATGTGAATGTACAATTGCTCGGCTTAACAATGCAAAACCTTCTACAATTAATGCCTGGAACTGTATCTGTTCCAAAATATTGGATCATATGAAAAAAATGTAATGGTCCTGTAATCACCAAGATGTTAATTATGTGCATTATTTGTTTATCTCTTTCATTTTTCTACTTTTCACTCTGACTTTAAACTGTGAAGTATTGCTATTGTGTCTGTTGCTCCCCCTCCCTTTATATTGTTTTGACTATTTAATTTTGTATGTCTGTATTATTTTGTTATATTTGAAAAATAATAAAAGTTTTGTTCACAAAAAAATAATGCAGACCCAAGATGGTAATTATACGACATTATTTTAAAATTATTCAAAGGACCAGAGTCAAATATTCCACTTATACCACGGTTACCATAGACCAGTGGTTCTCAAACTGGGGTCCGGGGCCCCCAGGGGGGCTGCGAGATGGTGCCAGGGGGACCCCACTTTTATGACATTTTATAAAATACATTTATTTATCATGAATTCTGTGTAATTAAACCTAAAAAAATAAGGCTGCTACTAACCAACAGCACTACTTTGTATAGCTTAATATGTTTTGTTTAATTAAAATGTTAAATTTTAGACAGTTTTTTGTCATCATTTTTTGGGGGGGGGCCGCAAAGGAATTCACCGTACACAAGGGGGGCCGCACACGGAAAAAGTTTGAGAATCACTGCCATAGACATTGCTCCGGTGGATATTTTAAAGGGGACATTTCACAAGACTTTTTTAAGATGTTAAATAAATCTTTGGTGTCCTCGGAGTACCTATGTGAAGTTTTAGCTTAAAATATCATATAGATAATTTATTATAACATGTTAAAATTGCTACTTTGTATGTGTGAGCAAAAATGTGCTGTTTTTGGGTGTGTCCTTTAAAATGCAAATGAGCTGATCTCTGCACTAAATCGCAGTGCTGTGGTTGGATATTAAGGGGTGTTTTTTTCCTTCACAAGGGGAGTCAAATTTCAATTACTTATTTTTTCACATGCTTGTAGAGAATGGTTTACCAAAACTAAGTTACTGGGTTGATCTTTTTCACATTTTTTAGGTTTATAGAAGCACTGGGGACCCAATTATAGCACAGCATGGACATTTGACAGGTCAGGTGTGTGTTTATTGACATTTTTAAACCAATAAAGCATTCAACAGCCCCGTGGTTTAATGTGAAATAAGCCTCTTCAGTGTTTTAGCCCCATCATTATAAATTTCTTACTTAAAATAGTTTTGTTCTCCGGTGAAGGTATGTTTTCAGCCTAGGCAGTTCAGTTCAAGTGATGAGTGAGAAATGAGGTATGACAGTGACCTTTACTAATCAGATGTTGAGACAGTTTTAATGGCTTTATACTGTTAAATGAGATAACATTAATGACATTTTCCTCCTGCAGATTTGGCATATAGGTGATGTGTTTTATATAAATGGTAAAAACTATTTTAAGAGCAGACCACCAATCAAAAAAAAAAAAAGATTTTTAAAGGTTGTTCGTTTTGCTTAAGCAGTATAGTTTAATGCTACACATTTGTTTTAGTTTTTTGTTCAAACACAAATGCAATACTGGCATATATGGGTAACTTTTTTAATCTTTTCTTTGTGAAAATACTCAACTCAGATAAGAAGCTAAGTTTACTTAATTAAGATGAGTTACTTAATTAACTTAATTAATTTGTGTAACTATTGTGTAATTGAAACTATGCAGATGATTGAGTTCCCAGCATGCTTTGCTCTCATGACAAATGTTCAATATTGTTAAATTGTACTAAATTGTGTTTTTAAGCAGGATGAAAGTTATGGGGACATGTTATTGTTTGTTATTCTGTAATGTTAAAATTCAGAAGTTTTCTATTATAAGTTTTTTTTTTTTTGGAGGGGGGGTTACCATAGTGGAAGAAGTGAAGTGCAAATGTTTCACTTAGGTGCAGGATGAGCATGTTGTGCTGGGTCAATATTGGACAGAACACACTACTGGATTAAAAATGACCCAACTGCTGGGTTGTTTTAACCCAACTTCTGGGATGTTTCAACATGGTTGATTGACAATAACCCAGTTGGGTCATTTTATCCCAGCACTGTGTTTATTGTTTATTTGGATCCCCATTAGCTTCCACAAAGCCATGTTTTTTCAAAGAAAAAACATGATGTCTGATACTTTGATTACCTAATAAAAATATACAGTATGTTCTGTCCAATAGTGACCCAGCTCAGCATTTTTTTAGAGTGTACCATTTTGGCATATGTGCAGCTTTAAATCTACTGGGTACATTCATGTCCATAGTAACTGCATGGAAACAGAACTGTAAAAACAAAAAGGTATAATGTGAAACCCCCCCAGGGATTAAAATGCCACCCCAGTTATGCCATCCTGGCACCGTTCCATCAAGAAACTTTGACACTGTCAAAACAAATTTACCTACATGTCAATAGATGGTACACTTTCCAAAAAGTACACTTTTGTAAGAGTTGATATTAGTACTTCAGAGGTACACATTGGTACATAATGTACACATATCTGTACTTAAAAAGTAAATATTATATATATATAAAGGGTACAGTCCCACTGAGAGAAAAATTTTTGTTACCATTTTTCTCAGTAGCGCCTCACTGCAGAACACGACATCCAGGGGGCGGGGTTGGATTCAGATCCAGGGGCGGAGCTGGATCCAAATCCAGAGATCTCTTCCCACTGCATTTTGATTGGTCGGCAGTTTTACCACAAGACACGTCGTACACATGTTGTTGCGTTACCATTTCCGCATTTCCGTTGTAAACTAAATTAAGTTATTCTTTTGAAAGAAAAACAAACTTTACTTATGACTACAATAAAAGTAGTGCCTTTAAGGTGAAATGTAAGTGTTTTTACTATAATGTTTTGAAGTAAAACATTTCGGGCACTACGAGTAATCTTACCACATGCAGTGTAATACCTGTGTGAATGTGTACAGTATAAATATGCATAATTATTAACATATATATGACAAGTTATTTAGAAATTAATAAATTGAATGTTAATCTTGTAGGGACTTTGAACTTCTTGTAGCCTCTTATGGAATGGCTAAAATTCCACAAGGGGGAGTGTTTGTCCCTCAGACGTTGCACAATAAACGTGACTTCCGAATATATTCATTATAAATCGTGAATAAAAAGTGAATTAGTGAATTCATTGTATACAGTATTTATATCCTAATTCGGTCAGAAACGTCAAGATTGTGAGGCGATAAGTGTGAGGTAATAAGTGGGATAATTTACAGCCAAATGGGTCGCAAATATATCCCTTCAGTGATATAACCCTGTCTGGAATGCAGTGGCGGCTCGTGACTGCTCATCCGAGGATGCACTAATTCAAAATAAGTGTTCGGATTGTCACGTGTGTGGTTACCTTTTCCAAAACATGTGTTTTGCGTGTCGGGAGATCCTGTGTGCATCACGTGTTTTGTCAAAATAAGTGCCTGCTGCACACGCGTCAAAACTGTTTATGATAAAAGATACGCTCAGGTTCCCAAAATACACGCTATACACTCCCTTAACAGTAAACTTTGATTATGCATAAGATTATGCGAGTATATGGCAAACGCAAGCATCTCTTTCATCATAAACCCTTTAGACGCGTCTGCAGCAGGCACCCACCTTGGCATGACACGTGATGCACACACGATCTCTCAAAGCGCAGAACACACACCTTGAAACTACGAACCACAGACATGACAAGCTACATGCATGTTGTGACAAACTTCGCATCGTGCGCTTCAAAAACAGAAGTCACCAGCCGCCACTGCTGGAACGTCTCCCTCCCCTTATACCTAACTGTGATCATCACTTACTAAATTATGAATCATTCTCGACTATATTATTAATCAAATAGTAGGCCTACTCTTAAATTGATAAGAGCAAACGTTGGCGACCACAGGATGCAAATAATTGCGGGCTGCAACAACGCAAATATACTGCTTCATTTGGCGGAACAAAGTATATAAAGTGGGAGGAGTTGGATCTAGATCCAACCCCGCCCCCTGGATCTTGTGTTCTGCAGTAAGGACCATCTCATTTTTCTGACAGTGTAGATGAGCTCAAACTATGATTCAAAATTTACTTTCTTTACCTGTTACCACAACACTATATTTCCCATAATCCTCCCTGACCATCACCATCTTACTCTGATTAATCAGCACACCTGTTAGTCATCAACTTGATCAGTACTCCTACAAAAGCAGCTCTCTTCCCACACCTCATTCTCTGGTCTCGTTAATAACTACCCGTTGATACTTACCTGTTATCTTACTTGACTCCCCATGCTCCCAACCCGTCTTCATCATCCATCTTCATCGGCTGCTTTGTTGTCAAGACTGCAACTAATCCTCTCCTTTAAAAACAAGAGACTGTTGCAGACAAGCTAAGTTCCAGCAAACAATCTAATCTCTCATGTACTCACCAGGTTATTGCATCTGCTATTGTTAAAGGTGCAATTTGTAAGATATTTGCAGTAAAATGTCCAAAAAGCACTAGGCCAGTGTTATATATTTTGTCCAGCTGATTACTATCAATATCTGTAATGTTTTCAACTACTTGTAAATCGTGAGAAAATTGCCATTTAAAACATTGACACGGGGCAGTGCAGTCTCCTGTCAATGACGTTAATATCCATGTGACCCTTTGTCACCGCCTTTACTGACATAAAAACCACATGACAACAGTGGTCAAGTTCGAAAAAATAAAATGGCGGCCAAGGAAATGTCTGGAGCACAAATTTAGTGTAAATAAAGGTATATTTTCACTTTTTACACATTTTAATTGCATTTCTAGCGAGAAATTAGTATTGTAGTTTTCAAATATGTGATTAGTTATCGCAAAGGCGCTCTCTGTTTATATTTCAAACACGCTGCCTTTGAAGTGCGTCGGAAAGCCTTTCTCTGAACTGCCTTCATGCCTCCGAAGTCATTTCCTCATGAGGCAGCGAGGCAACAAGTCACTGCCTTGAGTTTTCGGACGCAGCCAGTGTCGTGGACAAATGCGGAAATATGCGTTAGCGCCTGTCGGGCTACGCGCTTGCTTATGGACTTATGGATAACTCTTTACCGTCTCTTGCTGGTTGTGTCAGCTCCTGTAAGCGTACGGGCCAACCAAATGACCCAAGAAGAGTTTGGAACAAAACGAGAGAGGATCAATTTGTTGTTGCATTATCTGGATAGAGAGAGCTTCACGACAACATTTAACTAGACAGAGATTCTGATCCTGCTTGTGTTTTACGCGATGGGTGAGTTGTTTTGATTCGTAACTCTTTAAAAAACGTATGCTATTATATTGATCACAACATTAGTGTGTAGACTGTAATCAGCGTCTCTTTCCGCGGACGATATGCACATCAAGAGGTATTGTACAGCAATATAAATGGTCATTTTAAGACACTTCAAAATAAGATTTGTACTGTCAATACATTATGTGAAAAATCATTGTAGATTGTAAGTTGAAAACTTAATTCTGTGCTGTGTTAACCATCGAATTTGGACTAATATTTCTAATACAAAAATATTGGACTAATACTAATAATAATATGTCATTTATAAGACTTGATTACCTTATCCGTCAATGTGATTTCTCGTTCGCATCTGATTGATGGCCATCAGCGGTTGAGTTGAAGACTACAAATCCCATAATTCCACGCTGCTACAGAGCGTCATTAAACAACGTCATTGTTATTAATTTGATCTGGCGCCATCTAGCGGCGCAGATAATACAAATTGCATATTTATTAAACCTTGTGAAAAATCTTATCTTTTATACAACATGATAGTAAGTGAGTAAATGATGGCAGAATTTTCATTTTTGGGTGAACTATCCCTTTAACAGTAGTCTCAAGGTCATATTCTTGTCTTGGTCTCGACTTCTGGTCTTTGTCTTACCTTAGTCTTGGTTAAAGGTAATTAAAATAAGGGACATTTTGTCTAGCATTAAATTTGAAATATATTAAGCCTTAAGTTTTCACTTTCGTTATACAGAAATAGTTTAAGTAGGCCTACTGCAGATTTTCCTGAAGATCAAATTTTCAATGAGAAATGCTTTCAGATTAGTTTAGCATACTCTAGTCCTATCTGACCGGAAGAAAAAGTTTTACTCTGTTTTTACAAGACAAGAACACCACAAATGGCCTTTCCATCCTGCTGTTAATGAACCATAGAGTAAGAATCCATAATGGCGTTTCATTATATCCTGAACTCATTAAGCAGTCGAGTTAGATGGCGTTCCTCCTGTGTTGTCTCAACGTGGTGCTCCAGACAGCGACATATATCACTCAGAGAGGAAAACATCCTTTTATTCAGCGCCTGTGAAAAGAAACATTTCCTTTCCCCTTCATTTTTCTACACCGGCTTTGTATCTATGAACACGCTGACATTTCAGGGGCGGCATAACACAGTTTGAGAAACGCCTTTAGTGATAGTCTTGACTAACGTGCTGTCACGAATCGGGATAAGTGTCATGGGCACATAAAGTCTTCACAAAATTAATAGGATGGTCTAAAGCCTCTACGCTTTTTGGCGGATTGCAGATATATTTCATTTCCGTCTAATGGGGATAAATGAGACGCATATCTCACGTTGACTTCTAATTGTATCAGAATGAAGCGATAGGCCGCACACTCGTGGGCTGACTGATATGTTGGCCATTTTTCACTGCGTCATTATTTTAGGCACATACGCTTCTCTACTGGCATTGTTCAGTACAAAAGAGACGTCAAAGCTATACGCTGGTTAAGAAAGAATGTAAGATCCATCAAGTCGCAGTTACTCATGAGATTTACAGAAACATAATTACTGAAATTGTCATTTTTTACATTTACAACACAAAAGAAGAGCCGAGATTCTCGAAGTGTCACGTTTGTCTTCTGTAGCCTGGAAGCGATGATTTACACGTACAATACAACAGATTGAAGTTATCCCTCTGCCAAAGATTTTGCTTTAAATCCCATGAGCAATTGGGTCTTTTTAAACAGGGTGCACTGTGTTTGGTTATGTCACACAAACTAATGGCATTTAGTGTCAGTAATGTCAAATCTGGTGTGATGTGTCCAAAGGCACCGTTTGTTAATTGAATGTGAATGAGATTCATGACTTTCAAGTAGGGCGTTGAATGACATAGGAGGCAGTAAATGATTGATGACTACATGGGTGAACTAGTCCTAGTGGGAAAGTAAAATAAAACAGTCGGACATATGCTCACATGATTGTTGACATTGTGATGGAGAACTTTCATTGACTATATGCCCTTGTGTCTTTCATTTTTCCCAAACATACGTGACCTCCGGCACATAGTTGGAAGTACCTTACATTTCAAATGAGTACAGCGCCCTGCTGTGAGGTTTCCGGATGTCTGGTGGTCTCTTCTGTCAAAGGGTGACATTGGAGAAGATATTATTAGCCTCCCACCGGTCTCATTTACAAACTGATTGGCTTTTCTAATGCCTTCTTCCGAACGAGGAAGTTCATGCTGTCTTCACTCAAGTCCTTTTCAAGTCTGGACTCCGCCTGGGTCAAAGATCATCAATATGTAGCCATATGGATGAGCAGCTGGAAAGGACGACTAATGTAAGAACAAAACTATTCTCCGATACCTACACTCTTAAAAATGAAGGTGCTTCACGGAGAAGCGTTTTTGGATGAATGGTTCGCTAAAGAACCTTTATCATCATAATATTTGTTTTGTTTGACAAAATGTCCTTTGTAGTGATAAAATGTTGTAAAGTAAGAATCAATCCTCCAAACAAATCGATTGTTTGTCGTTGTTTGTCCATCCCCCAAATACGACCCACATTACACTATTCAGGTTTTTACATTGCTTCTTGTTCAAGGAAAAATATTTGGTTATTATATTTATTGGTTCTTCCTAAACCAAATAACAGAAGAAATCTGAAAAATGACAAACCAAAGCTCAGGTCTTGGGAGGTTAATAAACATGACTGCTAATGTGCCAGAATTAGCCCAAATGGCCATTTTCATCTGTAGAGAGCAAGAAAAAGGAAAGAGCAAGAGATTGGGAGCGATGGAAAGGCAACAAAGCCAAGAGCAATTTATACAAGGAAGTCAAATTTGTCAAGAATACAATACTAGTGTTGACAATTCTGAGTGGTCAGTAACCATTTTTTTATGAAACTGAAAAGAACCAAAATTATGTAATTTTCTAATTGATGATGGGATTGAATTACATTCACTTGCAGCTGTGACAGAAAATACAGACTGGCTGAATAATTTTTTTTTTAGAGGAATTCACCTCTTTCCCACTTGTAGATCGGTGAGCAGGTCAAACAATTGATTTATATCAGGAAAAAATGCAAAAACGATCACCATCTGCTGTAAATCTCGGATGGAGTGTGTACACTTGTAGAAGAAGTAATGCGTCATCTTTGATTGTGAAATAGCGTTAAGTCTTGTGTGTCTGACCGTACATCAGCTGGACCGTATATCATCATTACCGTATATCAGGTTGAATGACTGTGTGCGTTGAGTTCTTCATACAAAGATCGTACAGCTTCAGTAGCAAGGTTTATAATGCAAGTTGTTTGCAATACTTTTATACTGTTGTTTATTGGTCAATTTATGCAAAAAAAAAAAAAAAAAAACAGAAATCAGTGAGTTGTTTTATATAGCTGAAAAGGGGTTTCAGTGTTAAAAAAATAAAAAATAAGTAAATTTCCTGGTTGCATTGAAATTAAGTTAATTCAACTTAAAAAATTTGTTTAAAAGTTGTTATACCAACTAATAATTTTGAATTAATTTAACTTAAAAATATAAGGCAACCAGGCAACTTACTTTAAGTTTTTAGTGGTCTTCTTCGAAAAATGCTGAAAATTAAATGCGTCTATTCTGATAAATGAAGTACATGACATTGAAACATAACCACAGGTTGTAATAAGATGCTGGGAGCTAAAGGGCGCTTATCACTAAAATAAGTAATAAATCGTAATAAGCTGCGTGCACAAAAGACTATAATGAGGTCATTATTTTTGGATGTTATATTTTACTTCTGTATGTGTTCATGATTGGTTAATTTATTCCACATAGGTTAACTGTAGGTTAGGATGGTGCCTTAAAAGTTGCTGTGTATGTAGACATATTTTTTGTCAAATAAATCATTAAGTTAAACAATTTCAACTTGTTTTTATAAGTTAAGTCAACTTACCACAGGTAAACACTTCACTTTTTCCCTGCAATTGACGAGTTATCTCGTCATTTAAGAGAAAACATTTGCATAAAAACGTGTTCCTTTTATGCTAATCTGTAATACCCCAGTTATCCACTAGATGGCTGCCATATTACACAAAAAACTGAAGCAAAAAAATGATTTACTAATTTTAAAATCTGTGTATTTTTTGATAATCGTTCTAAATCCAATCCCTAACAAAAGTCCTTCACAAAAATGCAATTATTTCAGCTTTTTGCCAATTTTTTTTTTTTAATAAAAAAACCCATCTTAAAGAGTTTATAAGCATAGACAAAATATAGATAGGAGGAAACTTTATTTTTTTCATTTTGTTTGTTCGTTTGTTTAATGTTTGTTTGAAAGCAGATGGTCTGTTCTTTCATTTGATATATTTGTATGTTTATATATTTTTAGAATAAATTTTCCTGGAAAATCACAAAAAATGCTGGAGGACAACGTTTCAAAAAATGGTTGGTGGGGTATGAGTTAAAGTTGGTTGAATTGACTTGCACAACCAAGATGTTTTAACTTCATACTGCATTTTTTTTAACAGTGCAGTTTGTTAAGCTTTGGAATAAAGCCATTGTGTCATGCCACATTGCTTGGAGATGATGTATAAAGACTACAAATAATAGATAACTGTATATTGTTTTACCTACGTTAATGTTTCCCCTTACCAGTGTTACTTTAATGATGCAAAGTTGTGAGTAATATAACTAGGCCTGGGACAAGATGTCTCTTTGTTCTTTTATGCAAGTTAACAGCTCAGCATTATCATTAGAATAAAGTTTTACTTTTGGTTATATGATTAATTAATAGTGTACATTACAGGATGTCAAATAATCCAGAGCTTGCATTTACTTACTTACTTTATCTAAAAATAAAGTCATGATATAGTTCAGGCTCATTGTCTTCAGAGTGGAAACCCCAAATGAGTCCCTCAGGATGGATTTAGAGACCTGTATAGAAAGCAGTATCTGCGGATATGGGCGGAGCCAAGCAGAACGAATTCATAGTGAAACAAAAGATAATAACTTTCGCAAACCACTGCATTTTTATAGCTGTGTGAATGGAGTTCGAGTGCCAAGTCTTATCATTGACCTTTTCTAAGGGCGCATGCTCTCAAGATTGTATCTTTCTCATGAAAATGGTTCAGGCAGGCAGTTTAATTTCAGAAATGGAATTGCTTTGATATTGTTTTACTCCTCAGATGGGCTGTGTTGTCTTGAAAGGTTGTTTTTTCCTCACTCTGCCATTTTTCATGGATACTATTTTTTTGCCTGTCATATTCCATTTCGCTATCTCTGCGGCTGCAGCTTGACTTTCCTTCTGACCTGCTTCCGCCGAGGTCAATCGTCTGACCTTTGGCTGGAAGATTTTTTATTCTTTCAGTTGAAAATAGGAAAAAGTTTCACGCCACTCAAATTAATATTTGCTCTCTCGAGAGCTTTCTCTCTGTAGCTGTGTGTAATTCAGTCATGTCTGTTGGTGAGATAAAGAAAGAAAGTGAGCTTTTTGTAGCCCAGATTTCCACACAGTTCACACAACAATGTGCCAGGTTGGCCACAATAGCATGAGGGAAATTATTGTGTCTTAGTCAAAGAAATGGAAAAAAATATAAAATGTTAATTTTCTGGACTTCAAAGGTAGAAATGTGCCGGACTCAATTTATTTTGAGTAAATGGACAGTAAAGAACACACTTACCCTTTCTGATCAGAGAATAATTCAACTAGAGATAATGCATTGTGCTTTAGGAATAGCAATATGCTTGAATGCATGCCCATGAATTACCTCGAGAGCACAGATCGTAAAGTACAAACAAAATATCAGGGTTAATCCGATGTGCAAATTAAATTATGTTTTAAAAGGCCAATTCACACAACAACAACCAACTTCAACAAACACCAACAAACCCAGCATTTTAAAGTCTCATTTACTTTGATCCAACACCTGCCAACAGGGTTTTCACCCCGACCCAACAAACGCATTTGGAGTCTGTTGGATCAGTGCCAATTGGCCTTTAAATTGAAGAAACAAGATCATTAGCTTGAACGCAACTCATTTGGTTCGTGTCAGGTGGGGTGTCACATAAATATATAATGGAAGAATTTCATAGAAGATTAAACATTTATAAATTAATCTCCTCATCATTTTCCTTTAATTCATCACTATTCTATCTTTTGCCCTTTGCTACACTGTAAAAATAATTAGTTGACTTTACGTCCATATTTTTTACAGTCTACAGTTTGCTGTCCACACATAAATATCACCCTGTCTGTGAAATTCAGGCTAATCTTAATCTAATTATGAGATTAGAAGCATCAATGTTTGATTTCACATTGATTTCAATCTTTGACATCTTTAAAGATATCAAGGTTATATTTTCACAGAATGGTATTTAGATTATGTAGGATGATTTTATGACTTTTTTTAAAACTTCAGCTGTGTTTTATTCACTGGGTCACATATTCTGTATATAAACCAATTTTATGATTAAGATTAATTTACTTAAAATTTTTAGATAAAGCTTTCATTTGACACTTCACATTTCAAGCAGAAATTTTCACACTCAGATTTATCTTACATAATATCTATTTGCATGTTAAGATTAGAAAAGCAACATGACTAAATCCTGTTCATCTCTTTAAACATTTTTTACAGCGTCAATTACAAGTGCTACAAATATGTTTTCAATTCCCCCGGTACATCTCGTATAAAACAAAACCATTTTAAAATATGGTGGCTGGAAAAGCAGAGAGCTCCGGTAATGGATTACTGTAATGCGCTTTCATAAAAGTGCAGAAGTATGAGAGGATCATTATACTGTAAGGATTCTCAGCACAGTCAGCAGTGAATTAAATCTAAATGATCTTTGGAGAACGACAGATTCAACTCTATTTTTAGATATGTCATTACATTAAAATACTGCTGGAATAAAAGGGTATGAGAGAAAAGACAATGAAGAGAGACAGAAAGCTGGAATTAGTTTTCTAAATGGCGCTCGAGTTACAATTATAAGCAGAGGACATCTGTCATTTCATGTACTGATTCAGACAGGATTGATATAATTTTCATATTACATATATCAGGCAGGGATATGTGAGATTCTGCAGTAGCATTTTAACAGCCCATAGGTCATGGGTTCAAACCCAGGGATTGTATATATCTAATCATGAGACAGTTTCCCAGAGTTTAGATCAAAGGGCACCTGTTTCATTTCATTTGGTATAATACAATGTGTTTGCATGATGGTTTATGGTTCAAAACCCACATTATTTTCCACATATCGTACATTTTTGAAGCTCCAGATATCACTGTCTTCCTAAAGCGCAGTGATTTTGTACAAAACTCATAGATTTGAAAAGCGCTGTGGCCCTGATTGGCCAGCTAATCTGTACGTTGTGATTGGCCGGACGTCAGCCGGAAATGTGACGCTCCTTACCATGTTTAAAGATTCGCTCACAATGCAATGCTGACAGGAGTTAACTTACAGGCTGTGAGTCCAAGCGGGAGGAATTATGATAATGTCGGTCACATCACCAATCACAGGAAGTAAACTGTTGCCTACAATCCGTGTGTTTGTTGTAGTCCAAGAAAAGAGATTTACGTTGGAGACGATAACTGGCGTCATCATTTACTTTAGGATTTGTACCTTTTGCACATCGTTAACATGTACTAATACACATTTACACACATGTAAAAACGTGAACCGAACGATAGGTGCTCTTTAAGTTAAGACTAGGTCTTATTTTAGGACAATTAGGTTGTTTTTTACAAACATACCTTACAAAAAACATTACTGGTGTGCATTTTGAGACAAAACAATGGCAATGACGTATTTTAAGTGATGTCAGTGCAAGCTGTTTTTAATTAAGATAACGCAAACATGTTTTTTAATCTGGGACGACTTAAACCATGTCTGAGAAACCGCCCCATATGTATAACTTGAATGCATAAGTTGGAACTTATAACGTATGCTATAAGTTGCTTTGGATAAAGACAGACAAATATTTAATAATTGTAAATCTATAAAATACTGTACCCAGTTTCATGAGGTTTCGTGATATAGTCACGTATTTTTCTTGATTCTTTATTCGTGATATTATCACAAATTTCCGCGTTTTTTCGTGATCATATATAACGAATTCCTGTTTTCGTGTGATTAGCACGTATTGGTTACTCAACTGCTTTTTCCTATTTTTAAACCATTGTCGCTTCGGTTTAGGGTTAGATTTGGTGCTTGCATTAGAATGTCACTTTATATATTGGTTTATACTATTTTTTTATGATTAATTTTTTTATATGTCGCCTGGCGTTAGGCCTAGAGTTGGGTTTGGGTAGGGATGTCATTTTATGCAAATCTAACCCTAAACCGAAGCGACAATGGTAAGAAAATAGGACAAAACTATTTAAAAATTTAAAAAAAAATGTGACTATATAACGAAATTTCGTGAGATTGAGCTGAAAATACTACACTTAAACACTGGCTTTACATGATCAGAATCTCCTTTATGATTCAATAATTGATAGCAGTATTTAAACTTCTACTTTTAAATAATTTTAACCTACATATTAAGCAAAAAAACCCATAGTGAACCAGCAGCATCCAACAGCACAAGGTGAAAATTCACTTTAGTTAGCATACAATACACTGCCCTACAAAGCCAAAGCGCAGTAACTACGCATTTGGTCAAAATTGAGTTAAGGGTTGATATGGGCTTTGTGAGATCTGTTGTGTCTTTTGACAAAGACTCCTAGGTTCAATTGTGTCCCATTTCAGAGAAACTACCAAAATTGCAGTAACATGTTTGACTGGCTGGTGTGAAAACTTTAAGGGCATTTTTCTCGGTTTCAGTGTTTGCGTAGTTACTGCACTTAGCGTTTGGGGGGCAGAATTGTAAAAACACAAATACAATAGCACTATTACAGACATTTCTACAATAGATTTCTCATGACACCCGAATACCCGGAAAACAGTCACTTGACTCATAATTTGTGCAGATGTTGTGTGAGAGAAACACTGACATGTTAGATTTGGACGGGATTGAAATCCCAAAGTATGAAACTTGACTTGAGTTCTTCTAGGAAAAATACTTATGTCCAAAAAAACGCTATAAAACAAAGCAAAAGCACCAAGCGAAAGATACAATAAAAAGCTGTAAATTGTAAAACTGTAATGTAAACAGTCAGAGCTGAGATGAACGGCTTCAGACGATAGCAGATTTGTGAGGAGTGATTGAAGGTCTCTCTGATCTCAGATTTATGTGGCCGTCATATGACTTTAATCTGCCTCTTATTTTGGGTAAAGTAAAACCCTTATTATATATAGCCAGGCTGACAACTTATAAAAAAAGGGAAATGAAGAGAAGCCTTTTTATTAAATTTCTCATCTCGCTATAGCAGCCTGTCAGACCACGGGCATCCGCGAGATTACAACAGTTGATAATCTTGCGATCTGGGCTTCGCAACGAAACATTTTAAGGGATTTGTGTGGAAAGACCTCATGGCGGAAACAATAAGCATCTGGTCTTCTTGAACATTCAGCAGGCAGAGCATTGTGTGCTGTAATTAAACTGGGGAATTAAACAGTGATTGATCCTCTCATCTCTCACACACCTGAAAGAAAATACAGGTCAGGCTAGTTAGCCTTTAACAGACTTTTCAATTCCATTCTCATTTATTTGTTTGCGACTTCACAAAGCCTTGTTTTCAAAAAGGCGTTGCTCTTCTGAGTTAGAAGCGGATGAGTTCCTGTTCCTGTGCACCTTAGATTATTATTAGGCTAAGTGGATTTTAATTCCAATTTCTAATAAATCAAAAGTTTATCTTTAAAAATTCAGTTGTGAAAGAAATCAGGCAGGCATGTTAAAATTTTGTCGGCTCAAAGTCTCTTTGACCATACTGGTAACACCCTCAGGCATCCTGCTTTAATATGGGAACAACTTACTAGTTCAAAAATGTTTCTTATCTCACCTATAGCATAAAGGAAGCAGAATTGCAACTGGTGCTCTTTCAAATTAAAAATGGGTGCATAACACCTGGATACAAGTGTTTGCTGTAGCAAATCTGTGGTTGCTACTGTATATCAATGTAGCATATGTTTTAATGATAAAATTATAGTTCCTGTGCATCCTAGACAAACAACTGCATGGAAATGGATATGGCTACCCGTTCTCGTGAGAATAAAATTGGTGTTAGGGTTGGATTTGGAATAGGATGTCATTTATAACCAATATAAGTTTCTTCATGTTTTGTCTATTTTTAAACCATGGTCGCTTGAAGGCTCTCTTGATTTTGGCAAGTGGTTGATGTCCTTAGGGCAACATTATGTTGACCCTGGGACAACATTTTAATCAACCAATCAGATTTCAGAATTAAGTTTGCGTTTGTTTCAAGTTTAAAGCGTAACTAAACCCCTGGTCAGAGCCTGACTCCACCCACTGGCAATATTTGAAAAATGCAAGAAAAGTGGGCAGGTCCCAACGGAGATAGAGGAGACGAACCAAGCATGTGGTGAGATCGTAACAAGGCGTGGTGAGCTTGAACCTGTTTATGTCACGAGTTATTTTTTGGACCCAACATCCAATAGGAAAATTCAACTGCAGTAGCCACCGTTCAACCTGAGGAGGGCAGCACTCAGACGTTTTTACAGCATATATTGTAGTATTGAAACACTTTATATCTAAATGTAAAAAAAACTTACTGAAATCAATGAACAGCACTAATAAAGCATCATTCTTACAGATCATTAACTAAAAAAAGTTGGTTTAGGGTTTAGTTACTCTTTAAGCTTACAACCAGAATTAGCTGCTTTAAGACCAGAATTCAGTTGAGTGTTTGTACATGAAATAGACCAAGAATTCATGTTTTCAACCTTTTCAGGGGATGGTTTAAAATGTCCCTCTGGTTTTTTCAACGATAATTTTTTATTTACTTGTTATAGCGACACATCAAGCTTCACGCGGTCAGACAGTCAGCAGTGTCTTTCTCATTCAACACAATGGCCCTGATTTATCATTCTTGCGTAGAAACGGGTGTATATGTTGGCGTAAGATTATGCTTACACTCCTCTCACCGCCTGATTTATGAAGCTGTGCGTACCTCTGAAATTCAGGTGTAAGCAATATCTACCCTTCATAAATGCCGCGGCTGAAAACGATCGTCATTAGAATAACACGCCCATATAAATTCAAGTCTCCACCTCCCCCACCTCCCTCATTTTACGACATTGACACATGGAAGACGGCAAAGAAGAGAAACCAGGGAAGTGGAAAGAAACAAAATTGTTTTATTTGGGAGTTTAAAGAGCGGGATTAAAGACACATTAATAATTGCCTGACATTTTGTAATATTTGTATTATTATTTTTATTATTAATGACACTTAATTGATATTTAGAAGAATAATAATTTATTATTATTATAATTTACTGTTGCCTACATCTAAATTATATGTCTGCTTAATGGTTCGGTTAAGTTTTTTAAAAATAATATTTTAAAATGATGTAGTAACTTTTGTAGTGTGTTTTTCTGTATTTACATGTTTGTTAGCTAAGATCCAGTTTGATACGGAGCTCCGGATATAATTCAAATTAACAATTTGTTTCCACGTCATCCACATGTTTTATAGGCTAATTCATAATTTGAAGTAATAATAATTGTAATAGTAATTACGAAATATTATAATAATTAATTCCAAGGAACAAACTGTTGAATATTGGGAATGAATTTTATATTTATAACCATACTTTAGACTAAATAAGAAAAAGAAGTGTCCACAATGTTGCATAAAAGATAATTCGTGGCCATAATTTTGTCCGCATGTCATCATGATCGGATTTATGGCTCCATTCAACACAAGCATTTTACCTTACCTATTCATCTATTTATATATCATCGAATGGTATGTAACTAGTGTCAGGACTCTGCCTTGAAGTCTTGTTTAATTTGTATTATGTCATGGTGGCAGAGTTCTGGCAGTCCCTGGCCTTGTGTGGAGGTTCATGCCTTGTTTTTGTGTTTGGCATGTACCTCCGGTGTCTTGTCATTTGTCCCCGCTCCCTCGTTCTCCTGCTTATTGTTAATTATTACTTATTCCCATCACCTGTTCCCCGCTCGTTATCTTGTTTGGTTTGCTCTATTTAATGTCAGTGTATCTTTAGTTCTGTGCAGGATCATTGTGTTGTGTGCTCGTGTTGCGTGTGCATTCTAGTCTAGCAATCTAGCCATAGTCATAGTCATAGTCATAGTCATAGTCATAGTCATAGTCATAGTCATAGTCATAGTCATAGTCATAGTCATAGTCATAGTCATAGTCATAGTCATAGTCATAGTCTCAGTCTCAGTGTTATCTGTCAGTTTTATGTTCCCTGTTGTGCACCCCCTCGTGGGTCTTTGTTTTGTTAAGTGTAAAATAAAGTGTTTTCTGTTTTCCCCGACATCGTCTGCATTTGGGTTCATCTGTTCTGCTAATCCTCACAGAATGATTCTGCCAAGACTGAACCCATCAACGGTGTCGGGGTTGGTTTCTACACCTCCTGTTTGTGTTCTGCTGCCAATCGTGGGGCGTCCTTTCCCGGATTGGCTGACCAGGAGGATCCGTGGGCGGCTCTTTGCCGAGCTTTGGAGCGCTGCTGTCAAGTCCGATCCAGACCTTAAGGAGTTGGCTGCCTTGTCCGGTCCGATCCTTGGCTTGGCCGCCGTTTGGTTTGTCTCTGCTCACCAGTCGACCCAGCCCGCGCAGTCGACCCAGCCCGCGCAGCCCGCGCAGTCGACCCAGCCCGCGCAGCCCGCGCAGTCGACCCAGCCCGCGCAGCCCGCGCAGTCGACCCAGCCCGCGCAGCCCGCGCAGTCGACCCAGCCCGCGCAGCCCGCGCAGTCGACCCAGCCCGCGTTATTGGAGACTGAGCATCTGAAGCCAGTGAGGTCTGCGCAGTCCCAGCTGCGTCCTCGCCCCAAACCCCCGTGGACTGTCCTGTTTTAGTGTCTTGTGGACTTCAGTGTGTTTGATAAGTTTTGTTTTGCACCTTTTGTTATTTTATAGTCTGATGTGTTCATAGTCTTGTCATGTTTAGTATCAGTCATGTGTTCTTGTCTTGTGTGTTCCCTTTTTGGACGCCAGGTGGCGTCCTTTGAGGGAGGGCTACTGTCAGGACTCTGCCTTGAAGTCTTGTTTAATTTGTATTATGTCATGGTGGCAGAGTTCTGGCAGTCCCTGGCCTTGTGTGGAGGTTCATGCCTTGTTTTTGTGTTTGGCATGTACCTCCGGTGTCTTGTCATTTGTCCCCGCTCCCTCGTTCTCCTGCTTATTGTTAATTATTACTTATTCCCATCACCTGTTCCCCGCTCGTTATCTTGTTTGGTTTGCTCTATTTAATGTCAGTGTATCTTTAGTTCTGTGCAGGATCATTGTGTTGTGTGCTCGTGTTGCGTGTGCATTCTAGTCTAGCAATCTAGTCATAGTCATAGTCATAGTCATAGTCATAGTCATAGTCATAGTCATAGTCATAGTCATAGTCATAGTCATAGTCATAGTCATAGTCATAGTCATAGTCATAGTCATAGTCATAGTCATAGTCATTGTCTCAGTCTCAGTGTTATCTGTCAGTTTTATGTTCCCTGTTGTGCACCCCCTCGTGGGTCTTTGTTTTGTTAAGTGTAAAATAAAGTGTTTTCTGTTTTCCCCGACATCGTCTGCATTTGGGTTCATCTGTTCTGCTAATCCTCACAACTAGCTTACCTTTGATGCATTATTACCATGTTTTCGTAGCACATCCTTGTGCTTTCTTGCAATGTGCCGCTTCAGATTCCAGGATGAATATTTGCTAACTTTTACAGTCTCTCCGCACTCCCTTTTAATGTTTTCTTTCTGTCCAATCTTAACTTTGATTTTTACTTTACATTTATGTATAAGGCTTGAATTCCATAACTTATTGCTAGACGTTTTTACAGATTCTCGAACTAGCAAATTATCAAAGGGCGTTCTGGGTTCAGCGAGCGGAATTTTCGGAAAAAGGCGCTCTGATGGTATTACCGCACCGCTCAACGCTCCGATCCGCTCACGTGCTCTGCCCTGAAACGGCTCGCAACTTAGGGAATACATATGCATACAAATCAAATTATTTGGTAAAATCACACAAATTAAACATTGAAGTTCATGTTGCAAAAAAAAAAAAAAAACATTTAAGTTTATAAATACTGTTGTTGTTTTTTTGTACAGTGGGTCATAATATATCATATACTATTTTAGTTTGTCAGTGCGTTTTGTTGTGTTAGGAATTTTTTTCTGTGCATTTCCTAACTCAAAACGTGAGTACACCACCTCCTGAGCAGGCGTAGGATTTGAGCGTACCGTAAATTATACCGTACGCACTTTTGATAAATGAGGGCCATTGTGAGTTATTTGAACAAACCATATTAAACATATTAAACTATTACATGTATTCAGTATTGTTTTCGTTTTATGGAAAATTATTAAATCGCATCTTACGCACTTGCTTTTGAAATTATTTGCTTATTTTAAAATTATTTTTCATTTAAAACATAACAAACGTACAAACACATTAAGAACTATTATAAACATTAACTAATAAGCAGTTTATTTCATATAAATTCTGTACTGTAATCACATTTTTACGATTATATAGTAGCAGAATTAAATAAAACCAGACTGTCCTCCATAAATTACGACCTAATAGTTTGTTTATGCATGCACCATAATACGACAGATAGGGACGTAGTGCTCTCTAGCGGCCATAGCTTATACGACCTGTGGTTACGCTTTAAGGTTCTTTGCCTTATACATCAGATTAGATGCATTTTATTTTCTACATTTGTAAATGCAGAAATGGTTTCATGAACATTTACGGTTTTGAAGATATTTTTGAGCATCTACACCCACCCTTTCCCTAAACCCAACCAGCTTTTAACCATATAAAAAACACAACACGTTACAGCAAAAGTACAGTCACAGGTGTTTATTGCATACATTTATT
The DNA here is from genome assembly GCF_027580225.2 of Misgurnus anguillicaudatus. Lineage (NCBI taxonomy): Eukaryota > Metazoa > Chordata > Actinopteri > Cypriniformes > Cobitidae > Misgurnus > Misgurnus anguillicaudatus. The sequence goes on from NC_073351.2 coordinate 9,738,381, forward strand.
GCATAAATTGCCAGAAAAAAACAGCAGTATGAAAGTATTACAAACAATTTGCATTGCAAACATTGTGAACTGAAGCCATACGATTACTTTATATGAAGAAATCCATGAATGCAACGCAAACAGTCTGATCTCATTCAAACATAAACAAACATAGATCATGATGCAGTCGCTCACGACAGCCAATAGCGCTTCAGTTTCATAGCTAACGTAATGATGCAATCGGTCACAAGACACATGAGAGCCAATGCTATTTTACAATCAAAGATGACGTATAATCGCTTCTTCTGGGGCAGTTTTTGAATCAGTACACAGGATATGATATCTACGGTGGATTGTGATCAGTTTTGCGTCTTTTCTTCATATAAATCGATCGTTTGGCCTCTCAATACACTTGGAATATTTTAATTACTTTTTGAAAAAAGTTGTGATTGTTTTGTATGCTGTGTTTTATATCATATAATAAATAAATGGGAACGTTATTTGCCCTAAATGCCTGAATAGTGTGATGTATAATATAAATACAATTAATCCTGGCGGTTTAAACTGAAAATAATATCCAAATGCATGTCATTACAGCAAAATTATACCCCCAAATATAATTTCATACCCTAATAGTTTCACCTGTGGCCGGCAGAGGCGCAAATTTATTAAACGCCTATATTGGTCGTATTTGAGGGAATGGACAAACAACCAAAACAGTCGTATGGGTTAAAGGATATGTTCCATAAAACGGCTTAATCAGCATATTTTGTCAGCATAAAATTAGTTATTTATTGATTAACTGGCAGTTTCTATTAAAGGTTTTACTGGGTGGATGTGTGGATGGGTGCACGTGCACCACATACACATTCAGTTCTTCTGCGTGTATTATGGTCACAACAAATGTTTTGTAGAGATTTACTGTGTTTGTATCAGCTATTATGGCAATATCTAACTGCCGACCTTCCCGGATTTCATAATAAACATTAAAAAGCCAGTCAAAACGGCAGACTCGTGTCCTTCGCAATACGACTAACATTAGCTTTAGTGGATACAGCAAACATAGAGTATTTCAAATGCTTTTACAGTATAAGGAATCAGTTGACCTGCTAAAAAGCACTGTGCGCCATTTCAAACAAGCTGCTGATTCAGGCAATCCCTCAAAACTATTAAATTGACTATACGCCATGTTTCCCTGCTGCTCTGGAGATGTTAATGTGATGAGGTAAAGTTCTCTTACATTAGCTGTTGTACTGGGATTAAGCAGATCATAGTTTCCAAAAGCATTTCCACTTTCCTTCTTATTACAGATTTATCGATTGAACAGAGCTCCGTACAGTACATGTGCTTTCTCATCTTTAAAATAAAAGAATTGGTTTTATTTATCAAAATGCTATTATAAATCATGCCGAGCCCATGTTGAGAAATATTTTTTCCATTAAGACAACACACGCTTAGTTAAATAGGGAAGAATTTTCCATAAGGAGATGCATGCATTTGTTCAATTTGTTTCACTTGTGATCTTGTTTGTTTAGTATCATTCCCAGTCTATACAGTATTTGTGCTTACAGTATAGTGAGATTAATGTTTGCTCACAGCACACTATTACAATCCGAAAAGTTAAAAAGCTGATATATGTAGGCACATTTTTTTTCTTTGCTTAGACCCATATGTGCAATAAATGCATTTTAATGAGAAGTACTTTAAATACAAAGGTATAGGACCTCTAGTAGTGTTGCCAACTATTTTTAATGAAAAGTAGGGTAACAATTTATTTTATTTTTGTCTTGTTTTCAGTAGAAATATCAAAAAATTCTTAAATCAAGATGTATTTTCTTGATGAGCAAATGACCTAAGATATAAAGTCTATAAAAAATAAGCAATTTAAGTGAATTTGAGATAAAATATCTGACAATGGGGTGAGAAAATTTAGCTTGAAAAATAAATCTTATTTCAGGATTTTTTTCTTACCCCATTGGCAGATATTTTTGCTTGTTTTAACCACAAACTTTATTTTTGTTTAAAAACTAGACTTATTTTTTTAGGTCATTTTGCTCATCAAGAAAAAGCATCTTGATTTAAGATTTTTTTGGTATTTCTACTTAAAACAAGACAAAAATATTAAGTAAGAAAGTCATTTTTTGCAGTGTGTGTCTTTGTTAACGTTACATGTATTTACTATAGTAATAACAGTAGATTCAACGCTATCTCATGGCAATTCTTACGTATTTTACATGGTGGCTAATTTGCATTCATTCGTACGACCGCATTCGTACATTTTTGTATGATTTGCCTTTGTGGCGTTGGGGTTAGGGGCGCCATTTCACTATTCTTTTTTTTATGATAATTGTACATTTTTGCAAAATTAACTTGAATATGAATTCATTCGATTTAGCCAACTCGTAAAATACGTACGTATTCTCATAAGATCAGGCTGGTAAATCATGCATAATCACAATTAACTCTTTCACCGCTAGCATTTTAAAAAAGTTGCCAGCCAGTGCCAACATTTTTCATGATTTTCACAAAAGTTTAATGCCTTCCAGAAAATGTTCTTCTTCAAATATATAAACATACAATATATCAAATGAAAGAACAGACCATCTGCTTTCAAACAAAAAATATAAACATTTCATCCTACCTTTATTAGTTTTCTCTTTTTATCACCTCTCAAATATGGGTAGATTTCTTTAAAACAACAAATTTTGAGATAATTCCATTTTTTTGAAGGACATTTGATGGAGATCAGATTCAGAGCGATCCTCAAAACATACATGGACATACAGCTGTTTGCCCTAGGGTGATAAGATCCCGATATTATCCTGGTGGATAATAGCGGTATTGCAAAAAGCCAGAAATACTCGTCATTGGCAGGGAAGCGTTTTCTCTTAATGGCCAAGATAAGTCGTCAATGGTGGTGAAAGACTTAACCCTAAACCAAACATTTTTATTTTACCAACTACAGTACCAATTAGAGGTCTTATAAGACCCAAAAACCCCTGGACCGACCCGAGACCCAAACAGGTTAGGGTTTAAAAGTTTCAAATGTGCCTCGGACAAGGGTCAGGTATAATATATGCCAAGAGCTCTTTGTGTGCGACATTGTGTGCCTGGTGGTAAGATAATTTTTTTGTTGAGCCAGACAATCAATTTTAAATACACATTGTAAGCAGTTATCTTGGTGTCATCGTCAGGTAACAAATGAAAATAAATAGAGCAGCAGGCCAAATTGGTTGCGGGTCAGGTCTTTCTTCACAAAAAATTATGCACGTCGGGTTCAAGTTAAAAGTGATTTGAGTCATTTCTGGTAGGTACATTTCTTTGGACCGAGAAGACGTCTAGTACCAATGCAGACACATTGTTTGTGGTTATGTAGTTTGGCAATACCGCAATATTTATGGAGTAAAATTATATATATTATTTATATTTATATCATGTAAATTCTGTAGAATTTATATGGGTATTCTTTATTGCCAAAGTATATACAAAAATTAACAGATAAGTTTTTGTAAAGGAAAATGTTGTGACTGTGAGAATAACTTACAATGAGACACTAGTTTAAAGAGTGTTTAGAAAATGTTATAGTTTGAGGTGATATAAATCATTGACTGACATGGTTTGACTATGCATTGTTTTAAAGAAACCCAATATTTCCATATGCCAGCAGACGTCGCATAAGCCAAAAGTGAGTGAGTTTCAACAAGGCTCCTTTAGTGCTAAGAAATAACACACTATTTCCGAAGCTTTCAAGATGTTGGTAATTTGATATGTTCCTTTGTTTTGACAAGCCGAGCAGCTTCTAAAATTGCAGACCAGGAATGAAGTGAAGTTGAGTTGACACATTCATACTCTTACCTTATACTGCCTCATTACTGTTAGACAAGTCCATAAACAGTGTGTCTTCCATGAATCCATCCGCTGCACCTGCAGGTGGTGTTATTGTTGCCAGCCCCTCAGGTGTTTGCTAAAATGACAGTTATTGTTTGAGATTTCCCAGCATTCCCTTGGTCTGGACAGGAGATTCGCTATGAATAACTGCAGTTGAGACAGCGAGACGCATCAAAACGATGTTCGTACACTGCGAATGTGTTCGGCTAGCGGCTTTTCAAACAGAAATTCACTCTTTGCCGTACATCACCTCTCAGTCCTACCAAAGCCACAATAGATAACTACTGCAGTAGAAAATCAACCTCTAGGGCCCAGTCACACAAATTGTGTTTTACTTTTTGAAGAATCACAAGACTAGTAGAAATATGCAGTGCGGACAAAGCTGGATAATAACAGAAATATATAACAGAGGAATTATCAAAATATTAATATAGATTTTATTTGTACATGCATATCAAACCCATGATCCTAGCATTGTTAGCGCTATGTTAAATTGTTCAATTAAAGGCGGAGTGCTCGAAAGCAGAAAGGGAGAAACCCACACTTGTAGCCAATCAGCACTAAGGGGCGTGCCTACTAACCAAGTGGTTCTCAAACTTTTTCAGGGTGCGGCCCCCCTTTTGTATGGTGCATTCCTTCGCGGCCCCCCCCTTAAGAAAATGTATGACAAGAAACTGTTTTAAAACTCAACAAAACATATTATATGTTACGAAGTAGTGCTGTTAGTTAGTAGTCTTATTTTTTATAGGTTTAATTGCACAGAATTCATGATAAATTAATTTCTTTTATAAAATATCATAAAACTGGGGCCCCCCTGGCACCATCTCACGGCCCCCCTGGGGGCCCCGGACCCCAGTTTGAGAACCACTGTACTAACCGACATCTTTGCCTGGGTTGTGTATGTGTGGGGCGGGTCTATTAAAAGAAGGTCCAGATTTTATTTAGGGGCGTGATTGTTTAGGTGATTTCAAATGTCAACATTGGCTTTCAGAGATCATGGACCCTGTCCTTAAGGCAGAAAGAAAGTGTCTTTATTCATGTTGTGTCATATTTCATTACTCTATCCATTAATCTAGATTTCCCATTGAAAAACTGGACCGCAATACTGCAACACCACCACTGTTATCTTCCAAGTAGAGTAACCTTATACAGTTGGCTGCTTTTTCATGCTTTTTATCCAAGTGAAGAAAGTGTGCACGGGGGAGATGTTCAAATTCCATAAGCAGACCACTGATCGTGCCTAGCTTTTTTGGTGTCTTTGGTCATGATTATAATAAATATTCAAAAACATTTCTCAAGATTGCAGTGTTCCCTGATCTCATGAGAGTTTGTACATATTTTACAAAATGGTTAATTTGTATGAAATTGTGCAAAAACGTACGATCATCATAAAAAATAACGAATCCCCACCGCTCACCCCAACGTCACAGGGGTCAAGGCAAAATGTACGAATATGGGCTTATAAATTAATACAAATTAGCCACCTCGTAAAATATATGGATTCCACTTTTATTCTCTTGAAGTAGTCTAGGTTTTTTATTTTAAATTTCTGTCCTAGCCTGATATTATATTAGTATTCAGTCATGCAGATATGCTTTGGTAACCTACGGGACATAAAATCATCTTACTTAATTCATTTATAAATGAATATTTACTTGTAAACCATCTCCAATCATATAAATTGGAAATATATTCCTTTATGCCAGTTGAGCCCTGCTGGTCAAACATCACTCAACATAATTGATATTCATGATCTAAGCCTTCATCATAAGTAGGATTTGTAGATTAATGTGCATAGACTCTAATTATAAATGTGAAGTAGTTTATATTCTTTTCAGAGAAGTTCTTTTGTTAATAATTTAAAAGCACACGTAAAAATTATACATTATAAAATGCTTACCACAAACAGGCCATTAGATAGAATGCATTTAAATATTTTAAAATGTTAGTGTTGTATGTATATAGGCTTATTCATAATTCAATAAACTGCGGATCAAACTATGTACATTTGTTAATGACTATTTTGTATTCTGTAGTCTTGTTCATTGGGTGAGGACTGCTGTTTTTTTGCGGCTTTCTTTTGTCAAGTATATATTTCTGAATTTATTTTTTAAAGGGGTAGTTTAACTTAAAATAAAATTCTTTTATTATTTACTAACCCACACATGTTGTTCTAAACCTGTATGAATTTCTTTCTCCTGGTGAATACAAAAGTTAATATAAATGATGATAAGAAGATAAAATACTATCAAATGCCCTATCCTTTCTTTCTACTGTGAAAGTCCAATGTGATCTCATGAGAATCTGTGTGTATTTTTACGTAAAGTGTGGTTGTACCACACTAGTGGCGGCTTGTGACTGCTCATCCGAGGGGCGCTAATTCAAAATATATGTGCGGAGTGTCATGTGTGTTGCTTGCGTTTTTAAAATATGTGTTTGTTGCATCATGTAAACCATGTGCATCACATGTTTTGTCAAAATAAGTGCCTGCGGCACACACGTCAAGACCGTTTATGATAAAAAAGACGCTTACATTCACAAAATACACGCAAGACACTCCCTTAACAGTAAACTCTGATGACGCATGAGATTATCTGAGTATCTGGTAAACGCGAGCGTCTCTTTTATCATAAACCCTTTGGACGCATCTGCAGCAGGCACTTATTTTGAAAAAAGGAACCACACACATGACGTGCTACATACATGTTGTAACGAACTTCGCATCGAGCGCCCTCAAAAAAAGAAGTCACTGGCCACCACTGTACCACATGTGCATTTACTTACGTTTTCATACACACTGAAACTTATAATATCGACATGTTGACAGGACTAATACGTTAATTATTTATGCATTAACATATAGACGTACAGATTTGTATGGATTTCTATTATTATTATTATCGCGGGCATCGGCGTTTCTTACTTATATTAATGACATGTTAAAACATGCGTAACATGGCTACAGGAGGCGCAATGATATAACGTAGTACCCGAAAATAGTCCCCTGCTATTGAAAGTTACCAAGGGGACTATTTTCGGCCGCTGCGTAACATCATTGCTCCATGTTACAGCAGCAAAGTTTTTGATTATTACGTCAGAATAAGAGTATAGTTCCTAACCATATTTGCTTAGAAAATCGCAACTTTTAATTTTCTGTCGGTCTTAGTACACGATGTAACTGCAGAAGAGTTAAGTTTTAAATAGGAAAAATATAATTTGGTTTATTTGGTTATTTTTAGCGCAATGCTAATGGTCTAATCAGATTCAATGGATTATTCTAAGCTATGCTAAAAGTGGTAGCGCCAGACCCAGAGATCAGCTGTATGGATTCTGAAAACGGTAAAAATCAAATGTTTAACTCTAGGGGAGATGGAAAATGAGCATATTTTCAAAAAAGTTTAGTGTCCCTTAGGTGAACTATCCCTTTAATGCCTGATGGTACATATTTTGTATTGACATATTGCCTTTGAAATCTTTCATGAAATGCAGTGCCCTTACGTTTTATCTTTCTGATCTTTACCGCATTTAAAAGTTGGCTCATGGTCTTAACCCATGCTAGAGACAGACACGGCGCCCGTCTCAAGTATGTTTACTTCAAAGCAATTAAAAAAAGTGCAGAAGAAAAACATCCCTAAGAGGAGTCTGGTTTTTAACAAGCATTATGTCAAACATAATCCCAGGAGAGCGATTTCTGTCGCAGCTCATGGGGTTAATGTATCTCTGTCTAGCATTATCTGTGCCGTGGAGACCTACCCTCTGCTTGTTCGAAGGACCTTTCTGTTTAGGGTGGCGTGGCTGGAAATTGCTTCTGTCAGGATAGATAAGCAGTTTTGGGTGTAGTGGTCTCCGAAGCTCTTATGCTCTCAGTTCTTTCTAGTCTCTGGGCATTTCATGCTGCTGTTTGTACACCAAAGCGCTTACATTATAGGTGACGTCAATATGTACCATTCCAAATCTTTTACAATGCTTGTGTGCCAAAGCCGCATTTTACACACGAATACATTTGAATACTAAAGAGATCGCAACCTGGCTGTGAACTTTTAATGAGCCTGGATTTTAAATGCAGGTAGTAAGTCTCATTAATTTTAAAGTGGTTTATACTTTTGCTTTAAACTAGTATTCAAGGGCACATCACTACCAGGGTTCAGCTTAAAACAACGCAAAGCTGGCAGCTATCAAGACTAATTCATTAAAAACCAAGGACAGGTCCATCGGTGGAGAATGAAGGGCGGACGTAATTGAATTCGTTAGAGAAAATTAATGACAAATGAAATCCACATTTCATTTTTGCAGGTTTTCCTGACAGGCAATAATAAGTGCCATAGTTATGAAATAAAGTGCGTGAAATTTCTCTTCAAAACATCACAGGACGGCCATTTGATCAGATTGTGATGTACAGTAAGGACTTCCTGACAGTAGTAAAAAGTCAGATGCAAAGGCAGATCGCCCCTATTTTACCATTTAGCAAGCTTTATATCATAACACACTTGAAACCATGAAATTGGCCTCTGTTGGATATATATGAGGGATTTTGCATATTTACAGTACATCCACATTTATTAAGGTTATACTCTTAGCATAACAGCTTTGCCCTGAAATGAAAGTAAATGAGCACTTTGGTTGGTTGTGTTTGAAATTTGTTTTTCAGATCAGATTCGGTTAGACATGACCGTGAACAGCTGATATAATGATTCAGGCATTATCACTTCTCTCTGTCAGGAGATTTTTTTTCAGCTTTTTATGAATTCAGTTCATTTTTTTAATCTTCCCTTGATCGTGTGAGATGAAATATCATTGCATGTTTGTTAGGAGGACTACATATTCAATAAGGCCAATCGTTTTATTCTTTAAACATGTTAATAATTCACTATATGTCTAATAAAGAGCATGCTGCGTATCGTATCGTCTCTGTGAGGTTTGTGAAGTGATTATATTGTGGGTTGATAATGACCTGTCACCGGATGGTAATGTGTTTGAATATTAAATTGAAACAGCATGAGGTTCAATAGGTGAGGTGAAGCTGAGTTAACACATTTTAATGCAACATGCTAGTGTCAAAGACAAAAATAATGTAATGAGACCATGCTTAAAGGGATAGTTCACCAAAATGAATATTATAAAACGGGCAGTTCTGGTTCTTCATTCTGATTGGTTGAAACACGTTCTAAGCCGTGATAAAATACACCGGTAAACTCACGGTTCAGACTGCATTACATAAGTATCACTGGGCCACTGTTGCTGCGTGCTGATTTATGAAAATAAACACCACAGTCTTTAATCATATTTTTTATTTGGCTACAATTGCACAATTAATGGCGATATCCAGATAAATGTCAATCAATATTGTTGAGTCATCTCGTCGATAAAGAGAAAGTGTTCTCTGAGGAGTTTATAACTCAAGTTCATACGTCCGCTATTATCCACTGGGTGGCGATCTTACCCAATTTAAACACTGACGCATTCACTCAACACTAGTGTTGTCACGATACCAAAATTATTGGTTCGATACCGATACTATGTCAATGGTTTCGATTCCGATACTTTTTCGATACTTTTTCTGAAAAGGGAGAAACACTCTCAAATCTCATTGCTGTGATTTATATTAAAAACAGGACAACATTCTAATCATATAACAAACTAATAAATTAACATATATGAACAGCAGATATATTAAACATTTAAGCAAAATATAAAATATATCAAAATATAAAAAATAAATTAGAGCAATGGCATTCAAGGTAAAAAAAGAATAATTTTAGCAGCATTATCTGAGTTTTTCTCTAGTGAGCATTAGCATAGTAAAAAAGATAAACAAGTACTTAAACAAATGCATTGCTTTTTGTTTGTTAATGTTAATACATTAACATTTATATAATAAACAGATTATAGTGTAAATATGAAAATATACCTCACTGAACGACATGAGGGTTAATAAATGACGTGTTTTTGTGAACTTAAAGCACAACAGTATCTGGGTTCATTTACTTTTTACCACAATAAAAGTATTTTCTTGTCAGCTAAAATGCTGTCTAATTTCCTAAGTCTGATAACTGTGAGGCGATTGTATTAACTTGGATCATTATAGGCAAAACGTGACCACACGCATATCAACAACAATTTGGAAAGTCTAGAATTAATAGTTTGGGATGATTATCAATCTCTCGTCGGCGTGTCGGTCTTTCAGTGCTTTGCTAGCGCCGTTAGCACGCGGCTCTGTAGCAACGCATATTTGGCTTACTTCACTTGTGTCCTTCGGGTTCGCATGTTTATTTGACTCACATCCGAAAAAAACCTCCACACAGCAACACTCCTTGGCTTTCTTGTACTGTTAAACCAGAGCGGACGAGACGAGGAGAGGAGGCGGAGCACTACATTCACGTGCACTGTGTGTGCGGCGCCGTTTAAAAGAAAGATAGAGAGAGAGAGAGAGCGTGCAGCTGGTGTTTGCAGAGTTACATAAAAAACAACTCGCAGCTCGTCTCGGAGTATCGATTCCGCGGGACACGAGTATTGGAATCGTTTTAAAATTTCAGTATCGATATCTATCGAAATATCGATAATTTTGACAACACTACTCAACACTGAAAACAGCGTGTTTTCATCAGGCTCTGAATCTGATCTCTTACAAAAGTTCTTCACAAAAATTGAATTATCTCCGCTTTTAGCTAAAAAATTTGAGAGGTGATAAGAGAACAAATGAAGGTAGGATGAAACGTTTTTTTGTTTGTTGTTGTTTGAAAGCGGATGGTCTGTTCTTTCATTTGATATTTTATGTTTATTTAAAGAAGATAATTTTTTCTGCAAGTTATTAAACTAAAACTGGGTGGCAACTTAAAAAAAAAACGCTGACGGGGAAAGAGTTAAGCACGCTTCCAAGCATATTTGATCATCACTGTAACAGTTGCACGATATAAATGTTAATGTATAAATTAGATGAATGGTGATTTATAAAATAAACACCACAGTCTTTAATCATATTTTCATTGTGTCTTTGCTGCGTCTGTGTTGGTTGGGAACTGCGCTCTATTTCAGTCACACTTGATTCTGAGAAACTACTTTGTTTGGCGGAAGAGTAATATTTGTGCTAATATAATTACAACTTATTTGTGTTTTATTTTATAAAATCCCGCTAAGGTTATGCATATGAAGTAAACGTTTTATAAACACAATAAACCCCTCGAAGTGTTGGGTTACCAGTGCATTTTACAACAGCCAAGGGGGTTTAAGCGTCATGCCTAACAACGCCCCTTAGCTGTTATAAAATGCACTGGTAACCCACTGCTTCTTGGGGTTTATTGCTTTATTCTGTCATCATTTACTCATCATCATGTTGTTCTGATGAACACAAAATAAAATATTTTGATAAATGATGGTAAAGCACACCACTGACTTCCATGTTAGGAAAAACAATAATTATGTATGTATTGGGATAAATGATAAAGAAGATATTTTGATAAATGATGGTAAGCACACAGTTAACGGTACCTATTTAATTCCATCATATTTGTTTGCAAGCTAAAGCGATGGCATTTCACATCTCTCCGTATGTGTGATATCAAGCTACTGTATATAAGCTCGAATATTTCACGTGCTTGCCTCCCGAGACTCAACCTGCTAATCAAGTGTTAATGAAAGCAGCGCATTTGGGTGAAAGTCCCCCACACATCATTTTAACAGTTCCTCTAAATAAGTTACTGGTGAATTATTTGTTGCATGTTTAACTTTGTTCCTTGCTGTCTCGCCTTTTCGACCTGTACAGTCCCTCTGCAAATCATTTGCACATTATCTGCTGTACTTACATAATTATGACATTCTGCAGGAGATGAGCATAAGGGGAATGTATATTCATAAGATCTGTATTGCTACACAGCCAGTTGCGATGTTTCTGTGTGTCGTTTCTATGCCTCCATATGCTTCATATAAATATGTATCTGATAATCTGCTTAATGCAAATATGTTATTTCTTTCCTTACATAAATACATACGAAGGCATTGGAAGACCTCACACTTGGGTATAATTGTATAAATGGTCTTCTACATCACAATTAAATAACAAACAGGGTTCCCACACCTTAATTAACTTCAAATTCAAGGGCCTTTCAAGGACTTTCCAGGTCCAATACCCTCAAATTTAGGGACTAAATGTTACATCGTGTTACCTTTTTAGATACATTGTTACAGTTCCCTTTCGAGGGAATTGCGGTGACACTTTGGGGACGCCTCCAGGGCTAAGTGCGTCTGAATGTGTATTTTAAATTCAACCAATGGTGAGGCTTAACAACAAAGATAGGGTGATGCGGGAGCCAGGAAGTATATCGCTATCTGAAATATTGCCAAAGACGCCATTACAGGGATGCAGGAAGTATGGCAAGGGAGATGCAGCGTCTCGTTCCCTTCTCAGGGAACAACAGTTACATACGTAACCCGAGACGTTTTCATGTTTCAAACACAACTATGCAAAAAAGCATTTTGGTATGAATCAACATTCGCATACAGAAGATATAAGCATTTCAAGCGAACAGTTTAGCACGTGTGCTTAAAAAGTCTAGAATTTTTATGATATTATCCTTCACTTCACAGTAGGGTTGTGACAATTAATCGGGCAAATGCGCGTTTTCTCAATGAATGAATGAGAATGAATTATGGTGAAATGCAGTCACATCCAAAAGCCAGGGGGCGCTCTCGCTTAGAAACACCATTTGTGCCACAGAAGAAGTAGCATTACTAACACTACTCCAGGAAATATCTAGAGGCATATTTATATCGCTGTTCTTCAGATTGTTTCAGGTATTTTCATGATAATAAAGAATATTTTGAATGATTGTTTTGACGAGTGTTGCTTTTTTAAATGCACGTTATAAACGAGTCAAATTTGTAGTGATTTTAGATTGATAAGGACTTCCTACTGATCACGGAGCCGTAGTACCGTACATGCACAAGCTGTGCATGAAACACTGAACGATCGATTTTAGACAGGTCTTTTTAATGGGAACGCGATGCATCGATGCACATCCCTACTACACAGGGAATAATATGGATTTTTTTCAGAAAACTTCTTGCATAAAATAGATTCAAGCACTTTCAATGACCTGTATCTATGTATCTATATTTTCAAAAACTTGAATTATTTCCCCCAGATTCACAAACTTTCAAGAATTTCAAGGACCTGTGGGAAGTCTGAACAATATCTATCATTATTAATATTAGCAACGTTTAGAAACATGGGACCTGTTTATAATTTTGTGTCTAAAAGTTTATAAAAGGTGTCATTCAACCAAAAATAAAACTTAGCCCATATTTTACGCACCCTCAAGCCATCCTGGGCGTATATGACTTTCTTCTTTCAGTTTTTTTTTTCTTTTCAGCTTTGTAATACACTGTAAAAATATTTGTGGGTTCAACTTATAAAAAGTAAGTTACCTGGCTTCCTTAAAATTTTAATTAATTCAATTTTAAAATATTAGTTGACACGAAGTTACGATTTTTTAAGTTAAATAAACTAAAATTGTTAAAGCAGCCAGATAACTAACTTTAAGTTGTAATTTAACAATCTGGCATTGAATAGTGCCCCATTTTAAAGCTCCAAAAAGTGCATCCATCCATGATGGGTCTTGGTAAGGAAAAATATCATACTTCATAATCTACGGCTGTATGCATGTTTAAAAGAGATGTGAGGTCTGGCAGAAGGCTTACTTTTGATCCAAAATTACAAAAAAAACATTGCTAAACCTTGAAGACATTAATAAGTGTATAGATTACCAGCCCAGTCTCACGAAATTTCATATAGTCACGTAATTTTTTTATGTTTCTTCGGTTTAGGGTTAGATTTACATAAAATGACATCCCTACACAAACCCAACTCTAACCCTAACGCCCCGCGACATATAAAGAAATAAATCAGAAAAAATAGTATAAGCCAATATATATAAAGTGACATTCTAATGCAAGAATTAAATCTAACCCTAAATCGAAGCGACAATGGTTTAAAATAGGAAAAAGTAGTTGAGTAACCAATACGTGCACACGAAAACAGGAATTTGTTATATGATCACATATTTACAGTTTACAGGGATTACAGTTTTTGATGAATGGGTTCGTTTTTCTAAGTGAATATTATAGGGCAAGTATATTCATTTTAATATAATTGTATTTAAGGGTAAGTAAAACATTGAACTATTCCTTTAAGGCCTTTTGTTATACATTATGTATATGTTATGAACTAGTTATATAGCTTGCCGTGTAACAAAACATATCAAAGCCAAATTACACACATTTTATTTTATTAAAAAATAAAATGGTGAACTCTGCAAAGAATATATACTTGTCCTTTTTATGACCATTCCTGGCTTGGTATTTACCTATCTAATGCAATGACAGGTGCTCCTGTATAGCTCAGTAGAGCAATGCATTCCCACTGCAGAAAGTCATAGGTTTAAACCCCGGGATCATACACATGCTAAATTAATGTATACTGCAATGTAGGTCGTTTTGAATTAGAATCTGCCAAACACATAAATGTAGCTGTTATGTGATCCAGATACTTTTTATGGACATTGTATAAGAGGAAATTTATATTCATCATTTTAAAGTGTTGTCCTATCATTTCCAATTGGGCGTGCAATGTATTTGACCTCTGTCTCTGTTCAATTATTGCTGTGGAGGGTGGATTTTAATTTGTTTTTGGCTCACTGTGTTGTTGATAATGTACTGTGGCCCTTATATTTAGTCCATGCCAGACCTGGAACAAGTGCTGTCTGACTGTGGAGCTACAGCAGGATGGATTAGCTCTTCTCATAAATGTTAACACTTGTTGACCCACCAGAAACAGACATAATTATCCACTGTTGAGTGAGTGTATGAGTATGTGCAGGAGTGTTTTACTGTATGCATGTCTATGCGGTTAAAAACAGCATGTTTTCTATCAATGTTTGTTATATATGAAACAAAAGAGTTCATTGCACTTGAAAGCAAACGTTTAAGGTTGAATAATTATTTAAAAGAAGATGACAACAACCTGCTTGTTCTGGACATAAAAAGCATAAAAATAAACCACTTGGAATTAATAAAAATTCACAATATGACCCAATTACATATACTTATTATATCAAAAACTGAATATTATCTGTCTCTTTCAAGTAAATGATTCCCTGGGCATTCTGCTCGCCGTGGACATTCGCAGCAAGAGACAATCACACCTAGAAACACATCATTCACAATGCCTGTTAAATAGACTCCCCTGTGGAAGCACTCGGATAGGTTAAAGGTCAGAAATCCTTGTTTCTAAGGGAGATTTGTGATGCAGCTGCTTTTGTGTCAGAGTAACACATTACACACGCAGGCACCTATTGATTCTGAACAGCTCGTGTTGGGATTTTTCCCCAGAACAATCGCAGCATGTGCCACGGTAACACTCATGCGCACAGCGGGAGAACGCCGGCTTCCTCGGAAATGTCAAAAGCGAGTCATTCAGATAATAAATGCCTTCTGAAACAAGCCCTTTGTTTGTTATTTCTGCCTCTATCTGTCTGGCAAACCCCAAAAGGTTTGCGGTTTTGAAGTGAAGACATCAAAAAAGAAGAAAGTTACTGTACTGGTATGTCTCTATACTGTACACATAAATAAATCAAAAGTGTGCGTTCCTTTCCCAGAATGCAGTTTGCTTATCTTCATTTTTATAATGAAACAATTTTTATGTTTATGACACATATATGTACCCCAGCTGTCACTGGGGTGGTACCCGTTCAAGCTGTGCACCTAAAGAGATCATATTAGTACCTCAGAGTTATGGTACCAATTAGAGCTTATTAGTACCTCAACATATTACATATCTCAAAGGAACATAGTGTAATGGTACCAAACATGACAGCTAATGAGAATTTGTGTTTGGAAAGAAAAGCTTTTGAAATGTGAATCTGAGTGGTTTGTACTTATTCTGCACAAAGGTGCACATTCAGGGAGATGGATCAATTTGTTTTTGAATTGATTTGGAGAAGAAATCTAAGAGACGGGTAAGACAAACACCTTGAGCGTTGCATTTTCTTATTTTTTGGTGGTAGAGGTGACGATTAAAGGGTTAAAGGTGCAGTCAGGAAGTTTTAGCGGCATCTAGTGGTGAGACCGTGAATTGCAACCAATGGCTCACCCATCTTTTTCGAAATGCATAGTAAAGCTATGGTAGCCGCCATAGGACAAACACGTCATCGTCTGAGACAATAGATATATACACTAGATGTCGCCTTGGGGTTCTAAACCACCGCCGGCATCTTGGTACAGGGGTCTTGTCATAGGAAGTAGCTAGGTAACGCTGCTGTCTCCACCTGTACTTCGAATTCATGGACGATGCCGAACTTTTGTGCTCCGTATGGATGTTAGGCCTACTAGCACTACAGGGATTCCCTCAGCACTTTTCAGTTCGGGCGGCCCACCTAAGCTGGGAAACCCTACCACCTTAACTAGGTCGTCAAAAAAATAAGGCCGTCAAGTGCATCTCGGAGAATACCGCGGACGCGCTTCACACCACTAGTGGGCACGCGCCACACCTGGTCCGTCACTATCTGGAGGATAGCCAGTTGATAAAAAGTGTCCGTGAGAACTGTAAGTGGACTTATGTTTTGGGTTCATTTAAGACTGTTATTGTATTCGTCTTTAGTTCTTGCAAATTTAAAGTAAGTTAGCTGGTGATTTTGTTGTTTGAGCAACCTGCTAGCTAGGTTGCACGTGCCTGTTGATTAGATATAATTGTTGAGCGCTCTTGCATTATTTAAATGCTACAGTAGTTACACTCCTTTAAGATAATGTAATTAATCTATCATCGTTCGCCAGACGTTCTACAACATCTGCTTCGGTTTGTGTTTATTAACCCTTTAGTTTCACTTAATGACGCAGATATTCCCGTTAAAGGTATCTGTTAAAAACATTTAATTCATTAATAATCTAGTATGTGTTCATTTTCTGTCATAGTTTCTTTAAAATTAAGTTTTATATGAGTGTTTTAAATAAAAATATTTTCATTTTCATCATGACGCGTACGCCCTGCCCTTTGATTGCCACGCCCCTTGGCCCCGCCCACCCGCACAACCCTACCACCTTAACTAACAAATTTTCTAAATGCTTAATGCTAAATACATGTCTGACTGTTGAAACAAACAAAAAAAAAACTAGAAAATCGCATTCATGACAATTACTGGTGATTTTACTTCAGTTACACCATTGCTTACAAAGACACTGATGCCGGGCATCAGTTTCAAGATGGCGGCTCTATTTGACGCATTCGTTCCAATGAACTGCCGTAGCCAAGGCGACATCAAGTGTACATATCTGTGGTTTGAGAAAATGTAGTGACAAAACGGGCTCTATAAACTATTTGCCCGTTTAAGGCTACTGTAGAAACATGACAGTGACTTTTATGTAACATGTACTGTAGATAAAAACATCTCATTCAAAGGTAATAAAAACGTTATTATGTAAGGTCCACTGAAAACATAGTTGTATATTATAGTGTATATTATATTCCATTTCTGTCAATGTATCATCCTAAATTTTACACATTGTACTTTTAAAAGCGGAAAAGTATACGGTTATCAATAGACATAACTGAAATATCTGCATTTAAATCACTAAACATCAGACTGAATATCAGCTAGACATTTGATTTGTATAAGCATGTCTGAACCCCCCTCCCCTTTATCGTCTCTGGAGCCAGAAAAAAGCTTGCATTCACTACAAAGGCACTTGGATGAAACTTCAGGCTTGTGTTTTAATCCACAGTGACCCACTCGTACCACACACACTGGCCAGGTCAAGGGGTCTAATAAGGAGGTGAAGCCATTAGGGCAATTAGACTGAGCTACCTTGTCATGAAAGAAGAGGTGATGAGTAGAGCAGGAAGACTAGACAGATGTTTTTAACCACCCACTTCATCTCAACTCGTCTTAACTGCATGGGAAATAACAGTGGCATGCTAGCGCCTCCCTGTGGTCACTGGGAACACGGCACTCAAGGCTTTTCTCACCCCAGGCTTGCTGTGTCACAGATGGCATCGTGCTCGGGTGTGATTCTTTAAAGCTGGCAAAGGAGCAATTGATCAACAGCGTTAAGAGAAGATGCTTAAATCATTAATACAACTGTCTGGAGACAGACACACTTTTAATGGATCTCTGTCAGCTAATTAGCTTAGCCATTGGGTTTTATTGTAGTCCCTGTGAAATCAAAATTGAAGTTTTTTGGCTTTTACTATGAATATGTTAGCTTTAAGGATGTATGTGGGCTCCAAAACACTGACAGAATTCATATACTGCAAAAAATGACTTTCTTACTTAGTAAAATATCTAAAAATTCTTAAATTAAGATGTAATGCAAAATGCAAAATTACCTAGGAAAATAAGTAAATAGTAATATTAAATTTGTGCTTAAAACAAGCAAAATAAAAAACTGCCAATTGAATAAGAAATTTTTTTTTAAAATAAGTTTACTTTTTTAACACTTATTTCAAGATAAAAACTAGACTTATTTTCCTAGGTAATTTTGCTCATCAAGAAAACACATCTTTTAGATATTTTTACTGAAAACAAGACAAAAACACTAAGTAAGAAAGTCATTTTTTGCAGTGTATTTAGTAGATATAAGCATTCAAAGCTTACATTCTTTCACTTCCGCCAGATAAATGATTTTTATGTCATCACTTCAGCTCAGGGTTGGCAGGTCTGCATAACAAAACCAGCCCAATAGCCAATCAAAACTCAGTGTGACCTTAGGTTAAAGGAGGGGTTTGATAGTATTTCATACATTCTGACTTATTAGTTAAAGAGTTGGTTTCCTCATGCTAAACATGGGTAAGGGTTTAAGAAACCTTTGGGACATATGACGGAATATTTCTGTGCCGATAGCACTTCATCTGGCTTGTTAGATGTTTTGTTTCGAAAAGTTTTTTTGAAAACTGAATCTGTTGCATAAGCAGTGCAGAAGGTACAGTGGAAGTCCTTATATGGGCACTTCAGCCTGAATAGTGAACGCACACACCAACCAAGAGCTGACATGAAATCAACATCACCAAAGAACTGTGAGGTAAATTTAAGCTTGTTCAGCTTCCCAAATAACCCATCATTATGAAAACAATGTATGTAGTTTGTTTATACGGTTAGAAGCAGAGTTGTTTAAGTGTGTTTGTTTAAAGCAACACTAAAGAGGTTTTTTTTATCTTAAAATAACGTTTCCAAAAAAGTTTCAGTCATTCATCCATTCGAAACAGGGTGAACGGCACATTCACATTCGCTTTGCAGCCCACTATCGGCCAAAACCGCACTAAAGAAGTTTCCAACCGTCGGGTTGCGCTCCTGTAGTTCGAGTGAAACTACAAAAACTTGCTTTACGGCAGACCTACAATCCAATCAGAGCCAGCTTTGCTGCAGTAGGCTAAATTATTTATGACAGTGGTAATGGACAATTCCGCTTCCAACCTGTAGGGGGAGAAAAGAGCAAAAACTCTTTAGTGTTGCTTTAATGCTGGATTTTGTTGAAATGGGGTGGTACCAATCCAGTCATGAGGCGCAGGTGGTGAGTGCAAACTGCATTTAATGTCTGTGTTTTGTTGGCAATCGGCGAGTAAGTACATATAATTTAAATCACACCAACATGTAGTGAATCATAAGTTATCCAGAGATAGTGGGATAATGTTTTGTGTGTGTTGTTTGCCTGCGGGACGCCTCCAGGACCTTGGCTTTATTTGGAAAGTAGCGGTGCAGCTGTTTGTCCTTTATAAATCTGATAAAACTAAAGACTCTTCAGGAGGGATGCAATATAGGTAGGCCTATTCAAGATTAACATGAGATTAGCAGAAACAGCGTGTGTTGTCCTTTAAAACAAAATATAGACCTACCATCCCATACCTAAAATACATTTTACATAAACTTTCCACCTTCAACCTATGGCAACATTTCAAAAGTAGCCCAGTTCAGCACGGAAACGACAGATTTGGCATCGCTACTTCAGCTTCTCATCAGATTCCAGGCTGTGAGATGCTGTTTTAAAAAGGGGAGGGGCCAATATGCGCCGCCCTAACTTCTGTTCTGGGTACACAGATTGTAAGTCAGTCATGTGAGCTGTAATTAATATGACTCATTAACTACAAATGATGTCAAGTAATGTGTACAGTTTATGCAAAACAGAAATACAGTGAGTACATGATGTAGTGGTGTTATAATACTATGACACTACTATGGTGTGATAAATACCACAGTACTGAATGATTACCTAGTCATATTTGTTCTTATATGTCTTTATAACTTTATTTACTATATATGAATAGTTACAGTACTTATGAAGAGCGCAAGACTCTTAAAGGGGTCATAGCGTGAATTTTTTTTCATGTTTATGTGCTATAATTGGGTCTCCAGTGCTTTTATCAACCTAGAAAACGTGAAAAAGAAAAGCCCAGTAACATAATTTTGGTAATCCATTCTTTGCAATCATGTGAAAAATTATGTTCAGATTTTGCCTGTTTTGTGATGTAGGTAGCAAGGCCAATTACAATAATCCTGCCCCTTAATCTGCACTATCCAACCACAGCACTGCCATTTAGTGCAGAGAGAAAGAGAGAGACAAAAATAATTGACAGCACGAATTTTAATTGCAACAAACCACCATCATTGCAATCATTGTTTGCATTTCATCCGCTTATTTGCATTTTAAAGGACACACCCAAAAACAGAAAATTCTTGCTCAGGCCTACAAAGTGGCAGTTTTAACATGCTATAATAAATTAGCTATATGATATTTTGAGCTAAAACTTCACATAGGCACTCTGGGGACACCAAAGACTTATTTTACATCTTAAAAAAATCTCATAATATGACCCCTTTAATGGATTCTGCCAACAAAGGAGTATTTCTGAATGGCCTGAGAGAGTGATTAAATGTATTTGATGGACATGTGCCGAGAGCATTTTTTTGACGGAGGTGGTGTTTAGCGGCTTTTGCATCTGAGCTCTTCGTATATTTATAACTCTTTATTGTATATGTCCAGAAAACCATGGTATTACCATGGTACTGTGATCAAAAAGCCATGGTATTTTTTTGGCACATGTCTAGAAGCACGCATTCTGGTACTTTGTGTAAGTGAGAGGCACTGAATTATGATCTGCATTACAATTATGTTTTGAATCACCGCTCAGCAAAGACATCTTCATTATAACGCATTGGTCATAATGGCTCATTATGCAAAGAAGTGAGGCTCTGTATCCAAAAACAAATTGGAAGGGCTTTCGCCATTGTTTGATCTGTGAGTGTCGACAGAAGTCATGCTAAGTGGAGGGCTGTTCTTGGCACGCGCTGCCTGGCATTTACATACAGATCCAGCTGCAATGGCTCTCTGGTTCATCAGTGCATCCCACTTAGCAAGTTGACTTTTTGGCCCACGTTTGGCAGCCGAACAGTTAGAATGCTAGAAATAAGCATTTTACACACAGTTGGAGAGGGCATTCGAAGGGAGAGTGGGGACGACAAAGACTCGGAAATTAGGCATGTTGGCACGGCATGCACCACTGCCCTCTGACAACCCGGCTCTGCAACCTTGAACCAGTTTGTTAGCCTCCCAAATACACAGCGACGGGGCAGAGATATGAATTGCATAAATGAATGAATAGATAAACAAAGGAAAGTGAAGGCCGAAGCTGGTCCCCCGGCGGTCTAGGGGTTTGGGCTCTATGGTTAATGATTAGCAAATAGCTGGAAGCATAGATAAAATTCATTTGGACATAAAATGGCTACCACATGGAAATTTTAAAAAACGACTTTTACCTGACAAATCCCAAAGCGTATCTTCAGAAACACTCTTGCTTTTTGCCTCGGGCACTTGATTAATGTACATGCTGTTGTGCTTTTATAACACTTTAAAAATGTTCTTTGAGACATTTTCATCATGTTTCTACATGGCTTTCAGTTTAAATTATTTTTTTGCAATGTGATGTCTCAAAATCAAACGGTAATCAAAGTGGAAATATATTTACATCAAAAGAAGTGCCCTTTAAATGCCAAGTGAATTATTACACTCAGTGTGCTAACCTGGCAACAAACATTGGCACAAATTCTGAGGACGAGTTAACCGTGAATGTGTTTTTCTAGCGAGTTACACTTACAAAATCGTTTTTATGCTGGTTAATTGGCTCAGAAAACTATTTATGCATCATACGCCCTACTCTTCCATCTGTCTCTTCACATGAATATCCTGAATCATTGTTTGAATATTGATGAAACAGGCCACATGTGACAACTTCATGAAAAATTAAGACAAAACTTAGATTTTATTGTGTTTAATTGATGTTAAAGGTGCTGTAAAGATTTTTGCTAACTTCTGCCAGAGTTCAGAAGTCCTTCAAGCACACGCCTTCACAGACATGTCAGCCAATCCAAAGTGAGGAAATCAAAACATGCATAATGATTGACAGGCAGAGAGGGTTTCTGATTAAGACCTGTACATTTATAGAGCCTACCAAGCAAAAGACATCCTATAGTCGTCCAAACCCAGCCCAGACGTCTAGGCTAAAACGAAACAAAATTTGGGCGGTCGTGAAAATGTATTAGACGTCTAACCGTAGCCCAAAAATAAAATTTCAATTCAATTCAATTTTATTTATATAGCGCTTTTCACAATTTGGTAATTGTATCAAAGCAGCTTTACATAATAGATGCAGTGAAAAGCTTAGAAAATCGACAGATAGCACAACATAATAAACGATAGCACAAGCAGTTAAATTTGCTACGGCTATAAATCAACATTATAAGCAAACGTATTACTAATGTAACGTTTAGAAGTTAAGCCCAAAAAGGCTGCCTCCCCGGGTTGAAAAACCCCCTTGGAGAAAAAAACCCCGGAATTTTAGCCGGGGAAGTAAAAAAAGTCATAGGAGGAAAAAACCCTTGGGAGTTATATATATATATATATATATATACACATTGAAACGGAAGGAGATTAAGCGGAGATTAAGCGGAGATTAAGCGGGTTCTGCCGGAGGTCTTTGGTCAGGCATCAGCTGGACATCACGTTGAAGAACAGCTAGTAGATCAGTTGTGTGCCGACTTTCACATGTACCGGAACTGGATCTGTTTGTCTCGTCCTCGGGATCAAGGACGAGACAGGGAGAGAGAAACAAAATCTTATTAGCGTAGGGGCCGTTCACATAGAAAACAAGTGTCACACAGTAATGTGGTTTTAGTCAGCTCGGTTTCCGGACAGGCTAACTATTGCTGGTTAAGTGTATTACATATAGTTGATGATTTTAGAAACGGAAACAGAACTCGTTTGACTAAGGCCAGAGGCCCCACTGTCGTCGTTAATACTAACGTACAGTGGCAAACGGTTCTGTATGACATACTATTTTAAGGTCATGGGAAAAGGCCAAAATTGCAAGCCGGCCATATTTGGCAGTTAAGACTCAATCGAAAACCAATTCAAAGTTTCAGCATATTACTAAAGAGTATTAATGAGATTTACCATGCTTTGGAGTGTTGACGAAAAAAAGGTTTTAATTTATTCATTAATTTATTTATTTATTAGGTTGTACAAGCTAGCTATTAGGAGATAAGTACCATTGTTAAAACAACTATTTGAAAGCCTTGTTAAAGAGAAAAGTTTTAAGTCTAGATTTAAAGTTATCTACTGTCTCTGATTTTCGGACGTCGGTTGGTAAATCATTCCATAGCTTAGGGGCTAAGTAGGAAAAGGATCTGCCACCTTTAGACACTTTTGATATTTTAGGGATAATTAAGAGGCCAGAATTTTGTGACCGCAATGCACGTGATGGATTGTATTCTGATAATAATTCTCTAAGATATGAGGGTGCTAGGCCATTTAAGGCTTTGTAGGTGATTAGTAATATTTTAAATTGTATACGATATTTAACTGGTAGCCAGTGTAAAGATGCCAGAATTGGGCTTATGCGGTCATACTTCTTAGATCAAGTAAGAACTCTTGAAGAAGCGTTTTGAACTAGCTGAAGCTTGTTGACCTGTTTTGCATGGCATCCTCCGAGTAACGAGTTACAATAGTCTATTCTAGAGGTCATAAAAGCGTGGATAAGCTTCTCTGCATCTGATGGAGACAACATATGGCGTATTTTTTAGATATTTCTAAGGTGGAAGAATGCTGTGCGGCAGACATTGGAGATATGGCTGTCGAAGGATAAACTGCTGTCGAACATCACACCTAAATTCTTAACCGTGGAGGTTGGCACCACAGTGCAGCCATCTATGGGCAACTTGTAATCTGTCATATTATATTTGTAGCGATTCGGTTCGATAACAAGTATCTCTGTCTTATTTGAGTTTAGCATAAGAAAGTTATGTGACATCCAGTCACTTATATCGCTGATGCAGTCTGATAGCTTAGAAAAATTTTGTGTTTCGCTAGGATGCGAGGAGATGTAAAGCTGTGTGTCATCTGCATAGCAGTGAAACTGTATGTTATGATTTCTGATAATATCTCCCAGAGTAAACATATATAACGAGAACAGGATAGGACCTAAAACTGATCCCTGCGGTACGCCGTATTTAACCAGGGAGTGATGTGACTCCTCCTCATTTACATAAACAAAGTGATAGCGATTGGTTAGATACGATCTGAACCAAGCTAGCGCCTGACCACTGATGCCAACATAGTTTTCTAGCCTGATTGGAACTTTTCATACGTACTAGTATTTGCTAAGAATGTGCGTAGCTGGCTTGCCACTACCTTTTCTAATATTTTGGAAAGAAAAGGGAGATTTGAGATTTGTCTAAAGTTATTTAGATCTCCCTGGTCAAGGTTTGGTTTTTTAATGAGCGGTTTAATAACTGCTAGTTTGAAAGCTGTTGGAACGTAGCCTAATTCTAATGATGAGTTAAATACATTTAGTACTGGGTTAGACACTATAGGGAATACCTCTTTGAGTAATTTTGTGGGAACAGGGTCCAATATACAGGACGATGATTTGGATGACGCTACTAATTTAGATAGCTCTTCTATTGTAGTAGGTTTAAATGACTCAAGATGTTCGTATGGTAGGCAAGCGTTAAATGTATTACTGGGTAGAGTGGTGGCTGCTTGGGTACCTACAATGTTTTCCCTAATAAACATAATTTTCTTAGTAAAGAAGTTCATGAAGTCGTTACTATTGTGTGGGAGTTTATTATTAGTTCTGTTTGTTCTTTATTTCTAGTCAGTTTCGCAACTGTGCTAAAGAGGAAGCGAGGGTTAATAAATAAATGAAACCAAATACCTTGTAATCACTGTTGACTTTGTCTATTTAATGAAATATCATACATCTCAAGTTATTTTGGCCAGGGCCAGTTCTAGATATTTGGAGGCCCTAGGTAAACTTTATGTTGGAGGCCCCTCACACCCTCTAATTTTCATAATAATCTGAGAAAGTGTTTTTTTGTGGATGCAGTAATTTATTTAAAGCAACACCAAAGAGTTTTTTTACCTTAAAATAACGTTTCCAAAAAAGTTTCAGTCGTTCATCCACTCGAAACAGGGGGAACGGCACTTTCACATTCGCTTTGCAGCCCTCTATCGGCCAAAACTGCACTAAAGAAGTTTCCAACCGTCGGGTCGCATTCCTGTAGTTTGAGTGAAAACTACAAAAACCTGCTTTACGGCAGACCTACAATCCAATCAGAGCCAGCTATGCTGCAGTATTTATGACAGTGGTAATGGACAATTACGCTTCTAACCTGTAGGGGGAGCAAAGAGCAAAAACTCTTTAGTGTTGCTTTAAAACACCATCTTTTAGGGATAACACAGGATATAGTTTTGCTTTCTCCAAGAGTAAAATTTAAAAGACAACAAAACATTGCAAAAACCCTAACTGTAAAAAACTACAGATGAACACCTAGAAAACTTTTTTTATTTGAGCTGGCCTGGGAATGAAGAGGAATTCCAATCTTACTGAACCAATATACAGTATAAAGTTATCTATTAGACTATGGATATATTCATATGTATTTCAATACCTTTTTATACCTTAAAGGCACACTATGCAGTTATTTTACCTTAATAGAACAGCTTCAAAGTTATTCGGTGGTAAACAAAGTCATAGTAGGGCGAATCATCCTCATGTTGAACTCGGGGAGGATGCCGCTAGCAAATCCAGCAATGCAAGCTTGAGAGGAGCGACCCTGACAAATCTCGCGGGAATCACGACTTGCTTTATGGCAACGACGTTTCACACGTTAGGCTTGTTAGACTTCGAGCGGCTCTGCTAGAACTAACAGACGGATGACGTCAAAGTGCCGCGAGAGCGAGACGAAATTACACTTCGTATGATTTTTCGGATCATTCTCGCGGTACTTTGACGTCATCCGGCTGTTGGTTCTTGCAGCGCCGCATGAAGTCGAACAAGCCTATAAACAATGACTGCACGCTCGAATTTGAGATGTGATGCTTAACGATGGAAAAGTTAAGAAAGCGCGTTCGGAAGAGAGTAGGAAAAGGAAAAGAGAATCTGACCGCGTTAGGAACCGGACAAGAGTCCCACTCGGTCAGGTTTTTTCTCGTTGGCGTGAGCTAAAAGACAGCACTGGATGGGATGCTGATCTGGCGATCTTGTTGATGGACAAGTAAGTAAATCTCTTATTTGTAAACTTGTTTGTGGTCTATGTTGTATGTTGTTGTGCTTGCTTGTAGTTTGTCATGCGATTATCATGACAACAGTTGTCATTATCTCACATAATTATCAGGACATAAACAACCAACTTTAACGGCCAATTAAATAATGCAACGTACACAATTAACTTTGTCATGGCATTTTGTAATGTTTACATTACAATAAAAGAACACAAATGAAATTATAAAGTAGACACACAGACTATAGACTGTTTACTTGTCATTTAGTTGCAATCATGTAAAAACGTTATAAGCCAGCAAACGCGGTAGGCTACTTTATTATTATATGCCTACTCTACACTTGGAATAAACTTCTTATTATCCTATTACCATCATCTGTAGTTTAGTAGACTATGCAGTAGCCTAATACTTGTATGAAATTGTGAAACATTACCTGGTCATTATCTTCGGAGGTGTACAGAGTGGGGGTGGGAAATTACGACAGTTGCAAGTATTCTCCAGCGACTCCAGGACAAAAACGCCGAAAATGCATAGAGCACATTTAAATATCCATACAAATCAGCTGCCACTGGAAGTTAAACAAACAAACTATTAAGCAGAATAATAAAAAAATTCAATAAATATGCATCATGTTTTCATGATTTGAAAACTAAAATAAAGTGTGGAGGACTTACAAGATATACAGACAGTTTTACTTTAGGTTACTCCAGTTTTGTTTGCTGTTTGACTTTAAATACAAACTTTTTTAACTTGACTATTTTGATAGTCAGCTTCTCTCCGCACATGCATTCAAAGTGTCTAAACAGTGTCAGCAAGGCTCAAGTTTGATCTGTCCTGAAATGACGTTGATACACAGAAGTTTATTTTTAAAACACATTATTTCAAAATACCTGCATCATGTGCTGAACTGTCTTTGCATGTCGCTTTTGCTAAGCAGGAATCAAAGGACGTAATGGCCGCTTCCAGCGTCACTTAAAGTCGGTCAGGTGCAGAGATTTAAAAGCTGTTCATCTTCTTTAACTTCATGAGGCGCTGCAAGAGCCGACAGGTGGATTACCTCAAAGCACAGCAAGAGCGAATCAAGAAATCATACAGAGTCGTCTGCTTATCAATCGTTCTCGCGTTACTTTGATGTCATCCCCCTGCGGTTCTTGTGGCAGTGGCACCGCATAAGGTCGAACTCACCTTGCTGTCAGAAGTTATTTGTCAGACTAGCGCACATGGATTTAGCAGTTATGGAGGCCCCCCTCCAAGCTGGCCCTAGGCATTTGCCTACTCTGAATATATACAGTAGGTAGCGCTGGCCCTGAATTTGGCCAAAAACGACTTGTAAACAAATTCAAGTTTATTTTGGCTAGAAGTGGGTTACTCATAGCCGGACCATATCGAGTCAATAGTTAACCTAAATGGTGAAATGATGGCTATTGCGTTCTGGGTTCCATGATTCCCACCTGCCATCCAGCTTTGTCTGCCTAAATTCTGCTATGCATGTATAGGACTACTGAGCCACTCCAGATGTTGCCAACAACAAATTTACTGAAAAAAGACAAAGGCGCAGCCATTGTCTTTTGAGGCAGAAGGGGCCTACAATGCATGCCCTGGTTTCTTGATGTATAAGGGGGAAATGGGGTAGGTGAAATAAGCTATGGCTTCAGGCTAAACCTTTTTCAGTTCATTTGTGATTCATATATTTTAATGTGAAAATAATTATTTATGGTTTCTGGAAAATAAATGAATGAATGAATGAACAAATTAAGTAATTAATTAATTAAAAAATAATTAATGAATCAATCAATCAATGGTGAATGGTGGGTCAGTCAGTCAGTCAGTCAGTGAATGAATCAATCAATGAATCAACGAAAGAATATTAGATTAGATTAGATTCTTTATTGTCCCCAGAGGGATAATTGTTTTCACACAGTCAGGTTGTCCAGGACAGCATACATTACAACTTAATACACCCTTATACAGCAGATGACAAATAAACCCTTATTCCCACTTATACAACAAATAACAAATAAACCCTCTTCCCACACATGACAGATAACAAATAACCCATCCTCACACATATAGTACAGAAAACATTTGGAAAACATAGACATCTAGACAAGAATAAACAACACATTCTCACCCCATGTCGTCAATATTTGACGCACTTGACCATGCGTCAGTGTGTGGCGCGGGGGGTGTACCTTTCGCGTCATTTTTTGACGAACTGGGGACTTCGGTGCTGTTGCGTCCGTTGCATTCTCTTTCCTATTTTCTTGACATTTTCGCGTCGGTTTAGGGTTAGATTACGCGAAATTAAACAGTTGTCACCTGGCGTTGGGGTTACAGTTAGGTATGACAGTTGTCACCTGGCGTTGGGGTTAGAGTTAGGTTTGGGTAGGGATGTCATTATGTAAATCTAACCCTAAACCGACGCGAAAATGGTAAGAAAATAGGAAAGAGAATGCAACGGACGCAACAGTATTGAAGTCCCCAGCTCGTCAAAAAATGACGCGAAAGGTACACCCCCCGCGCCACACACTGACGCATGGCCAAGTGCGTCAAACATTGACGCCATGGGGTGAGAATGGGTTGGAATAAACATGACATGGGCAATATACAGAAATACCAGTGAAATCTACATTTTCTTATTTAGTGCTATGATAGCTGTAGGGACAAAACTTTTTTTGAAATGGGCCTTTTTCCAGTTCAGTACCTTATATCTGTGGCCAGATGGAAGTAAAGTGAAGAATTGGTTAAGGGGGTGGTCCGGGCTGCTAACTATGACACGTGCCAGGCGTGTCATAGCTAGATCATTTATTTCTGACAGGCAAGGGGTGGGGAGGTTGATTATCTTGGATGCTGTGTGTGAGATTTTGAGTAGTCTGTTTTTACTGGTGACAGTAAGCAGGGTGAAGAAACAGGGGGAACAGTACATTAGAATGGGTTGGAAGATGCTTTTATAGAGTAGTAAAAGGAGATGGGGGGCCACAGATAGTGATTTCAATTTGCGGATGACATAAAGCCTTTGCTGTGCACGTTTGTGTGTGGTAATTGCATGTTCATTGAAGTTGCGTTTATTGTCTATGGTGAGTCCAATATATTTGAAACTGTTGACCCGTTCAACTGTTTTTCCTCTGATGAGTGTGCAATTGAGTGTAGGTGGTGTTTTGGATGTGTGTATGACCATTTCCTTTGTTTTGTCAGTGTTTAATTGGAGGTAGTTGTCGGTACACCCATGTGAAAACTGTGTTATTGACTGCTGGTATGCTGTGATGGAATTGTTATCACTGAGTAGGCCTATTATGGCTGTGTCGTCCGCATATTTGTAGTATGTGGTGATAGGGGATGTACTGCTGCAGTCATTTGTGTAGAGGGTATACAGAAATGGACTGAGAACGCAGCCCTGAGGGGCTCCAGTGTTGGTAATAATGTTTGATGATATAGCTGTACCTACTTTAACTGCCTGTGGTCTGTTGCTGAGGAAATTGTATATCCAGTGAATGTATAGTGGAATGATGTCCAGGTGTTGGAGCTTCTTGATGAGCTGGTGCCGCTGGATGGTGTTGAATGCAGAGCTGAAGTCAACGAATAGGACTGCTGCAAAGTTGTTAGGTGTCTGGAGATGGAGTGGAGGAGGCATGCCACTGCATCTTCCGTCCCCCGTTTCAGCCTGTATGCAAACTGGTGGGGGTCCAGTTGTGATCCGACGGTTTGCAGAATAAGTTGAAGCATAATCTTTTCTATGCACTTCATTATTATGGGTGTGAGTGCAACTGGACGAAAGTGGTTGGGCTCTGACGGGCGGGGTTTTTTGGGTATTGGTACAACGATTGAGGTCTTCCAGAGGGTGGGCACAGTAGCTGTTCTGCATGATTCCCAGAAAATGGAGTGAAAAACTGGGGAGAGCTCCATGGCACAGAGCTTTAGCACCCTTGCTGGGATGCCATCCGGCCCTGGTCAATCAAACAGCCAAACAATGAATCAATCAATCAATTAATGAATCAATGAATGAATGAATCAATCAATCAAACAGTCAAACAATGAATGAATGAATGAATCAGTCAATCAGTCATTCAGTCAAACAATCAATGAACGAACAACAAACGAACGAATCAGTCAGTCAATCACTCAGTCAATCAGTCAGCCAATCAGTCAATCAATTAGTCAATCAATCAGTCAAACAATTAATGAATGAATGAACCAACAAACGAATAAGTCAAACAATGAATGAATGAATGAATCAACCAATCAATCAATCAGTCAAACAGTCAATCAATCAGTCATTCAGTCAGTCTAACAATGAATGAATGAATGAATCAATCAATCAATCAATCGATCAATTAATCGATCAATCAATCAATCATTGTGAATGAATCAATGAACCAATCAATCAATTAATTAATCAATGAATCAACAAATGAATGAATCAGTCAAACAATGAATGAATGAATCAGTCAGTCAGTCAGTCAGTCAGTCAGTCAGTCAGTCTGTGTTGTCCTAGATGAGACGCAGTGCTTCGCGTCCAGTCTGCAACCCCCTTAACAGACATCTTATCCATGGTGTTCCAAAATGAAACAGTTTACAGCATCTTTAAGTGCACTAAAAAGCATAAACATTTTGAAAAGATGGTGCTCGCAATGTCAAATAAGTTTATTGTAAGCCCAATGGGCAATTTTTGATGCAGCACAAAATCTGTAAACATCACAGTTATTTGTTTAGATATTACTGTTAAGATTAACGTTACAATAAATAGAAACAAAAGGATATAAATAAATAAACCTTACAGTCAGTACTGCTATATAGCGAAGTGTGACCAGTTGCATTAGCTTATATTAGATATATAGAAACATCATTGTTCCTAGTGTACTTCACTACTATGTAGTTTGTTAAAATGGCTGCAGACCTGCATGGGACAACTAGATTAGCTGAGGTCCTGTTCCACCGCAGTGCTTTCTTGGCACCCATTTTCGACTGGCAGAGGTAATTCCTGGTAGATTTTGTGGCCTTTTGCATACTGGCTATGGGCTGATAGTGATTCTACTAAACCATAAATACCACCTCCATCCCTAGGGCCGAGTGACTGGCAAAGTGGCGGAGAGAAACAAACTTTTCTTTTTTGCATTCTTCTAAGCTCGGCTGCCCCTCGTAAATCAGCGGACGCTATTGCTGTTAATCTTCTTCACTTCGTCACAAGCTAAGATCAATGTTTCGTTTTCTGGGCGAAGGAAAGTAATGAATCATTAGCCTCAGAAAGCTCTGAAGTGTGAATCGTCTCTCGTAAAATAAAGACTGTGTCATACTAAACCCTACAGCTCCTGCCATAAAAGACAACTTTTGAAAATGAATCGGTCGTACGCATGGATGGGTTTTCACCTCGCTGATTCTTGATTTGAAACTTATGAAATGCCGGGTACATGCAGTTATTGTGTTACAGTGTTTCCACAACTTATTTCAGTCACTTTTACAGCAATTCTTTTGCATTATTTCATTTCCTTTCTTCAATTTTCTTTTTAGAAAACCATAATTAGAAAGTCAGATAGTATGCTTCAAATTATGAACGCCAAATAATAGCATAAGCCCAATTACCAATTCGTTTTTTCATTACCTTGCTGGAAAAGGATAAGGGTGGAAAAATGAGAAGAGGAAGGGAGAGAGAGAAAGTGCATAATCAAATCCAAAACTAAACAATGCATCACATCTGGTCATTGTCTTTCAGCTTTGCAATGTCAGAGGTAAGCCAAGAAAAAGAAAGAAATAATGGTGAGTCCATCACCCGTTTATCAAGAGTAAGGTGCATGAAATTGGCTTTTAACCTCGCAGTTAGGAGATTTAATTGGAAATCATGCTTTTGCCAGGGGAGAGGAGGGAGGCAAGGTGTCCATGCAGCATGATTAATGACTTTTGGGACATGAGATTTTGAGCTAATGAGAGGCATGGGGAGGGGTCTGGGATCAGCGAACTAGCCAATCAGGACTGCCGGACACAAGGACCAGAGGAAGATTTACACTATTGAATGAACATATTAAAGATGTATGATGTATAAAAACATTAGTAGTAAAATGTACTCATGTGGAACGAAGCAACAGATGCTACAATGACTAAATTTACATTGTCAACCAATTTTGCATTTCAACAGCAAAACGTATTGAATATCATTTTACAATCTGATATGAATACCTGTGCGTGTGTGCTTTTGTAAAATGATGTGTTAGTTTTTTAATGTGTTGTTTTGTTCTGTGCATTAAAGGGACACACCACTTTTTTGAAAATATTCTCATTTTTCAGCTCCTATAGAATTAAACATTTGATTTTTACCGTTTTGGAATCCATTCAGCTGAACTCCGGGTCTGGCGCTTCCACTTTTAGCATAGCTTAGCATTATCAATTGAATCTGATTAGACCATCTCAAAAATGACTAAAGAGTTTTGATATTTTTCCTATTTGAAACTTGACTCTTCCGTGGTTAAATTGTGTACTAAAAACAACGAGAAAAAATTGTATTATGCAGTGCCCAAAAATAGTCCCCTGCCATTGAAAGATACAAGGGACTACTTTCGGGCGCTGCGTAATATCATTGCGCCTCCTGCAGCCATGTTACATCAGCAAAGTCCTTGATTATTACACCAGAATGAGAGTATAGTTCCTAGACATATCTGCCTAGAAAATCACAACTTTTAATTTTTTGTCGATCTTAGTACACAATACAGAAGAGTCAAGTTTTAAATAGGAAAAATGTTGAAAATTTTTTTTAGCGCAATGTTAATGGTCTAATCAGATTCAATGGATTATGCTAAGCTATGCTAAAAGTGGTAGCGCCAGACCGGAAATCAGGATTCCAAAACTATAAATATAAATTATTTAACTCTAGGGGAGCTGGAAAATTAGCATTTTTTTTTTAAAGTGGAGTGTCCCTTTAAGCTTTGCAATGTAATAGCAGTATATGAGCTTTGGGCTTCTGGTCTTATTTTTGTTATGAGAGAAGTTCACTCCACAGTTATTTCCTCATCACACTCAATGGTATCACGTACCCATGTGACCGGTGGGTTGCTGGACTGGATCGTGAGACAACAGATGCCACAGCGAGTCTTGTGCCTGTGGAGGAATCACCTCCGGACCATTGCAACCCAAAACAGATGGACAGACAGAGGGAGCGAAAGAGGGTAAACGTGAAGAGCAGTCCACACAGCTTGTTTCAATATGGCATGTCAACAGCCCGGCTGCGCTTGGAGAGATATGACAGTGTACAAGTGCCCGAGTCAATGCCAAAAAAGGCCAAAAAATAAAGACTGTGTGCTGGTCCTTTAAATCTTTAGGTGTAGACTTTCAAAGTACTAAACAAGAGCGAGATAACCAGCCTGCATAAACCCCGCTAGTCTGTTATGTTTCTGGTTTACATAAAATCATCCTACATAAAATGTAGCCGGTTTTTAGAGACGTTTATGGAAGCTGGCTCCAGCACAGGCACCATTCAAGGGAAAATGGGTTCTTGTCAACCTATACATTTGAGCCAAAATAGTCCCCTTGTACCCAGGTCGGTAACACGAGTATATTCTCTCTTTACAAATGACCTCGCCGTGTCAATATAAGTTAAAGTAAATCTACACACATCCAGCTTTTAAATTTCGGCAGCATATAAATCAGGCCCTTTCCACAACATATAAAAGGTGCATTTTAAATGGAGAAGTGTAATTTCCAAGCAGCAGATGAGATTCGGAAATATAAATGATGTGCTGACTGTACAAGTGTGTTGGGGTAATTCCACCTGTCGACTCAATCAGCATATAAATTCCTGCCATGCACCATTTGGCTGATAATTTATTTCACTCTTCATGCATACGCGCATCTGGGGTCCAACGTTGTAAATATTTCATATCGTCATTTAATGTTAACTTGTACAACATGACACTTGAGTGCCTCTTACTAAATGTTTGCCCGTAAATAAAAAAAAATCTCCTGAGAAACGTTTTTCCTTCAGTGGTTGCTGACACAGTCATCCAACACGCACTTACTGATGTAAACTCTGGCCCTGCAAATGCAAATAATCCCATAAGTTAAATTAAAGAGACATTTAGGCATATCACAGTTAATCTTGATATGTAAACAAAATAATAAACAGTATCAGGAAAGATAATAGAATACATACAATTATATGTATAAATAAACATCTATTCACAAAATCACATGGCAGATGAATTTGCATTAAACAATTACTGCATGTTATTTGTCTAATTTATTTGATTAAAAAGAAATCGAGCGGCTTCCACTTTGTTGCTTTGTCGTTTTGAAAAGTATCACCTACATACAAAAATAAATGTTATTTTTAGGTAAATAATGACACATTGTTTGGGCTGTCAAATGATTATACACTGATTAAAAAAATAAACATTAATGGCATTAATAAAAACACTTACTTTGTCATATTAAGAACAGTGCCATTGCTGCTGTCATCCTTGGGACGTCGTCACTGAACTTTTTTGACAGCGATCAGCTGTAAAATGTTTTGTTCCTGCTTAAGTCTCATTGGCTTTGAGTAAAATAATGTGTTAGCATGACAAAAGCTTGATGCTGTCGAGTGAGAACAAGCAACAGCCGGCATTTTTCCTTATCCGAGTGCCTCTCGCGTAAATTATTAAATTTTGATGGCTTACGTTTCTTCTCCGCCACAGAAAACCACCAATGCCATCAAAAGTATTATTTTGTTTTGTTTGTTTTTTGATCACGAAGTACAAAGTAGATGAGGATAACTAGGAGTCTGTGTGTATTCAAAG
This sequence comes from Misgurnus anguillicaudatus, assembly GCF_027580225.2. NCBI lineage: Eukaryota > Metazoa > Chordata > Actinopteri > Cypriniformes > Cobitidae > Misgurnus > Misgurnus anguillicaudatus. Next base: position 9,773,603 of record NC_073351.2, read on the forward strand.
CGCCGCCATTGTTGTTTACAGTGCGTGGAATGCTGCGCTGTGATTGGTTAAGCGGATTTATTGCATTCTGCAGAAAAGGAGGACTGGCATTTGTCGCGGTTTGAAAAAAAATGGGAGAAGAGATGACAGAATAACACAGCGGATACCGGATTTTGCGTAAAATGGAGAATTGACTTAATGACTTAATAATGCGTTAACGTAAATTAATTTTTACGATAGTAATTTTATTAGCGTGCGTTTAACGCAATGTGCAATTTCTGTTTGACCCTAGGCCTAGCACAGTATTAGATAAATTTGGACGCAGCCTTACAGTAAATAGTTATCAAACGTCTAAAATTATCTTTATTTGTATGTGCCCTCAAACACAAAATGGGACATGACACAACCAATCCACAGAAAAAAATCGCATCAAATGCTAAAACTTCAGTGGTCTAAAATTTCACTTGGGCAGCCGCAGAGAAATAGAGGAGTTACACACACCTGTTCCCACAACCAGCTCATTTATGTCAAAGCTGTTGTGTCCCTGCGGGGACTGAGGACGTGTCCTTGTGCTGATGCCAAATGTAAGTGTTTGTTTTATATACAGGTGCTATAAAAGCCACTGTGAATGAGAGCAGTAGGGTAGCCTGTGATTTTGATATAAATACCTGACCCTTCCCTCCTCTTCACTTTCTAATTATATTAGGATTAATTGTCTGGCACCACGAGGGACCGGAGCTGTGGGTATTACTGTGTTAATACGGAAAACTTTGTCGGGGAGTCCCTGCACAAGTGGCCGACGACCCAATAATGAGACCGGCTACAAGGTGCGACAACTTTAGGTGGGTGTAAACAGCATGCTGAGTCAAAAAAGAGCCTTTGATAGTGCCACTTTAACAAAGGGCGTCGGATTAAAGAGCCGCTTTACCCACTTAGCCATGTGTGATCCTGGCATTGAAGTTTGCACCCGCTGGTCTGCCTTCAATCGCTATCGACCTTCCAGAAGCTCAGGCCATATTGCCTGAGGCACTTTTGTATGCACCACAGTCCCACGGAGACCAGTTTTTCATCATAAATTATGATCACCTATATTGCCCCAAATTAATCTTTGGGTAACTTGGGGTGTTTTATCATGATCGCTGTTTAAATCACTCTGTAATGACTGTGTCACTGCGTTCGACAATGTTACAGCATTAAACAGGCATCGGTTAGCTTGTCAAGTCTGTGCTGTCTCTATCCCGCAGTCTACTTCAGGCCAAGCTCTGCTTTTCTCTGAAACATAACTTAGCTTTCTCTCTGATGCAACTTTTGAAATGACTTTGTTAGGCTGCAGGATACAATTTCAAGTCCAACCGCTGATCTTCAAATTTGTGCATTGTTAAAGCCATGTACTGTACCACCTACAATGCATTCAAGTATGCAATAACAGGCACCCCAGAATAGTGAATCTTCCCTTCATCAAGTAAACTGTAAAATATGTTGAAAGAACTTTCTGCATAATATTTGCCCAAAAATAGTGCTCAATACTACTGAAGGGCACATGCCGTGTCCCAGCAGACCTTCAGTTGACGCCCGTCTGGAGGTCTCGCGGCGTGAATGAGGCGTTTGGCGCAGCCTGGTAGACGCTATTGCGCCACATTCGAATTGAGCATCTGACGCGGTACACGTGGTATGCATGAATGGTGCTTTTTGTGCATTTGCGGCTGACGCCCGAGTTGAAAAGTTTGAACTTTGGCGGATTTTTGCGCCGCATTAACCAATCAGGAGCCTGCTTGCTGCTGTGGCGGCAGCCCCACCCGGAATCACTCATTCAACATGAAGGAACGCTTGATATTGGCCGTGAGCAGTCACCTGGAGCTATACGACACAAGTTCTTATTTCTATAGAGACAGGAATAAAAAGGACCTCGCTTAGAAGAGTGTCAGTAAGGACATTGGGCAACCTGGTAAGTTGTAAATACACATTTTACTTTTGAGTCACGTGACGTTTATCGACCCGCACCGTTTATTTTCCCCCTATAGCAGTGCTTCTCAATTATTTTCTGTCACGCCCCCCCAAGGAAGAAGTCAACATTTCGCGCCCCCCAACTCTCCGCCGCGACTGTAAATAGAATAATTTGTCTATAAAATGACACATCTGCAAAGCATTGTATCCTTAACATTAACATTAAAGAAAACACAAAAAAGAAATATCAATCAACTTACAACAAAGAATAACTTTATTAACATTGTTTTTTAGTCTGTAACCGAAAAGACTTAAAATGCATCAATTTGCCTGAAATAAAAAAAATCAATCCTTATTTACTGTAAATGTTTTGACCATTTGATACTGAAAAATTAAATTAAATATAATCAATAAATAATAATAAAAAACTCAAGCAGCTTATCAGCATGTTTGGGGTGTAATGTCTTTAAGTGACGGTGCAAAAAAAATCACTTCCTGAAAAAGTATTTTCCCCGGGGTCTCACCCCCCCTGGGGGTCCCGCCCCACTATTTGAGAAGCACTGCCCTATAGTAAGGTGACCAAATACAAACCGGTAACTCTCTCGATAAATACACAATCAACATCAGGCATATTGCAAACAGACAACCGCATAGCACTTGCCCCACCCTTAAGAAACGGACGTCACATCCTTGCTTTTTCCATGCATCTACTTCGCTCTAGACGCGCGAATGCATTCAAACTGTTCAAGCGGCAAACTAGGTGCGATAGACGTGATTTTGACGCCTCAAACGCGATTGGTGTAAAAGCAGCATTATAGTTCTTCATGGGACGTACACCATAGCATTTACACCATAGGCTACGCATCAGTTTTATTCATACTTCTGCAACGTTGTTCGCGTGGATGTCCAATTTGTAGGCAATGTCCACACCGGGCATGTCCGGTGTGTATACACTGCATCAATGCAAAGGCAAAAGAAACAGCTTCTTGTGTAAGATCTTGGTAAGGAGTTAAATAGACAGTGACTTTTGTTGCAGCTTGAGTTAAATATCACTCCTCAACTTGGCCCATCTTTGTTTTTACCATTGCAAGCAGAAATGAGCAAATGGAAAGCAGATTTTGACCTAGGTTCTAATAAATTAATCATAGCGCTTGCAGCGCGCATTACATTTTTGGAGAGGTGAGTGTCAGGCAACGCAGAGCTACGCACAGCTTATGGGGTAGGTATGCGGGCTATAAATCACGCTTATGTCTAAACTCTCTTAACTTAGGAAATTATTAAATCTTGTATGCAGTTGAAATTTGCTGTATGATCACAGTTTCAGACTCACAGCTGTATTGTAGAAATGTCTTTATACTGTAAGTTATTTGAAAAAAAAGCAATAAACTTAAGTGACGTCCTGTATTAATTTTTTTCTTGAAATAAAACTGCATCCCGCATCTGATTTCTCTCTGTGAGAAGCACTGTTTAAGATTGAACACACTGCATGCAGAGGTGATGCAGGCTCACGCAGCAGGAGCTGAACTAACGCAGCACTGCTGTTATTGTTTAGCCGCAGTCTACTACTTCTCCTGCGCTGCTAACACCCAATTAAAGTGGCAGTCCATTGTTCATGCTCAAAATGCTCAAGGATTGACAAGAAAAATGTAGCAATTTTGCCATTGACTTTTGAGAGTTTTAATTGAGGACAAATCAAAACAAAAGGATTTTTTGCCCAAGCCATGCTTGTACATGAAACATTAAAGTTCACCCAAAAATGTAATAAACAAAGAGTAGAGCTGCAAACGGTCATGTATGCATTGTGTGAAACCGAACTTAGTAGTTATGTGTCTGAAACTGACTAATGTAGCATCTACTTACATATATATCTATGATCCAAGGTGGTGCAAAAGATTGGAGACAAGGGTGTAGAGATACATTGATCAGTTTTAAAGCATAAAGAAATTACTGTGACAGCTAAAACTTTTATATATGCGATTATGATGCTCCAAGACAAGTTTAAAAGCTCACATAACACACGCTGTTTCTGCATTTCTGATGTTAATCTGGAGTACCTATAGAGTAGTATTACATCCTTTATATCTCTGAAGAGTCTTTAGTTTAATCAGATTTATAAAAGAAAGATTAGCTTTACAGATTATTTCCGATAACGTACAAAAAAATGAAGAAGGAGGAGTTACTACTGCGGGTGGAGCGAGTACGAGTCATTCAACAATACAACACTGTTTAACTTATGATTCACTACATGTTCATGTCATTTATATAATATGAACGCGCCTATTTCCAACATAACACAGAAGTCTTACTTACCGCATGCAACTCATGACCCAGTTGGGACTTTTTAATGAAATCCAGCGCATCAAACACACACGTAAAACTCTGCTGCTACCCCGATAATAAACTACATCCATTGTTTTCATAAGGCTGACTTTCTTCACCTTACATCCAAAAACACACTTCTTCTTTCGTGCCATTGTTGAGTTTTTAAATTAAACAAAGCTGTGTCGCGTGATGTGATGTTTAAGTTCTAGCGTCTCCCGCCAATTAACGGGTGATTTAAATTCGGTTTCCAGGGGAGGTGCCCATATAAAGAAGTGATACGTATAGAAACCCCTGAAACGTCAGCTGGACCCATAAACAAAAAACGTTCCCAAACTTGTACAAACCCTAGAGAAGTGCATTCGGCACAGAAATACTCTGTAACACGCCCAACTGCTTTTTTGACACTTTGCCTACGTTTAACATGAGAAAACAACTCTATAACTGTGTTAATAAGTCAGAATGCGTTTGAACCACCCATTTAAAACCAATATTATGGAAGTATTGTGATAAATGATGAAAAAGATATTTTGGTAAATAATGGTAAGCACACAGTTGACGATACTCATTAAATTTCATCGTATTTGTTTTTCCTACTATGGAAGTCAATGGACACAATCAGCTGTGTGCTTATCATCATTTATCAAAATATCTTCTTTTGTGTTCATCAGAAAAAGAAATTCATACAGGTTTAAAACAACATGATGATGAGAAAATGAGGACAGAATTTTCATTTTTGGGTGAACTGTCCCTTTAAAGTCTTAATAGCACATATAAAGGTTTTATCTGTCACAGTCATTTCTTCATGCTTTAAAACTGCTTCAATGTATCTCTACATCCTTGCCTCATTTAGTATACATGGATTTATGAATATGCAAATTAGCCCCCTACTCAATAGCACAGCTCGGACCATAGATATGTATATGCGAATTAGTCCCCACCTCCAATCTTTACCACCAACTCGGCCCACTGATATATATATATATATATATATATATATATATATATATATATATATATATATATATATATATATATATATATATATATATATATATATATATATATATATATATTAGGGCTGTCAATAGATTAAAAAAATTAATCTAGATTAATCGCATGATTTCATGAGTTAACTGCGATTAATCGCAAATTAATCGCACATTTTTATCCATTCTAAATTTACCCTAATTTAACACTTTTCAGGTTTTTAATATTCTAATCATATATACATATATAGATGCTTTATGCAAATGTATGTTAACAACAGCCTGTTTACATTTTAACAGAATCACCAGCCATTGTTTTGTATATGAATTTTCCTTTCAGAAGATTTTTCTTTCTCCATTTTTGTTTGCTGCTGCATCATTTGTGACCTGTGCTGGCAAGTTGAGTCGGAATTAGCAAATTTAAAAAAAAAAAATAGTTGTTCATATTTTGACATTCTCTATTAAAACATAGAACAATGCATGATTTGTTGAAATATAACAAATAATGACAGAACTACACGTGTTTGAAGTTGAAAGAGTCAAACTACCACAAAAATGTCCACATCCATACATTAAATTACCACATCAATACCTTAAAATCACTGGTAAAACTAATAGATTTAGCACACACAAAGCAAAAACATCATCAATGTATGTTCAACTTTTTTCCTTTTGTTTGATTGACATTGAGACAGACTGCTTAAAATCTAAGTGATCTAATATAATGTTACACATCAGATATTTTTACCCAACAGTTAACCAAACATTTACTTAAAACATAACAGATTATAGATCCTACCTGCGTGAATTCTTATCAAAACAGATATTTGTAAAACTGTAATTTTGTGTAGATGTCTATATATCCGGGTCGCGCACTCGCGCGTCTGTGTGCACGCGCTTCAGATGTCAGTCAGCCGTGAGGAGATCGCTTTTGAGTCTTGTCGCTCTTAATAACTCTTTAACATTAATCAGGTACCGAACTTTATCTCTCTTAATTACTATTTTAACATCAAGCAAGTCCTGCAGTCTATTTTATAAGTCATGCATAAAAGCGAAACCAAAATGAATTGAGACGCATTTTTGTATTAGATTAAGCATTAGGAGGACGGGAACGTTACACCTCTCAGACGTATTAAAGATCATATCAGATGTCCAACGAGCATTTAGAGCATTGGATTTGGTAGACGATTTGCTTAATGTTCTTATTTCTATGAAAACCTTTTACTCATTTAGAGAGAGTCACATTTGTCTGCGTCTCTGTTCATTCAACTATGGGCTGGACCAAGGGTCAAACAGAAATTGCGTGTTGCGTTAATCTCCGTTAATAAAATTAGTGGCGTTAAAATGAATTTGCGTTAACGCGTTATTAACGCGTTAATTTTGACAGCCCTAATATATATATATATATATATATATATATATATATATATATATATATGTACAGTACATAGATGCATAACTGCTAAGTTTGAATTTACACAATGCATACATGAACTGCGCATTTGCAGCACTAATCTTTTAGCACTGATGTTAACAGATTCTAGCACTCATGCTGCATGTGTGAGCAGCACAGAAACAGAGCTGAACCAGCAGTGCTGTGATCATTTCAGCAACGAGTCTATGTGGCATTCATACATAATATCTGTAATAACTCAAACTACTGATTCACACATTCATGTGTTGATGTGATTGCTTGGATGTTTGTGACGTTGGAAACCAAGGTGAAATTCAAACCGTCTCCAATTTTATGGAGAAAATGGTGTTGAATGATGAATTTGCCCATGGCTTGTCTTAAAACATATTAAAAACACCACATAGACATATAAACAACAATAAAAACATGATTTTCCCCAGAGTGGGATTACAGATATATTAAAGAAGGGTAAATGCGCCATACTTTTTCCAGTTTGGCTCACTGTATGTAAAACTCCACCTTTATGCCAGGGACATTTGTCAGCACCTGTCAGTCATATCTTTTATAACTATATCTAAAAGCCTATATGATAATTGGATTTTGCTTTCATCTTTGTTATGAGAGCACTATTGGATTGCGGACTGCAGTACCAGGAGCCGCATAAAGGCTTATGAAAGGCTTTTGATTTGATAGCTCTGAGCTTCTGTTTATGTCTTGATTGGGCTTTGTATTAAAATGTTGTCAAGAGCCTAAGTCACGCATGGCTGGTGCCAAGAAGAACTCATCCCTAAACTATGAATCAGTGCAGCTGTAATTACACTGACAATCAACAATCTCTTGAAAGAGCGCCTTAAAAAAATATTCGAGTGTCTTTTACTATGTGAACCCGGCTTCATTAAAATATTGTGTTTGATGAATACTCTGAAACACAAACTCTGAACGGCAAAGTGCTAATGATTAACAGCGTTTACAGGAGAGCCACATTATAAATCACTCAGTAAGTTATTTAGAGGATAGACTGAACTATAAACACCAACAAGAATACAAAGTTGAAGAGAAAGTGTAGGTTGATCTGATTCTGGAGTTCAGCTTACTGTTTGGTATGCAACAAGGTTATGGTACATTAGCTAGACCATCGCCACACCAGCACGAACCAATATAAACCACAAAGATAAGGAATTATGCTGGGATATAAACTGTTCATCTTTTAAAACTTTACTTTTAAAGGAAAGTGGTAATTGTGTTTTCAGAGGATTATGGAGAAAAGATTTGGGCATTGAAAGTGGTACCAGGAAGTCATAAAGCAGTAGAAGCCTCAGGCTAGTATTACTCTCCCACCCTTCTTCTTCCACAGGTTAGTGCTTTAAAACAGATTTGAGCTGTCCCATGTTGACACCTCATGGTTTTATTCTCAGGTAATAGGATGCCTGGGGACGGCCAAAGAAAGGGGAATAGAGGTGGGCTGAAAAAAAACGAGAGGGCAAGAGAGAGGAAGGAAAGTTAGCAAGGACCTCTTTAACAAATTGATGTACTTACAGTTATACCTGTGGGCACCCAAGTCACCTCTACATGATCAAAGCACCGGTTACCCTTTAAGTCCAGATGGTCAAAACATTGTAAACCAGGTAAGAAGCTTCAAACGCAATCAGTCTGAGGCAGTGGCGAGGCCAGAAATTAAACCGAGTGGACCTTGGTGAAATAGGGTGGACCTCAATACCTACTCCCAAATTACATTATTTTACAATATAGTAGTGGTTAAATGGATTACAGTTACATTAAAGCAGTTGTAAAATATCAATAAACACACACCTGTGCACTTCAATAATTGCACAGTCCCTCCAGAAAAACGCAATTATGCGATCGCATAATTTAATGCATAATTAGCCAAAGTCCACATATTTATGCGGGGGACGCATGTTTTCAAATACGCCGCACTTTCACAGCATAAACTGCAGATTTCTGTGCACAAAATATGCGGGGCTGTCATGATTTCATAATCCCTGCATTTTCGCAGCAAAAAAAATCACATATCATCGCTGCCCGATGAAACTCACGTATGTCCAAAATGGTTACTTTTCAGGAAGTGAAAAAAAAACACTGTATTTCAAAAGCAGTTAAAGATAGCGTTGTCATACTTGGTATGGCATCTTTACATGTAACCATATTCTTGCCAGTGTAATGATATAATCCACATTTGACCAAAATTGAGTTTAAATGGACATACGTGCATATTTTACAGTAACGGTGGTCGATACGCGTTCTTCCGATCATTAATTAGAATGGCCAAGTCGCGTTTCATATTGACAGATAAATACGCTCAGTTTATTAAATAGCCTACGTCTTAGTTTATTAAATACGCTTAGTTTATTTAATATTAATTATAAATTTATTAAATGTTTCTTGCAAACTATGAAGGAACAATGAATCAATACACTGACATGGTAATGCTAGACAGATACTTTGTTTGCACAGTCCTACCGTAATTTTGTCACTCCTAGACGTACGTCTGGCGTCAGGGGGGAAACGTTTACCTCGATGAAGGACAGTCATTGTCTCACCAGGCTATGTTTTGTTCAGCTATCCAGTGCTGAGCTTCGATGAAACTTCACGAGATCGGCGAGACTCTTCCACAGGGCGGGAGATACACGGTGTGATTGACAGCTTTGACACCAAATGGATATACGTGAAAATCAGATGACATGATTTCACAACTTTTCATTGGCCATTTAGATATGTGAAGCGTACTGTATACGGAAATGAACCTGGACATTCAATCTGTAGAAAAATCTAAAAATCTGCAAAATGGACATACGTGGTTTTCATCGGACAGCGACAATATATTTTAACAGAAAGTTAATTTACTTTACACAAGTGCAGCAATGTCCCCTGTTGCCATGGGAAAATTATGAAGAGACGTGATTGATTATGTGACGTGAACAGCATCGAAACTGCAATTGCAATTTTTGCAAGTTCCCGCAATTTTTGCAAGTTAACTCTGAACGCACATCTGCATCTTTTATACTAACGCTGCAAATATAGATGTTTGGCAACCAACCTCCTGTTAGGACCAAAAAGTTAATTACTTGCCAGAATAATTGTTTACTTCGATTTTATGGATAATAAATGCAACTATATTGAACATATTATGCCTTAAAGCTTTGTTATTCCATATAGGCTTACACATTTCCACCCATTACATTTACGAATTTGGCAGATGTTTTTATCCAAAACAACTTTTTTCACATTTTTCTTTGGGTTTGAACCCATAACCTTTTGTACAATTAACTCTGCCACTGAGCTATGCAATAGCACACCAGTGCCAACAAAAATCAGTCTGTATTATTAATGATTCAACCACTGATCCAAAAAGTCTTTTTCCAAACGTATTTTTACTGAAACTCGTTGGTTTGTGTGTTCTCAAGCACGTCTACATCAACACCCCTGTGGGCATGGTGGTAATTTAGGATATGTTTCAACTTAAATTTGGAAGCGGTGACTGTTTCCATATGAAGTTTTTCCAAATGAATGGTTTTAATGACTAAAGTGAAAATGAGGCATAAACTGGTTTCTCTTGTCTTGTCAGAGCCTAGCATTTCCAAAGAAGATGATTGGAAAAGTCTAGTGTGGGAACAAAAATATAACCAACTTATTCCCTTATGAATTTGAAAAAATGCTAACAACTAGAAAGATTTAAATTCGACATGGACAGACTGCATTATTCATTGCATTTAACTACAGAGATAACCCATTACCTAACACACGTTAGCTGTGAATGTTTATGTTTTTTTCTTTCAGCAAGTGTTTTTTCCTCACATTGTCCATGCAGAAGTTGTTACTTTGGTTGACTTCTGTATCTCTGAATGGTGATGCTTTTCTCATAAATGACTGCTGAATAATTCATGGGTTCAAATTATGTTGGTAAATGATTTTATACGACGGGGAAAGATTTATCTTCGGCACCGTGGCTAGTGAGGAGGAAAGCTAAGGTGTGTATTATTCTAAAATAATGGCTGAAAATGGGAGCCTGGCTGCCACAACGGGTCGCATTTCGTATTCATAGGCATAAGTAGAGAGACGATCGGGGTTCAGATGACTCCTATCTGTACACAACACATTTAGCCGTTTTTGCTACTTCGAGTCAATTTTTCCCCTTTCACATCTTCTCCGCTCTTCCATGTTAATTTCAGTCTCGCTGTTTTTAGTTATGTCACTTGAAAATAAAACTCAATAAAGATTAGATATGAAGTGGTGTCGGAGTGACAGAATGCAACATTAAAGTGACCCGCTTTGCTTAGCGAGGGAGGGAGTTTTATCTTCACAATATCAGTGAAGTAATGGTTTGACGGAGCCTGTAGAGAAAGATGGGTTTTATTGGGTATCACAGATAGATAGAAAAGACTTATTTTTGTGTGGATATTCTGAGGGCATCACAGTATGGGAGTCATTCACTGTCAGGCGGAGATGACTGGAAGAATTTATACGGTTCATTCGACGGGCCCTCGAAACAGTTTGGGAATTTCATAAAGATCAAGTCACTCAACCAGAATCATGATCTCTTAAATAACTAAACATTTTGAGGTTTAGGCCGGGGACATTCGTGTGTACGCAGACTAAGCTACTGTAGTCTTTCAACATTCATCCTGCAACATGCGTGTTTACATTATCATGGTAACCAAGTGAGTATTGAATCCTCCATGCCCGTGAATTATTTGCTAATGGGCATTAAGTGTAATTTTTTTCTGAATCAATCAATTAAACAACAGTTTAAAGGTCATCATGATAATGCAGAATCAACATATGAATGCACACGGTCCTAATCTCTCTACTGAGCTGTGACGTCATAGACAGCAGACAGGGAAATAATTTCATGCCATAAGCCACGGCATTTTAAACCATTTTAACTCACTATATAGCCTAAAATAATGAGATCTGTCCTTGTAGCTCAGTTGGTATAGATGTGCATTAGTAGCTCATCATAGATTGCAATTGAAGAGATCCTATCTATGTGGGAAGACATTCAGTACTTTAATAAAGTTGTTTGTGAAAACAAGCAGCAATGTCGTCAGGGGCATAGCAACCATTATAGCTGAAGGGGACGCGTTCACTCTCCAGACAAGTTCTGTTAACCGGTCGCTTCGACACTGACCTGAATGAACCTAGAAGCATTAAACTTCATTTACCTGTTTTTCATCAAAGCTCCTCGCTTAGATGAAACCTTGAATGTTAGTAAAACAAAGTGTAATGCTGCAGTACATTGAAGAAGACACAAGAGATATTAAATGAGGAAGATGCTTGAGAACACTGAATAATCTGCTTTTGTGAGGAAACAGCTTATTACTTAATAAATTAATATCCACTATTAATGTCTGCTAACCTTCAACGTGTAAATCATAATTTCTGAATTAGCTATAATTTTAGGTGTTTGCAATGAAGAATGGCAGTTTATAAGGAAAAAGCAAAGTCAGTTTTGTGAAATAATGAATTTTATAGCATTCTCTATTCAGTTATGGCATACACTGTTAGACTTACTGTAACTGTAATTTCTACAGTTACTTACCACAAAATGCCCAGCAAAATACCATCATTTTCTTTTCCAGTTCATTACTGTAAAATGCATTTCATTATGGGTATTAACATTTAATTTACAGTGATTTGTATGTTTTAAATTTGCGGTAGACTGCTGTAAAACCACAGCAATAGTACTACTGTAGTTGAATAAAACAAACATAATTTGACAACTTCGACTCTGCGTGCAGGATTTTAAAATATCTCCTCTTCTTTCATCTTTCAGCTTCGTATTGCTTGTGCACTTACAATATCTCTACCACAGCGAAATAGAAATAGTGACATTTAACAAACAAAAGAAAAACATAATGCAATCTTAATTAGTCTTAAAACATGACAGTAAATGTCTGCAGGTGCGTCTTATTAGTCCTCTTATCTGTTTCCTGTCTCTCTCTCAGCACTTGGTAATTATATAAACAAAACAAGCAGGGCAGAGCCATATAGCATCAACACATGATAGACTGATGAAATATGCTTTAGTAGGATTGGGAAATGCGTAATGTTTACTCTATTGGTGCATGGGGAAAAGCCAGAAAGATTACAGAGTGAGTAAATTTTGTAACTAAAATACAACACACAATCATTAAAGTGCTCATAATTGTGTGACACATTAATTTCTTTTATTACAAAAAGTTTTGGTAATGCTTTTTTAAACAGTGTGATGATACAAAGTACTTACTAATTAAGTAATTAACTTACCTTTTCAACCCAATAGGTAATATCAAGACCCACCATTTAAAAAAAATAGAAATACACTCTAAAAACAAACGTTGCTAAATAGCACTAAAAGTGGTTCACTGGGGAACCATTTTAAGTGCCATATAGCACCTGTGTAGCAGCTTTGTAGAACCATAATGTGCTATATCACCCTGGTATGGTTCTTCATATGTGCTTTATAGGTGCTATATAGCACTAAAATGGTTCCCCTATGACTGTCAATGTGTTGCAATGGAATAAATACAAGGGCAAATCATTCTTTATCATTTACCAGTCAAATTTGTAACTGAGACAAGATGATTTTTACGGAAGCTGAGAGAGGAAATTTATTTTTGCTTGCTTGTGTTCTCATGATCTCAACATAACAAAAGTTGTATTCTTGAGATGTGATTAAAGCTTACGTGTACTCGATAGAACGTGTTGTTTTGTTTGTAAACAGCAAAAGCATATTTTGCTAAATTAGCATGGATGAACAAATGAGATTTTACTTGGATCAGATATTCGCTCAAGCTGAAATAGATTTTCAATATTTACAATTTTACAGTGGTGAATTTAGGGACCATCTTTAAGTTACTCAATAATACACGTTTCTACTTTTAACAGCATTTAAATAGAATGACTGAAAGTCAACAAACAGTCACAAAACCAACGTGTTTATGTGGTTGTCAGCTACAATGCACACTTTTTAGATTTTTTATATTTATTTAAATAAACTGTTAAATACTATTGAAGATAGAAACGTGTACAGTATTACTTTAAAGACGTTCCCTAAATTCACAAACATGAACCGTCCAACTTTATTTATTAAGTCTATTGGCTACACATTAGCTACACATGTGGTAAAGGCAAAGACCCCAACTCATATGCATTTGTAGTCCACTTCAAAATACACTAAATATTATGGACAGGAAATTACATTATGACATTTGGATTATCATGTCAGGATAAGGAAAAAACACCATTTGTTATCTCGAGATCACAAGAAATTAAGTCGTTATCTCGAGATAACAAAGTTGTTTTCTCGTGATCACGACTTAATTTCTCATTATCTTGAGATAACCAAAGTAAAAAAAAAACAAGCAAGCAAAAATAATAATAATGCATATCCTCTTTCGGCTTCCGTAGATTTCCCTTAATGACAAAAAAAGGATTTTAATAATATGCTTATGCAGTGCCCCCCGAACCACTAGGGGGCCAGCTTTCTCTTAATTTTATGTGTTTCTGCACAGAACGTTTGGTGAGTGACATTAAGCCTGATTTATAGTTGTGAGTAAGTTCTAAGTAGATACGGCATAGGCTATACGTAGCCTGTGCGTAGCCTGACGTGCACCTCGCAAAAATTTTTACAGCGCGTCAGTTCTAAGCGGACCGCAAGTGCTGTGATTGGTCCACCAGAACCCCTCCCGTCAGGTAAAAAAAACTCTGTCATAGGTATTCCATTTGCGACGGTGAAAACAAAGAATGGCCAAGTTGAGGAGTGATTTAACTCAAACTGCAACAAAAGTCGCTGTTTATTTACTTCCATCATTGCTGGTCTTCTCAAATCATACACAACAGAAGTTGCTGTTTCTTCATCATTTGTCGGTTTAACTTGCCAAGCTTGTTCTTCTCTGACGGTCGCGCTGCTATTGTGGTTACACACGTGAATACTGCCTACCAGCGGTCTGCGCGTGTGTTTGCACGTCGACGCGGACAGCGACGAAAAGTATCAATGAAAACTGACACGGAACCTACACGCAACTATAACGAACCCTTTACTTTGGCGCGAGAGCAATTTGAGAGCATAACAAGCAGTCTGATCTCACTGTAATTTGATGTAGTGATGGTAGAAACAAAGCTTTTAGAAGCTTCAAATCAATTGAACCAATTGCTTCGCAAATCTGTTCAGTTTTTCGAAGCGTTCGAAACACCATACATGCTGGCAACACCTGCTGGTCAAAATAGTGTAAAAGCAGCAAGAGCTGTCCAAACATTTTACAAGATTATAAAGCAAGATTGTTCTAAAAATATGTTTTTAAGAAAAATGTATTATTAAATTTAATTAAGACATACTTAAAAGTGTATTTAAGTACATACTTAAAACGAACTCCCTTTTTTATTATGCACATTTTTGTCATTAAATCTGTCTATAAACAAAAAGTAGACAAAATGGTAGTGTTATTAATCAGAAGGATGAATTTTATTATGAACTTCTATAATAAAACTGACCCGAGTTAATCTACACTGGTCATTTATGATCAACTCCCCCTAGTGGTGAATATTCAGATTTTCTAAACGGTTATGACGTAATGAAGCCTCGTTTGCTAAAATCACAGGACTTTGGCCAGTTTGAAACAAGCTCTGAACCAATGATTCGAAACAAAATATTCGTAAATGTTTCGAAGCCTCATGAAACGTGCTTCGAAATTGCCCATCACTACTTTGATGTCATGACAATCGCTCTGTGCAAGCGCTGCATACGATTGAACGCGCTTATCGACATGCGTCCTGATATAACGGGTATGGTTTTCTGACAAAGTTACAGAAAAAAAGCCCATGCCTGCATGATCATATCACGTATTATTTACTGCCATGCGTGCCACAAATTAAAGCTTGCCGAGCCGCTCAATGAAGAACACTGCCCTATAGTATGGGTCTTCAACAGGGGGTTGGGGGTCCATGGTGGCATTACTTGGGCTCCTCCATATATTTTTTAAATTCAAAATACAAATGAATTAGGCATCAAACAAAAATGCAATTACATGTTTTTTATAAGACACTAAAACTTAAAATAAAGAGCATAGCAAGCGTAGAAAAATATATTCAATTCAATTATAATGTTATATAGTATGCCAAAAAAAAATTAATACGTTATTTGGATGGTAACCAGCATAACAATGTAAATCCAGTAGTAATTCGATACTTACTTTGTAACTCTGATAGTTACTCTGTACTTAAATTACATTGTAACACCTTAAATTAAAGTGTAACCAAAAGTTTTTGATCCTCTGATGGATACAGTATAACCATACAGTATGTATAGATATCTTGACACTGCTGACACTTCAGAATACTGCTTGATCTGTACATTCATATTTATAGTAATGTTGCACATAATACTGCCTGTAAAAACACTGCAAGCAAAAACAAACTCTTTAATTTCATGCAAAGAAATCATCTTGATGAAAGTAGACTTAGATACTGAATGTCAAAATAATCATTTTGAATACATCATTAGTTAACATCAGATTCAAATAAAATATACAACAGATTTTTACATCATGCATCTCTTCTGCATCTCTCATAAATTGAGGTCAGTAACTACATGGCTGCTGTGAGATGGTTATGCTGACATTTTCCAGCTAACAGCAGAAATAAACAACACTCAGCCCAGCTCGGATAAGATTGGCTCTCCTCTGCGAAAGGTTACGCATAAAAATATCCCATATCAAATCAAGCAGAATATACATGTGTGCAAGTAATCTGAATGACCTTCATAGACTGAACTTTTGTTTCTGTTTAAAAGCCCACACCTATTGTGCTCAACAATGAATTTGATTGTAATTCAGAAGCTGAGTTCATAATTGGCATTAAAAATGCAGATTTATGACTGAACAAGATTTGGCACCAACTTAAGGAGAAAATCTTATTTGAGCAATCTGTCCATACTCAGAATAATTCCCATGACTGAGAACATTTACCCAGACATCCAAAGCCCCTCAGTCATGCGTTCAGCAATACGACAAACAATGCGAGTGAATCGACGGTAACAAAGTCTTCTGTGAGTGATGAGATCTCCAGTGCTCATTTGATCGAATGTTTTGTTTTGAATAAACCAATTTCATTTCACGGCTGACTCGATCTTGTAGACGGTGCCAAGCATTGGCCGGGTGTGATTAAGTGGGGTTCCAACTGGTTCGATACATGCGGCCCACAGCTTAACCCAAACACACAGAAGAGTCATCTCATCAATGCTCTCATTTGGGTACGCCTGCACAAATCGCTGCCACGCGTTGCTGTTTATGCAAAATAATAATTGAGATGTCATGTTGAGCTTGTTCTCTGGCACATTGATGCCGATTTAAATGATAAACAGCAGATTTTATTCTTGCGTTTTGATTCTGAGGTGATTATGCAGGGTCTGGTGATTTGTAGATGTGCAAAAAAGAAGTGAGTTGGATTTATTTAGTACACTCTAAAAAATGCAGGATTATTTTCAATCCAGCTTTGGGTAAACCCATACGGCAAAACATATATTTTTTAATATATTTTTTAAATATTTTTCTTGTCTGTACTGAAATATGATTTGAAATATGATTACAAACATTTATTTTTAACCAAAATATTACAAAAGAAAAACTTTGTAGGTTACAAACCTGTAAACATAACAGGTTTGAAAAGATTAAAATTGAATATATTTTCAACTGCAAAAATCTATTCAAAGCCGATCCTCCCTATACGCAGGGTACGCAAGCTGCGTAGGGCCCCAAACACTATGGGGCCCCTTTGCTCTTAACTTTATGCGGCGCTGCACAGACCAGTTGGCGAGTGACATAATTATGCCGCGAGAGCACATCATCCAGTCTGATCTCACGATACTTTTATTCCAGTTGTCAGTCAGTTTGTGCAACTCCGCATGCGGTCAACGTATCAATCGACATGCGTCATATGGATATGGTTTAAAGCTTTACGTCCGAAGCAGAAAACACAAAAAGCGCCTTATAAAACATTAATGTGTTCTTAATCTTTTTATTACTATTTATTCTTGACTAACCATGCAGTTAATTTATTACGCTCCAGTCCAAATCCCCAGATTCAGTCCAGTGTGTTTTGTTAGATATGCTTGTATGCATCAATAATCAGAATCTTTCATACGTGTTAAAGAAATAATCACATTGATTTATGCAAGATGTTGTGTGACTCTTGTTAGAATTTTTAAACAATGCACATTACGTCTAAAGTTTGCGTATTTAGAGAATTATTTATGTATTTACCACTAGAGTCTGATCATGTCTTAGATTTTAAGCAAATTTAAAAATCTGTTGATTTGTTTGTAATAGCTTTTCTGACAGCTGTTTTGGGTTCATAATTTTCGAATTATTTTCTTGATGTTCTGCAGAATATATCTGGCAGGTAGACCTTGTTTTTTAAATAACAATGTAGATTAAGGGCTTTTCCGAAAACACATGTCAATCTTATAATTAAGAAGTATTCTGATGAGTATCACAGTAATGTCCATATGGCAAAAATGTACAGCTATAAGATAATACAACATGTTTTTAGTGAATATTTATGCAGAGATAGTAAATGGGGTTTTATGAACTCATTGACAGGGACCCCTCACAACGTTGCTTAGGGCCCCCAGAAGTCTAAGATCGGCTCACTTATACATTTTATACAAACTTTTATATTCTGGCCAGGAAACTTGTATTTTTTGCCGTTATGGGTTGTAAAATTAGAAATGTATTTGTTGTCCCTAAAATACATTTTATAATATATGTTTATACATAAAGGTTTAAAGTAAATATATTATCAAACTCAAAAAATTACTTTCTATAATATGTATTTAGTACGGAGCCCGGCAGGTCACCCCTTAGAAAAAAGAAAACAAGACCCGCAAATCCGTGATCACGGTCATGTCATTCGTCCACTCAGTTTATAAACCATGCTCACAGATTATTAAACTGTTCCCTCGGTTTTGCAAATCATGATGATAATCCGTGCTCTTAGATTTGTAAACCGTACCCTCAGTTTTTGGAAATATCCAACAGGAATGGGAAGCTTGGAAAGCATGAATAAAAGCAACAAAGCAATTTCTAAAATGAAGGAGGGGCTACAATCTGTGAGTACAATTTGCAAAACTGTGGGGACAGATTGCGAAAGCGTGTGCACGGTTTATGAATTTGTGGGTACGGATTGCAAAAACTGAGGGTACGGTTTACAAATCTGAGAGCATGGATTGTTAACTTGTGCGTTTTGTGTATTAATCCGTGCGCATGGTTTGTAAAACTGAGGGAACAGTTTAATAATCTGAGTACAGTTTATAAAGGGGGGATGAATTATAAAATTGTGATCACAGATTTGGGGGTCTTGTTTTCTATTCTCTAAGGGTGTCACGATTTCGATTTTAAATCGAAATCGATCGAAATTAAGTCACAACCTCGAACTCCGAATTAAAAAATGGGATCGTCGATGCTGCCACGCCCCCATGTCACGTCCGGTCGGCTTGCCAAGCGGGGTAAAATAAATTCTCAGAAGTGCCTTTAAAAACATCCATCCAGCGGAACGCTATTTATATTTTAAACAAGAGGGATGTATTGCTACAACTCCTTGAAATGCATATCATAAACAGGATTACTACCTAGTGATCTGCCTTCGGACAGAGCGCAGCTCTCTGCACGTGCACGAGAGAGCCGCCAAGATTCAGCGGGTTATATTTTAAACAAAAGGTATAGTTTGCCTCAGCTCGCATGAAACGCATAAAACTGAACAAATACGTAAGGATTATTACTTTAGTTTATGTTTAGACTTTGGACAGATGCGAGAGTGCGTGCACGTGAGACAGAGAGAAGCGCAGCTGCTTATGACGCACCGGTTTTATTTCTGATAATAGGAGTCCAAGACGCGCGCATTAAGTCTATCTGCGTGCAAGAAGGAATTCTCTATCTACAAGCTCTCTCGCGTAAAGTAAAGCCCACAAACCCCCATGCGAGGAAAAGCACGCAAGGGCATGTTAATGTGAAACTATAATAATAATAATAATAATAATAATAATAATAATAATAATAATAATAATAAAGGCATATAATTTTTTGTCTAAAAAAATTCATTTAAAAATCGAGAATCGAATTGAATCGTGACATCAGAATCGAAAATGTAATCGAATCGAGGATTTGGAGAATCGTGACACCCCTACTATTCTCCAATGGGTGACCTGCCGGGCTCCGTAAATTAGCATATATTTAAAACATATTTTTGGCCAAAGAAAATGGGACAAACCCAGCTGTTGGGATAAATTAACCCAGAAAATGTTTAGATTTGCCTTGTACTCATGAAATGATCCAGATTGTTGACTAAACAGTAGTTAGTTAGATACCTAATGCCGAGACTGCATGATTTTCAAACTAGTTGGGTCACAGATATTTTCAGACTGCGTGACTATCTGGGGTCAAATTGCATGATGCATGACCATAGGAAGAATGGCTGACAACTTTGTCCCGGTCCACAAACTACGTCTCACAACCAAACGCACACAAGAAGTGACACGAAGGAAACAACGCGAGGTCACGCGTGCAAGACCGGAGTTCTCACGTGAGACTGGGATTATTATTAAAAATGGTAGCCCGCAAGAAGCTTGCAATACAAATTGCATGTGCGCTCATTTGCAGCAGAAAAAAGAAAAAGAAATAAAGATTAAATAAAGAAATACTCCTCCCCGAACTTCCAGCTTCCCTGTATGTTGCTTTTTCATTGGGTGTAGGTCATTGCCAATGTTTTTTTTTTTTAGTCAAAACACATTTCACACTGCATGTTTTTGAATCGCTGACAGGTCCAGATATCTAGCATGCCAGATATCTCACAGGTGTTGGCGACTTGTTGGCGATTCTCTTAGATCGCGTCTTTGATAAATCACACTTCGTGATTGTCACTCGCGTGCACGAGCATCAATTTGCCTGTGATTTCGAGCATTTGTCTGCGATTTCTCAAAACCTGTTGGCAAGTCAAAATCAGGGTTACAATCGTGCAGTCTGAACTCGGCATTAGGTAAGCTTACCTGTGTACCAGCTACAAACCTCAAACGTACACTACAGGAGGAGTTCAAACCGCTTTTATTATGAAGAACATCAGACTCAAAGTAGAGCTGTAGGTTACTCAAATGATTAGACATCACATGTTCTGCACTATAGAGACCTCCTATTAAAATGAAAGTGAAAAGATGAATGAACTGAGATCAAACCACGGCAATAAGGATCAATCATAACTCAAGTTGAGTACCGTCGGACAAGAGAGAAATTGAGGAGGATGGCGATATAGGAGAACTTCAGAAAAGAGGATGAAGTAGGTTATATCCACAGGGATACATGTCCCACTGCTAAAGATCAAATACATCCATGTAGCTACTTATTCACTTTGCTTCCTTAACTTTCTCTTCATCACTTTTATTATTAGCATTATCTTCTTTATACTCAGTCTATGTCTAAAACTTGACACAGGAAAACAGGACGAGATGAGAACATTATGTTAACAGAAGTGCTGCCTCATGTGGATTCATCTGCTGAGCCCATCTTCTCTACATGGAGACCAGGCCTTTGTTTACAGTGCATTAGCCTCTTTACCACAGACTGATAATACGCTTGAGCATAAGATGGCAAATTAAATGTGTTTTGAATGTGCCCATCTTTTCTGTGAAACACTTTTAGCCCACACTGTGAGACTGACACAAATGTAGAGCGTCATATGCTGCTTTTACACACAAACAGAGAAGCATTTCACAGTTCTCCATTACCTCCTGCTGAAAACTACGATATCAGACTAACTAACAAGTCAATGTGTGCGTGACCAGAAATTGATTTAATTATAAGCAGACTGCTGAAAGGACCGACATGGGTCTGGTGCTGGTCTAACAAATGTAAACTGCACATAACTAGCTTGGTCTTTTTGATGTTGGTTAAAGGTGCAGTGTGTAAATTTTGGGAGGATATATTGATAAAAATGCAATATAATATACATAACTATGTTTTCAGTGGTGTGCCTTACAAAATGAACTATTATGTTTTTAATACATTAGAATGAGAAATTTTTATCTAAATACATCACATGGCGTCATGTTTCTACAGTAGCCCTAAATGGACAAACAGCTCTACAGAGCGCATATTATCACTACGTTGTCTCACTCTGTGTTCAGACTGCCACCGGTGAGAGCGTCAATAAAAGCTCTGGCTGCCCTGCCAGCCATAGATATGTATAAAGGCTAGATGGCTCAAGGCGGAGTCAGCTGTGTCGTCACTTGGCGGCCATCTTAGATCAGTGCTGCCATAGTGCTGCTCCCTGCTGCTGTGGACGGAAGGTGAGTGACATACGCCAACTAAAATGCTCGTAACTTGCTGAATTCTTGACGGATTTACAAACGGTTTGGTGTATTACAAACCTTATTAACGTGGCTATGATTTGTGCTGATGCCGATGTTTAAATTGCAATTTTTCACAAGTATGCAGTTAAATAGCCGCATCCCTGACGTTTATGACACACCAAGCCGTTTGAAAATCGGTTGAAAATTGAGCAAAATATAGTTATTTCAGCACTACATGCACAATAGACTTTAATGTTATAACTGGACGAGCGGTCCTGTCCTGAGATGGCCGCCGTGTGACGTCGTCGGGTCCCATTGGCTCTCAGCGCCGGTGAGCCATCTAGCCTTTATACATATCTATGCTGCCAGCGACGCTATAGAAAAGGTGTATAGACGCTCTGACGTGCGAATGCATTCCCTGAACTCCTCTCAAGCGGATGTTTCTGCCTTCTGATTTGTTGCTGCCAAACATTTCCGCCTTTCGTTTGGATGCCGTCGAACTTCGTCATAGCTCTTTACCATAAAGTTGAACTGTTTTCAACTTTCCTCAATGCTTACACTGTCCAAGATGCGCCGCGCTGCTGCTAGCCGCCCCAGCTCTCATTGAAAATGAATGACTTCCGGGTACTTTGATGCTCTCGCCGGTGGCGGTCCGAACGCAGAGACAGACTTCAACATGTTTGTCCTGTGGTGAGGGGGGAGGTGTGGACTGAGCCGTTGGTTGCAATTCACAACCTCACCACAAGATGCCGCTAAAATCTAAACACTGCACCTTTAAATGGATAGTTCACAAATAAATTCGGTATAATTTTTTATCATTTACTCACCCTCAAGTTGTTCCTAACCTGTATAAATCACATCGTTCTGCTGAACACAAAGGAAAATATGAAGAGTTTGGTTCCAAAACGCAATAAATGCCATTTTTGAAAAAAATGAGTTACTGCCAAAATCAGTATTATATCAGGTCAGTATTTAAAAGTACATTCTTAATTTTACGTGAAATCCAATATCCGCCATGTTATTCTTTCATCTTTTCTCCCTTTTTTCCCAAAACACAATAAATGCCACTCCTCCTTTTTTACAGAATGCAATAAATCCGCTCCACAAATTACAGCGCACCATTCCACGCAGTGTAAACAAACAATGGCGGTGCGTTGAGTACACAGAGTCCTAGTTTTTCTCATCTACTTTGTACTTCATGATCAACAAACAAACAAAAACAACCTGTGGTTTTCTGTGACGGGAAAGAAATGTAAGCCATCAACATCTAATAATTTACGCGAGAGGCACTCGAAGCCGCTTGTTCTCCCGACAGCATCAAGCTTCTCTCGTGCTAATACATTGACCCCAGGGGATCTTATGAAAAATTTTCCATTATTTTACTCAGTCAACAAAAATCGAGCAGGACCAAAACATTTTACAGCTGATCGCTGTGAAAAATATTAAGTGACAACCTCAAGTATAACCGCAGCAATGACAGTGTTCTTAATATGACAAAGTAAGTGTTTTGATTAATGCCATTAATGTTTATTTGTTTATCGGTCTGTTCAACTAAATGAATATTAAAAGGCAAAGATGAATGCACATTTATACTGATCCAATAGATTTATAGAATTTTGAAAAAAAAAACTTGTCATGGATTTACTGCATTTTGTGGAAAAAAATCAGTTTTTACAATAAATCTTTGAAAATCAAGTTATGGATTTGAATTTTTAATGTTATTATAACCTAAAGATGCCATGTGAAAGTTTGTAAGAGAAAATAGTGGTTTTCATCTTGTCACTTTCTTGGTATAGAAAACACGTTTTTACCGAAATTTGTCAAAATGGATTTATTGCGTTTTGGAACCAAACTCTTCATATTTTGAGTAGTGTTTGTAATCAGTTTGTAAATTTAACGATTTGCGTGAGTAGATTACATACAAATTCAATGCAAAGTGAATGCAAAGACAAGATTAGATGCAAACTCGCGCATGACGAAGTGAATGGCGCAAAACAGGAAGTGTGATTGCCGTGAAAACATGCACTATTCACCTCAAAGTAGAAAATAATCAACTCAAGTAAAAAATTTGCATGACACAAAGTTAAATCCTGCTTCGCGTTTGGTGTGTACGCAGCATAACAGTTTTGGAGCACTATTGACTTCCACTGTATTTTTTTCTACTATAAAAGTCAAAAACAGTCATGACATTAAACAGACAGTTATTTCTATACGAGTCAATGACGTGACGTTTATTATTTTGTGTCCGTATGGTTTAATTAAATGTAAAAGGGTTAACATTTCAAAATAAATTAGCAGATTACTTTCTCTACATTCTCTATTTTGAGTCTAAAAATTTCTGGTTTTATTTCATTTTGAAAGAATATTTGGGGGATAACTGCAAAAATGTCAATGTGGTATAACCGGTCTGTGTCAGTTGGTATAACTATTATATTTTAAATTAAAATATTAATATATTCATAAAAAATGTGGAATAAAATATAATCATCTAGTTTATTGTAATGTGATTTTGTTGCATACATTTTTTACATCATTTGTCAAAGATTATTTAGAAAACAGAGCATATGTTAGGATAAATATTACAAAAACGCATTAAAATTTAAATTTAGAAATAACTAATAAAATTATATATATATATATTTTTTTTTTTGATGATTACGCTTACATGCCATCAAGGATATGGCATAATATTTAATATATTTTTCATTTTTTGACCCAATTGCCGTTTACACCATTTGACATTTTCAGGTGCATTCAGTTTTAACTTTCATAAAATTTGTGCAAATGTAACTTTTTTATTGCATAAAATTAACATAAATACACTGTGCATTGAAATAAACCTGATGCGTGCTTTTAAAACATGAATTTCTCATCTTGCCAAACCGTTCCAATTCACATAAGTATAAAAGCTATTCTCAATGTCATCACATTCAGATGTGGTCCATTCAAATCCAGTCAGCATGGGATCTGACAGTAGAGTGTCTTTGAGTCAGAGAGACAGAATGGCTTTCTTTTCTTTCATTTCACCAGATACCAACTGTCCTCATGAGATTCAAAATGGCCATGTTAATGGCCTCTTTATATGAGAAAGTGACACCTTTATGGAACAAAGAGAAAAGCAAGCCTTGGTAGTGCTGCATGTGTCTCCTGGTTAGCTTCCAGGGCACCTGTGGGGCCAGCTGGTGGAAAAATATGACTGAATACCGCCGACAACCCTGCAGAAGGCCCGATAGTGTCTCATACACCGAGTGCCAGGCTCACCGTGCCATCGCTTCAGGCCAAAGATGGAAGCAGATGCAGAAACACACTACTGGCAGGTTTATAGCTCTCCCCTGTGTAGTATTTCACAGCGGCATAAATGTCCACTTTGATTTGAACCCTTAGACTTCATAATGAAACACTTGTTGCCCTTTTGTCTCATATAGTTTTAAACAGCTCAGACTAATGAAAGTCCAAGTGACATAATGAGTCTACAGTGAGAGCAGCTTTGTTCAATACAAAAGGTCAGCTTTAATGAAACACCTACGGCACATCGAACAAACTTCAGAGTGTAAAGAAACAACCTGGACAGTATCGTGCAGTTCAAGTTTCTTTTGAAATGTTTTCTTCCAAAATGCAATTTTTAAAAGTTTTTTTAAACATTTCATGTCTAAACACTTCAGAAGCACTTGTCTTGGTGTAACGCATGGATCATTTCCCAAATCGGCATAAAGCTGAGATCTTTTGTGGTGCATTATAACAAACAGAGACTCCCATTGAGGGTTCCTGATGAAAAATCCATCTTACTCTGGTAGCTGTCCAGACACCAGATGACTCCAGGTTGGATCCGCACCAGATCTGCGCTAAAGTTTGCAGTTCTGGTGCTGATCCGGCCCGCAGTCGTCTGCTGACTGGGTGATCTCTAGATGGTTTAGAGATGGCCATTATATCCAGTAGATCAGTGTTTCCCAATCCTGGTCCTCGAGGCCCCCCTCCCAGTAAGTTTTAGATGTCTCCTTATTTAAAATACCTCATTGAACTCATCACCCTACTGAAAAATCCAGCTAAGACCAGCATAAGCTGGTGAGCTGGTTTAAGCTGGTCTTCCAGCTTGGTTTTAGCTGGTTTTGTTGGTGTAGGAAGATAGTTTTGCTGGTGTAGCAAGCTGGTCTAGCTGTGTTTTGGTCACTTTTTAAGCTGGTCTAGCTGGACTTAGCTGGTCAGGCTGGAAGACCAGCTGGCCCACCAGCATGACCAGCTTTGTCAGGCTGGGAGGACCAGCTTAAACCACCTACAACCAGCTAACAGCTTATGATGGTCTTAGCTGGATTTTTCAGTAGTGCAGCCTCCTTCAAAAATGGTAAACATGTCTCCCTAACAAGCTGATGAGTTAAATCAGGTTTGTTAAATAAGGAGGCATCTAAAACTTTCTGGGAGGGGGGCTTCGAGGACCAGGATTGGGAAGCACTTCAGTAGATCATCTTGGACTAGCAAGAAAGCAAACTATTGGATGATCATACTAGCTTAAAGGGACACTCCACTTGCTCATTTTCCAGCTCCCCTAGAGTTAAACATTTGATTTTTATAATTTTGGAATCCATTCATGGTAACATGGCTGCAGGAGGCGTAGTGATATAACGCACTCCCGAAAAAATGGTCCCCTTGGATACTTTCAAAAGTAGGGGACTGTTTTTGGGTACTGCGTGGTATCACTACGCCTGCTGCAGCCATGTTACAGCAGCAAAGTGCTAATTATTACACCACAAAGAGAGTATAGTTCCTAGCCATATCGGCCTAGAAAATCGCAACTTTTAATTTTCTGTTGGTCTAAGTTCACAATGTAACTACAGAAGAGTCAAGTTTTAAATAGGAAAAATATTGAAACTCTTTGGTTATTTTTGAGTGCGATGCTAATGGTCTAATCAGATTCAATGAATTATGCTAAGCTATGCTAAAAGTGCTAGCGCCAGACCCGGAGATCAGCTGAATTACAAAACGGTACAAATCAAATCTTTACCTCTAGGGCAGCTGGAAAATGAGCATGTTTTTTTTTTAAGTGGAGTATCCCTTTAAGGAAGTCAGGTTGGTTTGTAAAACAGCAGACCAGTTCCTGTTTCATCCAACCTGATCAGTGACCGGAATAGAGCATCTAGAATCCACCTATAATGTTTCAAAATACAGCTATCAGCTCAAGATGGATTTTCCACCAGGGCCGTGACCGCATTAAAATCAATAACACAATTCACTTCCCACACAGTTATCCAGCAGCCCGTTTCTTCCCACATGGCACCGGTGTTTCACGCAGCAGTTAGCTCTCAGATGAGTGGTGTCGGATGGATGGCGGTGTATCTCTCCCGCTGTGAGGTGTGCGTGATCGGCTGTTGGGTGAGTCTGAGGGAATAAGCGTTTGAAGGAAACACACTTGAGCGAGAGTTTACACTAGCATAACAATGCAGATGGTGAATGTGTGAAGAGTGAATTACAAACACGGTATGAACAGTGTGTTTATGAGCGTACAGGGTCTTGTTTTGGGTGTTCTTTATGGGGTTCACAGCACAACTGCTCTGTGAGATGTTTCAATGCACCATGATTTCATTGCTTTCATCACTGTAGAAATGTCACCGCATGTTCAAAAGAGAATCAGACATCATTTATTTATGTAAGAAAATGAAAATTTTGTCATTACAGTAATTGACTTTTTATATGATTAGCATTCTTTGATCGTTTCATCAGCCTTGAAGGTGAGTCAATGATGAATTTTTGAGTTTTAGCTTTAAATCATAATTTTTCAAGGCCTAATAACATTCAGCAGCAAAGATTTTTATAGCGTCCTGAAAACACCATAAAAGCAAGAATTGGAAAGTGAATTAAAGCATAGGCGGATCTTTATATATTCTGGGTCATAAACTTCAAGTGTTTGACATTTTCTCTGCAAAATGTTGTCAATGAGCCACACCAGCCTACCAAAGGTGTGAGAGGAGAATGCAAGTAAATGGTGCCTTTCTTCTCATACATTAGAAACAGTGAAGATCAGAAGACTATACAAAGCGTAGCTGTTGTTATGACGACAGTGCTACACTTCTGTGTGCATTTTTCTTATAACCCTGTTCTCCACCTGTTGTAGAGACATCATGAGAAAAGAGAGAGGTGAGCTTACTGATCTCACAGAAATACATATTTTATGAGGTGGTTGTTTCTCACGAATTTGCAGAAAGTGAATTACAAAAACATGATTGTTAGAAGAAAACAATAATGAATCTCCAATCCTAACCCTGTCCCTAATCTTAATAGTGACTGGTGCAAATGCAAGTTGTACCAAAACAGATAGAATGTATGCCGTCTGATTGGAACATGTGCTGCCTAATCATCAAGTATTGAGTAAGAATGTTCTGGATTTTGTTTCAGGTTTTTAGCAATGGAAGTGGTGTTTCTATCTGTGTATACGTCTTGATTTTAAATGTCAGATAAAAAGTGATTCACAATCATATAATTAATGCTGCAAATATCAAGGCAGTTCACGATTGGTCATCGGTTGCTAGTAGTGCACTTGTATTCACACTGTAAACCTTGGCACTGCAGTTTAGGGGTAGCACCTGATCTGTTGTAGGCCTCAATAACCCAGGGTTAACTGTTTCCCCCCAGCGTTTTTTAAAAAAAAGTCCCCCCCCAGCATTTTTTATGATTTTCACAAAAGTTTAATGCCTTCCAGAATTTTTCTTCTTTATATAAACATACAATAGGTTGATTCTCACGAAATCCAGACTTAGAAGGTGTCCAACATCAGATTTTTTTTAAAAAGCCCTTGAAGCCAGTTTTTTTGCACATATAAGATTAAGGTCTGAACTTACTATAACCATTATTTTTAGAGGATTTAAAACATATTTCCTATAGAATAGTATACATTTTTTAGATTATCATTATAAAAATTATCATTACCGCAACATGATATTACATTAAATATATCCATTTACAAACTCATGTTTCGGTAATGAGAACTCAAACGTTGTCTAGGTACTATGACAAACAAAATTTCAACTTTTATCTGGAGAGAAAAAATAAGAATGGTTTACCTGGTAGCCATCTTGAGTGTCACAGTCAATTATGTCCCTTCCAACAATTTTTTTGAAATGTTAGTTGCTTGAGGGCTTAAACAATGATTGAAAAATGTTGCGAAGGATGAGAAAATTGGTCTTGGACACATTTATATTCCTTATTATTGTCTCTGCATTTACCAATGATCACCAAATACCACATGTTTCTTTACTGTAAATGTTTATAGTGTAACATGCACTGAAGCTTTTTATTTTTTAGATTTTTGAATTATAAATATTTCCATGTCAAAGAACCCAAATCCACTCATGGACAGTGTTGGGCAAGTTACTTCCAAAGTGTAATACATTATATATTACAAATTACTGTCATTTGAAAGTAATTAGTTACATTACAATATTACTGTCTCTGAACTGTAATGAGTTACACTACTTTTGCATTACTTTTGAGTTACTTTCATCAAAAGAACAGAAGTATGACTAGGCATTATAAAATGTTAAAATGTAGTTTGTTGCTGCTTATAAATCTAGAAGTTATGTGTTGGCCCTCGAGCTTTGAATGGGCAAAGTGAAGATTTATGGCAAAATACAGTAACAATCACTGTCAGAATCAAAAACATAGACAAATGATCTGGTAAAAGTCTGGTAAATTATGGTACACATACCAAACACAATAGAGCCCACTATAATGCAACCTATAGCCTAATAACATGGCAAGACACGCAACCTCTTTTCATTTCTAAGTGATCACTCTTAATTCAGATTCACAGCACAAACCTGGCATGCACTGGATTGACACAACTTATCAAAAAGTGCTATTGGAGGATCAGGCCTCAAGGAATACAGCTCATTTCAGTACAATATAAGGATAACATGTAGGCTAACATATAATTGCTTAATAAAACACAGACAAACAGAGGAACACTGCTTTTGCCAAACAATGAATATAGGCTCCCATACAAAGGCTGGTAAAACTTTAAACAGTGATGTTTAAATGTACTAAATTATATTTAGATAACCATGTTTAAGTCTTCACTAATGTTATGTTGTAGTTTAGGTTGCTGTTTGTAATAAAACTGTAGATAGCATAGGAATAGCCTAGCACTGTAATCATATAGCAAAGCTTACCTTGTCATTGCTGGTGTGATATGGATTTTACTGGCAACATTTGTAAAAGTCTCTTTACTTCTGAGGTTCAAGCAGCACAGGAGACCGATAGAAACTTTCTGTTGCTTTTACTTGCTCTTATTCGCAAAATTATGCGTGTGCGGCGCTACCGGACCTGATTGCGACCACTTTAGTCAATGCTTACGGCCGCGGACTTCCACATGTCTATATTTGACGCGCACCGCGTCCAAATCGCATTTCAAATACAAAGTTAAAGTAAAAATTAACATGTTGCATACAGCATGTGGAAACAGACATACGCTGCGTCTTAAACCGCCTAATTCCATACTATATAGTAGGCAAAGAGTACGAGAAATAGTGATTTTCGCCCACTATATAGTATAGAAGTATGCGGTTTGGGACGCAGCCATAACTATTTTACACGCAGCTTTTTCATGTGTGGATGCTGGTCGCGCGCATTGGTCAAAAATAGAAAAATTAAAATAACACAGTCTAATTTTGAAATGCATTGTTGTAACGCGCTCGTTACTAAGACTGTAACGAGTAAAATATTACCAAAATTTTATTAGTAATGCGTTATATTACTGCGTTACCGCAAAAACTAATATATTACTGTAATATATTATATTTTGTAATGCATTACTCCCAACACTGCTCATGGACACATTGCGGTAATGAAAAATTTACCATTAAATGTGGAAAAAACAGCTGCGCGGTGCTGAGCTGTGCGTCCGGTGTGCGACCCCCTTTACTTTGCATTTACTTTTTTAATCAAAATGTTTCATGACACTTCATAAGTCTTATTTTGCGAGAGTCACCCAATAGTCCTATTTAGGAATGTATCTCACCACACATGCTGCTTAAAGTTGATCCCACCTGAAGTTAATATCCTCATCTCTTCGAAGTTGTTTAAAACTGCTTACTATCTATTTGCCGAATTCCCCACGTCTTTCGCACACTCTCTGTGAAGCCTAATGTGTAAATATTAATGCTGTTTAACACGTAGGTTTCGACTCTTCCCCAGTTCACTGTTGTTTTGTCACGAGCAACTGCGCGACTGAGCGTTTGCCACAGAAGTAAAAACAACAAAATACGGACCGTGAATAGGAAGTCATAACCCGCCATTGTTTACAAATACAAAACTAAACTCGCCGCATGGCAGTTTAGAGGTAACTTCCTTTTTCACACCGAGTTTATCAGTATTTTGGTACTGATGGGTGAATCTTACTGGTAAAAAGACAGAACGTCACTGCGTGTGAACAACACGTTTTTGCATTTAATGGTTAAGTCATTCTGGTCAATTCATGGGAATTTACCAAAATTACTGTGTGAAAGAGGCTAATATATCAAATGAAAAAACAGACCCTCTGCTTTTAAACAAACAAAAAAAGAAACGTTACTTCGTTTGTTCTCTTTTATCACCTCTGAAATATGGGTGGGTTTCTTTATAAATACCAAATTTTGAGCAAAAAGCTGAGATAACTGCATTTTTTGTAAAGGACTTTTATTAGAGATCAGAACGATGATCAAAACACACAGAGGATTTACTGGTTTTGGATCCATAGGTGCTATAGTGTTTTATAAGTTGTGTAAGTTCGCCACCTAGTGGATAATAGCGGAAATTTCCGTGGATTGCCGTAAAAAATCATCTTTGGCAGGGAAGTGTTTTCTCTTAATTGACCAGATAACCCATCAATGGCAGGGAATGAGTTAAGCATAGCGTAAGAATACAGCTAAAAAAGTGACAAGCATATCAAGTATACAATGCTTACTCGAAATGTGACCTCTGCATTTAACCTATCCTTAGTGAGTAGTGAACACACGCATTACAAGTCATGAACACACACACCCGGAGCAGTGGGCAGCTATCCCAGCGCCTGGGGAGCAATTAGGGTAAGGTGCCTTGCTCAAGGGCACCACAGTTGCAACCCGCCGCTGACCCTAGAACCGGCAACTCCCGGGTTATAAGCCCGATGCTCTAACCACTAGGCTAACTGCCCCATATAAATTTTAACATTTTAAGAAACTTGTAGAAGCTGTTGATCTGTTAACCGGATTATAGCGTGCAGTAGCTTAGAAGACCTTGGACGAATAAATCTTCCCTGGGTTGTGACATTGTACATGGGTGGGAGAAGCTTACACAGGTTTCTGCTGCCATCCATCTGTAGTAGTAGCTACCAGAAATTTAAGAAGGATCTAGTCCTTTGACATGTTTATCTACAGCACTTTTAATGGACCTGCTTCACAACCCATTTGTACTTAAATAAAAAACCCAGGGTCAGTCAGACATGGAGGTCTGTGATATACATCTTCCCGCGATGTGTAACATCATTAAGAATGATTAATATAGCAACATGACTAATATATCCCTGACTGACCACAGGAGCCACACAGCGCCCAACAGATCTATCCTAATTCACAAAATTAAACACAACATAGACGGTGCTCCCGCAGCTACATCCGAATGCTACACAACACCAAAGCAACAGACCTGTAAACCACCTCACCCTAACAGACAAAAACATGTTTGCCCCGGAGCTCACCCTAATTTACCTGAATAAAACAATGGAGAGTTTAAATGTAGAGATGTCAACCGGCACATCACGGACTCCCCTGAGAGGTGAGCTTCAAGCAAAATGTGCTTCACCTGCGGCTGGATGTTCACTTGCCTTTGACAGCCTACTCGAAAGTTTTTGCACAACTTAAGTTACTTTGTGTTTTTGTTTTTTTCTAAACCCTGTCATTTCCACGTACATGCAAATGCAAGCCCACGCTGGATAACTGCAGTTGTTTTGAAGCTTAATGTTCTAGCATCTGTGCCAAAAGACAAAATTAGCTTACACCAATACACTCTTACGTTTGTCGCCCACTGCAAATGTGCGTGACATTTTCTCCAAAATTTTTGACACCAACATCGCACCCTGAATTTGGCATTGTTAGCATGCATGGTGTAACTGTTGCATGTAAGTGAGTTAGCATATTACGGCATGTCAGCTTCTGCCACACCGACACATTTCTGTATTAGTCGACCCCTGAGGGGACATCCAGCAGCTCTTCATACCAACCATAAAGAAGCTGTCTGGAGTTTCTCAGGTATCATGTGAAGTATGATTTGAAGGCTCCAAACATCAGCAGTCTTCAAGTGCTCAATTCAGCCCCTAAGGCCAAGACCCCTGCCAGCTGACTAGAAAATCCTTCCTGCCCGAAGCTTTCTCTTCATAAACTAGTCGACAGAGGGATCCCCCCATAGGAAGTCAGAGCTGACACCAGGGAAAACATTAGCATATCTATCCCAACACATCACATTGGTGGAACCTCAGCCAAGTGACACCCTGAGAAAAGAACTCAAAAGAAGCGGAAAAGGCATTTATTTTAGTCCTCAGGCATTCACTGTCACAACCATTAAACCAGGGATACAGAGAAAATCCTTTAGCTTCAGCAGTGCTGTACACCAGGAGACTGCAGACTTCTACCTTAGCACTGCAACACGTTCGATTTGACAAATCATTCCAAACCATGACATTTTAAAGGAAACATCAGAATTTGGTAAATGGTAAATGGACTGCATTTATATAGCGCTTTTATAGACCAATGGCCATCCAAAGCGCTTTACAAGTTGCCTCACATTCACCCATTCACTCACACATCCATACACCGACGGCGGTGTCAGCCATGCAAGGCGCCATCCAGCTCGTCGGGAGCAGGTGGGGTTAGGTGTCTTGCTCAAGGTCACCTCGACACTTGGTCCGGTGGAGCCGGGGATTGAACCACCAACCTTCCGATTTGTAGACAACCTCCATGAACCACTGAGCCACTGCCGATTTAATTAGAGAAGTCTTGGTTAGCTCCCAAAATGAATTTAGGAAACAAGAAATTACATCAGAAATGATGTAATGGCAAAAAGTGATGCAACCTTAAACAGTTAACATCTATTTGTACATTTTTTATTAAAGATGCATGAAAAAATGTGTATGCATGTTGCATTGGTGTGTTTGGAATATAAACCGAAGCTCAGATTTGAGAGGAATTTAAGGAGGCAATGCAAAAAGTTACACATCTGCAAAGTTTATAAAGACAGGACAATAACTACAAGATATTACCACAAAAGAGGGTCAACAAATATTAATAACAGATAAAATAGTAGTCAGTGTTTGCTTTATTACGGAGCCCCTAAGGGGACATGGAGCAAAAATTAAATAAAATTTAGTTTAGTTTCGCATGCTTACATGAAACTATTGCGTTTAGTTTCGCGTGCGCATATGAAACTATCACGCGCGCACGTGAAAGCGAAAGTTTCATGTGTGCACGTGATAGTTTCACGTGCGCACGAGAAATTAAAGTTTTTTAATAAATTCTGCACATGAAGGTTGTTTATACTGTGAAGGCAATGACTACAAGACAAAAGATTAACAAATATTAATAACAGATCAATTGTAGTCAGTGTTTGATTTATTAACCCTGGCAGGCACGTGCAAACATAGACATCAAAGGGAGCTTGAGCACCTGCCCTTTTTATTCCTGGAGAAAAAGTGCCCTTTTTTCTAGGGTGCTTTTTATTAATTTTTTAATAATATGATCTTTATTCATATAACAACTGATGTCTGTCTGTTTCTTGTGTTTTTTACTTGTTACTTATTTAATTTAACATGAATTTATTCAGGAATCATTTAAATGAGATTTAAACTCTTATACAAAGAAAAATAGCGCTGTTTGTAGTACACAAACGGTTAACGATGAGTCCCGCCTCCAAAACTCACATCGCTAATATGATTGGCTTTACCTTTCCTAAGTCCCGCCTCTCTAACCTACTTCGCTTTATGATTGGTCTTGTCTTTACTCGTGTATGCTGCATTCGCGCTTGTAAGAAGCGCCAAATCTCAGCCTGAATGAGACGCGATCATGTGCATGATCAGTTTTATGCACAAAATATGGGACACGTTATTACACATAACGATTCAGGGACATTGTTTTCCACGACAATCCCATATTAACCTGAAGAGTTGCAAACTTGCAACAGTATAGTGTATGTGTCACGACACGGTAGGGAAGTGAGGACACAAACGCAGAGTTCGGCAAATAAATAACATTTAATAATAAAATGGGGAAACAAAAACACGAGGAGTAACATGGAAGCAAACACAGGAACATCCAAACGTGACACAGGAAACAGACAGGGTAGTAATGACAATGATCCAGCCGTGAGCAAACAGAAGACAGAGGTATATATACACAGAGACTAAATGACAAACAGGTGTGATGAGGCAGGTAATTAATCAATGAATGTCCAGGTGATAACAATAGGAACAGAGACAAGACATGACACGGATTAACCGTGACAGTATGTAGTTTAAACAGACTGCTCATAAAATAATAAAGCACAAACAATAAAATAATTGCTAACTACAGTAGTAAAATATAAAATAGGCCTAATCTATATTTATTGTTTCTGACATGTGTAACCCTAATAAATATGAAACCTAAGATTAAAAGTGCCAAAGGATGTGTTGCCATAATATGTTACATTGTTCTTTGACAAAGAAGGCACTTTCTTAAGTGCAAAAATTATCCAGAAACGTTTTTACATGTCCATTTACAAGCCTAGAATTTGTCATTTGAATGAAATGGTCTATTTTTGCCCTATTTGAAAAGGACATGAATAATAATGTTGAGCTCTGCTCTGATTGCTCTGCTCTGAGGCTCATGCCAGAATCTCAAATTAAGTAAACAGACCTTATATTTTGAGCCCTTATCAGACAAAAATACAGATTTTGATTAACAACTAATTGCAAACTAATATAACTTCAGCTAAACGCTAGCATATAGCATTTATTGGCATGTAGCACTACTCAGCAGTCACAATTTTGTTTTTAGCATTTTAACAAATTTGTAATTAATGTGTAATTTAATATTTTCAAAACATGCATATTGTGTAATGGCTTCCTTTGCTGCTCTATAAACCTAGAACACTAAGGAGAACATGGTTTCTGTGTGAACTGATTATTTTGTAGACATCTTTTGAAAATGAAACAATTGCGTGAGTTTGAGGAAGATAAAATTAATTAACTTTTTTAATACATTTTAAGGAAGTCAGAATTGCGTTAATATATATCCTTTTTGTTTAAAAAAAGAAAAAAATACATAATTATGAGAAGTGCCCTTTATTTCACTTGAGCCCCTGCCCCTCAAAATGTCTGTGCACGTCCCTGAAGCCTGGAGTAGTCTGGTTTTTTACGTGTACGCAAACGTGCCCGATGCATGCGCATTGCGACAAAGTGCAATGCATCTCCTGGGCTACATTCTACAATCTCCTGTACGCGCATGTGCAACCTATGCATAAAATGTATGTGGGGTTTCAAAAATCAGTACAGTACATGCACACTCTTCTGGGGCCTCATTTATAAAGCGTGCATACCCACAGATTTGATCGTAAAGTGTGTGTACGCAAAAATCCACGGCAAAATCCATATTTATACATACTGTCTTTGATGTGGAAAAGTGCTTAGCACCACATCAGGGTCTGAGGAGATGTACGCACGTTTGCTTGTCCGATTGCTGCAGGTTTTTTGAAAAATAAATCATTCTCGAAAAGGATTTTAACAGTGACAGATGCTCTTTTATATGTCAATGACATTAATTAGGTGGAAATCTGCAACTGCTCAGCTGTGAACATTTTCAAGATTATTTTGGATTTATAGAAGTGAGGCGTATGCGTGTTTCTATGTGTACATTATTTTACATGTGCTCTCTTTTGAGAAATGATCGTAAAATCAAATTAAGGACATTTTTTAGGCAGCGTTTTGTAAATGAGGCCTTGATTCCCTCACTTTGGGTCATTATGTTTGTAAGCATTCGGTGAATATTTCATATTCTTGGTTTAAATTAAATTTGGTTATGGTTGGGATATATTTTTTCATTCTTTATTGGACAGAGACAATGAACAATAACAAAGTACTGCCCCAGAATTAGCTACATAGCTAAATTTCATCTGCTGGCCTTTTGGCAGGAATAAACCAAAGTTTCAATAAAAATACCACACAATAAAAAAAAAATGGAATACAAAAAATATAAAAACTTTCAAAAAGCATCACATTATATAATTAATGATCACAAACTTGCCTTTAACCATCCTTTCAAATGTGATTTAAACTGCACAAAAGTAGTATCAGTTGGTAAATTAGTTGGCTAGAAGAAATACTTTTACTGAAATGACACCTTGGAGTATGTTCTCTTATAGAATAAAAAATATTTCAATATATTTGGTATTACCATTTACCCATCAAAACTAAAACAATTAGTAAAGCTCAAGAGATTCAGAAAGGAGGTGGGCTACTGTGAAAACATGATGAGATTATCACTTAGACACAACTGATTAAAACATTATCAAAGAGCAAAGGTAAGAGAGCTGTCTGTCTTCTGTTTAAAAGAACCGTCTGTTCTCTATCCTCTCATTTCTGTCGCCGTCTGTCTCTCTGATGCTCATCATTTGGATGATGCCGTGAGGACCCTCGAGTATTCGTATGCTATGGAGCGTTGATGAAACAACTTCTGGATTATGTTAATCAAACCCATGAGGATGCGAAAAGGCTCTGACAGTTACAAACCGTTCTTCTCTTACAACTTTTAGGTTGATGCTGATGTTCTCTGCATTTGAAAGGAAAGGGAGAAACTAAAATGTAGATAATGGAAGAGAGACTGGAAAATAAGTTTTCATCGTACAATCTTAAATAATAATTTAGGACTTAAGGGCTTGTTATAGTTGTGCGTAGGTCCTATGGCGTAGCCGCGGCGGCATAGGTTCCGCGTCGGTTTTCATTTATACTTTTGCGTCTTTGTCCACGTCGACATTCAGCTGGTAGGCAGTATCCATGCGTGTAACCACAGTAGCAGCGCGACCGTCAAAGAAGAAGAAGCTTGGCAAGTTAACCCACAAACGACGAAGAAACAGCCACTTGTTGTGTATGATTTGAGAAGACCAACAGTGGTGGAAGTAAATAAACAGTGACTTTTGTTGCAGTTTGAGTAAAATCACTCCATAACTTGGCCCATCTTTGTTTTCACCATCACAAACGGAAAAACCTATGACGCAGTTTTTTATACCTGACGGGAGGGGTTCTGATGGACCAATCACAGCGTTTGTGGTCCGTGTAGAACTGACGTGCTGTTAAAAATTTTGCGAGGTGCACGTCAGGATACGCACAGGCTACAGATAACCTACGGCATAGCTATGGCGTAGAGCTTACGCACGACTATAAATTGGGCTTTACTGGATGGTTCTTGCCACACTGTAAAAAAAGATTTGACGTTTCAACAATGAGTTAATTTAACCCAAAAATATTAGTTAACTCAAAAAATTTAGTTTGTTGAGTCAACAGCAAATATTTTATTACAGTGCAAGGTAAGTGTTAATAATAGAGATGCACCTATACAAATTTTCTGTGCCGATACCGATATTCAATTACTTAGAGTAAAATCTATCAATAACGATAGATGCCGATAGTTTTGTTTGTTACTCCTTGTTTCAAAATATAATGTTATGAAATTTTAGAAGTGCAGAGCAAATGCAATTCTGTTGTCATTGTTGCCCAATTCAAAACAATTTGACAGTATAAGTTTTGATGCAGTTATATCCTCCGCACCAGGATATATTCTGTATAATTTCATATTTTATTGCCAGAAACAATCTGCTCATTGGCTGTTTTTAAACAATTAGATGATGTTTGATATTGGGAAAAGATGTTTTTATTTGCAGATACTAATTATATGCTGATATATCGGTGCATTTAGTAAGGAATAATTGACAATGGGCCATTGAATTATAAGAAAATAATGCACACCAAGGTGGTAATGCGGCACCGCAGGTGTGCATTATTTTCATATAATTCAATGACCCGCCGTACCGGAGTCAATTATTCCGCTTATACCACGGTTACCACAAACATTGCTCTGGTGCCTATTTTTAAGACATTTAACAAGTTAGGTGTGCGGTTTACAGAAAAATAATCAACACCCATAGAACATTTCTCAGCCAATCAGAATGCAGCATTCAACAGACCCGTGGTATAATGGTTAATAATACTATTGATCATTCAAAAA
Organism: Misgurnus anguillicaudatus; assembly: GCF_027580225.2. Taxonomy (NCBI): domain Eukaryota; kingdom Metazoa; phylum Chordata; class Actinopteri; order Cypriniformes; family Cobitidae; genus Misgurnus; species Misgurnus anguillicaudatus. Next base: position 9,812,828 of record NC_073351.2, read on the forward strand.
GAATAGGTCACCCAAATTCATTTGTTTAATTATATACTAAACAAAATGTTCTATTTCATATAAAGTTTCAGGGAATTTAATGTTTTCTTTTCACATACTACCCAACCATCCAGAACTCCCCATAGTAATGCAGTTTAACAAACACCTTAGCCAGCAACCACCCACAACATCATATAGCATTGTGGTCATTGGTGAGTTTTGCACAGACAAGCACCATTCATGTTTTCTTCAGTAAATGTGGGTGGATAAACAAGTTACATTATAAATGTCCCAATAAAGAGCTTCGGGCATAAAAATAAGCCAGGGTCATTGTAACCTTTGTGGGAGTCAGAAAGCACACTCTCACCCTGACATCAGCCGATAGCTGAAAGCATCTGGTGGGCATCCAGAGGGGATTATGAGTCAGCGCACCACTGAACATTTACAATAGTGCAACACAAATTTCAGCTCCATTCAAAAACACAGTCGCTAAATAATGCATGTTGTTTCTCATAAAACAGAGACCCGGCTGATCTGGATTTCAGATTATTCTTAGCTGCTTCATCGTTGAGTTCAAATGGTTATTCTGAACAAATCTGCTCAAACTTTTTGGTTAGTTTGTTTATGTTTTTGCTTGTTTTTTATATACATTATCCCTTGTTTTAATTTGTGCTATATATGCTAAATCATTTGTTTATGCTTAAAGGGCCCATGACATGAAAATCTGTTTTCCATGTTTAAGTGCTATAATTGGGTTCCCAGTGCTTCTATCAACATAGAAAATGTGAAAAAGATCAACACAGTAAGTTTTGGTAAACCATCCTCTGCAAGCACATGAAAATATAGGTCATTGAAATTTGGCTCTCTTTATGATGTCATAAGGAGCTCTTATAAAAAATACTGCCCCTTAATATGCACTATCCAACCATGGCACTGCCATTTAGTGCAGAGAGAAAGAGAAAAAATAATTGACAGCACAATCGAGTTTCAATTGCATCAAACCACCACCATTGTGATCAGTGTTTGCACTTCATCAGCTCATTTGCAATTTTAAGGACACACCCAAAACGACACATTTTGGCTCACACCTACAAAGTGGCAATTTTAACATGCTATAATAAATGATCTAGATGGTATTTTGAGCTAAAACTTCACATGTGTACTCTGGGGACACCAAAGGTTTATTTTACATCTTAAAAAATTATTGTAACATGGCCCCTTTAAAACAGAAGTGTGTATTTGATGTTCTTTATCAGTTTATTGTGAAAAGACAACTATAAGCAATTTTGTGGACCGATTAATACTAAAGTTGCTCAGTGGGTAACAGTGTTGCCTCACAACAAGGAGGTCCTAGGTTTGAGGCTTGGCTGGGTCAGGAGGTTTTTCTGTGTGGAGTTAGCTTGTTGTCCTTGTGCCAACGTGGGTTTACTCCGGGTCTGGTTTCCCTCCACATTCCAAAGACATACATAATTGAATACGATGGATAGCTAAAGATGCTGGAACAGTTTTCAGAAATAAATAAATAGCTAAAATAATACTGAGTAGTGCAGACGCACTTTTGGTGACCCGTGTTTGATCCCCCGTTCAAGGTTTTTCACCGATCAAGTCCCCCTCTCTCCATCCTTAAAGCTCCCATAACACAAGCTGTTTCAGCATATCTGATGTTAATTTTGAGTAGTATTTGATAGAGTAGTATTTGAGTAGTATACCTATTTGAGTAGTACTACATTCTTCATATCTCCGAAGAGTTTTTTATTTTTAGTAGACAGATCAGCTCTAGCGATTGTTTCCAGAAACACACGGAAACATTTGGGAGGAGGAGTCACGAGCCAAGCAAAACTGTATACAACACTGGATAACTTATGATTCACTACATGTTAGTTTCATTTACATTATATGCACTTACGCGCCGGTTTCCAAACATAACACAGAAGTCTTACTTACCGCCTGCAACTCATGACCCGGTTGGGACTCTTCAACAAAATCCAGTGTTAAACAAACACACACACAAACTCCACGTTTACCCTGGATAAACAAACTACATCTATTGTTTTCATAAGGCTGGCTTTCTTCTCCTTACATCTAAAAACACACGTCTTCTTTCGTGCCATTTTTGAGTTTGATATGAAACAAAGCTGTCGCGTGAAGTGATGCCTGTGACTTCTAGCGTAATCGGTTCCCGCTCTCCCGCTGATTGACGTGTGGGCGTGCTTTTCCAGGGGAAGTGCCCATAAAAGAAATGATAGGTAAGGTCCACCTGTGCTACGTAAGATGTACCCATGTCCGAAAAAATATTTCCCAGACTTGTACAAACCCTAGTGAAGTGCAAGTTTGTCAATATGGGGCTGTTTACACTTGGTATTAAGATGTGTTTTCGTCGATCGGATCACAAGTGGACGAGAGAGACACATTACGTTTACGCCTGGTATTTAAATCCGTCTCTTTTGTCCACTTTCGACCGCTTCTGTCCTTAATACTGTGAGGGGGTGGTCTGTCGTGACGGTGGGTGAGTCCCTCTCCTGTCATAAACACGAGCGGGAGTAATGACAAGTTCATATGGATGCAAACTAATATTATCCCTGCTGAAAAAAACAGCATCAAACCAGCATGGGAATTATGCTGGTCTATGCTGGTTTAGCTGGTGGTCCCAGCATACCAGCACCAAAACACAACATATGCTGGTATGACCAGCATGGGATGCTGGTACTAATGCTGGTTTAGCTGGTGCTGATGCTGGTGCTGATGCTGGTTTGATGCTGGTTAAGCTGGTGTTCACTAGCAAACCAGCACCAAAACACAACATATGCTGGTCTTGCTTGGTATGCTGTTTTTTTTCAGCATGGATGTCAGAGTCCACTGGTTTTAATGTAAGTAAACATGCAGCACAGTATTTTCTACATGTATATGTTAGAGCTTTCTCTGAATTTTCTCTGAAATTTTTTCACACAACTTTCACACGCTTGCAAAATGAAACTGTGGAGATCAGCTGCTTTAGTTTTATCAATGAAAGGCTAAAAATAGTGCTGTTCACCGTGTGTTTGCACCAAAAGTCAGAAAAGACGTAAAACATTGTGCTCCGTACCTCAGATTAGATAAATGGGCGGAGAGGAGGCGGTCGCGTGTGGCTGTTCAAACACATTCAACCACATGTGCGTTTACACTACAAAAGCAATCCGATCGAAAGGGGTTTTGACCACCTCTGAATGTGGTTGAAAGTGGGTGAAAGTGGACGAGCTCAAAACTTTTTGAACACTGTTTACACCTGGCATTAACGTATGTTTAAGCATGAGGAATCCAACTCTGAAACTGTGTTAAGAAGTCAAATGCACGAAATACCGTATAAGGAGACTTTTCAGCAGCTTCTCCAACAATGCATATTCAACTGATTCCTTGGGAAATGCATTAGAAAAGAATCCCTTAAACACACTGTCACACACATGCACTCTTGCTATCCCTATTCTTTATGTCCCATCATCCAGTCCAATCTCATCTGTCACACCATCTGTCCATCCGTAGAAGCGTGGTTCTCCCGATATATGCTTTCCTTCTTGACTCTCCATTTGACATGCCTTCCACCACTGTATGGTTGTGACAACACTTAAAGTTGGAGCGAGTTTCTCTGTCTACTGTGGGAAGATTGTTGTTGTCAGTGACCGGCAACACTGCTATTACAGACCACAGCACATCTGTCCAGGTTGGGCCATTTGAAAGCGTCAGTAATATTTTCAACAAAATAATAATGTTTTAGCCAGCAGTGTCTTGTGTGTAACTGCGACAACGCACTTGGGTTTGATGAAAACGTCTATAAAAATGCACTCTGTGGTTCAGGTTGCATAAGAAAAGCTGAGTGGATTTTTATCATTTTGTGTATATGTGTACAGTAAGTGTACTCACCTTAACAGAAAATATTGATATTGCTCAAGGTCCAAAAAGCGACCAAGTGCAAAAAACAGAACAATGTTGACAGGTTTGGTACAAGCAAGAGCTTGGATCTTTGAAGAGCATTAACCATGCTGGAGGTCAAAGCTTTCATTGTGTTAAGTGGTTATGACATGGGTCATTATGGACATTGAGCTATTCATTGGCTGTTGGTACTTGTGGCATTACAAAAGCACAAGGTGGTACTTAACTACACAAAACAGTGAACAGCAAAGTAACTATTTTTCTTTGAAATTCATGTTAATACCCATGGTGGAGAACAGCATCACACAAGCAGAATGAAGGACAATAACATATTACTTGTGTCCAGGGCCTGAAATTAACACCCGAACACGCGTGCCAAATGCGGGTGGATTTTGCAATTGGCGGGTAACACTATCAATCTATCAGTGATGCGCGGGTCAATGTATAAACAACCTACTCCGGATCGACATTTTCAACTAACCCGCCCGCAATTGTTCAAAATAGTTTTTAAACCAGACCGATTGACCGCGGCCCGAATATCATTAAAATATTTTTGGGTAACCGGCACCCACTCATTTCTTATCAACCTGCGCATTTCACTGATGCAAACTGAGTGATTCATTGAGAGGATGCGACTGCTTTTTCGCAACGTTCATGCGATTGGAAAGAAGATGAGGCACTTCTCTGACTACGTTTGGATGTGTGAGTAAGTATTAAACTGTTGGTGAGATGGGATGAGAACGCAATGCTGACATTGTCTACAGTACAATCGCAGTTGCACAGATGTGTAGTGCTGCTGTGACAGATCAGAACCCTTGATGTGTAAACTTTAGAGAGAGTTGCGCTACTGTGTCTTATACTGTAGTACATTAATATACATTTTGCGAATAGAGTAATGAAAAACAACGTATGTGGGCCGTTTATGTGCGCAGTTTGTGCCCCCTCCGTCTCTGTGTGCGCGCACGGGTTTAAGGGCACTCAATAGGGGACATCGGTGTTCCTAAAAGCAAGCGTACATAAAATCTTTCTGCTCTTGACAGGGCACATATAAACAAAATGATCTCAACAGTATTCTTTTTCTAATAAAACATTTCTTTGTGTCTTAAGTGTATGTACAGAGAGAGTCAAAAACCAGTCTGTGCTGGTCTTAAAGAGACAGTAACCTCAATTAACCTACTTGAGTCTGTGTAATTAATGATGTAAATGTCTCAATTTCTTTAGGATACTTGGAAAATATTAGGATTTTTGGAAAATAAATTGAATTGGCCGCAACAGGTTGATACATTGGAATGAGGTAGACACACTGCCGTTCCAAGATAATTGAATGCATTCACAATTTAATGTTACATTTTCTTTCTCTATATACATTTATATATGAAGAGTTTCGTTGCAAAACGAGATAAATACATTTTTTGACATTTTTGTCAAAACATGTTTATTTTTATGTTATCATGTTGTTATTTTGTTTTATGGTGCTTCTCATACTTCTTAGCTGTTTTTTTAAGTTATGAAGGTTTAAATCAAAACAAACCAACTGCAGTTGAATTGAAATTAATTGGAATGCATAACCAAAAAACGAGATTTCTGAACAATTAAAAAACGGTGGTTATCTCGTTTTGCAACAAAACTCTTCATATATATTGTATACATTTCTTGAATTGTACATATTTGTCTAAACTAAGATTTTTTACTTTAAAATTGATGATTATTTTGATAAAAACATGTAAATACAATTATATTATAATTTATATAACTTCAATCTAAGTGACATTCAAAATCTCAATACATCAGTTGATTTGAGATAAAATTATTTACTTTTATTTCTGAAGTTTAAAGTGCGTATGTTAAAGTTACATATTTTGTAAGATAAATACATAACATTGTATGAAAATACCATACAAAAATGAAATGCAAAAGTAAAAAATTTGAAACTGAGTGCATCAATTTAGCAGTCCTTCCAGAAAAAAGCTGAGTTTTTTTGTGATTGTTGGGGGCAAAAATCCTCGATTTTGCGGCACGTTTTCTTAAAAAAATGCGATGGAATATGCGGGATATTTATGCAATTTATGCGATGGAATTGCGGGAATTTGCGAAAATTGCGGAACTTGCAAAAACTGTGGAAACTTGCAAAAGCTGCAATGATGTTCACTTCACATAATCACGTCACTTCATAACGTTCCCATGGCAATAGAGGACACGGCTGCGCTTTTGGGAAGTAAATGCAACATTTTTCAACTTTCTGCTAATATATATGTGACTTTTTGCTACGAAAATGCGGAGATTATGAAATCATGCAAGCCCCGCATATTTTGTGTGCGGAAATATGTAATTAATGCGGCGAAAGTGCGTCGTATTTGGAAAAATGCAGCCCCGCATAAATATGCTGACTTTGGCTGATTATGCAATATATCGCGCGATCGCACAATTGCGTTTTTCTGGAGGGACTGATTTAGTAAAAAAAAAAAGGTGACAATTCTCAAAATCCCATTTTTCAACAACGCTTCATATTACATATCCAGAGGAAGTCGTCTGGTAGGCTCTATGTTGGCTTAGTGCAGAGTATGCTGGTATTTACTAAAAGCAGTCACAAGTTGGTGTGTTTTCTGTAGTTTTGTATTTCAATTTATCATCATCATGGTAAATTATTATGATAGGGGTGGTTTCACAAACTCCAGCCTGTCAGGACATCGAGTCTTTAGGTTTCCCAAAAAGAACAAGGATGGCGCTATCTTCCATGCCTGGGTGCCTTTAGTGCAGGTGAACAAAAGTGATTTCACATCTGCATGTGGTGTGTAGCGTTCACGTTAGATCAGAGGATTGTCATCTCGGTGATATGATGGAATTGAACATGGGATGCCGAAGCAAGAAAATTTTTCCTTTCACATAAAATAGTGTTTAATTTCAAATTTTACTCTCGGAATGCAGTCCCATGCAAAGCATGCTAGGAAGTCCACTGCCTAGTAGTTATGTCAACCAAAATCATTCATGTAGTTTCAACACAAAATGATTAAGTTAATTTCCTTCTTACAAATTTGAGTGAATAATACATGATAAGATTAAGTTGAATTTACTCAATAATGTATTCATTTAGATTTACGCAAATTACTCACATTATGATGTTATTTTACCTTAAAAAAAACAAGATTTTAAATGTTTTAATATGGTTTACTCATTTTATTTCGTTAAATCTACTAAGGCACATAATCATTTTTTCCAGTGTAAAATACACTGAAGTGGCCTTAGGAATATCAATGCATTAATTTCACTCCATTGTAAAGCCTCCAAAAGGCATTCGCATCAGTGCCCGCTAACACAAACATATTGATATTTTTAAACCGAACTAACACATGATTAATGCAATAAACTTATAACTCTAGTCCTCGGGTGAGTAAATGCAGATGGAAACCAATCTGAAAACACCCTCAAATTATTTTCCAGATCAATATGCTTTTATTTAGCAGGTGTATTTAGATTAAAATTGGTTTTTAGAATCCAGTTTTTAGCCATTATCTGTTCTCTAATTCTTCTATTGTAATTAATCTCAAACGGTCCAAAGGCAACGGTCAATCGATACTGCTCTGCCTGATCTTTCTGCTAAAGTTTATTCAAACCCATCTGACTTAAACCAACACAAGCAGGTATGAACCAGCAGCCATCAGTTCTGAGGTGAATACAGCAGCTCTTCTGTATCCGTGCATTAGGAGGGAACTCATCAGATTAGCTCGTGGAGCAACACAGCGATCGGGGTGTGCTGATAAACCACCTCTTTTTCTCATCATCTCTCTTTCTTCAGTTTTTTGTGTCTGAATGAGAGAGGAGGGGAGTTGGCCGTGAGTGTAATCGTGCTCACAGTGTACTAATGATTTCCTGCATCATCCCATACTGTATGTAATGAGATGTGAGATAACCTGTGTTAGCAATTAGTTGTGTATACATTTAATATTATTTTCATATCTTATCTTGACATGAGCTGAAATGCTAAAAGGCTTTAGCAGTCACAGACGACATTCACAGCACACGTGGAGAACAATGATTACCTGAGGTACAAGAGAGACAAACATCAAGTGCAATTAATAACGTAGCCAGAGTTGTATAATACTTAAGTATTTTAGTTACATTTTCCAAGCATCTATGCTTTATCAGAGTGTTTGTCTTGGGGAAAAAAATTACTTTCCTTTACTAAAAAATGTTCACTACATTCTAAAGCATAAAATCATACTGTGTATTCATTATATATTGCATATTAAAATTGATTTAATGCCTAATTACATAAAAATTGTGTACTTTTACTTTTCTTGAGTAAAAGTACGAAAAAAAATTGACTTGAGTAAAAGTTTACTAGATGTTTAATGTACTTAAATATTAAATATAAACCAAAAACTTGAAATTATGAAATGTAGTGGAGTAAAAATTATGATAATATGTTTTGGAATGTTTGTTTTCCAAAGAAAAACACTAATTAAATACGAATAATTGAAAATTTACTTTTATGTAGAAAGTTTTAAAAATACTTAAGTACTATACAACTCTGAACGTAGCCAAAGTGAATGTGACATTTATTACAGTGGGTCTGTGTGACATTTAAGCTTTGTCATATTTTGTTATTTCTGCTTACTTTCTATTGATATATTGATTATATATTTGATTATGTAATAAATATTGATTCTTTTATATTTTTTATTAAAAAAATATGTACAACTTTTTTACTCATTAACACTGTACAATACAGTTGTATTAGTAAACATGAGTAAATGCATTAACTAACATGAACAAACAATATAGTTTTTAGCATGTATTAATTCTTGGTAGTCAATGTCAATACAGATATTCATGTTAGTTCATGGTGTATTAAGTAAGGAATAATGTATAGGCAGCCTGTTGTTATTGCAGGAATAAGCCTCGACAGTGTGATCAGGACCCAACACAAAGTGTCATTATCCCACTTAAGACACGGATATTTACCTAAGTAAGGTAAGGAACATTAAAAACTGATTTGAAATATTTTATTAGCTCATTTTAAACGAAAGCAGATCTGCAAAAACCACCAACAAACCAATAATCCAGAATGCATGATTATATGGTGTCATGGCTTTGCACTCAAAGTGTCTTTATGATGAAAGTCAATAGGGAATGTTAATGTACGTCACCGCAGTGTTGCATTATGGGACGTGGGCGCCATGTTTAGAGGCACCGCCGACCGCTATGCCATTTAATTGTGGGCATGTTAAGCTAAAACTAGGTAAAATTGAAGAAGAACGGAAGAAATCGAGAAGTTGAAAGAAAAAGAGAAGGGACCCTATCGGGAGAACTTAAATGCTACTGCCAAAAAACTTTATTTGGACAAATAAACAACATAGATCCATATGATTTAGCAGCCCAAGACTGGATTACGGATCCAGACGCACTACCTCCGCTTACATATCTGGTCAATTACCTTGTTTTTGCAGGACTTTATTTACACTTTGCAGGAGTTTAAGAGCTATAAATCCCTTCAAGCTTATAGTAAGGTGACACTTCTTCTTTTGGAGTCTTATGGTTGGCAAACCAGCTATTTACTGACAATGTGTTAATACCTACGTATCTTAATGATTCTATAAAAAAATGTCTCCGTTGTATTCTGTGCGATGAATCAACACATGTTCATAAGATGGCACTTCTGTTTTGGCCAAGTTATTAAAACAAACAAAATGCTAAATATTAAGCTAACGTTATGTTATTTAAAGAGTCACAAGCAGTGGGTTTGAGCAGTTGCATTTAATAAAAAATATGTGTTACAATCGTCAAAATTGTCTAAATATTTATTTTTATAACTCATGTGTTTAGGGTGATCAGAAATGAATGAATAAATCAATCAATAACTTACATTTGCAAGTTAGTTTGACAGTGTTAGCATAAAAACAAGACAATTTTAGTGGTTCTGCTTTTATTAATCACAAATTACTGAATGACTGAAAATGCAGCGAATACACTCTCGCTGATGTTTTTCTCCTGATTGCAGCAGGCAAACCACGCGATCCGGCGTCTTTTCGTCAGCTCCTGCACCGGCTTCCTTTGTTTTTTCCACAAATAAAAGCTGGAAAAACGTATTTTGTTGTTCAGTTTCCTCCCTGAACGATCGCGTGACCTGCTTGATCCAGCAGTACTGACCAAACATATCAAAGTTTATTAAAATCTCGACAGAAAAAAACAAAAACAACCTCCAACACATGAACTCAATTACAGCGGGATAGGACGCGTGCCTGCAAATATGGCGGATTACCCATAATGCAACACCGCGTGACGTCAACTCCACATTCCCTATTGGGCAAAAACAGCGATGAACAGTACATTTTTTTAAATCTGATGTTGCAGAAAAACTAAAAATGCATCAAATACAATGTTTTTAATCTTTGACGTGGCCAAGACTGTGAACAGGGTAAAAAATTCAGTCCACAATCAGAAAGTTCTCTTTAATTTAAAACCTGACCTATTTTTATTTTTTTAATAACTCTTATCTGACATGAACAAGTTAAGTATAAAGCTAAACGTATTTATTCTGCAAATAAAAGGCAACAAGACAATAGATGTAAGAAAGACATTGATTCAGTTGAATCTGCTGCTTCTCTTTAATTGAGATTGAGATCTCTCATGTTCTCTCAATGGGCCTTCCAAGCAGAACAGGAGCTTTTCAAAGCAGAGTTGTTAAGATGGGATAGATGAGTCCAGTCAGAACACCAGCAGCACTCAGGACACACCCTCCAGAGCTCAGCCTATCACCATACTGATTCAGCAGCTGAAGAGCGACGCCATTGGTCCATCCAAATCCCAACTATGACAAGGAATGAGAAACAAGAAACAATTTCTTTTTAATTGACGTCAACAATAACTCAATTACAAATAATTATACTCAAACAACAGTATCTGCCAAAATAAATTGATGAACGAGAATTGATGCATATTTTACGACATGGCTAATTCGTATAAAGTTAATCATGTAAAAATGTACGATTATCAGAAAAACAATATTATAAAACGGCCCGTTCTGGTTCTTCATTCTGATTGGTTGAAACGCGTTCTAAGGCGTGATTAAATAACCCCAAGGTTCAGAACGCATTACATAAATATCACTGGGCCACTGTTGCTGCGTACTGATTTATGAAAATAAACACCACAGTCTTAAATCATATTTTTTACTTTCTACAATTGCACACTTAATGGATATATCCAGATAAATGTCAATAAATATTGTTGAGTCATCTCGTCAATAAAGAGAAAACGTTCTCTGAGGAGTTTCAATCTCAAATTCATACGTCCGCTATTATCCACTGGGTGGCAATCTTACCCAACTTAAACACTGACGCATTCACTCAACACTAAAAACAGCGTGTAAGTTTTGATGGCTCTGAATCTGATCTCTTACAAAAGTTCTTCTCACACATGTAATTATCTGTGCTTTTAGCTGAAAATTTGAGAGGTGATAAGAGAACAAATGAAGGTTGGATGAAACTTTTTTTTTTAAGCGGATTGATATTTTATGTTTATTTAAAGAAGATCATTATTCTGTAAGGCATTAAACTAAAACTGTGTGGCAACTAAAAAATATGCTGACGGGGAAAGAGTTCAGCATATTTGATCATCACTTCAACAGTTCTATAGCACGATATAAATGTTAATGTATAAATTAGATGAATGTTGATTTTTTTTTCAAAATAAACACCACAGTCTTAATTCATATTTTCATTGTGTCTTTGCTGCGTCTGTGTTGTTTGTGAACTGCGCTTTGTTGCAGCCACACTTGATTCTGAGGATCTACTTTGTTTGGCGGAAGAGTAATATTTGTACTAATATAATTACAACTTATTTGTGTTTTATTTTATGAAATCCTGCTATGCATATGAAGTAACCGTTTTATAAAAGCAATAAGCCCCGCAAGCAGTGGGGTTACAGTGCATTTTATAACAGCTAAGCGGCGTTGTTAGGCACGACGCACTGTTTCTTGGGGATTATTGCTTTAACAAAGCCCCATCCCTAACCCCAACGGCACAGGTGTCAAGGTAAATCGCACAAAAATGTATGAAGTAATACTAATATGCCACCTTGTAAAATACGTACCAATTGCCATGAGATTGCATTGTAATGACCGTCCAAATAACCATTACCCAGAAAACAAAGCCATGTATACTTCTTCTTTAGCTCACAATTTAAAAAGCAAAGATTACTCGCACACTAGTCTGATATAAAACCTTTTCATGATCCAACTTTTAAAATTTCCTCTGTGAACTAGAAATTTGATGATCTGGGCTTAAATTATTTTCTGTGGCTTCTCTATTGGTCCTCAGGGTCTCAGAGTAAATGAGATTCAACGTTTCAAGAATGCTTCTGCTGGCTTGAAGAACTCTAATTTACTCATAATTCCTCCAGAGATTGAAACGTCTCAGGTGAACTGTACTCAGCTTGGAAGCAGAATTTGAATCTGGATATGTAAATATGAACAGAAAATTTATACCTGAACTTCATATTCACCACCTCCTCCAGGCTTTCCATCACCGCTGACATCATACTGTAACATACATGGGTATATAAGGTGAGGAGGACGAGCGAGCAAGCCAGAGAGAGAGAGAGTTATGCTACGTACACACCAAACATGGAGCATCGCGTTCCTCGCCCTAGATTACTCGCAGGATTTAACTTTGTGTCATGCGAATTTTTCGCTCGAATTGAATATTTTCAACTTTGCAAAGATGCTTTTGAGTTAAATAGCACGTTTTTTCGCGGCAAATGTGCCGCCCATAACGCATCATGTGCATCGCCCCATGCTAGGACGCGTTTGATCACATCTTTGCATTGACTTTGTATGTAATCTACTCGCGCAAATTGTTGAACTTGCGTCTGGAGTGAACCCATAGTTAGGGTGAGGTAGTTATGTAACACAAAGGTAACATTTAAAAATCGCTGTCGGAGCAAAGTAGGTAAAGCATGCAGTATTTCTATTAAGTCAGTGTAAAGCATTGTTTCTAAACCTGGGGGTCCGGGCCCACTAGGGGGCCTCAACAAACTTCCAATGGGTACTTAAGATGACTTAAAGGGGACTTTTCCCAAGATTTTTTTAAGATGTAAAATAAATCTTTCGTGTCCCCAGAGTACGTATGTAAAGTTTTGGTTCAAAAAACCATATAGATCATTTATTAAAGCATGTTAAAATTGACACTTTGTAGGCGTGAACAAAAATTTGCTGTTTTGGGTGTGTCCTTTAACATGCAAATGAGCTAATGAAATGCAAACACTGATTGCCATAATGATGGTTTGTCAATTATTTTCTTTGTCTTTCCCTCTCTGCACATAAATGGCACTGGTGTGGTTGGATAGTGCAGATTAAGGGGCGGTATTATTATAATAAGATCCCCTTCTGACATCACAAGGGGAGCCAAATCGCAACAACACTTCTTGCAGAGAATGGTTTACCAAAACTAAGTTACTGGATTGATCTTTTTCACATTTTTAGGGTTGATAGAAGCACTGAAAACCCAATTATAGCACTTAAACATGGAAAAACTCAGATTTTTGTGATATGTCCCCTTTAAAATAAAGAAATGTAACTAAAAGAGCATTAAAATAAACTAAAACGACTAAAAATCAAGATGTTTTCTAGCGTTTAATTATTTTTGTAACAAATATGCATCTGTGTAGTTATCCAAAGCTCTAGAATATTTTATATGGGAGAATTTGTGAATGGGGGGCCTTGAAAATATAAGGTAAATATAGTGTAGTATTATAGTAAATAATACTAATATAATGTATGCATTTTAATACAGTTTGTATAAAATGTCTTTAACATTTGAGTAAATGAGTCAAGAAGTAAAAAATCATGTCTGACCCCAAACTCACATCTGATTGGTTGAATTGATGTTGCTGTAGGTGTTAATTGTTCTACAAATGGCTCATTTTTTTGTCTCTTCATATTACACTAAATATTTTAACATCAAGAAAAAAAATATATGCCAGCATTTATGTGTGTATTTTCATAAACCTGTGAAGGACGTTTTGGACTTTACCTTCTCATACATAGCTTCATATTTGACGTAAGCCAGCCAGTTGGTGCGAATCCAGCGCTGGGCCAGATCGAAGGCGAGCTCTTTAGCGTGGGCTGAATCGAGGCCGGACAGCCCTGAGACAAGAAATGATGGATGGGGTGAGATGTGGGCGGATCATTTAAATGGCAAATTCACCAACTACCCAACATTAATCACATCTTAATAGCCACTTCGCAAACTCGGAGACAAGGTGTGACAGCAGGTAAATTGAATTTTGAAGGCAATAATGGGATTTAGTTCATATATTTAACACACGGAGGATTCTTCATGTGCAATTGCCTCAAGTGGCTGTAGTAGCTGATTTGCAAGGTTGCTAAGGTTTGCGTGTTTCATCTGCCAGCCTGTGTGTGTAGATAGCATGACCACTGGCCTAACTTCTAAAGCTAGAAGCTTACTGCCTACAGGCTCCAAAACAAATGGTGTATGTTGATTTTTAGCAAAGTTTTCTCCAGAGTCCAGAAAAAAATAGCTTAAATTACATTTGTCAATATAAAAAGTTCAGTTAAATAATGAGCTATTAACTATCGGGACATATGGCAACCCTGATAAGTAAGAAAAAAGGACAGCAGGAGACTCGGGTGGTTTGGTATTGGTATTGCATCATTATTAAATATGTAATACACTCTAAATCCAGATTAAAGTCTCATTATCTGATGATGAGATTATGAACATCAAAGTTTGATTTCACATTGAACGACACAATAAGACAGGAATGCGTTTTAAGGAAATAAAAACAATCAGTTTTAGTCATATATCTACTTGAATGTGCATAGATGAGAGACCATTTACCCTCTATAATCATGTGTTGAAGGGGTGGCCAGGCATTCGGCATATCCCACTGCTGACCACTGTCACTCAGAGAAGTGGGAATGCCGTTAGGATAATCCAAACCACCACTTCCCTTAAACAGAGAGACATAGCAACAATAAATTCTCCATCAGAAATCATACTGAAAACATGCCAAAGTCTGTGTAAAGAGCACCATCTGGTGGTGCTAAGCAAAGAGCTCACCAGCACAAATTTGGAGGTCTAGTTGAATACCCCTAAGTGTAAATATCTCATTTTTTCTGTGAAACCCAAATATACGGTCTTATTCTGTTGTTGTCTTGGTTAATTAAGGCTTTTTGCATATTAACAAAGCAAGCAAACGGTGATGTTATCAAAGGTGTAGCCCAGGAGACTTTATTGGATATAAAGAAATTACAATTTTAATTTAGTCGCAGTGTGTGAAAGGGAGGTGCTAATTAAAGTATCATTAGGTCATACTGTGAGACATCTGGACTGCAGTCGAGGAGGACTACGGTAACCTGCTGTGGTCGGACTGACCTTAAGGTACTGCATAGCCTGATCTCCCATCTCAGGTTTAGAGTAACAGTATGCCCACAGAGGTGCCAGGTTAGACGGGTAGAAGGATGAGTGTCGGGACTGGGTCACCAGGCTAAAATCAAACCAGACCTTTTTCTCAGGATCCCACAGTAAACTTTCAATCGCGTTAATTCTGGCAGAGAGCGCCTGATCATATTCCTCTGCCTTCTGCTCATTACCTTAAAGAAACAAAGGAAAGAAATCGTCCCAGAGGGCTTTTACATAACCTACTGTACAAAGCACACCATCCATATGCCACTGTATTACCATGTTACTATCCTAAAGAAGGTTTGTATAATACACAACAGTCCTTAAAGTATAACAAAGATGCATATGGGCCAACACACAATACTGGTGTAGGGATGCATAACGATTAATCTCGATTAATCTATAGCAGAATCAAAGTTTTTGTTTACATCAGGGGTCTCCAAAACGTCGCTCGCGAGCTACTGGTAGCTCGTCTCTTAATTGCATGTAGCTCGATTTTGGGTTTATTTAGTTTCTGTGGTTCTTATGAAGCATTTGGATGTCTGGTTCGTGTTACAAGCGACTGTGGTAGTAAAGACTGGGTGCGTGTTTGATCGCGTTGAGCGGTATAGACCGGCGTATCATATGACATCAGTAATTTAACATGTATGATTAAAAAACAAATAGATAAGTCCGCGCACCGGCGCCGCTGCAACCTGCCGATTCGCGCAACGCTTTGAAGCCCGCGCGCGGCTACTGGCCGATCCGCCCAATGCTGTGAAGCCCGCGCCACGGGAACCGGACGATCCGCGCAACGCTGTTAAGCCTGACACACCTCGAGTCGAGGCACTATAGTTAAAAAGGATGCCGTGGTTTTCGGATTCACTTTTGATAAAACGAAAATACAGTCGTCATCACAAGTTCAATGGGTTATCATCTCATATTTAAACATCAAATGTCAAGAGATACCAAGAGAGCCATACGAGCATTACTTGACTGAGAACAAGTGAGAGTACGACATGACACAGCTATCGTTAATCGCTAAAATGATAGCAAAAGACTTAAAGCTGCTTAATATTATGAAGCTTGTGCTTTGACTGGACGTGTTTAAAAGCATGCTGATGATGCGCATCCACAACAGGAGTTAAACTTTCTGTCCAGTACATAACTTAGTTTAAGTCTTGCATTTTGTGCAGATGCACGTTGTATAATACATTTATGTTGTATTAAGGCTTAATATTATGTAAAGCGCATCAGTCTGTTTTTTATAACCCTTTAGTTTCACTTCATCACCCATCTTTTCCTGTTAGAGGTTTCTGTTAAAAAAAAAACATTTATTTCATTAATAATCTAGTATGGGTTCATTTTTCTGTCATAGTTTCTTCAAAATTAAGTTTTATTTGAGTGTTTTTAATAAAAAATATTTTCATTTTCAAAATGACGCCCTTTTCACTGCCCCGCCGTCAGTTAATCCAGTACTCGTTTTTCAGACCTATGGATTAATCGAAATGAAAAAATGACATACATGCACATCCCTATTATTATGAATCCAAAAGCAGTAAATATTCTGTGTATGATTGGATCATCTTTCAAAATCTGATCTTTAATAAATTATTTTTTATTCAAAACGTGTTTTTTTTTTTTTGAAGAATCCTACCCATATCTAAGAGGTGATAAAAAAGTATAAATAAAGACAACATGAAAGTTTTTTGTTGTTGTCTAAAAAGGTTCTTTCATTTGATGTACCGTATGTTTATGTTTAAAGAAAAGCATTTTCTGGAAGGTATTAAAATTTTGTGGGGAAAAAAAATGCTGGCACTGGCTGGCAACTTTTTAAAAAAATGCTGGCGGGGATAGAGTTCAAATCACAGTGAGTTAATAGACAGGTGTCTATTAACTCACTAATATACGTGACACAAGTAGCTCTCGACCACTTTTATTTTTTAGAAAGTAGCTCTCCAGTGAAAAAAGGTTGGAGACCCCTGGTTTACATCATATATGTGTGTAAACTGTGTATAATATATGAGATATGTGAGATATATATATATGCACACATGCATGTATAATTAAAAAAATATTACGAGATTACACACGTATGATGTAAACAAAAACTTTTATTCTGCTATATAAATACTTAATATATAAATATATATATATATATATTAAGTATTTATATAGCAGAATAAAAGTTTCTATACTGGTGACATGTGATTTTAGATGTGTATTGTGTTTTTGTCCATTTCCCAAATAAAATTTCCTGACCCGGAATGACCCAAAACACCCCCACCCCAACCTGACGTGCATAATTTTTTTTAAAGAAAGACCTGACCTGAGAAAAACAGACCAGAGTCTGAACCGAAAAGGGGCGTAGCTAGGCCTTAAATCAGTGGTGGCACTGGACACCCATAGCCACCCCTGTTGGGTAAAGCAGTTTGAAGTGAAATGTACTTGACTTGACACCACCCAGAGTGGTCCTCACGTTAATTTGATGTCATCCACCAGTCGGTCTGCAGCACCAAATTAAGTTTTTGGCATTCTTTGAAGCAAGCAGTCAGGTGGGTCAAGTTCATCAATTTTGAATGCACATTTTAGTGGTTACCTTGGTGTCGTTGACAGATAACAAATGGAAATAAATAGAGCAGCTGGCCAAATTGGTGACGAAGCCACCGGGTTTTTTTTTTTGTCTGACTGGTGCGTGGGGGTATGCAGACTGCACATGCGTCAGTGGCGTTTACATTCAGGTCCAGTTGAGTTTAACAAAATTGCCACTGGGTCGGATTCAGGTCTAATTTTCTAGGGTTTCTCTCAGGTTGGGCATAAAAACAAAGATTTATGCACATTGAGTCCAGGTAAAAAGTGATTCGGGTCATTTCGGGTGGTACATTTCTTTGTACTCGAGAAGACCTTTAATGAAGACACCAAGGAAACTGCTAAAATGTCCTTGAAAAAGGACTCGATGCACACACACAAGATCTTATCGGGTCCGGGTCGGCAAAACACATTCATTTTAAATTACCCAAGACTCCTTATATGATGCTCCAAAACCCGCGTCCGAGGCACACATGAAAATTTTAGACCAAACGTGCTCGTGTCCCGGGCAGACCTTGGGTTTTCAGATATAGGTGGATCTGTAAAGACCTCTAATTTACTGTACAGACTCAACATACTGTATACAGTGGCCCTTACAATTATTAAGATATTAACATTCAAGGGTGTGTTGTCCCTTTTACCTTGTATCCTGTGGAAGGATGCCAGCAGACGCTCATTGCGACACATAATGGCATTGAGGTCAGCAGGTAGGATGGAGCTGGTCTGTGTGTCACGCAGGGTGCCAGTATTTCTGCCCAGGCTGTCTATGTACCAACGAGAAGAGAAATCCCAGCCTGACTCCGCTCCACTTTTTAATTCTATCCACAGTTTCTGCTGAGCCTCTGCAATACACATATCAGCCACTTTTCATATACGTAAGGAATAATTGACGACGGGCAATTGAATTATAAGAAAATAATGCACACCCAGTGCCGTTAGGCCGCGGGTGTGCATTATTTCAAATTATTCAAAGGACCGGAGTCAATTATTCCGCTTATACCACGGTTACCACAAACATTGCTCTGGGGCCTATTTTTAAGACATTTTAAAAGTTAGGTGTGAAGTTATCAAAAAATAATGCATACCTGTGGAACATTTCTCAACCAATCAGAATACAGCATTCAACAGACCCGTGGTATAATTGAAAATAATGCACTCCTGCAGAGTTCAAGGTGGTACCATTACACTTCACATCATGCAGGATTACCATTTATTTTGGAATAATTCAACGGCCTGTCGTCAATTATTCCATACTTATACCAGGGGTATGTTGAATGCTGTATTCATGTTCTACGGGTATGCGTTATTTTGATAACCGCACACCTAACTTTTGAAATCTCTTAAAATAGGCACCAGAGCAATGTTTGTGGTAACCGTGGTATAAGAAGAATAATTGACTCCGGTCCTTTGAATTATGTAAGGAATAATTGACTCCGGTCCTTTGAATTATAAGAAAATAATGCACACCCAAGGTGCAATGCAGCACGACGCAAAGCGGAGTGCCGTTACATCGCGGGTGTGCATTATTTTCAAATAATTCAAAGGACCGGACTCAATTATTCCTCTTATACCACGGTTACTACAAACATTACCCTGGTGCCTATTTTTAAGACATTTGACAAGTTTGGTGTGCGGTTATCAGAAATGAATGCATACCCACGGAACATTTCTCAGCCAATCAGAATACAGCATTCAACAGACCCGTGGTATAATTGAAAATAATGCACACCTGCGGTGCCACTCCGCTTCGTGCCGCATTTCCACCTTGGGTGTGCATTATTTTCGAAATTCAACAGCCCGTCATCAATTATTCCTTGCATAATTTAAAGCACCAGAGTCAATTATTCTGCTTACACCACAATCACCAGACATTACTCTAATTTGATAGGTCAGGTGTGCGTCCATCAAAAATAATGCATACCCATGTAACCTCCCCCAACCAATCAGAACAAAGCACCCAACAGCTACATATATGATGTGCTGCAATGTGATATCCAGTTGTAAGAGTCTACATAGAAAATGTTGCATGCTGAAAGTCTATCATCACCAGACTGCTTAATTCTGTTACCTGTTGAAAGGCCCTCAGCCAGATCGACATCATCACTGTATGACTCGGGCCTGCAAAGAAGATCAGGTAATTTTCTATAAGCAAAATCCAATTTGTTGGCATACCTGCCTCATGCACAAGTTTAACCCTGTAATTGTAGCCTACAGTATGTGTTAATGGGTGATCTCACCTGGGTCCGCCCACCTGTACATTATATCTATTCAGAATGTGTGTCACACCATTCATCGTTATAGCGTGAGAGCGATTCTGCATCCAGAAAATATATTCCTTCTCCAGGGCTGGTAAAACCTGCCTTTACACACACACATACAGTATACAGATCACACGCAGTGCAGAGCTGATGAAACCAGCGGTGTACCACCTCAATATTCAAGAAAGCTACGGGAGAGCAAATTTTAGGGAAGGTTACCTGAGGAAGTCTTTATCTCCAGTGACCTCATAGAAGCGTTCTACCATTAAGGAAAGAAATGGAGGCTGACTGCGCCGCTCATAATATATTCGGCCTCCGTTTGGGACAAAACCGTATCTAAATGAAATAAAGGGGATAATAGCGTAATAAAATAAGAGATTCATTTTATACGCATATTAAACAAAAGCAAAGCGAAACAGTGTGTGCTTTCATTATTTTAAAGAATAACATTTACAACACATATTCTCATAGATTAAAACTCCATTAAAAAGGTTAATTTGTTATTTAACGATACAGTTTTGCAACCATAAAACTGCTTATGTGTGACATGTTTGCACAACGTTTAAGCTGTTTTGTAGCACCAAAAAGTTATCTGTGTGTGTGAATATTTGAGACTTAATATAGCACACCTTTCCACCAGGGTCATGAAGTTCAAAATCATTCCTCGAGCTGTCTCGGTCATTTCTGACAAAAGGAGGCCGTTTATTACCCAATACGAGTCCCTGAAAAACAAGATTTAAATAGGATTGGAGGTGTTACTCTTGCATCTGGGTGGTTTTCAAGGCTATGTTGCTATGCGCATCTCAGCATTGGCTGTGCAATGGCAAAAAAGCCCAATGCAAGTTCGTGAAGTATTTTTGGATCCATTTTATTGTCCTCTAGGTAAAAAAACAGATCAGAGCATATGTCTCTTCAACAAACCCCGAAATTAAAGATGTTATTCATGTTTGTAGCACAAATGGTGCAGTAAAATAATGCACAGAAGTAATACATGGGGATGGTTAAGGGGTTTGTTTAAATAAATAATCTTGAATATGATCACCAGTGTGCAAACATTTATGCGTGCTTAGAGAGGAACCAACCAGTAATAAAGTTCCCTGAAACGACCACCGGGCACAATGAATGGGTGTGGGGTGTAAATCTGTGAGTAGAGCTCTGGGTGATCTCTGACATCATCACGGATCTGCATATAGAGTCGTAACATAAATATCAGTTTAATGTATGAATCATTCAAGTCAAATATCAAAGGAAACATGGTTCCTATACCGTACTGAACACAATATACCTTTCGGCCTAATGACTTCCACAAACGGTGCAGTTCTTCGGCCCAGCTACGGTACTTCAGATCAGAAATCTTGGACAAGAATTTTGGACTATGGAAGAAGCAGCAAATACAATTGTTTTAGTACATTTTGAATTTAAAGATGCAGTGTGACTGTGCGTTCACACCAGCCGCGGGTAGAGGCGGCAAGAACGGATGATTTACGTGTTAAAGGAATATTCAATTTTCTTAAAAGAAAAATCCAGATAATTTACTCATCATCATGTCATCTAAAATGTTGATGTCTTTCTTTGTTCAATCGAGAAGAAATTATGTTTTTTGAGGAGAGCATTGCAGGATTTTTCTCATTTTAATGGACTTTAATAGAGCCCAACATTTAATACTTAAAGGCGGAGTCCATGATGTTTGAAAGCCAATGTTGATATTTGAAATCACCAAAACAAACACGCCCCTACCCGAATAGAATCTGGACCTTCTGTTGATAGACCCGCCCCACACATACGCAACCCGGCATTTGATTTGATTTGATTGGCTATAAGTGTGTTTTGGTAGTCGGCCCGTCTCCTTCTCCAAACCGTTTTTCAAACATCGTGGACTCCGCCTTTAACTCAACACGTAACAGTTTTTTTTCAACGGAGTTTCAAAGGCCTATAAACGATCCCAAACGAGGCATAAGGGTCTTATCTAGCAAAACGATTGTCATTTTTGACAATAGAAATAACAAATATACACTTTTGAAGCACAGCTTCTCGTCTAGATCCGGTCCAGCGCAACCTAACGTAAATGCGTAGTAACGTAGGAAGGTCACGTGTTACATATATAAAACGCACATTTGCGGACCATTTTAAACAATAAACTGACACAAAGCCATTAATTAGTATCAGTTGACATACAGCAATGTAGGAACGGTCCTCTTTATCAAAACTTGTAAACACTGGGGCGGAGTTTCGCGTTCGTCCTCTGTGACCTCTTGACGTCATGACGTATTGAGTGGGGTCACGCTAGCGCATCACGACCGGATCTAGACGAGAAGTTGTGCTTTTAAAGTGTATATTTGTTATTTTTATTGTCAAAAATGACAATCGTTTTGCTAGTTAAGACCCTTATGCCTCGTTTGGGATTGTTTATAATCCTTTGAAACTCCGTTGAATAAACTGTTACATGTTGATTTAAGTGTTAATTGTTGGTGTCTATTAAAGTCCATTAAAATGAGAAAAATCCTGCAATGTTTTCCTCAAAAAACACAATTTCTCCTCGACTGAACAAAGAAAGACATCAACATTTTGGATGACATGGTGGTGAGTAAATTATCTGGATTTTTCTTTAAAGAAAATTGAGTATTCCTTTAAGTCAATGCAAAGACGCGATCAGGCATCCTGCGGCGCGTTCCGCGCGAATTGAGCGTTGTCCGGGGAAACGCGCAAGTTGAAAAATTTGAAATTCGCCGGATTTCCGCGCCGCATTAACCAATCAGGACCTTGCTGTAGTAGTGACGTGATTACAGGAAGCGAGCGGAGTGGCAGAGTCTCAGAAGCCCCTCCGGTTGTTTTAACCCAACAGTTGGGTTAAAACAACCCATTATTTGGGGCATTTTAACAAAGAAATGTTACCCAGCTCTGAGTTAAAAACAACCCAATATTTACAAAACAGTTCATTATGTAAGGTCTTTATACACCACTGATAAAATATGTATATTATATTGCATTTCTATCAAGAGATCCTTCTAAACGTCCCACATTGCACCCTAAAGGTATAGTTCATCCAATTTAATCAAATCTGTGAAATCCAGTCTAAAGTCTCTTCTATATTTTCAAAGAATGTTCTTTACATAATGTTAGGATGATTTTATGTAGAACGCCCATTTTCTTACTAAGCATGCCAGTCTGTAGGAGTCCATATCTCAAACTCTTTACCCGGCTCTTCAAAGTATACATTTAAAAACTTCTGTAACTCTGATGATGGGACGATCTTGTTTGGGAACCCTGAGGTCAGATTGGCAAAAGCCTCCACAACGACCTCTAGAGGAGAGCAGGAGAACAGCAGTGAGCAAAGGTTTATTAAATCTTCAAGACCAAATAAAACATCGGAGACCCACCAGGATTAGCAGTCAACTTCATATCTACAAAGTACTTGTCATCATCAAACAGCCGAGCCATCTGCATCTGTTTGAGGACTTCTCCAGTACAGTAAATCTGGCTGATATCAACAGAAAGACATTTGGTTATTGTATTGCATACATAAGAGTGCAAATTGTGTACTGTAAAAAAATCAACATATATTTTTGTTAGGTTAAGGTAACATTAGGTTAAACAATTTCAACTTGTTTTAACAAGTTTTGCCAACTAATCAAAACTTAAAATTGTAGGTTGAATTGACTTGCATAACCAATTTGTTTTAGCTATATGGTGCATTTTTTACAGTGTGTTTTATGTTTTGAGCTCATACTTGGCTATAATGAGGGTTCAAAGTTCAGGTTTACAACATTCAAAACTCCACCTGCGTTGTCCCCGATTCAAAGTTCAG
The DNA here is from genome assembly GCF_027580225.2 of Misgurnus anguillicaudatus. NCBI lineage: Eukaryota > Metazoa > Chordata > Actinopteri > Cypriniformes > Cobitidae > Misgurnus > Misgurnus anguillicaudatus. Next base: position 9,836,764 of record NC_073351.2, read on the forward strand.
CAATGAGAATGTGAGACATCTGGTGGCTGTGGAAATCTTTCTTTTTACTCTTACATCACTTCACAGGGAAATAATTCACAATCCAAGCCCCAAACATATACATATTTCCACCATAAGGGCTACATTGTTTTATGTATAAGTGTAAGATTCATTATTAATCTAAATATACAAGAAAGTAGACATCCTTTTGGAGGACTTTTAAAACTAAAGTCGAAGAAGCTTTTCTGAGAATGATATGGGAACTAACCTGTCACAAGGATCTGGTAGCGTGTCTCCATTTGAGAAAAGCTGGAGGAATAAAAAAACCTTCACAATATCCCACTGCATTTTTAGTTAAAACCTCAAGTGGCTCTGATAGTTTTTTACTAAAGTACAAAGCACAGAGTTGTGTTTATATGCAGTGATCAGTAGGTCAGAGGGCAGTTTAATAACACTACTGATAAAATATCTTCAACTGCACTCAACAAACTAAATCAGGCCACGTTGTTTCCATTTAAAATGATATAGATATCAGATGAGATTTCATTTACACCAACTTTGTTTATCAAGAGGAAACTATTGAAGAGTTCAAATGCAAAATAAGCGCATTTGAACTTTTGTAAAATATATATTTTTTTAATCCGACACTTAAGTTTGGGTTCAGCTATTTCATTTTAATTGCAATGAAAAGATTCTTAGTCTAATTAGGCTAATTGAAATGCCTTATTTTCACAAGTCATTTCATTGGTATTTAACAAATTTTACGGTCTTTTGATGAAAAACCCAGTGCATGCAAGCTTTTTGGGCAAAAAAAGTAAACCGTTGCAAAACCACGAAAGATGCAACTTGAAAAGTCTTTTGCTAGTTTCTTTCCACCCTGCGCAATTATAATTTTCACGTTTAGCGCTACGTTGTTTAAATAGCAAATGCATATGTGCCCCATTTTGCGCCCATGGGCGTTCTGGTCTCAAAACGAGGTGTGTTCAGACGCATTGTTGGTGCGTTGCGATTTTGAGGCAACTAAAATAGACTCAATAGGATTTTTTGTTATTTAAAGAGCGCATTAGTAATATGCGCCTAAACGGGACGACAACGCAGGTTTGCTTAACACATACATGAATGCGCAGCAGCACAAAAACGTTTTTAAATATGAAAGATTAAAGGATTGAATGTAAATGATTATTATTGAGTCTCTTGGACATAAATGAGGACTAATTATGAGACGTTAGAAGGCACAAAGAGCTGCTTCACCTGTAGCCTGGTAAGTAAATAAATGCTTTGCTTTAAACAAATTTATCGTTTTATTTTTTTTAAATGCTACAAATATGTAATAAAAAATATTTATTTATTTTAAAATATGACACATTGATGTAGATTAAACTATTCAACAGTATATCAAATAATCAACCTTAGAAACATACGCAACATAAACAGAATAATATTAACACAAAACATAACTTATAATACTAAAACAGTGACAAGAAAAAGTTTTCTAATACACTTTTATTTAATAAAGGTTTTAATTGTTTGGGATAGCCTCGGCATGTTAAGGATCCATTCGTTCTATTATTAACAGCGCGGAGAAATGAGGACGCATTTTGACACAGCTCTTATCAACGCCGGCGAAGCAGGTACGTGGCAAACTCAAAAAATGAGAATTAAAAACAAAGGAAATAGGTCAGAAAAGGGTTGCCTGTAATAAGTTTTACAAAGTGGTAAATCAGGATGACACCAGTGCAGACTATGTAATTTGTGCATTTAATTTAGGCTATTTATTTATTTTTGTCCCATGTGCGCCGATCGGAGACTGATTTCACTACTGATATTCTAGAGCTTTAGTCTCGCGGCTGTCATCAGCAGCGTCTTGCATCGCCCAGTCAGCGGATGGCGGGCGGGTGCGGTTTTGAAAACTGGTCAGAAACGTTGGTGCGGATGGATGGCGGACGGATGATGAGTTTTGTGATGCGGTTGCGGATGAAATAATAGCCCATCCGCGCATCTCTAGTACATGTGGATATTGTGAGATGACGCTGTCCAAGTGCTGAAACTTGCGGAGAGCCGTTTGTAAATTCTTTCTCTCATGTTTGTTACAAATAAAGTCTTTTTACAGTAAAAACCTTTCTTACATACTTGTAAATTATTTTTTGATGATATTTGAAATCCCTCGCGCTTGACGCCTCTACCGCGGCTGGTGTGAACGCAGCATTAGAGCAGGGGTGGGCAATTCTGGTCCTGTAGGGCCACAGTCCTGCAGAGCCCAGCCCCAACCCCAATCAAGCACACCCGAACTTCATTTGCAAGTGATAGTGAATACTTTAATTCGATTTTTCAGGTGTGTTTGATTAGGGTTGGAGCTAAACTCTGCAGGACTGTGGCCATCCAGGACCAGAATTGCCCACCCACGCATTAGAGGGTGCTGTGATGCATGTAACTGCCAAATACTTGTTTTGGTTGTATTTAGGTCCAAAATAATCACAAGGAACCCAAGTTAAAATGTGAAACGCTGTTGTGTCATTTATCGTCTGTAAACTTAGAGGACTTTGCTGAAGAGATTAATGTGCGATTTAGTGGATTCTGTCAACAAAGCAGTTTTTATAAATGGCATGTGGCCTGGATTTAGAGATATTTAAGCAAAGAACATATGGGGTGGATCCCAGACAGGGCTTACCATAGTCCCAAAATAAAAGGCATGTTTAAACTGCCATCATTTTAAAACTTCTTGCATTGACATCTTAACATATCTCAGTGCCATTGTTTTGTTTTAAGATACACACCAGTATTGTTAACTTTGTAAGGTTTGTTTGTAAAAATGACTTAAAAGGTCCTAAAATGACTAAGACATAGTCCCAGATTAATCTAAACCCTGTCCAGGAAACTTCCCAAAACTATGTGCCGAGATCATTCAGTTAATATCATTAGTGGCTTTAAGCAGATTTTTCATAAACAGATGTACACAAAACACTGCCCCAAATAAAATGATATTGACTTGGGTTATTTAAATTTAAAGAAGAGCTTCTGTATCAATCGTGCTTATGGTTAATATTGTCGAGATCAATTTATACACACAAAAAATGCTGGGTTATTCTCTACCCAGCATTGGGTCAAAAAGGACGAGTGTAATTTAACATATGCTGGGTTGTTTTAACCCATTGTTGGGTCAAATAAAAATTTTTTGGGTTAATTTCAAACGAGCCACTGTGCTCGTCCACTTTTGTCCCAACGCTGTACCTTCAGTTTTGACACCAATGCAGTGTACGCAACAAAATTTAAACAGTTTGCAGCAATCGAATAAAAGGAAAAAAGTTTATAATTTAAGAATTTATATAGTTTTCATACTAAATGAAAATACTGCACAATAGGAAAGCATAAAATGTGTGGAAAAACTAGTGCATTACATTCTTATAGGCGATCTGCACACAGACAAGCGCTTTCAGGTAGATCCATATAAAATTTTTCTCTTCGCATCTTGCGTCAAACATGACATGTTTAAGGGACTGACAAATGGTAAAAAGAAAGCTTCTCACACTTTAGTAGAACTTCAGTGAGCTTTATTTTCAAACAAAAACCATCACAGATGTTAACCATTGCATTTACATCATCACATAACTTCAAACTTTAAAATGTAGCATCACTGAGAACAACGCCAATTGAAATGACCAAATTTCAAAAAGAAAAAAAACTCTTAAATTTAGTTTTTAATTTTAATATGCAATATCCAACTGGTGTTTGCTTAAGCAAAAAGAAAATCTCAAATTTAAGGGTAAAGTTTAGAGATTGAATTTTCCTTACCCCAAAACTCCCAAGTTGTTGATTTCAATTTTTGGTTTGCCAATTATTTCCCATTAACACCCACCCCGCCCATCCCCAACCCAGACTGATGCATCCTAATATTCCTGTACACTTAACAGCCCATTGTGAAACTGCCAAGTGCAAAGAACCAAGATGCATCAGGGCAGCAAACATCCCAACCAACGACCCACCCGAGCAAAAAAAAAAAAAATATTCTGAAGAATGTGTGGATTTGTTAAATAAGATCAAATGTATATACGAGGGGAAACTGTAATATTTTAACCAGGTGAGATGTTCTCCACATCATTCTTCCAAAAACCAACCAGAAATAAAGTGAAATTAAAACCCCAACCACTGCAGTAAAAAGCACAGCACATTCAATAAGATGCTGCTTTACAACATTTCAACAATGCACAGTGATTTTCACAGCAGTGACTTTTGCAAAACACTGGGCTGCTGCCAACAAGCCCATTAACTCATACTCTCTTCTTTAAAGCAGATTTTTTTAAAGGTCCAAAGAAAGTAGTTGACTAGACATGGGGCATCTGTGCTTTTAAAGAAGAAGAGAATACAAGCTTAGATTCAAGCAGTGCTACTGTGGCAATGTTGCATGTTATGTAACAAAAGTCACAAAACTTTTTTTGCTTAATTTTGTAACCCGACAGCCAGAAGTCAAACCTTGCTTGTACCTGAAAACTCCATGCAACATTCCACAGCAGACAATGCCGACCAATTGAATATAAAAACATCTCACCTCTATTTAACTTTAAATGGGGAACAATGTTAGAGCAAATTTAAATGCGCCAAATTATCACAGAAGGCAAAAAATTGCATCCTTCCCAACCCCCTGCCCACCCCAAAAACGCCATGGGTCAAAAGCAGCAGAAGAGCTCAAGTGTATCAAACAAGCCCCCGTTTCAATCCCCCAAAATAAAAAGCAAATCATTCAAGGCTATTAGTGTTAGGGGGAAATAAATATTCTGCTTTAAAAAAAATCATTTGGTTTTCAGCACCCATGTTAAATACCCACATCCCTGCCACAATACCCCCCCCAAAAAAAAAATCAATTTCGACCTGAACACTTTTGCCCAAGCCGAGGAAGTGCCTCCAATCCCGCATTATTGCCCGACCCCTGAACTACTACAGTCCAAAATAAGTGCAGCCCACACTTCAAAGGTTTAGATTCTTCTGTTAAATCTGTGCAGCATCTTAAGTACATGGTCTTATTACAGAAACAAAGCCAGCTGACTTACGGTGCACTATCATTTCTTTGCCGCTACATTGTGTCAGACCATTTTTTCCCAATTCTTGGCATCCAGTTTTTTCCTTTTTTCCCCCTAATAGGAACGTCCAAGTCAATCCCACCACCCCATACGGTCTATATAATAAAGTCATGTCCTAGCGCCAACGGCAGTGAACGCAGACCCAAGTAACAGCTACACATCCCGCTCTACGTTTTTGCACATTGCCAATTTGAGCTGCACTGCAGCAAGTAGCACTAATACATGATGAAAATATTAAATTACCTCTATGATCAGAGTCACCCAGGCAAGGGACCCTGCCGAGTGCCTCGTAAGTCAGCGTTACAAGCAAAACGCTGGATAGGCCTCGTGTTTTTTACAACCCTTAACTGAGGCCGTTAATTTCGGCTATCCATATCAGGAACTCGTGTCAACACTGGGTAATGGATGGCGGTTATTAATTTAAAGTACACGCGAGTGCAAATTGGACCGACTGCACCATCTGCTGAAACCTAAATAGAGTACTCGAACAAAATGCTTTTTCGGATTAAACGAAACTAGTCCAAATTGTCTTACTAGGGTGGTGCGCTGCCTTTAAAGGTTTAACCTTGGCTAAACTTTCCCATGATGGAAAGAGATGCGCGAAAAAAAGTGCCGTCCAGTGCTGACAGAATCCTGTATTGAAGATCGTATTTCCATTCTTCTCAAAAGTCATCCAGCCTTTTAGCTCGTTTTAAAACAATCTATTAAAAAAACAAATAAAGTATTTACAAAATGTTTACAATGTGCCAAATCTGTATAAAATGGCACATTTAGGACAGAGTGCCTACCCAACAAGAATGCAAAAAAAAAAAGGGAAAAGAAACCACATTCATCTGAAAGGGAAGTCCTCATGGCCATGAGAAAAGGCTGGTGTGAGTCTGATCAAGTCTTTTAGTGTTGGCTCGCTGAAGACTGAGGAGGAAAGAGTTATGGGTCTCTAGAGGGATGACATGTCCCATGAGCGGATGAAGGAAAAAGCCACAGAGAACTTCGTGGGGCTTTTGAAAGTTTGCCACAGGAACGTTAACCCCCATCACTGTTGCCATGCTCATCGCTGATATCATCTCAGTTTTCACGCCAGGGACTGCACAAATCACATTTGCTGCCCTACCTGCTCGCTCGCTGTAAAGTCCTCTTCTTAACCGCCCCTAAAATCTGAGGCAAATTCAAAAATGATCTTCTGATGTCAAATGGGAGATGCTGACAAGCACTACTAAAAGCAAAAGAAAGAAAAAAAGTGATGGGAAATCAGATTATTACTTTCGAACAAGTTAGACTGCTTATTAAGGCACTTGTTACAAATGACTAGAAACGTGAGCAGAGGTATAGGGCGACAGCGGGGTGTGTAAATGTGCTTGTGGGCGATGAGTAATCATTTCTTTTCACGGTTGATAAATCCTCGCGTCCCCTCTTTCCTTCCTCGAAGTGATTTGAAGTCTTCAGGATTGAAAAAAATCTTGGTGCAACAGTCCTTTATTAGGCCATGAGTCCTTGCCGATTATTGGGTCGTCACATTCCTCGTGGTGGCACAAGACAACAAAGGAGGGGGAAGAGGAAGACGGACAGAAGAATAAAAAAAAATCCCCCATTCCATAGACACAGTAGGGGGAGAAAGTGGAGATAGGGGACAAAAGATTGGTGATCTGGAGAAGGTAGAAAACAAGAAATGTTAGAAAATCAAAGTAAAAATTTTTTTTAAACAAACATCTAACACCATTACTTCAGCCCCGTCCCAAATGGCACACTCTGGACTTGTGGACCACGTCAGAGTCCACACTTGGATGACATCATGTAGTGCAGACCTTAGGGACCCTTAACGCGAGTCCAAGAGGGCGCAACGGAGTTGTATTTTGGGACAGACGCCGAAATAGGAAAAGAAGTTGCCCATCAGTGTGAACTCCTCCCTTCGTCGTCTGATTGGTCTGATCGCCCTTTCACAAGGACTTCTGGGTTGGTAAAGTGCATGAAGCCTGCTGCATTGTAGGCTTCGCAGAAGAACGGATCAAGGGTTCAAAGGGGTTGCTGATGAGCACACTTCGGAGCGTAGATGGGACACCCTACGAACTCATAGATTCGTAGACGACCACCCGCAATTTAAGGCCACAAGACCGAAAGTTCACATGAAGTGCGCCATTTGGGACAGGGCCTTGCTCCCAAAACCAATCTTAACATGCAAACCTTTTGACAATCACACTTGAGTAAGCCACAATAAACTCACCTCTCCTGCTCACAGTTTAACCTCCTCTCCACTCTCGCTGTGGTACTCGGCCACATATAGACTCTTATCAATACTGCTGGGAATGGGTTTGATCTCAGTACCCAGCTGTTCTTCAATACCCTTCAGGTTAAAGCGGTCATCATATGTGATCAAGTTGATGGCAAGACCCAAATGTCCAAAACGACCTGCGAAGAGAGGTATATGTAACTGTGTGTCATCCTCTATAAAGCCTGTGACTTATCAATGCAAAGCTGTAAATAGCAAACTGAGAATTTCATACTCACCAGATCTGCCAATGCGATGGAGGTATGTCTCCCCAAGTTTGGGGAAATCAAAGTTGATCACCACATTCACAGCTTGTATATCAATTCCTCTTGTGAAAAGATCTAAACACAGGACAAACACAGTTGCAGAGTTAATAATTGCAGTCTAATGCTACGATTAAAAGAGTGTGCTTTTGTTTTAACACAGAGTTTTACACTTAGTTTTCATCTATACGTGTTTCACAAAAGATCTGTACACACTATACTTTACCAAAAAACCTGATGCACACTGGGCATTCGAGTACAAGAGCTTAAAGCGTCACGCCGCGTCTAGGACAAGTCAGAGGTATCGTAAACCGGAAGTGCACATTCAATTAAGAGCTTCGTCAGATAGCGTCTACTTCAAAATGCAAAATATACGTTAGCAGCCAATGTTAATTGTTAATGATTTGGGACAAATATGATGTTATTTAATGTCAAACTATGTGAGTGTCGTGACAGGGATTTGAGCAACTTCCTGAGTCAAAGCTTGGCAGCATAGACAGGCGCCACCTGGCGGCACCGGTGTGCGTATACTCATAGAAAACAATGTGTTCAATTTTTTTAGAACAAACAATGTGTTCGATTTTTTTATGTGATTGCATGATTCAATGCATAATCAGCCAAAGTACGCATAATTATGCGCGGCCACCACTGATCTATATAAATAACTGGATTGCGCATAGAACGCTTAACGTAACAGCGTGAGGTGAAGCCAGTGCAGAGTTCGAGCCGCCATCTTGGTATACCCAACCGGCAGACAGCGTCATTGACTCATCAGTCACGCAAGATTATTTTTAGGATGTGTACGTAAATTAACTGTTAATTCTGGTGTTATTTTCAATGTTTATGCTTTAATCGGGCAGGAAAATGGATTTACGGTGTTAAGGTGAGTGTGTCTGCTGCGTTATGTTAATGATACGGGTATAAATAAAGTTTTTTTTGACATTCAGCTACACGGTCAGCATTATTTCTCTAAATAAGTTTAGGTAACTTGTAAGTTTAGATAACATAAAACCAACAAATTATTGCATGCACATACGGTACAAAGTATGATTATTTATTTAGATTTCAGAATGAGCACTTTTGTCATTAATACTAAATATGCTGCGGTCGGCCGCTGATCTGATACTGTAATGAAGATGAATGTATAATAACAGATTAAAAACTAAAATGTTCAACTTTCAGTAAATAACTATGTACATGCTTAGGACGTTTGTGTTGTCATAATGTACAGGGTAACTTCAGATATAAAAACGAAGACTAGTAAAGTGATGTTTTATCATTCAAATCTGATCGCGTCCATTGATTTAATAGAACATTTGGGTATACCAACATGGCGGCGCGGTGGCTTCACAGCTGTGACGTCATGCGCAATCCAGTCATTTATATAGATCAGTGGCGGCCACATTTTTTAAAATACACTTCACTTATGCTGCATAAATTGCAGATTTTTGTGCGCAAAATATGCGGGGCTTGCATGATTCCATAATCCCTGCATTTTTGTAGCAAAAATCACATATCTTAGCAGAAAGTTGAAAAATTTTGCATTTACTTCACACAAGCACAACGTTCCCATGGCAACAGGGGACATGGTTAAGAAGTGACAATTACGCGACGTGAACATCAATTAAAAGCTGCAAACAGTTTTTGCAAGTTCCCGCAATTTCATCGCATAAAATTTCATAAAAAATGCGCTGGAATGTGAGATTTTTAAGAAAACTTTAAACAGCGTTCCCCCACCTGAGTTTACTTCAAATTCAAGGACCTTTCAAGGTCTTTCCAGGTCCAATATCCTTAAATTCAAGGACTAAATGTGGGGACCGTGTTACCTTTTAAGATACATTGTTAGTTCCTTTTTAAGGGAACTCGCGCTGCGTCACTGCTGTGACACTTTGGGGACACCTCCATAGGGCTGGGTAACGAACGTAAATACTTTTATGGTATCGAACGAAAAACTTTGAGTATCGAAAAATGATTATCTTTCGGTGCCAAATTTCGATTCCAAAAGCCAAGCGGCTGTGTCTGTGTGAACCTGTACTTGCGTGTAAGGACCTAAAGCGCCAGCGATTGGCTGTCCACCACCACGTGACGGGGAGGATTTCTGAATTCTCGCAGTCCAACTCGCAGTCACCCAACACAAGTGTAGAAAGGATGCAATTGTGAGAAATTTACAGAAAGTCTTTGTGACAGTTGTCTTACCAATAGAGTAAGCGCAAGTATGGCCGTATTGTCTCCGTGAAAGGCACATCGACCAAAACGGCGCGTCGTGACGAGGGGTTTCAATTTCAAGCATGCGTCCAGCCTGTGTCTCTGCTGTTTTACTCGCACCTGGTTTCCGCATTCCATGACCTCGCGCTCGCGTCTCCCACAGCAGTCTCGACAAGGTGTTTAAACTTGACCCACGCACGAACCTTGTGTCTCTCAATGCTTACGAAATACTCGCGCCTGTCTCTCCGCATCGCATAGCCTTCATGCCCTCATCTTCCAAAATGGACGATGCGTTTAAACCTATTTCTTACAGTCTATGTAAACTTGACGCACATGCGCATCCCAACAAGCGCATCCCGAAGCATATGCTTACAAGCCTGACTCGTTATTTAAAACAAACTAAAATTCTATTTTACTGGTTTGCTAATTTCACTTGAATGACATTTAAAGCATTTTACTCATTTTAAAAATCCCAAATGTATTTAATATTTTAATAATTATGAAGATGAGTATTGTTTACAAAAACAAACATGCATACAAATCTTCCCAGTAAAACTCAGTCATCCATTTAAATATTTTAACTTTTTGTCAAAGTTGCAGCTATAATGAACCCACTTATTTAAATACTGTTAGTCCAAGCTAAAGACCATTTTACATTTCATAAAATAAAGCAGTGTTAATTATATTCTTAATTTATTTTTGTTTCCTTATTTTCATAAAAAAACTGATAAGTGTGTCTGCTGGGGCACCCCTATCCAAAAACCACAACCAGTTTTATTAATAATGTTTCTCTGAGTGAGAAGTGTTACCAGAATTTGTTTTAATTAAGGTGAAAAATAAAAGTTGTGTGTTTAATGTATTTTTGTTCATGTTTAAATGGATTTTAAAACATATGGTATCGAAAAAGTACCGCCAGGAACCGGTATCGAAACAGGCACCGGATCGAAAGATTTTAAACAATACCCAGCCCTACACCTCCAGTGGTAAGTGCGTCTGAATGTGTATATCAAATTCAACCAATGGTGAGGCTTAACGACAAAGACAGGGTGACGCGGGAGCCAGTAAGTATATTGCTATCTAAAATATTGCCAAAAACGCGTTACAGGTACACAGGAAGTACGGCAAGGGAAACGCAGCATCTCATTCCCTTCTCAGGGAACAACAGTTACATACGTGACCAGAGACGTTTTCATGTGTCAAACACAACTATGCAAAAAAGCATTTTGGTATGAATCATCATTCGCATACAGAAGATATAAGCATTTAAATCGACCCTGGAGGGCCGGAGCTACATCTGGCTTTAAATTTTTTTACACCTGTTGCACCATCTACTACTATGACCAGACGCAGCTACGCTCAGGCCCAGTGTATGTGGTTAACCACATTGAAAGTTGAGATGCCAGCTGCCAGCTAATAAATGACAAATGAGAGCTTTCCCTCCTCACACATTTACAAATGGGACGTCCTTCAAGATGCACGCGTCACGTGCACACACATCAAACCTGCACATTAACTAAACGAAAGCCTTATAATTTGGGAATGAATTCTACCAATCCTGAATTCAAATAAATTAAATAAAGCTTTTAATAAATGCATGAAAGCCTAGTGCTCGCCTATGCATTAGACACGCTAATGTCTCGTCAGTTTAATTATTTCTACTTTCTTACAAGTCAACACTTTACTTACACCTACCTTTGACTAGACATAAGATTTAGTCTTGGACGCAAGCTACACTTTGATGGTGCAACAGGTGTAAATTCTACGTAGGACGTAAAGCACATTTCATTTGAAGAGTTTGGTTCCAAAACGCAATAAATCCATTTTGACAAATTTCGGTAAAAACGTGTTTTCTATACCAAGAAAGTGACAAGATGAAAACCAGTATTTTCTGTTACAAACTTTCACATAGCATCTTTAGGTTATAAAAACATAAAAAATTCAAATCCATAACTTGATTTTCAAAGATTTATTATAAAAACGAATTCTTTTTTCCACAAAATGCAATAAATCCATGACAGTTTTTTATTTCAAAATGCTATAAATCTATTAAATCAATGTATGTGCATTCATCTTTACCATTTTATATTTATTTAGTTGACTAGTGGTTAGGGGTGTAACGGTACGTGTATTCGAACCGGACCGTTTCGGTTCAGGGCTTTCGGCACGGTGCACCGAAAGGCCGAATGCATTTTGTGTGTGCCTGTGCGGAACATAATACGTGCGTTTCCGCACGAACATATTAAGTGGCGGAAGTCTCCGCATTCAGCGCAAGTCTTCTGTCAAACATATAACATAATTCGGCCCGCAGAAAGATTTTTATTTATTTAGTTGTATATTCGTTTGATTATTGATGTAAACGTTTACGTGTCGTATCTAAAAGCGCATGTTAAACGCGTGTCAACGCGCTGCTTTGTTCTTTCAATAGTCCGTGAGAGGATGCGCGTCTTTCGTTGCTACGCATTCATGAGACGCGCTTTCTGTGACAGCGGGAATAAGGAATGCGTGATCAGATTTTTCATCTGCACATCACGTCAATCATAGCATTGTCACAATGCGATCAGCTGGTCGGGACAGAGAAGAGCTGTAACCCGGGCTTACTCAGCTGTTACTCAGCTGCGGAGGGGTTCGTTAGTAAAGTCACAGGCAGCTTACATTGACGACACAAGCAAAGATTAGGAGAAACGTGCAAAAGATCCAAGATGGCTATGTATGCACCTCACTAATCTCAAAATGAGTGTATAATAAGTATATCATCATGTTGCTTGCTATGCAGTTACACATAGAGCAGTAATATTATTTTTATACAGAGATGGTACATAACCAATTCAATACTGTGAGTTAAACAATCCAAAATAAATCAAAACAGAACATTTTTGGTGGCAAAAATGTAGGCTAATAGTTCATAAATGTATTCAGGAATTGAATTTGTTAGTTCAAGGTTTTAGTAGAAAAGTTTAAGAGAAGGTTAAGAAAAGAGTTACCTTCTGTTATAAAATAATGTAAAAAGAACTTTGCAGTAGTATTTTATTTATTATTTTTTCATTTTATATATATTTTATCTGTTATATTTTAATAAAAAGTGTTTAAAAAAAGTGTAAACAAATTGTAAAAAAAAGTTTATAGTAATAAACAACCTGCAGTTTAATGTTTGCATTTTTCCCTTACTGTACCGAAAATGAACCGAACCGTGGCTTCAAAACCGGGGTTCGCACCGAACCGTGATTTTTGCGTACCGTTACACCCCTACTAGTGGTATACAATGATTAAAAAATAAACATTAATGGCATTAACCAAAACACTTACTTTGTTATATTAAGAACACAATGTTTTAGCATGAGAAGCTTGATGCTGTCTGGAGAACAAGCAACCGAGTGCCTCTCGCGGAAATTATTAGCTGTTGATGGTTTACGTTTCTTTCCCGTCACAGAAAACCATCACAGGTTTGGCAATGCTATTAAAGTATTATTTTGTTTTGTTTGTTGATCACGAAGTACAAAGTAGATGAGGAAAACTAGGACTCCGTGTACTCAGCGCGCCGCCATGTTTGTTTACATTGCGTGAATGGTCCGCTGTAATATCAGAAATGGATTTATTGCATTCTGTAAAAAAGGAGCAGTGGCATTTGTCGCATTTTGGGAAAAAAGGGAGAAAATATGACAGAATATCACGGCGGGTATTGGATTTTGCGTAAAATTAATTATTTACTTTTAACTACTGACCTGATATAATACTGATTTTGGCAGTAACTCATTTTTTTCAAAAATGGCGTTTATTGCGTTTTGGAACCAAACTCTTCATTTCCAGACTAGTCTTAAAACCGGGTGTACGCCCAGCTGGTGCAACCAGCCCCTGGTGTACAAATCACACTTGCATGTTTATCCAAAGTAATGCTAACCAAACCAAATGTCTACAATAAATTACAGTGCAGCAATGTTTAACGCAGAATGATCAACTCTAGTAAACGCCTACCAGTGCAGACGAGATTTCGACATAAGCCATTTCGGAAATCATGGAACACCCGATTTCTGTGTTCCTGAAAGGAAAAAGATAAAAACATGCATTGGCATCAAGTGAGAGAGTACAGTATGAATGCCAAACTTCATTTTAAGCCAGCTATTGAAAATAACACTTCATGAGGGACACGTGGAGAAATAATTATATAACCATTTGCCATATTTAATTCAGCCAACAGCAGTGTGGTAAAACCACAGGGGCCAAGTTACTCCACCTGTCTCATCTTGGCGTGAATGTAGAAACAGGAGTAACCAAGCTGAGAGATCTTCTTGGCGAGGAGCTCCACTCGCTGGGATGAGTTGCAGAATATTATTGACTGGTTGATCTGGAGCTGAAAAATTATAACAAAAATGTGTTCACATATTCTGCAAAAGTAAAATGAATAAATGAAGAGCTCAGATGCAAAACCCTCCAAGTGCCTCTCACATGTAAATGTTTAAAAATTAGCATTTTTTTCAGACCGTTAATGGATTCTGCCAAACAAACCAGTATTCCTAAATGACCAGAGGACAGAATTAAGTGGATTTAAAGCAAAAGTATTCTATGAAGTTATCAACTAATATCATTCTCATTTTTGACATGTACAGGCTTTTGCATCCATGCTACTCATGTCCAACCACAGATCTGAAAAACAGTATTAATGCGAGGTAACTTTTACCCTGGAGAAGAGTGTATTAAGGCAATGGACTTTCTGCCTTTCGGTTACATAGGCGTAATACTGGGTAACACCCTTCAGTGTCAACTCCTCCATCAGGTTTATCTCATAGGGCTTCTGCAGGTGGGCATTCTGTGCATAAAACAAAAATAAATTAATAACGTCCAAACACAGAGCGTCGTATTATCTGGCTTTAAATAGGAACTGGTGGATTTACCATAAACTTCTGCACACTCAATGGGAAGGTGGCAGAGTACAGCAGAATTTGCCTTTGTTTGGGCAAGGAGCTCAGAAGTTCCTCCATCATCTGTACAAAGTCCTGCGACAGGAGCTTATCTGCCTACATGTTAACATAGGGGTGAAACATCCATGAGATCTTAGCACTTCAAGGGTTAAATTAATGATTATTGCACGCTTAAATGTTACGTTAACTACAAACTCTTATTTTACCTCATCCAATACGATCATCTGTACTTTGTTGACTTTGGCCACCCCCTTTTTGATGAGGTCTAAGATTCTTCCTGGAGTGGCAATGATAACATGCACTACAATTGGAGAAAAAAAAAACATTAAATCCCAAATAAAGTTGCTCAAATCATTTCAAAAGCCATCCTGCCATCACTTGCCTGTTTCGTCCAGTCTCATTATATCATCACGAAGGTTGGTTCCACCTGTAGTTGCCATGACCTTAACCCCGCCCATGTGTTTGCTGACCTGGATGCAGATCTGACTCACCTGTAGAGCCAGTTCTCTGGTGGGCACAATGACCACCGCTGTGAAAACAAGCGTAAGGGTTTTAGATGACTTGATCGTAAAGCGACCCCAATGCACACTACAGTTTTGTAGTGCAACTTGATCAGGAACATCACGTTACCTTGTATGTTGTCTTTCTTCAGGTCAATGCGTTCAAGTAAGGGAATGAGGTAGGCGCCACTTTTTCCTGTGCCGTTCTTGGCTCTTGCCAGAATGTCCCTCCCAGACAACGCAATGGGAATGCTCTCCTCCTACAGAAATGAGCAGAAGGACCCAATCAGGTGAAAACGTCTGTCTTAGTGAAAGCCAGCAAATGTATTATTACATAGAGACTGCTAGGGGTTAAGATTTGGATGAATACATTAGCAGTTAGACCCTGCTGGTACAGTATATGCCATAACTACACTGTTAGAGATGTGCAATAGTCAATGGGTTGTCTGAACAAGTGGTCTTGTTTTTTAACTTGTCATTTATACATTCTAGTGTTGATTTAAACACGTATAACTTTCCACAGAAGGTAAATGCTAGGGTATTACACCTTTAGATACCATTTGTGTTCACTGAATCTGTGGATTTGTTATTGGACGCAGACTTGTTATGTCGCAACACATAAGCTAGAAAAACAATGCGATTTAATATGTTTGCCATATTGTGGTGTTACAGAATAATTAAAATGTAAAAAGTATTAATACATTTTTAAACAAAACAACCCATTGGGGCAATTGTGCAATTAATAATTTTAGATTTTTGGTTCTTACGTTTACAAAAAACAAGATAATCGAGGTAAAGTGATTCTGCAGCATTCAGTTTCTGTTGTTTTGTCTTGTTAAAACCTAGCATATAATGATTAGCGTGAGTGTATACAATGAATCCAAATCCTCTTTAGCTCTCCCGCATGTGCAGGGAGAGTCAGGTCACCAAGTAGTAATCCTGTTTATATTTGTAAAGTTTCATGCATTTCAAGCGAGCAGAGACAAAATAATCCCTCACGTTTAAATATGAATCCAGCACTGCTAGACCAATAAGGCACCACTGTTTTGACAGCTGTAGCCTATTGCAACAACACTAATATACTGCATTTGTGCCCAAAATGGTATTCCTTACCTCACAAGTGTTGACTCTCTCCCCGCCAGCGTTTTTTAAAAAAAGTTGTGCGCCAGCATTTTTCATGATTTTCACAAAAGTTTAATGCCTTCCAGAAAATGTTCTTCTTTAAATATATAAACATACAATATATCAAATGAAAGAACAGAACCCTCTGCTTTCAAAAAAAAAAGAAAGTTTCATCCTACCTTCATTAGCTCTCTTATTATCACCTCCCAAATATGGGTAGGTTTCTTCAAACACACCAAATTTTGAGCAAAAAGCTGAGATAATTCCATTTTTGTGAAGGACTTTGATAGAGATCAGATGCAGAGCAATCTTTAAAACATACACAAGAGTTCTTTCTCTTTCACGTGAGGCGTTACTTCCGGGTTGAATAAGTTGCAGAAGTGCGCCACCTGGTGGATATAGGGCTGGACAATAATTCAATATCAATATATGTCACGTCTAAAACACGTGTTAAACGCCGGTCAACGCGCTTCTTCCTTCAGCGCGCTTCTTCCTTCAGTGTGCGTAGTGTCTTTCACAGCCAAGCAACCATGAGTCGCGCATTCCGGAAAACGTAATGCCTGATCGGATTTAAATCGCTCATCTGTGCCTTGCGTCAAATCACATCATTGTTATTATGCAATCAATAAATCTGCTGTTCACCCAGAGAAGAGCTGTCACTCAGAATATGAGAAGGATGTGCGGAGTTAGTTTGCATCAAGTCACAGCTTCCGATGCTGACACCATATAGGGAGGGAGAACGAGAGATGTAATGCAATGCAAACTGAACTACGGATGAGAAAATTCAGGTTCACATGTTAAAAAAGGGGGAAAGAAATGTGCAATAGAGAAAAAGTATGTAGGCAGCTATTGGTCTCGTTATGAGTAGGCTATATGATGTAGTATGCTAGTATCTTGTATGATTATGTAGCTTGCTATGCTATTACAAATAAAGCTTTTAATATAAATGTTTCTGTCCAACTATCTTATGTATCATTAAATAGCTTACCATTCAAAAGTTTTAGGGTCACTTTCACTTAGGCCAGTGTTCTTCACTCCCAATCCTGGAGAGCCGGTGCCCTGCAGAGTTTAGCTCCAACCTTAATCAAACACACCTGCAAGCTAATCAATGTCTTCACGATAACTAGAAAATCACAGGTAGGTGTGTTTGATTAAGGTTGGAGCTAAACTCTGCAGGACACCGGCTCTCCAGGATTGGGAGTGAAGAACACTGACTTAGGCTATTTAATAATATTTTTCCACATATTACTAGAATAGTAAATTGATCAAAATTATGGAACTATAAAAAATAGCCTATTGTGACTGAAGAATTTGTTATTAAAATGATCCATTAGTTTGAGACCCCTGCATTACAGCATTTATCACTGACTGAAATTCAAATTAAACTTTAATATTAAAGGTGAGCCCCAAAGTCTGATTATTTGACAGCAAGTTTACATTTAATTTTGTATGAGGGCTAAATAGAAATAAAAAATGAACATCAATTTATTTATAACATTTTTATTTTTGTAAATATTATATAGTTTTATAGCAGGAGGCTTCATAGACTTGATAAATTCAGTCGTTTAAAAGTTTGTATGTACAGAAATTTGTTTGGGGCATTCTTTGCAGTTTATCTTAAGGCTTTTTTAAACATGCATACCGTTATCAGATTTATACCGTATTGACCGAAATTTAGAAGTATACCGCCGATAACAATTTTGGCTATATCGTCCAGCCCTAGGTGAATAATAACGATATTGCGGAAAGCCAGAAATTCTCGTCATTGGCAGGGAAGCGTTTTCTCACAATTGACGAGTCATCTCGTCAATGGCGGGGAAAGAGTTAAAAAGTTGTTAAGTGGATTACATATTTTTTTTATTTTTTATTTTTGGCCCATTTTGCCTTTATTTGATAGACAGTAATTATGAGGTGACAGGAAAGTACAGGGTGGAGAAAGGGTTATGGGATCGGCAAAGGACCTCGAGCCGGGATTCGAACTCGGGTCGCCGGAAGTGCGTCTGCACCATATGTCAGAGAACCGTCCACTACACCATCGGCTCCGACAAGTGGATTACATTTTGATAAATGGAAACTAAGAGTTAAAAGTAACAAACAAAATCAATGTCACGGAATATCACTGATATTTCATGACATAGATTATACATAATTATATATAATTTATATATAAATTTCCCTGACTTCCAATGTCTGTAAAAGTTTTTAAAATTCCACGATATTCTAGAAATCCCATCACCTGTGGGAACCATGAACAAAACTCAACACCATGTTTTACTCTTGAAGTGATCTTTTTACTGTATGACTGGACTGCCACCTTCAACTTAAACACGACGCGTGTGAGCAGCACAGATTTATACCCACCAATTGCGCACATGCACAGATCTTAAATGAGTTTATGTTCATGTCTTTTTGCTTAAACGGACAAATACACATATTTTTACAATTTAGCCTTCAGAAAAAAGTATGACTGGTTTTTTACATATAGTTCATTTTAAAAGAACCAAACCCAGTTAAAGTGAACCAAAAAAGGAACTAGCCAAATGTGACCTCTGTCCTTTTGGTGTTCACAATATAGTGGACTCAAAAGAGGACCCAGTTCTTTTATTTGGTCCTCTTCAGAACTGAAGTGATCTCAGACCCTTTCTTGTTCACATCACAACTTCATAAGAACTTAGACCCCAGCTTTCTGTGCAGCAGTTGATTTTGATACAACATCAAGAGACACTTTACCTTCCACTTTGCTGTCATCATTTTTTGCTCTTTGCACTACTTTTTATTACCATGGCTTTAATTGCTTTGTAGGATGAAATCCTTCTTTGTTCACTATACGAGAAAAGCAGCAGCCGCACAGTGATTTTCCACCACTTTTGACGTACAGTGTCAAATGCCCTTTATTTAGAGTTGTTTAGGTTTAAATTATAGCTTAGGTTTTATTGTGAATTTATGTTATTTCTTGAGTACAGTGGAAATCCTTATAGGGGCACTCTAACCAGAATAGAGCGCACACACACACACCGACCAAGAACTGACACAAAATTTATATCACCAAAGAAGTGTGTTGTTGTTTGTGAGAGAAATGTAAGCTTGCTAAGCTTCCCAAAGAGCCCAGCATTATGGGAACAATAAATGTAGTTTGTTTATCCAGGGTAGAGACGGAGTTGTTCAAGTGTGTTTGTTTAACGCTGGATTTCGTTGAAATGGGGCAGTCCCAGTGATAAAACAACTGGGTCATGAGTCGCAGGCTCCAAGTAAAACTGCATCAAATGTCTGTGTTTTTTGTTGCCAATCGTCGTGTTAGTGCTTGATGATGCAAACAACACAATATGTAGTGAATGGTGAGTTATCCAAAGATAGTTGGATGTTTTATGAGTGTTGCCTGCGTCTCGCTCCGCCTGCGGTACAAATCCACTGCCCCCAAATGGTGGGATTTTCCCACCAAAATTTGAGAGTGTGCCACTGAATTTGACATCCAGTCGCACATGTGCGACCAGTAAATTTGACCTTTTTGTGATGTGACACTGAATTTGAAACCCCACATTGCACTTTCTGCATCTATCATTAAAGTATTTACTAGTAATACAGTGGAAATTAGTAGAAATGTGAATATTTGGTTAGCATGTTGATTTACAGTGTATCCCCCTAAATTTTCTGGTTGCGCCCCTAAAATTTTCAGTTGGGGGCCACTGTGCTCCTAGTCAAAAAAGTTAGTCTTGAGCCCTGAGCTCAATTTTTTTGTAAAGTAGCGGCACAGGTGATCTACCTTTTAATAAATCTGATAAAACGAAAGACACTGAGATATGAAGGATGCAATACTATAGATCAGGGGTCTCCAACACGTCGCTCGCAAGCTACTGGTAGCTTGTGTCTTAATTGCAGGTAGCTCGCTCATGGGTTTATTTATTTATTTTCTGTGGTTATGGCGGCATTTGGATGTCTGGTTAGTGTTACAAGCGTCTGTGGTAGTGAAGACTGGGTGCGTGTTTGACTTTGACGTAGCGTTGAGCTGTGTAGACCGGCGTTTGACATCAGTAATTTAACGTGTATGATTCAAAAACAAACTGATAAGTCCGCACACCCGCGCCGCGGCAACTGGCCGGTACGCGCAACGCTGTAAAGCAGAACACACCAAGTCGAGCCACTACGGTTAAAAAGGATGCAGTGATTTTCGGATCGGTAAAACGAAAACACAGTCGTTGTCACAAGTTCAATGGGTTATCACCTCATATTTAAACATCAAATGACAAGAAATACCAAAGAGCCATTACATCTTGACTGAGAACAGGTGAGAGGACGACATGACACCGCTAACGTTAATTGCTAAAATGATAGCAAAAGACTTGCAGTGTGTAATTTTTAGAAGGATCTCTTGACAGAAATTCAAAATGATATACAAAACTATATTATCAGGGGTGTATAAAGACCTTTCATAATGAACCGGTATGCGTTTATTACCTTAGAACGAGACCTTTTTATCTACATACACCGAGGGTACCCTTACATGAAAGTCACCATTTTGTGCCGCCATTTTTCTACAGAAGCCCTTAATGGACTATTTTTTTTACTAAGTTGTCTCCGACGACGACATGTTTGTCTGGTGGTGGCTACCATAGCTTCTCTATGTGTTTCAAAAGCGAGGGGTGAGCAGTGGACTAAGCCATTGGTTGCAATTCGTGACCTCACCACTAGATGCCGCTAAAATTTACACACTGCACCTTTAAAGCTGCTTAATATTATGAAGTTTGTGCTTTGACTAGACGTGTTTAAAAAGCATGCTGATGGTGTGCATCTACAACAGGAGTTAAACTTTCTGCCCAGTACATAACTTAGTTTAAGTCCTGCATTTTGTGCAGATGCACGTTGTATAATACATTTATGTTGTATAAATGCTTACTATTACATAGAGTGCGTCATACAGTATATAAAGTGCATCAGTTTGTGTTTATTAACCCTTTAGTTTCACTTCATCACGCAGCGGTTTCTGTTAAAAAACATCTATTTCATTAATAATCTAGTATGTGTTCATCTTTCTGTCAAAGTTTCTTCAAAATTAAGTTTTTTTTTTTGAGTGTTTTTAATAAAAATATATTCATTTTCAAAATGACGCCCTTTTCATTGCCCCGCCCTCAGATAATCCAGTATCAGTAAATACCCTGTATGTTTGGATCATCTTTCTAAATCTGATCTTTAATAAATTATTTTATTTTATTAAAATATAGTATTTTTGGAAGAATCCTACCCATATCTAAGAGTTGATAAAAAAGTATAAATAAAGACAGCATGAAAGTTTTTTTGTTGTTGTTTAAAAGGATCTGTTCTTTCATTTCATGTATTGTATGTTTATGTTTAAAGAAAATCATTTTCTGGAAGGTATTAAAATTGTTAAAAATATAAAAAAAATGCTGGCACTGGTTGGCAACTTTTTTTTAAAATGCTGGCGGGGAAAGAGTTCAAACCACAGTGAGTTAACAGACAGGTGTCTCAAACCTCCAAAGCACATTAAATTTATTTGACATATCTGCCTTCATTATTTTTATTCATTTATGAACAAGCCGATATGTTATATATTATACAACGATATGTAATAAATGTGCAAACAACTGAAGTTATGTGTAAACAACTCTATAATATGCAAAGTGTTTTCTATTCAAATAAATTCTCCTGATACAGGTGTACACAAAAACTCAAACTGAATTTGAGAGTTATGATACATTATCCAAGAGATTTAGGTTTTATGACGACACCAGTAGCTCTCGACCACTTTTATTTTTTAGAAAGTAGCTCTCCAATGAAAAAAGGTTGGACACCCCTGCTATATAGGTACTCAAAATTAGATTAGCAAAAACAGCTATTGTTTTGTGACCTCGAACAATCTTGTTTCCATTGTAAGCCAATTTTTTCTGGCTCTTACCTGTATAGGTGATGGTTTCTCCCAGCCCATTTCAAAGATGCCCATAAGCAGCTCCCGTTTCAAGCAGTAATCCTCAAACTCATTTCCCTTGGTCGCCGTCACATCCTGTAAAAATTAATTATTGGAAATCAATAAGTTCCTGGCAGGTTTGTCCAAAACACGAGCAGTACAGAAGACGACTCTGGTTCAGGTGTCAATTAGGGCTGAAACGATTCATCGAGTTACTCGATTTACTCGATTCAAAAAATCCCTCGAGGCAAAAATTCTGCCTCGAAGCCTCGTTAAATTCCTATGACGCGCACTACACGCGCCGAGATCTGATTCACACGGACCATTGTTCAATGTTCAGGAAGCACATCATAGCGCGTGGTACATTTTGAATTTAGTTGGCGCGATATGCGGAGAGTAAATATGTCCATAAACGGCAGAGAGAGAATGTCTAAAGTTTGGGATCATTACATTATCATTACATTCAGCATCTGAACCGAAAACATCCACTGCTGTTACACCAAGCGTCTCTGAAACAAGGTAACGTAGCTTCCGCTGATTTTAATCCCATACTGTATTTGTAGCGATGTCGTTATGCGGTTTGACTAGATATTATGTTTAGCGTTTATGTTTTTAAGTAGTAAACGTATTCACGTTCAATTGCAGGAGAGTATACATTAAAAAAGAACCCCTTCACACACACGCATGCACTTTACAGGTGTGTGTACCAAAAAACGGCACCACAGTGCAATCATATATGGGCAACTTGTAATCTGACATATTTTGTTCCATAATAATAATCTCTGTCTT
This sequence comes from Misgurnus anguillicaudatus, assembly GCF_027580225.2. Classification (NCBI taxonomy): domain Eukaryota; kingdom Metazoa; phylum Chordata; class Actinopteri; order Cypriniformes; family Cobitidae; genus Misgurnus; species Misgurnus anguillicaudatus. Next base: position 9,859,787 of record NC_073351.2, read on the forward strand.
ATTCGAGTTTAGCATAAGGAAGTTATTCTCTCTCACGCGAGTCAGACCGATCGCGCAATGCATCACATATGCTTAAACTTTTATGTAGCCACGCAACAATAATTTCAGCATGCATTCACTGTATTCACCGGGACGTGATGTTGTGATTTTTCAAACGGATTCTTAACCTAAAATGCACCGCAATGCAAGTGATGCAAACCAAATGCAGCGTTCTATTGCAATGAAGCAACTGGTCTGACTGGGGTATCACTCTTCTTCCTCATGCACAGAAGAACGCGTGCACACATACAAACACAGGTGTCACGTGCGCGCACACACACAGGTTGTTACCATAGCAAAAAGGGTCACCCCAGAAATGATATATTATATGTTAGTAGCCTAATGGTAAATGCTGCAGGTGTAGAAATGTACATAAACCAGATATTTACTTTGATGTCAGGGCTAGATTACAGCATGAAACCTGTTGTGCATATAAATAAATTAAAGTGTTTAATTGTTGGCACTGGCACTTATAAACAATAAATGCGTAAAATTGAAATAAATAGGCTTATTGTTTGGAGCCAAATACCTCTGTTTTTTTAAGAAATAAAAGCCAAATGCTTGAACATTTTACAGCCAAGTCATTTTCGTGATGCATTATTTGTTTTGGTTGTTTAAAAACACACACAAAATTTTATCCGATTACTCGATTAATCGATCGATTCAGTGCTAGATTAATCGATTACAAAAAGAATCGATAGCTGCAGCCCTAGTGTCAATCACAGGCTTACAAAAAGAAACTTACTGAAGTTTTCATGCGCATATCCTTTGGAGGAAGCTTTAGATTCTTCTTCCAGTCATCCCCAGGCCTAACAGGAAAATACAAAGATTTGCATCACCTTAATGAAGAAATTAACACACATAATTTATATACTTAACCTACAGTCACTTACTTAATGATGGTGTTGGCTGTGGGTGAAGGCTGGGGGTTGCCGTTGTTGACTGTGCTGGAGCCCTTGACCTGGGCAGGCTGTGTTGGTTGTGAGCCCCCTCCACCACCTCCAGGGCCCCCTGCTGGCTTCACCGAGCCTCGCATTTGGCCATTCTGATTCGACAGTCCCAGAATAACCGGATTCTCCATTCTGGCTGTACTCATGACTTAAATATATTTTCTCTTCCAAACGGTGAGTAACAATATCAGCGGCGATAATACTTATCCTGACGGGTTTGCAAAATTAATTAGCAAATTCCCACACCACTCTTAGTGTCCGAAGCGCACAAAAAAGTTAAAGCAATATGTTTGACCAGGTCCTTTTTTCTTAATATGCAAGTCTGTTGTGGTGCATCTCAACATGAATGTCATTCAAGCAACAGTTTAAAGATATTATATGCAGGAAGATTTGATTATCCTTCAACGAACGAATGAATCCGGTCTCCGCAAAAGGAACGTTTCACAGACCGAGGGCCTGAAAGCCAGTGTTAGTCTTTTCTATTTTTCTGTCCATTCCTTTCTCTCCCAAGCATTGAAGATTTTAAAGTTTTCCACCTGTAAGAAAAAAAAACCATTAAAGCTCATAACATGGATGTATCAAACAAAACTAACAATAGTTAATGTGACTTCAATGCACGGGTACCGTACAACAATTGCATGGGGGTCAAGAGACGAAATTCTGTATAAACAATGAACAATAGTGCAACATAGATACATTAAAAGTTATTTTATTAAGCGTTTTATTAAGTGCTTATTTCATGTACATGTAAAATGTAAAAGAGAAAAGAACTAGCTCTGACAGAAGGTGTAAGTCAAATTTAAGACCATTTGTAACCAAGCTGCAAGACTCAACAAAAAGTCCAAACAAACTGTAATGGGTCCAAGTTCTTAGATGTCAAACGTAATGGCAACAGCACCTGGCACAAAGTCAAACTTTCTTTATATGAAAACAGGCCAATTAGTAAATGAAATACTTTAGTTTTACCTAATTACTTATAAAGAAAGCCTAAACGCATACACGCTTTAGTAATGTTTTAGTAAAACGCGTACAGCAGTACTCCGAGCTGGGAACCCTAACGTTAGTTAAAAATAACCAGCGAATGCGGTTTAGCTGGCAGGTGTTAACGGAGACCATGACACTCAAAACTCAGATAAACAAAGAAATTGTGTTAATATCAATGCAACCAATCAAATATTTCTATAATTTGATTCACATTATTCATTTCAACTTTAGTTTCCTACGCGAAAATCGCTTTCTGACGGCTAGTGCTAATGTTAGCTACGCAGCTAAACTGACAATCGGGGCTTTTTAACAAACAGCTAAAATTACATGGAAATAAAAACAAATAAACATAACACAATTTTAAAACATCGTCTGCCATTTTCAGTACAATTTAATTATAAAACGGTAAAAAAACAGCACTGTTTAATGTTGGTGCTAGCGCGTCCACATACAGGCCTGCACGCGCATTAAATCTCTCAGACTCTCCGTTGCAGGTTAGAAAGGAAACAAAGATTCATTTTAACAACGGCCTTAAAGTGTATATAAAATAACACTTTAAACAACATTTAAAGCCTTTGGCTGAACGCAGTACATGAGCCAAGTATAAAGCTGCATTACCAGAGATGACAATGTAAACATACGATCACAAAGACAAACACGAATTGAACTAAAACGTCACAAATCGTTAAACAACTGTAATTGTGACATTTGGTATACTTACAAGCGGTGGTTGATAATCTCTCTCCGTGTATTTGTGTTTGTAAGTTTGAAGTGTAGAGTTGTGACATATATTTGGGGGTGTAAAGCGAGTGTGCAAGATGGCTCCCAATCATCTTTAAACCCTCCCATAAGCAGTCACATGAGAGCCCTGTCTAATAAAAAACACTCGTATTAGATTTACTATATTAAAATATTTCTTTTTTTATGTGAAATGCATGTTAACTATATTTTAAGTGTCTTAAGGGCTCTTCGCATTTTTATTTTTGTATATTGTGTAGGTATGAGGTCATTTTTTAAAATCTCAAATTACATATTTTCCTTAAAAATATATCGTTATAATTACATTAATATCATTACTTAATTCTTACCGTAGGTCTGATTTATTTTAACTTTGCTTTTGATACAAACCTGAATTCAGCTGGCATGTGAAAAATATCTTTAAGAGATCAACCCACCTGAGCTTCTCTAATTGATGATGTATGCCTTAATTTTAAAGAGAACTTTAATTTATTATGGTTACTTAAATGAAGATGTTGCCTTTTTGCTCTTTGTTTTTAAGATGTAATACTTATTTCATGAGTATTGAGGATGTGCACGTGCAGGAATGCCTTGATTGAAACACCTGTGGACTTTACAGGTACTTAATTATTTGCTTTAGGTAGCTGAATGACCAATTAGACCAATATAAACTGAAAAGGAATGAAGGGATGACGCATTTGTGTATGTTAAAAGTTAAAGCAATATTATAAAGCCATTGAAAAGGGTTTGAATATAGCTTTCTTAGAAAGTAACCTTAAAAACAAATTTCATTTTTATTATCAACTGTGTAAATATGTGTACTGTTACACCCATGTCAATATAATCACATTGAGCATGCAAAAGTTAAGAGTTTATTGACTGAGTGTTATTGCATGTAAAATCAAATACACCCATCATACCCGAATTTTGTAATACGTGCCAGCAAAGGACAGTTTAGATTTAGGTATTATAATCATACATTGACTTTCACAATGAAATGTTAAACATAATAATGTAACCCTGTCTACAGTCTCATAATCAGCAAACTCAACAAACAGCTAAAATTACGTGGAAATAAAAAATATAAACGTAAAAAATTACTTCAATTGGTAACGCCTAAAATCAGATTTTTTCACTTAAAGAGAGAAAATTTAAGTTTATAAAACTTACTTTTTTAAGTAAGAGCAGCTTTCACATTTTTACAGTGTACTCAGTCAATATTAAAGATATCAAGATTATATTTTCACAGAATGTTCTTTACATTATGCAGGATGGTTTTATGTAGAAAACAGTAAATCACAAAAAAATTACTTTAGCTGTTTTATTCATAGACTGGGTCACAATTAGTTTTGTGTCAGTACTTCCTGGAAACATGGTTGGTTGACTTCCATGTGCATTGTGTTCATGTGCATGTGTGTTATATTTATAGTACCACTACACCCTAAGGGGCAGTTTCCCGGACAGGGTTAAGATTAATCCGGGACTAGGCCTTAGGTACACTGTAAAAAATCCGTAGAAATTGCAGTTGGGTTGCCGGTAACTTACCGTAGATTTAAATTTATGTTATTTACTGGCAACATTTAGTTCAAAGTTAAATGAACATTTAACATTTAAAAGTCTTTGTCTTTACAGAGTTAAACTAAAAAACAGTATCAAGCAAAACATTCTGGGAAACAAAATCTGAAGCAAAAAACAGAAAAAGGTTGATGATGATTTCTGGTTCCCAGAATGCTTTGCATGAGGCTGTTATTATATAGTTTTATTCTGTAAAGATAAAGACTTGTTAATATTTAAAATTTATTTAAATTTGAACAAACTCTTGCAAGTAAATAACATAAATATAAATCTACGGTAAATTACCGGCAACCCAGCTGCATTAACATTGTAATTTCTACAGAATTTTTTTACAGTGATAGGCTATACTAAGACATTTAAGTAGTTTTTACAAACATACCTTACAAAAAACAATACTGGTGTGCATCTTAAGACAAAACAATGGCACTGATACTGTACGTGTTAAGATATGTCAGTAATATGTTTTTAAATTAAGGCATTTCTGGCAAACCACTTTATACGTATTATCAATGTTTCTTTTGAACTAGCCACCATTTGCCAAGAAAACATACATTTTCAAAATATCCATTTAATAAAACTTAAAAAAAAACTTTTCTAGAAATATGTAAACACAATTTATATTTGTCTTCAAAACTAATGTAGACACGCATTTAAGCATAATTAGTTGATAAGGTTTTGGTAATGGAATGAGAAAAAGCAATTTAGTCAAGTATGTCCAAAACATCTGTGTGAATGTGACCTAAATAAAGTGACAGGTTACTTTAACTTGGCCAGATTATGGAGAAAACCATAGAGGTGTTAAGAATTTGATCTGCCGGGTGGTTAAATGAAAACCATGTTTTTTGCAAGAATGGCAAGTATAGAATCTGACTGAATTAAGATTGTGGGAAAAAGATTTATGTAAAGCAAGTGTGTGGGCTGCATTGTTCTTTTCTTTTTTGAAAACCATAAACCTAGTGAAAGTTTAAAGAGGTGTGTCTTGAGACTTATAGCGTAAATGATCCGTCAATTGGTGAAGTGGTTCACGACCTAAAAATCTCACATTGTTTCCTCTTTGCTGGAGCAGAGGACGCACACTTTTAAGACAATAGTATGGTTGCCCACATTACCATGAACATGGACGAGATAACAGACATTGCCGTTTTTGAAGTGAGTATTTCAAAGTTTCTTTACGTTTGGTTTTTTATTACATTAGTTTTAATTATTTACTAGATTTTGTTTAGATAGTCATTACAAATTCAACTGCCGAAAATCTGTCTAAGCTCCATTGATTAGGAAAAAACACTTTATACAAAAAATAATGACCATGTCTGCAAAAACCCAGCTAATGTCATTTCTGTGTGATTTCCATAAAATCATCCTACATAATGTAAAGTGTATTCTGTGAAAATATCACCTTTATATCTTTAAAATTGACTGAGTAAGATCATGTCAAAGATTAGAAGTTAAAGTGAAATCAATGTAAAACCAAACTTTGATAAAAAATCTCATTATCAGATTATGAGATCTGAATCTATACTGTAATAAACATGCAGCATGAAGTTAAAACTTGGTTTTGAAGTCAAATCAACCTACAACTTTAAGTTTTGCTTGTGATAAGTTGACATGACAATTTATAAAAACAAGTTGAAATTGTTTAACTTATATTTTTATGCTACTTAAACTTATCAAGTTATGTTGATTTGACAAAAATACTGCATGTTTTTTAAGAACAAAAGATATACGCCTACATTTGTAATAATACTGGATAGTTTTAAAATATTTACTATTTTTTATATTTTTCCATAATTTTGTGTTCATTCTAGTATTGTCCTAAAATCAATTTTTAAATACTAAAAATCAGGAAGTAAGATGTTTACTTTTAATAACATCCTGTGAACATGACAGGTGGACCGCAGCATATTGTGGAGTAAAACAAAATAAATGTGAAATCCTGGCTAAAAGCCTTTGTTATTTATTATATAAATCTGTGGTTTTCTACATAAAATCTTCCTACCTACATAATGTAAAGAACATTCTTTGAAAATATAATCTTGATATTTGTAATATTAACTGAGTGAGACCACGTCAAAGATTGAAATCACTGATTGAAATCAAACTTTGATGCTTCTGATCTCATCATGATTATGAGACTTTAGCCTGGATTTCACAGACAGGGTCACAAATACCCTTTAATTAAGCTTCTATTAATTTATCACCATTTAAAAATGTAAAGGAACATTTGATTGTTCAATATTGGTGTCTGTTATTAATGCAAAATATATCTTTTCTTATTTTTAGAACTTTGAATACACTGACTTGGGATATGAAAACGTGACAGAGAACCCATTAGATATGAGATCGTATACATGTGACAATACGACCTCACTGCACCTATTTCACACCGTGTTACAACCCCTTATATTTGGTTTGGTGTTTGTCCTGGGTCTGGCTGGAAATGGCCTCCTTCTGACGGTCCTACTGAAGCGCTGGAAAAACCTACGCATCACAGAGATTTACCTGGTACACCTGGCATTAGCTGACCTTCTCCTCCTCCTCACTTTCCCATTTGCAGTCACTCAAGGGGTGGCCGGGTGGGTTTTCGGAGAGTTTCTTTGCAAGCTAGTTGGCCTCATCAATCGCCTAAATTTGGTGTGTGGGAGTTTGCTTTTGGCATGTATTGGCATCGATCGTTACCTCGCTATTGTGCATGCCATCCCCAGCCTCCAGAGTCGTCGGCCTAAGATCGTTCATTTCACCTGTGGGCTGCTCTGGCTCCTCTGCCTATCTGTGTCCATACCCAACATGGTGTTCTTATCTGTGGCAGCAAGGGATGATGACGGACGCACCCGGCTCTCCTGTACTTATAACAGTCATCGCGAACATGCACGCCACTGGAAGTGGATCAACCGATTTTTCACACACCTGCTGTGCTTCTTCCTGCCTTTAATGGTCATGGTATACTGTTACAGTGCCATTATCATCACTCTGTACCAAAGCCAAAAAAGTCTGGAGAAGCAGGGGGCTATGCGGCTGGCCCTGCTGGTTACACTAGTGTTCTGCTTGTGCTGGCTGCCATTTAACATCTCTATTCTGATTGATACATTGGTAAAGTGGGATGCCATCTCTGTGGACGATTGCCATGTTCAAACAATGTTGGAACAGACAATTATAGTCACAGAAAGCATTGGCTATACCCACTGTTGCTTGAATCCAGTCCTTTACGCCTTCATAGGGGTACGTTTCCGGCGAGACCTCCTGCAGTTGATAGCAAAAAGGAAGTTTTTGCGCTTATGCCTGTCAGGGCCGAGAGTTGAAAGTCAGCGGAGTGTGTCTGTTACAGAAGCTGCGACCACAACAACAAGCAGCCACTATTTCTAAGGAACAGCTGAGGTTTTTGAAACAACTATACTTTTTGAACTAACAATTTTATTGTACATGCAACATATGGATCTTTGAATTGCCAATCAGCAAATCTGCAGTGTCATCCCTGCATTAATTCTCTGTACATTGCCTTAACCCAAGGATGGACACAGCAATGCACACAATGTGACTATATAAAGAAAATTAAGCTTTTGCATCATGCCTAACTATAGTGCTTGCATTGTGTATTATACTGTACTGACCCTTGTCCAAATTACATTAAATGTCATTTACTTTCAAATGATTTTGAAATAAAAACTTAATACAAATGAAGCATTGGTTATTTTTTTGTGATGTGATTCCCAAGTCAAACCACCCCCCCCAACACAACCGTCACAAGGCCAACACAAAGTTGCTGAACAGAATCTTTTTCTTATTTGTTATTAGATTTCTAATAAAACACAGTATACAGAACAGTTGCAAACAAGCACAAAATGCATCTTATTTACAGCAACTATATATATATATATACTTTATATTAATATATAGATATTTATATATTACCTTCCACAACAGTTTGGTAGCCAGAATGTAAGTAGAACTTAAAAACCCATAGGCTTTTCTCCTTTTCACCGTTGCAATCAAACACATTAATTAGAAATATACATATCTTACAAATATCTTTAAAAATGGCTTTAGATTTTACTTAATTTTAATGACATTTCTCAACAGTTAGCTTTTCTCCCAAAGTTCACTTCAGCATCAAGAAAATATAACTGAAAGCAATGCTTTAGCATTTGATGCCACAGTTAAATCGACAGCAATGAAAACGTAACCAGTAAGAAACAAAGTTTTTACAGTTTTCTAAAGAAGCCCAATTAAAAGGGCATGTTGGCCATATTTCCAGGTCCGTAACCCAATGGGCTGTCCAGTGACATGCTCCTTTGTCTAAGACTCTGAGGGCCCATCATGCCTGACTGTGAATGTGGGGGTCCCATCATAGGCCCCTGAGGAGACATAAGGGGGCCCTGTTGGCCAAAGTGCTCCCCAGGGAGGGCCATACCCCGCTGCTTAGCCTGCATCATCATCAGATTCTGCTGGGCCATGAGATTATGAGGGTGCTGCTGTGGAGAAAGCATGCCACGGGGAGGGTGGGAGGGGTGTTGTAAGAGATTGTTAGCCATCATGGCCTGCTGCTGCTGATGATGATGGTGTTGTTGCTGAAGCTGCTGTTGTGGAGACATGCCTGTCCTGCCCATCATATGCCCTGGGTGGCAAATGGGCCCCATCCCAACACCTGAACCCATGCCCCTTGAGCCAATCTGAGGCATGCCCATACCTGGGCGCATTCCACAATGTGTCTGTGATGGGTGTAGAGGCAGCTGCTGCTCAGCCATCATGTTTTGTAGGTTAGCAATGTGGGGGTTGGAGGATGGGACACTATGGGGTGGTCCAGATGAAGAGAGCTGCTTGAGAAGTTGAGCAGAAGAAGCCTGTTGAGGCGGTTGACCCTGGTGAGGATTCTGCTGGGACATGGCTTCACTCTTGGGGAAGTACTGTAGGGTGCTGCTGGGCTTGTCTGCAGGAATGATACGGGAAAGGTCAAACTCGGGAATGCCTGTATGTGTGGGCCTGATGACCTCACTCAGGTCTGGACCATCACCCATGGTTAAGGATGGAAAAGAGTCTGGTTGGTGAGTAGGTCGCTGGTGAGACATGCCTTTATTTAGAAGGTGCATCTGTTGAGGGGGTAGAACATCATCAGGGCGTTGAGGGTATTGTTGTCCCATACCAATAGGGGAATGAAGAGGTCCCTGCATTCGAGGGAATCCCCCCATCTGGTTCTGAGGGTGAAGTGGGGAAACATTACAGGGTCCTATTCCATCAGGAGGTCCCCCTCCACCTCCCATTATTGCTGAGGCCATTCCTGGCATGCCCATTGTGTTAGGGGATGGGAGCATGGGCCCAGACGGGTCATGAGATAGCTGCTGACCTCCTTGGAGAACCATTCCCATTGGACTCTGTGGACCACTGTGAGGTCCCATTGAACCCTGGGAGGAGAGCAGCATCTGCGCAGACTGATGATTTCCCATGTTTCCTATTGAAAAATAAGTCAAACCATTAACCACTCTATTAAAAGCAGGTACCGTATTTTTCGGTCTATAAGCCGCATTTTTTTCATAACTTGGCTGGTTCTGCGTCTTATGGTCAGGTGCGCCTAGAAAGTCAGTATGAATTAATTTTGAAATTTATGAGGCAAGAGACAACATTACCGTCTACAGCACCGAGAGTCCGCCATATGCTGCTCCTGTATTTTTGTAATTCAATGGATTCAGTAATGTGGAATGACAAATATGCAAACTTGGCTAGTTGGCTTGTTCGGTTAATTTAGCCTATTCAACCTTCCAGGTAAGTTCTGTATGCTATGGTTTAAATCAGTGGTTCTCAACTCCAGTCCTCGGGACCCACTGCTCTGCACATTTTGGATGTCTCCCTTATTTAACACACCTGATTTAGATCATCAGCTCGTTAGGATAGATTCCATGAACTGAACTGAGTGTGTCAGATATGAGAGACATCCAAAATGTGCAGAGCAGTGGGTCCCGAGGACTGGAGTTGAGAACCACTGGTTTAAATAACTGATAATATTATTTTAACATAAAGACATCTATTCAGCCTGCTGTTCTGTCTGCTATTGTAGTTGAATAACTTGTCTTTCCAGATTAAATGTCTGTTCTTCGGCTTGGATTTTGTGAAATGATTTTCTAAATAAACGTGACACATAGTGTGACTAATATATGTAATTTCGTCTTAATGATGCATTTTTGAACAATGTGGCTTATACTCCGGTACGGTGTTAAAAGCAGGTGAAAAGGTAATAAATATCAAAACTATATATATATATATATATATATAAAATGACATCAAATGACAATCTGAACATTTTTTATTTAGCTACTATTATTATGCAGTTCAAGATTCTTCTGATTATTAAAAAAGTGATCAAATATACCTGACATATTGATTCCAGGCATGAGAGGTCTATCGGGTAGCATCTCATCATCTGATGTAGCAATTGTCTTGATGGCTTCATGGTAAAGTGGAGTGGAGCTAGGCATGGCATACTTTGACATCTGAGACATTATAAGGGAAAGAGGATTCTGGGATGGGGGGGCATCTGGTGAGGATGTGAAAGGCAAACTTGGATTGATAGAGTTGGGTGGTTGACTAATGGGTGTTGAGTTTGAACTCCTAGGTGGCAGGGACATGCCTGCAGAAAAACATTTGTATTGTCAAAACAATTTAAAACCATTACACTTACTGAAAGATCATATTTACCCCAAAAACGAATCAATACATTACTGGGCTTAAGTTAACATTTTGCAAAAACTGATTTTACCTGTATCCGTGGAGCTGCTCCCTGCAACCTTTACACTAGATGCCCCCCCAGGACTGGGCATAGCTGTCTTGGGTGAGGCAGTCCAGCCAGGTGAAGCGACAGGCATGGATGGAGATTTTAGGTGTCCAGGAGAGCCAGATGGTGACCGAAGACCAATGGAAGGGCCCATGACCTGGGGGGACTTGATAGAGCTGGAGGAGGGAGTTCCAGCCCCAGAAGCTGCTGGTAGAGGTGGGTGAGAAGAACCACTCTGTGCTAAGTGGCTGGGTGATTTCAGGCCTGCTGCAGATGGTGAAGGCATGAGAGGTGACGGCTCCTGGCTAAGAGAAGGCGATTTGAGCTGGTGAGATGGAGGTATGGCTGGGGACCCTATTGGATTAACACTAATGGACAAGTCAGGAGGATGTCGGTTACCAAGATCTATACCCCTTGAGCCACTGTTCATTGGAATGTGACTAAGTCTTGTGGTGCTGCTCATGTGGGGAGGACCTGGCTGATCTGTTACAAACATCTCAGGGCCTGGTTGGTGAATATATGAGCCATCACCTTGACTCCCAGGAAATGAGCTCTGGTTGGGAAACTGAAGAGGTCCTTCTGGACCGGGGATCATTCCTTTGTTAGCACGACCATTTTGTGTAGCCCTAATGCGAGAGATGTCTTCTGGGTTCAACATCTCCCCAAGAGGGCCACCAAGTCCAGGACCTCCCCTAAGCTTCTGAGCCAACAACTGCTGTTGCGGATTCATGTTCATGCCCATGTTCATGTTTAGATTACCTCCTAAGGGAGAGTCTATTATGTCTCGCATTGTAGGGCCACTGTCATTACCTACTCCACCAATGGGCGAGCCCATTATAGCTCGCGAGCCAGGAAAGTCCATTGGATCACCACGAGAGGGTGGGCCACCGCCCATTCCAGGATTAGGAAAGCCTGGTCCTCCAGTGTTATCCATCATCCTCGGACCTCCAAGCCCGGCTTGCTGTTGCTGCCTAGATATTTGGTGCATGTGTAGTCTGCGAAACATCTCCTCCCGTGTTAGAGGGCGATCCAAATCTCCCTGAAAATGCTGAGGTCCACCAGGTCCCCCTGGAGGGTAACACCCATGGAATGGACCTCCACCCCCCATGTTTGGGGGCATTTCATCTAACCAACCCATGCCTGGCCTTGAAGGTCTTTGAGGCCCTAACCCCTCCATAGTTAAAACTCCCCCAGGGCTTTCTGGGTATCCTCCACCTCCTGAGGGGCCTCGCATCTGTCCAAGAAACCTTGGCCCTCGAGGGCCCTCTTGATGCATGTCCATTAATCTAGCATTCCCTCCCATTCCTCCCCCTACCATTGGCCCTGGCCCCCACTGTTGATCACCAGGTTTACTGTGATATGGGGGTGGGGGGCCCCTTATGAGCATTGGAGGGCCACCAGGCATGCCCATCTCTGACATCATGCGGAAATGCTGTGGATGTTGGTGAGGGTTAATCTCTTGTTGTCGCCTTTTCTCTTGGTAGTATTCTTCCTGCAGCTTCCTCCAAGCAAGCTGCTCTGGCGTTACTCCATCAGGCCCCATCAGTGGCCCCATATCTAACCCTGAGGGTGAGGAAAGATGGTGAGAGTGTGGTGGCATACCATGGTGTGGGCCCATGAGTGAGTCATCCAATCCAGGACCACCAATATTCTGTGTTTGTGAGATGATGGACTGTAATGGTTCCTCATACTTTTTCATTCCACCTACAGGGGGCATACCTGGCATACCAGCATTGTTATTGTGGTAGTTATCAGTGCTGCCCCCACCATTTTCTCCATCTTCCAACCCTCTAACGCCATCATTACTATTATTGTTGTTGCCATTAGTGCCATTAGGGTTGCTGTTAGGACCTCTTGGTTCCTCATGCCCTGCACCAGCACTACTACGGAGAAGCAACCTTTCAATGTCTCGAAGAGTTTGCAAAGAGCGTTCACGATGCTCCAGTTGCTCCTTAGAGAGGCCATCTGTGTTTCCTGGTCCTCCTTGCTGGCCTGGCTCACCCTGGCGGTGTGCAGGACTTGAGGAAGGAGACACACCTGCACCATGGTGGGGAACTGTACCCGGCCTGTCCACTCCATCTGATCCAGAAATCCCTAAAGATTGCGGGCCTGGACCTCCTGGACCCATCGAATGAACTGCAGAGCGGCTGTTGCTCCCTGTCATTCCTCCTCCTCGATGACTTTGGGTTGGCTCACCATCTGGATGGCCTGTGGAAGGAGTGCTGGTACCTGGAAGATGTCCTCCCACAACACCAACAGAAGCTGGCCGGGGTGTACCGCTTTGGGATTTGGGGGTGCCAATGGGTGGAGTGTGACTAGAGCTGATCTGTTCACTTAGATTGGTGAGTTTTCCAACTCCAATAGACTGCTCAGAGAAAAGACACAGAAAAAAAGAGAAAGATGTGGGTAAGGTGGCTGTAAAATCTGATTTTTCAGCTTAACACATAACAAAGGATATTCAACTATTCTATTTCTCATTATTTCTTAACAAAAACAGGAACAAAGACAACCACTGTGATTTAAATAGCCAGTTTAAACAAATACAGTGTCTCACACCACGTAACACCTGCAAAAATGTTAGTGAGGGAACAATTCTTACATTCTACTTTTAAAAGTGTACACATGATTTATGTTTACAAACATACTACACATAGCCTATGCATTTCATTATCTAGCATAACAACAGGCTGGTTTGTATATGTATAAGTCTATGTGTAGGGACAGACCTGGTCCAGCTTGGAGCGGGGGACATTCTGCTGGTGATACAAGAGAATGGAGTCTGTGTGGCCATGCATCACTGCTTCTGCAGCGCTGCAGAACAAATGCAAATAGTCTGTCTTGGTATATGGTCTTGGCCCCAAAAAATGAAAACGTAGAGTGGTATATACTGTATAAACAATCAGTTAAGTCTTGCATTGATTATTTTTTATTATTTCATCCTAACTAAAACCAAACTATAGTCATTGTCATGCTCACTACATTTTTTAACAATTATGAAGAAAGCTTGTTTCCTGTTTTCTATTCTATCATGTGAAAATGGCACACTCCTACAGCTATTACAAGACGGTGGTGGAAAACAGGCTGCTAATAAGTGCATTTGACTCACAATCCTTTGTTGTGGCTTCTTCAAAGTTTTGAATACAAAAATACTGAGGGCAGAGTCTGCTGGAAAGGGAAAAAGTTGTCACACTAACCTGTTGGCTAGGCTGGTGGTAAAAACATACAAGATTTGCTGAGTTGGCCGAGAATGCAGGTCTGGGCGAATACCTGGTCCATGACCGGGGCCCAAACCAGGACCTCCTGGATCATTTACAGGACCAGTTGTAGATGAACCAGAGTGAGCCTGACTAGGACACATCACATGCTCTCCTAAATGAATGTCAGAAGAGAAAAAGCAAGAAAGAAGAAAAGCAAAGAGATAAATATATATGGAATTTGATCTTGTTACACATGTTACTCTTTGATACCTAATTCTTGATTTCTCATGTCAATATTTTAGTGCCAAAATAAATTTAACTGTACATCACTGATTGCAGTCAATTATATGATACTCATAGCTAATATGGACCAGAAACGAAATCACCCGTAATCTGAAAGTTTTAAAAAGCACTAGTTTATTAAATCAAAATCATATATGTGAAAATTATTAAAGACTCACAAGTCTACAATCAAAAAATACCATGGTATAATGCCGTTATCAGACTGTATTATACAAAAATAACAAATATATAATTTTTATTTATTTATTTAGATTTTTATATATTTTATATTATATATAAATAAAAAACATTATAACAACATAATTTTTTTCTTATTTATATATATACATAATAATTACACACACACATATTATGCAAATACAAAGTTTTATTTTGTATGCGACTAACCGCGGTTAATCTTTTGACAGCCCTACCAAAAAATACATTCAAAATGGGTCAAAATTATCGATTTTCTTTCATGTCAAAAATCATTTGGATATTAATGGCGCTTTTCCATTGCATAGTACCCCACGGTTTGGGTCGGGTCAGCTTACTTAGGGCCCTATAATTTCCGCGTTCACGGAATCGCGGACGGAATCGCGGAATTGGCTAATTAACACGGAATCTAGTATTAACGCGGAATTTCGCGGAATTTTACATATTTTGAATAAAATTATGTTTTTGTGTGGGAGACGAACGTATGTCTGGGGGAAATGCAGACCGGGGGAAGTAAATCTGGGCGACACGCCCCCTCCCGTCATTTCAGACAACCTCCAAAACACTGAAACCATGGTGAAGCGGCTCTCCACGACTCTGCTTTCGTCAGCGAAAAAATTAAGAAATTCGACGCTAAGCACTTAGTTCCGAGCAGGTCTCACATGACTTTTATGTGACCGGAGAACTGTTATTTTGGAAGTTTTGTCAACACTCTGTTCACGGTGAGCGCAAATATACATGCACTCTCTCATCCACGTCTGTCTCACTGTACCTCTCTCACGTGCACAAGCTCTCGCATCTGTCCGAAGTGCGAACACAAATCCTCATGTATTTGTTCAGAGCTGAGGCAAACTAACTATCCCTCGCATTTAAAATATAATCATCTGCATCATGGCGCCGCTCTCTGTCTCTCTTTCTCTCGCACGTGCAAAGAGCTGCGTGCTCATGCTGTCCTAAGTCAGATCACTATCCTGTGTATGTTTGTAAAGTTACATGCATTTCAAGCGATTGTGTATAAAATATGGATCGCGTTCCGCTGGATTGATGTGTTTAAGGCACTTCTGAAGGAACCACTGCTGTGACACCTTGTTGTAGCCTCCTGCAACAACACTAAACAATGCATTGAATTGAGTTGTGTGTGTGTGTGTGTGTGCGTGTGTGTGTGTGTGTGCGCGCGCGCGCGTGTGCGTGTGTAAATGCATCTTTTATAGTCAATAAGTAATCCTGTTATCCAGTTTTTTCCCCCAAATCATTTACATTTTAATCATTAACATTAAAGGCACACTCTTTTTATGACTAAAATAACTGTAAAGGCTAAAAAATATAATTGCCAAAAATTAAAACGGATAAAACGGAATTTGCAAAAATTAAAACGGAGAAAACGGAATTTGGGAAAAAATAAAACGGAATTTGGGAAAAAATAAAACGGATTTTATAGGGCTCTACTTACTTTTGGGGGCTTTTCCACTGGGCACAGTACGTAGTACCTGATTCTTTTTAGTACCACCTCGGTTGGGGTTCCAAGCGAGTGGAGCTGATACTAAAATGTGACGTGAAAACACTGAAGATCCCTGATTGGTCTGAGAGAATCATCACTACCAGCGTCATCGCTAAATGCAAGATTAGCTTTACCTTCGTGCTTGCGCTGTCTCGAGCAAACCTGTTGTCATCTGTGCTTTGTTCCCAAACTCCCTTTTAGCGGTGAAAAACATCTACATGTTGAGAAATTCAGGCACACCATACCAATGTTTTCCAGACTTGCGGTTTGTGGCGGCACATTCGTGACGCGAAACTCCGCATGTACGGCATTTTGCAACTTAAATCAAGCTCAGTGGAGCGCGTTTGACTGATGCCACGGGTGTTTGTACAAAAACTATGATGTGAGACAGCTGTAGTGATAAACGTGATGTGTAAAGATTCTGTCTTAGTCTAGTCTTAAGTTTTTTAGTCTGTTATGGAATGGTATTAAGGTTTGAATATGCAATACAGAGACAGATTTAATGGTTGTTATAGAAAACACATATTTTATTTTATTCTTAATGTCAAAAAAACTGACCGTGGCTTTTTCACAAAAGATAATATCACATAAAATAAGCATAAGGCCCGCTCTACCTAAAAAATATACATGGTCCCTGAAAAAGATATGCATTCTCCCTAAATGACATGCACACACAGACAAACGCGCGTACGCACACACACACACGCACACACTTTGTCCAGTCATGTAACAGCACAACATCTACTATAATAGTAACGTTACACATTTCATTCAATTTGAGGACACTGAATATTTATACTCAGTATTAATTCAGACAACCCAATACAATCAATACAGTTCAGATGTGTATCCCTTTAGTTTCTATGTTATTCCAAGTTTAGCGAAAACACAGTGGTTTATCTGATAAAATAACCTTAGCGTGTATCTTTACCTTCGCATGTATTTCTGGATGAGTCGTCTTTACAGGCTGTCGTCTTGTCATATTTGAAGTGTGACCAGATTAGACGCTAGCTCTGGCATTTTTGTTGTTAATGAGACATGTCTTCGGACCGGGTGCACCGCAAAACGTTAGCGTGTTGCTTACGAGCGAAGTCAACTGAAATCAGCCAAAGCTGGGTAACGAAGACTGTACAACTAAATATAATGTAAACAACCTGTTGTGAAAACCTCGCTTTGATTGGATTTCTTCCCAACTTGTCCCACAAAATGAGTAGCTCTGATTGGATCTCTTCTCCATTCGTCCCTCCCTAACATTTTCGTCTTATTTTTATTTGTTGACTAAAGTGTCAGTTATATTTCGTTACAGTCTTCGTCATCATATCTGATTTTATTTAGTTTTTATTTAGTTTTCGTCCGTGAAAAAAGGTTCGTTGACGAATATTCTTTGTCATCGTCTACGTCAACGAAATTAACACTGGTATAGCATTCTAACGATGCTTTCACATGTATGATGTCACAGCCATAGACTCTAAAAAAGATGGATGACGCAACGTCGCCTCCC
This sequence comes from Misgurnus anguillicaudatus, assembly GCF_027580225.2. NCBI lineage: Eukaryota > Metazoa > Chordata > Actinopteri > Cypriniformes > Cobitidae > Misgurnus > Misgurnus anguillicaudatus. The sequence goes on from NC_073351.2 coordinate 9,877,524, forward strand.
TCTATTATAATGAATTGAACCAAAATTTTTACGCCGCCATGTTACGTAAAAACGTCAGTTTGGAGCCATGGCATGCGCAGAAGGAACAAACAATATATCAGCCTGATAACAACTACCTAAAAAGACCAAAACCATCTTTCGGAAACTTTTTTTTTGGAAGTGTAAATAACTGTTTTATTTAGAGCAAAGTCCCGTTTGTTTGAATGGAGAGGGCGGGGTTTATGACTTGTACTGCAGCCAGCCACCAGGGGGCGATCAAAGAGCCAGCGGCTTCACTTTTCAAGACTTACGAGGCACACCCAGTCACAGCAGTAGGCAGCGCAAATATAATGACACGCATAGAATCCCTCCCACTCCGAAGTGATACTAAACTCGATGGAAAAGCTAACCAGCCAAAGTGAAGTGAACTAACCCAGCCTCACCCTATGCAATGGAAAAGCGTCAGAAGTAAAGATCATGTTCCATGAAGATATTTTGTACATTTCCTACCACAAATATATCAAATCTTTATTTTTGTGAGTGGATGCAGTTGCTAAGGACTTCATTTGGACAACTTTAAAGGCGATTTTCTTAATATTTTGTAAAAGCATGTTACAGTATTCTAAAATGTACCACAGCAAAACCATCAAAAGTCAATGAGAAATTTGTTCTGTCTCAGAATCTCAGTGTCAGTGTCTTCCTGCTTCTCTAACCACAAGCCTTCATCCACATCACAGACAACTTTGTCCCTAAACAGAGCATAAACCCTCTTGACAACACACCACATAAGTCACACCACAGTCCAACTCCTCGGACTCATACTCTTCCTCATCATTCAACACCTCTTCTTCATACTCTTCCTCCTCATTCACCACCTCTTCTTCATACCTCCTCTGCCTCTCAGATTGTTTCCATACATTGTTTGTTTAAAAAACACAACACACGTGTACACTTTGTGCTGGTTTATATTGTGCATAATTATTAAAAGAAACATCATTAGAAAAAAGTGTGAAGAATTTTTAGTTGTTTTGTTTCCGCTGTGGTAAATGTGTACTTGCGTTTAACTTCTGACACCTGTCTATAGCATTTTGCTATTATGATGTAAAATGTGTGTTAGTGAGTGAGAAGCTTGTCTTTAGTTTCGCAAACAAAGGTGTCTAACTACCTTAACTTGTTTAATGTTTTGCCAAAAGAGAGAATGATTTGACAAATGGGCTTTGGCAACTGAAAATTTAGTTCAGAAAATTGTATTTAGTGTTTTATCAATTTAGAAGGACTGTAGGATGTTTACAGCAAAAAAAGACGACCAATGTTCCGGAAAACCACAAGGAGGAGCTAAATCCCACAGAAACTCTTTCAAAATCTTCGCTTCACCAGTTTCTGATAGGTTGCCATTTACATCAAGAAGTTATGTGGGCAGATATGAAACGCTGAAGATTAGTGAAAAATACAAAAAACAAACAGGCCATTTACTGTTAAAGTCACGTGAAATGAAAATGGGAAATTTTATTAAAAATAGAGGAACAGATCTAAGTTGCATGCATCATAAAACCTTTAATCATCCTACATTTCTGCTACATTTTAACATGACAAGGTTACCATTAGATATTATGTTTAAAAGGCAATACTAAGTCATATTAGTGTGTTATTATGTGTACTGTATGTGGGGTGTGTGCAGATAATGTTTCATGACACACCTCAGTCACATGATCACACAGATGAAGAAACTGAGACCTTTAATGCTGCTGCATAGCAAGTTGAAACTAAAATTTCATATTTATTTCATATTTACTTCGCTTTATGATACAATGCCAAGTAAGCTGCAGTTGTTAAATGGCTTCCGAAACTGAATATATATTGTATTAATCTATAAATTGCTCAAAATTCTAGAAAAAGAAGAGGAGTTTTCAAAGTTATTTAACATAAAAATGTTTACAGAAACAGAATGATAACAGAATTTCTGTAAATAACCCAAATTTAAAAGTTTACATCTCCCTGATTTTTAATACTACACGATGTTACCTGGACAATGAATGACAGCTTTTGTGTTAGGTGTTTAGGGGTTTCTTGTTCGTCCTGAGCCATTATTAAACTGTTCACTGATCTTCAGAAAAATCCTTCAGGTCCTGCAAAAACTTTCTGCTGAATTCTTGAGCATCACTGAATGTTTGTATCTAGTTGTGCATGAGTCTCTTGATTGTCCTCAATATGAAAAGATGAATCTCAACACGTCAGAAATTAGACAAACATATAGGGGCAGTTTACAGGGTTTAGATTTATCCAGGACTATATGCCTTAGATATATAAGGACATTTATGTAGTTTTTACAAACATACCTTACAAAAACAGTACTGGTGTGCATTTTGAGACAACACAACTGCACTGATATACAGGTACTTTTTCACACAGGGCCATATGTGTGTTTGGATTTTGTTTTCCCTTCACATGCACAACATTTTGTCAATCCCACTAAATTTAATACGATTGAAGGTTACGACAGTACAGTGTGCATGTACCCTAAACATTGCAATCTGATTAAAATGTTTGTTTGCATGTACATTCTATATAATCTGAACCAAACGTCTGCATATGCGCACAGCCAGGGTTGCCAGATCGTATCAAAACCATCCCAGTCGACATTCAGAACTAACTCAAAAGCATCCCAATGACTATTCACAGCCCAAATACCAATTACTTATAAATTAAATCCTTTCATCTTCAACCCATAGAAAACAATTAACTTGCTGAAACAATTTAAAGTACCCCAAATCTGAAGTCGCAAAAAAGCAGAGGACCTGGCAACGCAGCACACTCGTCGAGTTCACGCTTTATCTCTGGATAAATGTACAAACTCAAAGTACAAAAGTTGAGTTAAAGAAAGTTGTTCTTAAGAAGTTTTCAGATATGGGAATGAAAACACAATTTTCGAAAGGCACGACATTATTTGATTGCATTAAAGGGGGGGTTCAATGGTATTTCATGCATGACTTATTAACACAGTTATAGAGTTGTTTCCTCATGCTAAACGTAGGCAAAGTGTCAAAAAAGCAGTTGGGCGTGTTACAGAATATTTCTGTTACTGAATGTTCTTCGCCAGGGTTCGTACAAGTTTCGGAACGTTTTTTTCGATTACGAGTCCAGCTGACGTTTCAGGGGTTTCTATACACATCACTTATTTTTATGGGCACTTCCCCCTGAAAACCCAACCCACTTGTCAATCAGCGTGAGACGCTAGAACTTGCAAACATCACATCACGCGACACAGCTTTGTTTAATTTCAAAACTCAACAGTGGCACGAAAGAAGTGTGTTTTTGGATGTAAGGAGAAGAAATCCAGCCTTATGAAAACAATGGCTATAGTTTGTTTATCTGGGGTAGCAGCGGAGTTTTGCTTGTGTGTTTGATGCGGTGGATTTCATTGAAAAGTCTCAACCGGGTCATGAGTTGCATGCGGTAAGTAAGACTTCTGTCTTATGTTGAAAATGACATGAACATGTAGTGAATCATAAGTTTAACAGTGTTTTATAGTGTTGCATGACTCGTACTCGTTCCTCCCGCGGTAGTAACTCCTTCTTCATTTTTTCGTACGTTATCGGAAAGATTCGTTTAAGCTAATCTTTCTTTAATGAATCTGATTAAACTAAAGACTCTTCGGAGATATAAAGGATGTAATACTACCCTATAGGTACTCCCCTCACCCCTCATTTTCAAAAAAATATTGGATCTAGAAGTATCACAAGAATTACATATTTTGGATCCAAAACGAAGGGTGACAAGTTTGCACCCCTGTTAAAATGTGACAAACTTCTTCACACCACTGTATGTTAAGATGTCAGCGCAAGATGTTTTTAAATTAAGGCAGCTCAAACATGCCATTTAGTCTGGTACTATGATAAACCCTGTCTTAGTAACCATCCATAAATTGTTCAAACATATTAGTTTCTTTCATTACAAAATTAAATCTGATCTAATTAGAATGATTTGTTTTTTCAAATAGATGACTTGGTTCAGCCAATAGTAGCTCAGATCACAGAACTAATTTAATACTGTTGAAAAATCATCTCAAGATGAAGCCTTAACCCTTTCCATGTCAGCATTTTCAAAGTTGGATTGGTTAAGTTGGATAAGAGCGCCAACTAGTGGATAACAGAGGAAAATATGGATTGTTGTAAAAACTCGTCATTAACAGGGAAGCGTTTTCTCTTAATTGACGAGATGACTCGTCAGTGGTGAGGAAAGAGTTAAAAAAGCTGTTTGATCAATTGAAATCTAGGCAAAGGTTGACTATACTAATACAAAATTAGATTTTTTTTTATTTTACAACATAATTCTAAAGTTACATAGTACGCAAGTGACTCTAAACTTTAAAACAGTGGCGCAAGTTTAGAAATAGTTTGGCTTAGGCTAAAAACAAGCTTTTGAAAATGTGTGGACTTAACACAGCCTAGTTCAGTTGTCACTTTTAATGTGTTTTTTGCTGTATTATAAATGACAGCAGTCCAGTTGTGGCAGTATGTTAAAAAAGATATTTCTGTACTCTCTTTGATTTCCTCTGATACAAAAGAATGGAGGGCGTACACACACACCAGTTGTGGTCACCAACTGACAGATGCACATCCACACATACAACACACAAACTCTCGCTCCCACACACACACACAAACAGTACATGAGAGGTGTGATGTTGGATAGGAAATGATTGTTATCTGAGGGACGGCCAATAGCTTCATTTAACTGTTTTAAGGTCTTGCTCAAAACGTATTCACTAACAGTTGGATGATTATTAACCCATGTCTGCTTCTTCTTCTTAAGTTCTCTTCACAATTCACATAGATGAACCGGTTCGCGCCACAAATATAACCAAAGATACTGCAGATACAATACCATTTTCATAAAAGTTTAAACCCACTTTTTTCATGTTGCTTTAGGGCGTGTTCGATTAAAACGATTGCTCAGTTGGTGCTGTTCATTTGAGTAAATGTGAATGGTGCCCCCTGAACCGAGAACTCTGAAAAGGTGCTCTTTGCCTGATATGTGAATGCACGTGGACCAGAAACAATTTTGATTTTACAGGGGGACAGGCTGTGTATGCAAAAACAAATGAGCAGAGGGCAAATATGGAGTAACGGAGTGGAAAGAGCCTCATTAACCTTGGAGAACCCACTGGGTCAAATTTGGCCGCTGTTAATTGTGCTACCCAAAATCTTCTTGGGTTCTCCAAGGTTAAAGGTGCCAAAGAATGCATTGAAATATTATGTTAAATTGATATTTACATAGGCAAAAATTATATTATCCAGAAATGTTTTACATTTCCATTTACAACCCTAGGCTTTGTTCTTTAAATAAAATAATAATAATATAATAAAATTTATTTTATATAGCACCTTTAAAGTTGCATCTCAATGCGCTTTACAGAAACATATAGAAAATACATTGTATAATACACATACACTAGATTAAATTTAAGAATATAGAAAAATTCATAAAAAGGGAAAGGAATCACTTATATGCTAGCCTAAAAAAATATTTTAAGTGAGGATTTAAAAATACTTAGATAGTCGGCCTTTTGAATCTTAATGGGAACAGTATTCCAAAGCCTGGGAGCAAACAAAAAAAAGCCCGGTCACCCATAGAACGTAAACGCGTTAAAGGAACCATTAAAAAGTCAGAGACAGAGGAACGAAGGCTATGTTTACATTAATGCGTTTATCCTTTAAAACATGTTACTTTTGCTACGTTTACCCTCATAAACGGATTCATTCGCAAACGCTGCAGACCCTGTTTTAGTTTGAGAACTCAGACGTTGCGCTGCAGTGTAAATGAACATAGACAGAGTCTTATGTAAACGAACAGCTGATGTTAACGTGACAGCGCATCATTTTCAAAGTAAAAAATATTTCAATTCAGGTAAATGGAGGTTTGCAACGGAGGTTTTGCCAAAAATAGTAAACATCTACCAACCAGCTATTATAAACGCTATATCAGATTGTTTTAACATGTACTATAACAAAGGATAATGACTGTCAATTTAAACGCCATATAGGGCGTTGTAAAGGGAGAATTGTAATGGGTCAGACATTATTTTCGAGTTTAATTTAAGTTTTGTTTGCTACTTTAAAATGAATTTCATTTCATATAATTTGTCTCTTAATTTTAATCGATGTTTTGTTGATAAGTTTTGTGAATATAAATTAAAAACAATAAAATCAACGTCATATTAATATTAAATGCTCGTTTAGCCGATTGCGCTTTATGCTATTTCTGTGTTGCTAGCGGAGGACGTGCACGGACCTCACATACTTTTAAAAATTAACATCATATTAATTTTTATTAATTAATTGCACACTTAACAGCGACAGGTAAGGGAAGATAAGTTATTTGGCGTTTACCTCTTATTATGTTTAATTGAAGTTTGCATTTGCTGAAATGTATTTTTGCTTCAAGTTCGCTACTGTTTAGTACTGTTCACTTGAATGCTTCCTTTTTTAATCATAAACACCTTCCTCTTTGGTTTACAACATCAACATTAACCTATTAATCATATTAATATGTTGTAGGGGGGAGCTGAAGACTTTCCCAAACACATTTTTATAGGTTCAAAAATAGTGTCTGTTGAAATTGCCGGCAAAGGATCCAGGTATGAATTTTTGTCAATATCGCACACCCCTAGGCTGCATAAATGCGCAAAGGTAAGCTATTATTAGAGTAATAAGTTATTTTACACTTTTATGCGCATGTCCAGTTACGTGATTGGTCATGTTTCATGCGTTTATGGTGGTGTATAGTGTGGATGAAGATTCTTTTTAAAATGCCAGTATAAACAAGGATCGTTTTCATTTTAAAATGCCATTTTAAAACGCAAATGCTCTAATGTAAACAGGTCCGAAGATTGCATCTTGGGTAGGGCTGGGTATTGGCAAGGGCCTCACGTAACTGTAACGTCAATAGTAGAACTTCAGCCTAAACGCTAGCAAATCGCATATGGATAATCGCATAAAGTTCGTCCACAAAGTGGACCAATCGGGTGGTGACCTTATCCTTACGCATTTAAGTTTGTTAACTTTAGGTTCGCTGATAAAATGCCAGCGTGAACGCTAAGCGAAATAGGGCTTAATAAATTGTTTTCTTTTTTGGTCCGGACCAAAGAAACCAAACAAGTATTAATCTCAAATCTTCAGTTTAAATTCTTGAAATGTCTTTATCTGACAAATATAAATAGTTTGAAGTTGATCAGATGTTTCTAGTTTAACACCCAGATCCTGCTATCTTTTGCTAAGAAGTGTGCAACCCACATTACCCCTGAGAAAAGACTAAAAAAAGTATTGTTCCCTTCCTCAACAGACAACCACTGTTACATATCTCAGTTAACCAAAAGTCATAACCAAAGAACTCTAAGAAAATAACTTGTTAATTAAAGTAGTTGTGTGCTACAGTGTGAAGAAGAGACAACTTTAAAATAGAGAACAGGTTTGTGTTAATAATTATACAACTAGTAGCATCAGTTTTAAGCAAGAACTCATATTCAGGAAAGTCTTAATTTAGAGTTAATTGGACACCATTAACATTTAGTTCTCTGTGTTGATATTTTATAAATGTTATTAAAAGAGAATGACTATTCTTATGGTACTACAGCCCTATAAATCCCATTCCAAGCAAAGCATACAAAGATTGTAATTCATGATCAACTATCTTATATTTTTTGTTGTAATATTTAGGATTTCACATTAAAAAAGCAGAGGTTGAGTACAAACAATGAACTCACACAGTAAATAATCACATCACAGGGGCTCTGTAACAAAATAAAGGAGTAGTGACCATGACAAAATAAGATCAATGAAAAGGTCAACATAAGTGATTGACTGCAGTCCAGAATGTCACATCATCAATACAGGAGGTGGCGTTAGATAACTTCATTGGCTGAGGAACAGACAGAGTTAAGTTGTTTATGGTCTTCCTTGCACCAATGCTGCCACCGCAAACTAATGTTGTCATTATTTGTTGACATTATGGATTTTAAACTGATCAAAAACAGATTACAGCCTCTTTTTCCGAGCTGTTTAGGTCACTCCATAAAGCATTAAAAGCTGCAAACCTGGAAGTCTTAAAGGATTAGTCTACTTATATAAGAAAACTTCTTGATAATTTACTCACCCCCATGTCATCCAAGATGTTTATGTCTTTATTTATTTAGTTTCTAATTTTAGTTTTTTTCTCCATATAGTGGACTTCAATTGAACCCAATGGTTTGAAGGCCAAATCGTAGTTTCAATGCAGCTTCAAAGGGCTCTAAACAATCCCAACCAAGGCATTGGTTTCTTTTCTAGTGTAATTTTCGCCCAAAACATAAAAATATGTAGGGGTGCGCGGGGCAAAAACTAACGCGGGGGTAGTTGTAACACGGACTGTTTACATTGTTGAACAAGGTTGAATGTTTTGGTTTTCCGGTATTTTTTTCACGCTGCCAAAAGACGATCTCCCGCAAATTATTGGAAATGTATAATGTTTTTCCAGAGAGTTATTGATGAACGTGTGTTTTTGTGGCATGTAAGTACATTTTTTCATCATATGTTTTTTTTTTTCAGATTCTAAGTTGGGTTTGTAAGATACCAAATCCAATGCTATGTCATATTAATCAGTGTCTTGTTGACTAAAACATAGCATCGTTTTGAAATATGTCTGCAGCTCTTAGCAACTTTTTTGGTGGGCTTGAAAATATTTTGATCCAGCGGGGTTAATTGTAACGCTGTGTTATAACTAACCCCTCAGCACTTATGATATAAAAAATGCAATTCTTGCCGTTGTTTTAAATAGGCTACACATTAATGATTGCTGGCTGCCAACAAAATAAATGTGTCTGTCTTTTCAAAAAACGTGTGTCAAATTTATTTTTGTTCATATCTTTAATATTGATTGAATAAGGTCACGTCAAAGATTGAAATCATAATGAAATGAATGGCTAAAATCAGACTTTGACGCTCATTATATCAGAATTTGATTTTTAAAAACTGTAGTCATACAAAATAAAAGTGATTATTGGTATAATATATGAGTGTGTGCTGTGTCTAATTATTATGTATAAATATATACACACACATTCATGTATGTATTTAAGAAACATTTACATGTTTATATATTTATTTATACTTTTATATAATCTATATTAAATATAAATCTAAAAAAATGATATATAAATAAAACAATTCTGAAATGAATATATGAATGTGTGTGTGGTTAAATATACTTATTACACGGCTCTCTGGAATGCTTGATTCTGATTGGTCAGTTGAGACATTTGCAGGTTCGTTCTTTTCAAATAATAACCGCTCCAAAGTAATAACGCATAGCCGGTACTACTTGTACGATTTAAATCGCTCCGCACCAATAAAGACCAATAAAGATTACTGTTTGGCGCCATCTTGTGACAAACACTGGACAACCACAATTAAGAATGGACAATTTTGACATTAATTTTAACATGTACGGAAAAAACAAAACATTTAAACAGTGGATAGAAGAACGAACAACGACAAGACACAGAGAGCTTACTGGGACTGAACTTGACAAAATAGAGCATGACAGCTACGAAGCCAACACTCAAAAAAATGGACATTAAAAAGAATGGGCATTAAAACTTCTCAAAGACTGGCTAAAACAGAAAAAAATGGAGACAAACAAGTATGAAGCAGAGGATCTTAATAAGGTATTACGATCATTTTATGCATCTGTGCAAAGTTTCGCGGGAGGATAAAAATGTTAATTTAAAACAAATATGCCAATAAAATGTTTCAAATTCACATTCATGTCCAGTTTTTTTTCTTATGTGGCAAGTAGCCGTGTAATAAGCGGGATAATGTAGAGGCAGCCGGTGGTTATCGGGTAAATAAGCCCCTTCAGTGTGATACAAGACCCTCCGCTTCGCGTCGGGTCCTGATCACCCTGTTGGGGCTTATTTCCCGATAACTACCAGCTGCCTCTACATTATCCCTTAGATAATAATTAGACACAGTACACGCACATATATTATGCAAAAAAAAATCACTTTTATTTTGTATGCGATTAATCGCGATTAATCTTTGCCCAGCACTAGTTATTACAGACTGGGTCACATATAAAAAATGTTTTGTCATAATTGTGCTGCTTTTTCTCACATATTTAGACACTTGTATCCATTTATAATTGAACTATATCCACTTCAAGTATATAGACAAAACTGTATTGAAATATTTGCCTGCAAACTTAATTTTTAGCAAGTGTTACAACTAACCCCCTGCCTGTTACAATTAACCCCACTTATGGGGTAAGTTGTAACGTTTGCACTTCTGTCACGTTTGGTGTAATTGTCCAAGAATAGTAAGGACTGGAAACAAACTTTAAATGTTCATTTGTAGCAGAGATGTGTGTTGCTTGTGTAAAAAATATTATTAATCAAACTCAAATATTTTTTGAATGATTGAGGCAAAACCAAAAAGCGTTAGGTTGTGCCCCGCTCTCCCCTACTTTTAAACTACAACCTATCATCTTGCACTAGCAGAGGAATGCCTGTGCGCGACGTTACGTTATCCGTCACAAGTTCATGCATGACGTATGCGAAACTACCGGTACAGTGTTTACAAGTGTGGATATGGAGACCCATTTAGACATTGTTGTATGTAGAATGACGCTAATTAATGTCTTTGTGGTGTCAGTTTATAGCTTAAAAGTGTGGGTTTTGCATACGTCAAGCGTGACCTTTCGATGTGATTTTGTAGTAAGGTCGCCCATGCACATTCCAGGGCTAGTGCAAGACGAGAAGTTTTGCTAAAAAAGTACTTTTTCATCGTTTTGCTGGATTAGACACTTAATGCCTTGGTTGGGATGGTTCAGAGCCCTTTGAATCTACACTGAAACTGCTATTTGGACCTTCAACCCATTGGGTTCAATTGAAGTCCACTATATGGCAAAAAATCCTGGAATGTTTTCCTTGAAAAACTTTATTTCTTTTCGACTGAAGACAGAAAGACATAAACACAGAGTTCCCACACCTTAGTTAACTTCAAATTCAAGGACCTTTCAATGACTTTCCAGATCCAATACCCTTAAATTCAAGGACTAAATGCAGGGCTCAAAATTAACTTTTTTATTTGGTAGCACTGGTGCTCCCAACTTTAAAGAGTTAGGAGCACCAGCAAAAATTTAGGCGCATCCATCAAAAAATTTAAAAGCACCACAACTACAATGTAAATGTTAATAGATTTATTTTATTAAAAATAAAACACCACCACCGGGCTTTACACGTCCTATGGCCAGCATTTAAAAGTTGGTCTTCTATTTTATTTTATTTTATTTTTTGCTGCATAAATTCCTAAATTAATACCCAAATGCTGTTGAAATAGTATTGCAGCAATAATAATTTAACAATTACAGGTAACATGATTAAGATTACATAGAAAATCTAGCAAACACGTAAAACACTGATTAATTGTGACATTACAAAAGTGACCCTAATATAGAAGGCTAATATATATTGGTATTGATAACTGCATTACCAGGATGCTTTTACTACTAAATAGGCAGTGTTTTAAAAAATACAACAAAAACATACCATCAGCATTGTCGTATTCCACAGCAACATGGACCACAAGGATGTTTGTCGAATGTCCATTCACCAGCGCATGCGCACATCAAACACACTTTGACAGACAGCTCGGTGTCTCCATCAATAATAAACACATTTGTCATGACACGTCTTGTATTTTTGGCACTTTCGCCATGTTTAAGCAAGGTACGTCTGGCGCTTAAAATGTTTTTATTCCGCCATCAACGCCGTTTTACAGGATTTACAGTAAACACAGTAAGTTTCATTTTCATAGTGGAGACACTCGAAATCTTTAAGCCACTCTCTCTGAAAGGTTTAACGTCAACTCGTATTTTCCGGTGGTGGAGTAGTTACATTTGAATCCGGATCGTCGTCAAAAAATACAGTAATAACCTTGGCTGTAATCGTCTCGCTCTCGTCATGCTCGCGACGCGTTCGTCTTTTCACATTTCCGCGCTTCACGGCAACAAGGAATGACTGACGCTCATATTAGCCAATCTGCGGTCTTCATTAAACGCAAGAACTTAATGGTGAAATTTGATTGGTTATGTATCGTTGGAGAGAACACTGAACCTGGGACAGCGCCAGCACGCAGGATCACAATCAACTCGCGTCACAACAAAATGGGCAGTCGCACAAATGCTCCCAAATATATTTTAAGGTCGCACAGATTAAATTTCGGTCGCATATGCGACCAAAATGGTCGCAATTTCGAGCCCTGAAATGAGGGGATACATTTCAATTGAAAGCAAGGTTACATTGTGTTACCTTTCAAGATACATTGTTAAAGTTCCCTTTTGAGGGAACTCGCACTGCGTCACTGTAGTGACACTTTGTGAACGCCTTCAGGGGTAAGTGCGTCTGAACGTTTATATCAAATTCAACCAATGATGAGGCTTAACGACAACGGGGTGACGCGGAAAGTCAGGAAGTATATCGCTATCTGAAATATTGTCAAAGACGGCATTACAGGGACGCAGGAAGTATGGTAATGGAGACGCAGCGTCTCGTCCCCTTTTCACGGAACAACAGGTACATATGTAACCAGAGACGTTTTCATTTGTCAAACACAACTATGCAAAAAAGCATTTTGGTATGAATCAACATTCACATACAGAAGATATAAGCATGTTAAGCGAACAGTTCAGCAAGTGTATGGATTATATGTATGGAAATAGTATGGATTTTTTTACAGAAAACTTTTTGCATAAAATAGATTCGAGCACTTCCAAAAACTTCCCAGGGCCTTGAATCCCCCCCAAAATTCACAAAGTTTCAAGGATTTTAAGGACCTGTGGAAACCATGTAAACATCTTGGATGACATGGGGGGTGAGTAAATTATCAGGAAATTTTCTTATGAAAGTAGACTAATCCTTTAATGCATCCTGCTTATGCTGACAGGCAAAGTATAATGGGTAATTTTACGTCTTGTAAATGAGGTGGATAGAGTTTACGTAGGGAAACTCAGTTAATGATCTATTAGTTATAGAAATGGATCATAATAGAGCAATAATATGTGCTTTAGTACTAATAAACAGGCAATATGCTAACAGTATGCATGCTAATAAGCACCATGTCAATAATGATCACGTGTACCTTAATATAATCTCATCATTACTGTAGTAGACTATAAGACTTTAGCCTAGATATCACAGGCAGGGTCACAAATAGTCTATGGAAGACAGGACTGGCAGGGTGTAATATGTATTTGTGTACTCACGATGTGTGGTAGACAGAGGTTTCTCATCCTCTTCCTCGGTTTCAGCCCCAGAGCACCATTCATCACCACTGTACGGCTGCTTTCTCTCCAGCACACACCGGCGTTTGCTGCGCATCACGCCCTCTACTGGACAACATTAAGAAACACACACACAGGCAAAATTATGCAAACATATTTCAAATGAGCATACATTTCAACACACTTTCTTTAAGTGCACATCCACAAACCGAACCATAACCCCAACTGAAATGAACTGTGGTTAGTATTTCGTGTTCATGCTAAAACTGAAAGTGAACTCTAGACACAATGCCCCAAAAATGTAAGGCATTTGTAGGGTATGACAGGCCTTCAAAACCTTAAAATATCTCCTAACCTTGAAGACCAGACACAGTAAGAAAGAGAAAAGAGAGACAAAGCAAGCCAAGGGTGTCGGGTGGTGGTGTCCTCGGCTTGTGCACGCCGTGTTGGCGGCGAGTAGAGATAAAGAGCTGACCTTTTCTGCATCCTCTTTTGTTCCCAGCAGACATCAGTTTACGTAAATGAGTGAGTCAGCTCTCTCTCTCTCTCTCTCTGGTTTACTTTCTCTTTAATCATTGGCCCTTTCCAGGTGTGGCAATCGAGTGGTCTGAAGTGGATGGGTGACTTGCATTTCATTTGAATGTCTTTCTGTTTGCTTTACTGCCGTGTGAACAATATTTACAAAGAGAGGGAGAGAGGGAGAGAGAGAGAGAGAGAGACTGGCTGAGATAGAACTAGACATTGATGGAAAGGTTCTCCTTAAAACTTGTCCCATTTCCTCTCCGCTCCATTCCATACGGGTCTTTACAACCAAGGTTATTATTGTAACAAAACCACTGTAGAAATTTCCATTACTTCTTTATAACTCTTTCATTTTAATTATATTTAACTTTTCAAGTAGTATAAGAACTGTGAGAAGTTTAAAAATATATTTGTAACTTGTAACAAATTGCAACTGAAACTACAAATATCCACAAAAATACAAGCAAAACAGGGCTGGGCGAAATGACAGTATATTACGTTACCATTTTTTTGATCCTGTGTATTCCGCATAATGTGGATAAGTGGGCGTGGCCAACTCGGCACTCCCGCATGTTAGGCCTTGTTCACATGGACACGGGTATTTTTATATGACTTTTACGCAGATCGGCTGTTCGTCCACATGGAATTGCAGTACCAGGTCACTGAACCCAAACATTTTTGAAAACCCTTGCAAGGATGAGGATTTTCAGAAACGCCAGTTGCAGTGTTGTCATGTAGACAGTAAAACCAGGGTTTTTGCTTCTGATTAAGGCTTCTGATTGGCCAATGTGGCTTTACGATTTACAGGGTTCCCGCACCTTAGTTACCTTCAAATTCAAGGACCTTTCAAGGCCTTTCCAGGTCCAATACCCTCAAATTTAAGGTCTAAATGTAGGGACACATTTCAAGTGAGAGCAAGGTTACATTGTGTTACCTTTTAAGATACATTGTTACAGTTTCCTTTTGAGGGAACTCGCGCTGCGTCACTGCGGTGTCACTTTGGGGACGCCTCCAGGGGTAAGTGCGTCTGAATGTGTATATCAAATTCAACCAATGGTGAGGCTTAACGACAAAGACAGGGTGACGGATGAGCCAGGAAGTATATCGCTATCTGAAATATTGCCAACGACGGCGTTACAGGGATGCAGGAAGTATGGCAAGGGAGACGCAGCGTCTGGTTCCCTTCTCAGGGAACAACAGTTACATACGTAACCCGAGATGTTTTCATGTGTCAAACACAACTATGCAAAAAAGCATTTTGTTCCCTGAATCAACATTCACATACTGTACAGAAAATATATTAGCATTTAAAGCAAACAGTTTAGCATGTGTGTAGAATTTTATGATATTATCCTACACTACACAGGGAATAATATGGATTTCCAAAAAACTTCTTGCATAAAATAGATCCGAGCACTTTCAATGACCTGTATCTATGTATGTATATTTTCAAAAACTTCCCAGGGCCTTGAATTATTTCCCCCAGATTCACAAACTTTCAAGGATTTCAAAGACCCGTGGGAACCCTGGATTAGGGTTATATCACCGCCTGCTAGTCTGGCATGCTCTTGACAGCATGTAATAGTGTGTTTTTGCATTTTCATGTAGGCGGAGATTTCTTTTAAATCGAGCATTTGTAGATTTTTTAAACCGCAGGAGGAAAAACTCTGATTATAAAAATACTTGTGTCCGTGTGGACTAGGCCTTAGCCTGACAGAACGCTTTTCATTTACTTGTAATGGGTGACGTGCGTTGCCGAACTGATTTGTGGATCCGTTAACATTGCGTCACTTCTGACGCGACACAACGGCTTTTGGCATTTTCATGCGCCAACGTGTGCGTCAGCCAATCAGATCGCCTTATGCAAATGACCTAGTGCGAGCCAGTCAATTACCTTTATGCCAGAACAGAGCATGTGTTGCGACCACTGTGATTGGCTGATGACCACGCTACAGACAAGCCTTCCATCACGGTTCAGTCACACAGAATGTAAGCGTTAATGCTTGATGGAAGGCGTGTTTGAAGCGTGGTCAACAGCCAATCACAGTGGCCCCAACACGTGCTCCTCTGTTCTTTGGTCTTGCATAAATGTAATTGGCTCGCACTAGGTTATTTGCATAAGGCGATCTGATTGGCTTGAGCACACGTTGGATTTTGAAAAGTTGGGAAATGCGGTGACCAACAACAGTGAAGCGACGCTAACAGATCCACAATTCCGTTCTGCAACGCATCACCCATTCAAAGTTAACTCTTTCGCCGCCATTGACGAGATATCTCGTCAATCAAGAGAAAACGCTTCCCCGCCAATGACGAGTATTTCCGTCTTTCCACAATACGGCTATTATCCACTAGGTGGCGCCCTTCCACAACTTTTTAAACCCGGAAGTATTGCCCTATGGCAAGCGGCTGCTGTTTTAAAGATCGCTCTGAATGGGATCTCTATGAAAAGTCCGTCACAAAAATGGAATTATCTCTGCTTTTTGCTCAAAATGTGGTGTTTTTGCAGAAACCTACCCATATTCAAAAGCTGATTACAAAAGAACTACTGAAGGTACGATGAAACTTTTATTTGTTTGAAAGCAGAGGGTCTGTTCTTTCATTTGGTATATTGTATGTTTATATATTTGAAGAAGGACATTTTCTGGAAGGCATTAAACTGTTGTGAAAATTATGAAAAACGCTGGCGCTGGCTGGCAACTTTTTTTAAAAACGCTGGTGGTGAAAGAGTTAATGAGAAGGGTTAACTGTACGTTCACAGCGCAGCAGACTTGAGCTTCCAAAGTTACCGGAAGTCATTTATTTACAATGGAAGCTGGCATCTCTTAGCTGCAAGGAGCGTCAAATCCATTGGTGTCGCATTTTGGGCGTTTTGAGCGACCAGAGCGTCAATCAGAAAGTTGAAAGAAGCTCAACTGGAACCAATCGGAATATAGCCTAGACGTTCTTTGCTGGCTGATTCCGGAGAAACATACGATGTAAACTTTCGTTCCTCAAAACATTAGTTTCGAGAAAACAGACTTCAGAGCAGCCAAAGCATCAACAAGCTTCCGTACTTTTTGACAAGCGTCCTTGACCGGGCGGCCTGAGCTTCTTTGGAAGCTTAAAGCAACACTAAAGAGTCTTTTTACCTTAAAATAACGTTTCCAAAAAAGTGTCAGTCGTTCATCCACTCGAAACAGGGTGAATGGCACTTTTACATTCGCTTTGCAGCCCTCTATCGGCCAAAACCATACTAAAGAAGTTTCCAACCGTCGGGTCGCGGTCCTGTTGTTCGATTGAAAACTACAAAAACTTGCTTTACGGCAGACCTACAATCCAATCAGAGCCAGCTATGCTGCAGTATTTATGGCAGCGGTAATGGACAATTACACTTCTAACCTGTAGGGGGAGCAAAGAGCAAAAACTCTTTAGTGTTGCTTTAAGTCTGCGGCGGTGTGAACGTACAGTAACGCTTACACCCTGAAAATCTGGTTGCAGCACACATAAGGAGAATCTTAAACATGCTCACACTACAAGATTTTAAAATCACGTTGCATGACACAATACATAGCGACACATTTTTTATAACTTTTAATGTTTACATTTGCTAATGAGTATGCTAGTATCTTTCTACACTTACACACTGTGTTTAAAACCAATGTATTTTCTCCTCAGTTCTTGAGGCAACAATCATGAAACATTTTCACAGACACGCTATTCACAGAGTCGTGTTGTTTCCACACTTCCACAACCCGTTTCTCCACCTCCGTTGTCTACCGGACACGTACAGCAGCTTGTTTTGCAGTCCCTTTTTCAAAAGGTCTGTCATTCACCTCCGTCTACTATTGGCTAATGTGAAAGTAATGATGTAATCATCCTGATTTAAAATCCTAAATATCAAACATGTTTGATTTGATAGGGGCAGGCAAATATGATATGATCTGTTTGCAGCAAATCGGGAGGTGTAAGATTTGATCTGTAAACATCACACATCAGATGATTATCTGAGGCAAACATCGGAACCAGGTAAATTCGGGGCGATAATTCTGTAGTGTGCGCCCGGCTTAAAGTACTAGTAAAACTAGTGACTATTAGCTGGTGATTATAAAGCTAGTGATTAAAACTGACCTTTTCAACATCAACAATCAACCCTGTGTACAACCTTACATTCTACTGTTCACGCTCATGAAGCGGTACAGGTGTGTGTGTGTGTGTGTGTTTGCACACACAAAGGAGTTGCAGTGCTATTACAGGAAGCCCAGATGACTCAGTTCCTTAGACTCACTGTATTGCCCCGTTATTTCCCCTGATCTCTACTCTCCCTCTTTCTCTCTCTCTTTCTCTCTCGACATTCAAAAAGCAACGGGTGAATGGAAATAAATTAAGAATAGCACAATGAACCAAACAAATAGAAACAGCATATACTGTACAAACACTTTGAAAAGAAAAACACGCCTCCGCAATCCAAGAAAATAAAGAGGTTATTGCTTTTAATATTGGACAGATACTGTCTGTGTGAATCACACAAAACCTTTCAGGAATTTCAGGGACAAACTTTACCACAATCAAAAGATGAAAATAAGAAATGATTTTTTTTGCCTGAAGACCATTAAGCCTAATTTTACATTTTTGCATTATTTAATTAAAGTCACACTGTGGGATTTTTATTGGCGTTTATATGTCTATGTGGTGTTTTTAATATGTTTTAAGACAAGCCAATTCATCATTTAACACCATTGATGAGTATTTTCTAAATAAAATTAAAGACAGTTATATACAGATGAAACACTGCAATGTAGATGACAATTTGAAATCTAAGCACCATTGTATAAACAAAAAAAAAACCCTGCTTCAGCAGCACCCACAGACTTGATAGAGTAGGCAGGTGCTCTGCTTTGTTTACGGACGTGACGTAATAATGACGCAAAGAAGAATAGCAGCAAACTTATTTTCCCCACAAACATTCATGATAAATACACTAATTACAAAGAGATTTGTATATTGCTGTTGTAACTTTTGTACTTATGGTTGTATTACTATTTTAAGTGTATTCATTATTGATTTTCAATTCCAGTACACCTGTGTCAAGGATGTGACATTAGTCCCTTTCACATGTACATCTTTACTGGTAAATTGCAGTTAACATGTCATAACAGAACCTTTCTTGTAAATCAGTGCTGCAAATTTACCAGTAAGAGAGGTTGTAAGATTGTAAGTCATTTACTGGTAAGCGTTATGTGTGAATGAAAAATAAAGATTGCCGGCATTTAGAACGGACAACGTCAGACCGTGCTGACAGCTTCGGGCCAATCAGAATGTTTTGATACAGATGACGTGTTTACCCCTGCACTGTTTATGGACATTTTCACACACACGAGCACATTTCTCCACCAAAGTTGTTTAAAACAGCTTACCATCTATTTGCCAAATTCCCAACGTCCTTAGCACACTCTCTGTAAAGCCTAATGTGCAAACAGTACTGTTGTTTAAAGAGCACCTATTGTCCGATTCACGTTTTTAAATTAATTATTCCTTTGGTGTGTAAGTGTGTACAGTATTAGTACATGTTAATGATATGCAAAAGGTACAAACCCCAAAGTAAACAATGAAGTGAGTTATCGTTTTCAACATAAATCTCTTTTTTTGGACTACAACAAACACACGGATTGTAGGCAATAGTTTACTTCCTCGGATTGGTGATGAAGACAAGACTGACATTATCATAATTTCTCCCGCTTCGGACTCACAGCCTTATGATCGAATCTTTCAAACATGGCAAGGAGCGTCATGCTGCGTTTACACCAACAGCGTTTGAGGCGTCGAATTCAAGTCTACTGCGCCTAGTTTGCTGCTTGAACAGTTTGAATGCATTTGCGCGTCTACTTTGCTCTAGACCCGCGGAAAAAGCAAGCATTTGACGCGCATCAGAGGCAAAATCCGCTTCTTGTGGGAGGGGCAAGTGCTATGCGGTTGTCTGTTTGCAAGATGACTTATGTTGATTGTGCATTTATGGAGAGAGTTCCAGGTTTGTATTTGGTAACCTTACTATAGGGGGAAAATAAACGACACGGGTCGATAAACGTCATGTGACTCAAATTGAAGTGTGTAACTTATAAGGTTGCCCAATGTCCTCACTTACAAGCGAGGTCCTTTTTATTCCTGTCTCTATAGAAATAAGAACTTGTGACTGCTCACGGACAATATCAAGCGTTCCTTCATGTTGAATGAGTGACTCCGGGCAGGGCTGCCGCCACAACAGCAAGCAGGCTCCTGATTGGTTAACGCGGCACAAAATTCCACCAAAGTTCAAATTTTTCAACTCGGGCATCAGCCGCAAATTCGCGTCAAAGCAAAATGCACAAAATGCACAAAAAGCACCTTTTGCACGTACCGCGCCAGGCGCTCAATTCACGCCATTCCCGCGTCTAGGCGGTATCACGTCTCCCGTGCCAAATGCCTCATTCGCGCCACGAGACCTCCAGACGCGCGTCAACGCATCTTCACATTGACTTACCATTGAAATCACTCACGCTTCACGCCTCTACCGCGGCTGGTGTAAACGCAGCATCACATTTCTAGCTGATGTCAGAGATATTGTAAAAATAATGTGGTTGTTTAACCATAAACCATGCGAAACATTGTATAATACCAAATACACAAAATAACACTGTTTTTTAGCAATGAAATGGGTGCTCTTTAAAGGAACAGTATGTAGGATTTTGGCTAAAACTGGTACTGCAATCACAAAACTTGTGGCTAAAACTGGTACTGCAATCACACAACTGGTAGCCAATACACAACATGACAACATAAACATCAGTTGAGGGCTGCAACTCCACTTTTTAAACGACAATATCCTGGCCAGACCACTGTTGTCAGTGATATAAGTATTTGAAATAAAAATGATTTCTTAATCTCTAGTGACAACAGTTCCTTTAAGACGCAGGTTCCGTTTGACGTCGCCTAATGCAATATTGTTTAGTCATGAGCAACTTAATTTATTGTAATTTACTGAAATGACTGTGTGAAAGAGGCAAGTAAAGGGATTTGATTTCAAAACTGACCTGACCACTTAAATTATAAATCACCATTATAAGCTTACAGTAGTTAAATAGGCACCAGTTTAGAAAACTGAATTTTTTATGTACATGCTCAATAATTTATTTTTTTACTAAAAGTTATGGATTGCAGTTATAAAAATGTCCCAAAACATGAGACAAACTTTTAGAAAGTAAAACCTCATGTTTGCTTTTGTCTAAAAAACTAATTTTAGCCATTGAAGCATGAAGTTAAAAATATAGTTCTGTTTATGCATACGCACTGTGTGGCACATATTTCGTCATCTGAATAGTACGGGCAGCGCTGGACTTTTGTACGGCCGGCACTCAGCGCAAAAATAAAACTGCCAACTGTTGCCATTTTTGAGAAGCGCAGGGCTTCCATTGGAAACAATTGAAAACATACGCCAGCCGCCAACATAAATGCCATGGTGTACACACCCCCTTTAAATCTTTCGTTTTATAAAACCATGCAAAACATGTATTCAGCTCTCTCTGAAATCTTAATTTCACATTCCAAAAACTTTACTGGCCCTAAAAATAATATTTATCTTCTTATTGTATATTTGTTTTAGCTTTCAGGTTTAAAGTGAAATTTGTCCTGGAGATCTGCGTTTACGAGATTTACCCATTTCGACAGCTTCAGGGAAGCGGTGTGTGTTCTTATGCACGTGTGTGTGTGTGTGTGTGCACTAAAGGGCCTGCTGAGATCCAGGAACTTGTTGCGTCGACTCTCTCTCCCCCTCGGTTTCTCCGCCCACTCTATTCAACTTCCTGTCTGTGCGCACACAGTCTCTCTGTATCCCTGCTCGATTAGTGAGTGACAAACACACACAACAGGACGACCAACAGGAAAACCCAAACACTGCCTGCACGCGTGTTTCACACACGCAGTTCCAGGAGCAGAACCGACTGCATAAGCATACAAACGCACGTGTGCTCAGAAAGGTCAGGGCATTTTGGGGTTGCTGAAAACAGTTTCACCTTTACTGTGTTTCCAGTTGAAAGGGGAATTACAGAGCTTTGGTCTTTCTCAGGCTGTTGATCACAAGATACAGTGCGACGATAAATGAGTAATATGAATGTGTTCATGTAGACATTTGACTTGAGTCTGGTCCACATTGGCGCTTATTCTTAAACACGGTTTCTGTGGCCGGTCACACAAAACATCCTCTTGCATTCATAAATCTCAATGAAAACCAATAGCGTAGGCCGAATATGTACTAGTTACTGCGGGAAGCCAATCAGATTCTTGATTTGAAAGCCACCATGCCCTTTTGTGCGCAATGGCCTTAGATGGTTAGTGAGCGGACTGCGGGCAGCATTAGTGCATGACTTGTGACTGAGACTAGTATTATACCTACTTTGACATCAGGTTCCAACACAGGAGTGATTGACTCTCTTTGGTCTCCTGTATCCATGGAGACGCTCCTTTCCCTCTTGGCCTTGGTCTTCATTATCCCACCTACTCCAACGCCAGCGCTTGATTGACTGAGGCTCTTCAATCCAGGGTTGCCAGGAGAAATCTGGTTGGATTTGACTCCATGGTTCCCGGACCCACTGCTCTTTGTACCCTGGGTGCCAGCAGGTCCTTGCTGCTGCGCTTGGTTTACATTAGGAAGCTGTGATTGGGCCCCGCTAGTCACTTGCTTGCCATGATTGGTGAGTTTATTTTCTGAGTGCATTTGATTGGCCGGTGGTGGAGAGGAAACTGAGGGGTTTGGGTTGCAGCAATATGATGCGTCTGTCTGTCAGTGAGACCTGCGCTGCAAACAGACAGACTGCTAAAGAAAGACAAAAAGAGAGATGAAGAGCGTGTAAGTATGGCTTCACCCATGTTAATAGAGTACAATGGTAATAATGTGGGATCGGAAACTTTGCTATACAGTTTACGTCACTTTTTTACATGTCTATCAGTTGATTTATGTTTATTAAACATGATAACTATGTATTTTTGCATTACGTTTCTTCAGAGCACAGCATCTCTCAAACAGATGTAGATAAGGACAATCTTGTTATTAACTCATTCACCGCCAGCCTTTTTGAGAAAAGTTGCCCACCTGCATTTTTGTGATTTTAACAAAATTTTCACAAAATTCCTTGCAGGAAAAATTATTTTCTATAAATATATAAACATACAAATTATATAAAATTAAAGAACACACCCTCTGCTTTCAACAAACAATAAACAAACAAACAAACAAACAAAATGGGGAAAAAACGTTTCATTATATATTTACTTTTTCTACTTAATTTAACCACTGAAATATGGATATTTCTTTTCAAAAATACAACATTTTGAGCAAAAAGCTTAAAAAAAATTGCGTTTTTGTAAAGGAATTTATGTTAGACATCAGACTCAGAATGACTATCAAACATAAAGGTAGTTAAAATAAATCATTAAGTCTTTTTAACTTCCGTTTTTGATAAATTCGATTTGGCATCTGGTGGATAAAAGCGGTATTACACTTTCACTTTGAAATTCGTCTAGAAAGGCTTATTTATTAGTTAAATATGAACTCATAAATGACGAGATAACTCGTCAATGGCGGTGAATGAGTTAAGGGGTGCTGTTAAACTTTACTTCAATTTAATCGTTTGCAGAACAATCGCATTTACAATGCGGCATTCCCAACGTTATATTTCCTTTCAAAAGGTTTCATTTACGTACCTCACTGGGATGAAGATCCAACAAACAAGAACATTCCGATGTCTCTTCACTTCACAAGCACTGATCTGTAACACACAAAGCGGGTTTGAATTATTATGACATTTTTATTAATGCTATCAATCTTATATAACACATGAACAATAAAAAACTAATTTTGAACAAAAATTAAAATGAAAAACAAATTCCACGATAGACATTTTACTAACTATAAGTAACTTGGTCAACTATTAGTCTTGTCGTCTACCATTAGAGTATTAGTAGGCTGTCTTCTCAATCTCCATAAGCCCTTTAGTTGACATGATCACCCAATAGTAGGGCTGAACTAGAATATTAGATTATTTGTGCGTTGTGTTGGCATTCGATTTTCAATTTTGAGATTTCAATATTCTTTTAAACAAAATTATTAGCGTTAATGCAGAGCCTCTGCCAAGCAGGAAGTGCGCTTTACACTCGCGCTCTATAGGCGGCACTGAGAGACTGGTTTGTGTTTAACTAAATAAAAACTAATCCATGATGACGACAACTATGACGAAAACTTAACAAATAAAAATGAGACGAAAGTGTCAGTGATGGATAGAATCTCTGTGTGGACGGGAGCTTAGATGCACACACAAAACTAAGGGACTTCATATGGCGTATTTTCATAAACGCACATACTTCGTATGTGCAGGTCATGCATACAGGAGTATGTAGGCCAGGAGAGGTATTGCAATTTGTTGCAATGTGCATGTCTTGGGTACCCGTACAAGTCAAATGATGTATACTTGGCAAAGCTGTGCATTCGACCCTGTGGGTACCCTCGCATACATATAAAAAAGTTGCAACAGTAATACACTGTAAAAATGATATCAAATCCACATATATTTTTCTTAAAGGAAAACACCACTGTTTTTCAATATTTTACTTTGTTCTTACCTCAACTTAGAAAAATTGATACATACCTATCTTTTTTCAATGTATGCACTAAATCTTTGTATATCGTGTCGTGAAGGTGTTAGCATTTAGCCTAGCCCCATTCGTTCCATAGGATCCAAACAGGGATGAATTTAGAAGCCACCAAGCACTTCCATGTTTTTCGCTATTTAAAGACTGTTACATGAGTAGTTACACGAGTAAGTATGGAGGCACAAAATAAAATGTGGTGATATTTTTTAAGCAGATAAAAATGACCTCGAGCGCAGTAATATTGACAGAAGTTTGAACGATATGATGAGTAATCAGGAGTGAAGATGTTACTGCGCCAGAGGTCGAAGTGCTGCAAACTATACAATATAGTTCTCATTTTTATCTGCTTAAAAAAATCGCCACGTTTTATTTTATTTTGTTCTTCGGCTTGGATTTTGTGAAATCATTTTCTAAATAAACGCGACGTATAGTCAAGTGCAACTTATAGATGTTTTTTTCGTCATCAAAACGCATTTTTGACTGATGCGATTTATACTCCGGAGCGACTTATAGTCTAGAAAATACAGTATTAGGGTTGTGCAAAAAATCGCCTGCAAATCTCATGCGTGTTTTTAATCAGTAATGCCGGTTCCTTGATTAGTAGTAAATCGCCATTACCTGCTTTCAGATGGAGCGGCATTTACTACACAAAGCCGCAGTTCACAGTGAAGCAAGGCAAAATCCCATAGCATAGATTATTGGAGTCGATTTTCCTCAATTAAGAACACGATTTTGCCTAACTTCTCTGTGAACTACGCCTCTGTGTAGTAAATGCCGTTCCATCGGAAAGCAGGTGATGGCGATTTACTACTAATCAAGAAACTGGCTTTACTGATGAAACACGCATGAGAATCGCAGGCGATTTCTTTGCACAGTCCTATAGACGGTTTCATCGGACGCACGTGATACAGGTCTTGATCCGAACCTTACTTCCGGTTTCGTTTTTTTTAATGGTCTGACTAGTTGCTAAACTGTTCTCTTGAACAAATGCCTCGTCGAAAATAACAAATGTTTTGGTTTCCAATGTTATCGATGTGTTGTTGGTTTTTTGCTTGTTATATGAATAAACTACGTTTAACTCATTCACCGCCATTGACGAGTTATCTCGTCATTTATGAGTTCATATTTAACTAATAAATATGCCTTTCTGGACGAATTTCAAAGTGAAAGTGTAATACCGCTTTTATCCACCAAAACGAATTTATCAAAAACGGAAGTTAAAAAGATTTAATGATTTATTTTAACTGCCTTTATGTTTGATAGTCATTCTGAGTCTGATCTCTAACATAAATTTCTTTACAAAAACGCAATTTTTTTAAGCTTTTTGCTCAAAATGTTGTATTTTTAAAGAGAAATATCCATATTTCAGTGGTTAAATTAAGTAGAAAAAGTAAATATATAATGAAACGTTTTTCCCCCTTTTGTTTGTTTGTTTGTTTGTTTATTGTTTGTTTGAAAGCAGAGGGTGTGTTCTTTAATTTGATATAATTTGTATGTTTATATATTTATAGAAAATTTTTCCTGCAAGGAATTTTGTGAAAATTTTGTTAAAATCACAAAAATGCAGGTGGGCAACTTTTCTCAAAAAGGCTGGCGGTGAATGAGTTAAAGAACTTTCTTGTTATTTATTCTTAGCGGACTTTACCGGAAGTTACGTGCGGATCGCGACAGCCGCTTGTTTATGTTGTTACTGCTGAAACAGTCTATACGTTATGGATTAATTTGTCTAAGTTGAGGTAAGAACATAGTAAACTTGTTTCGACATATCGCAAGTCAAATCTTAAGACAGAAGACTTGCAAAACCAAGTTGTTTTAACTTCATGCTGCTTTTTTACAGTGTAGTTAGTAGAACGTCTAAATACACTGTAACCGAAAAAGCTTAAAAGAGAGAAAATTGCCAGAAAGTGGGTATAGGTGACAAATTAAATAAAGGTCTCTAGATTCTATTTCACTTTCAACAAACCCTCAACATTTCCCTTTCTAGCCTTGTTTATCATTTTCTTTTGAAATTTCACACTCAACATTTATTTCCCTTTCGTTTTGATGAAGAACGAGAGACACTTTCTTTCTTCGCATTCATTTGTTAATTATAAAAAATTGAATCATGTGCATTTCATGTACTTATTTACATACTGTATATACATACAGTACAATCCATATTAAAAATGCAATTTTGTGGCATTTGGTCCATGCCAGTTACCACTGAAATCATCCTTATTGTAGTGTGACACCTGTTTCTAATTACCAAAAGCAAAACCATACACTAAAGGCTATTATAAAATGAAAACAGAGAGAAAGCTGAGAAAATTGTGTTTTTGTCAAAGACTTCATCAAAATCTGATTCAGAACATTGATTAAAAGACAGCTTGAGTAAAAAATCCCTCAAGCTTGCACAGTTGTACACCTCTTTTTGTCATTTTATTATGTAACTTTGGCCAGTTTGGATTTATGTTATTTGATGCTTAATGTTATTTCTAATTTTTGGATTCATAGATGTTGTTCTTTTCCAGAATATGCATTATAGTGCCCCCTACCATATAAAAGTGAAAACACAGAAAGACAGAAAATCTCATCAATGGTGACAAGCATTGAGCCATAAATGTAGGAAAACCTTGCCAATGGTGGGAAGAGACTTAACAGACTAAAGCCAAAATTGGGAAATGAAACTGAACACATTCCAAAAGTTATCGTAGACCCGGAGCACACAAACACATTACACGCTTACACACACCTCTCATTTCAATGGCTCTCAGCACAGCTGCCAAGGCTCAAGTGTATGTGAGCAGTGCTGGTGAAGGATTGGGTTTCTCTCGTCTGAAAGAAGGAGAAACTACACCATCCCAGCCGCCACCTGCCTGTGTCCATAACCTACAGACCTCTCCTGCATCTCAGCTCTGTCTGTCTGTATGTCAACTTTCATGTTAAGACGTGTAAGACAGGCGTGTGGTTCATGTCTGCCTGCGTATGTCCTGAATAGGACACTCAAGCACCTACAGGTATTGCACAACACACACACACCCAATGACAGCATCATTCATGCAAACTATCTAAAAAAATCTGCCTTGTATTCCATTTTCCAAAATGTCAAGTATAATAGATTAAATATTTATATTTTTAAAGCCAAACATATTTCACACAGAAAAACACGAACAGTCGGAAGTAAAGCATGCGTCTGTGATGCTAATAGGGTCCCACACACATTTCCATCCCAGAGCTGCAAGGCTTTCAATATTTTGACCTCAAAAACAAGCAACGCCGTATCTGTCCCCTTACACCCCCCACAAAAACGCCTCTGCCCCCGTCGCTGCCTCCATCACAATCTCAGTCTCTTCAAGGTGAAACCGTTTCTTTTCCATTCACACACACGCACTCTCTTCTTCCTCCAAGAGCTATTAACACTTTCTTTCACTATACATCTCAGATGACTCGCTCTCTTTCCTTCTCTTAAAGCGGAGCTGTTTTGTTTCTTTACATCAAACTGTATTGCAATTTAAAGGTGCAGTGTGTAATTTTTAGAAGACAGAAATGCAAAATAATATACAAAACTATATTTTCAGGGGTGTATAAAGACCTTTTTGTAATAAACCGTTATGTTTTTATTACCCTTAGAATGAGACGTTTATATCTACATATACCGAGGCTCCCCTTACGTGGAAGATGGCATTTTTTCTACAAAAGCCTATTTTACTAAGTTGTCTCCGATGACAGGTTTTTCTGGTGGCGGCTACCGTAGCATCTCTATGCATTTAAAAAGCGAGGGGTGAGCAGTGGACGGAGCCGTTGGTTACAAATTGCTACCCCACCACTAGATGATGCTAAAATTTACACACTGCACCTTTAAAAAAAGAAATGCGTTTCCTTAACACTCCCCCTACTGCCATTGGATAAATAAACTAAGCCGCCTTTGTTGAGCAAATATTAAAGTAAAGTAACACTTCACACAGCACCAGTGTTTGTACTTTTTTGTAAAGGGTCTTGCGAAATGTATTGCATTATGGCTAGAGAAAATCACTGCACAAATAAATCAAACTGAAATGGAAAGGAGAAAGTTCTTGAATAAAAAAAGTGACACGCTTTAAAGGGATAGTTCACACCAAAAATGAAAATGTTGTCATCATTTTCTCATCCTCATTATTTTTTCCTGACGAACACAAAAGAAGATATTTTGAAAAATGATGGTAAGCACACAGCTAATTGTAACCACTGACTTCCACATAGTAGGAAAACAAATATTATGGAAGTATTGTGATAAAAGATGAAAAAGATATTTTGATTCCATTGATTTGTTTTTCCTACTATGGAAGTCAATAATTACAACAAACTGTGTGTTTACTACACTGATCTATATAAATGACTGGATTGCGCATAGAACGCTTAACGTAACAGCGTGTGGTGAAGCCAGCGCAGAGTTTGAGTGGCCATCTTGGTATACCCAACCGGCAGAAGGCGTCATTGACTTCCATTCAAAATCAAATTCAATCTAAATTTACCCACTTTACAGCGTATCAGTCACACAAAATACATTTTTAGAATATGTGTATGTAAATTAATTATTAATTCTGGTGTTATTTGCAATGTTTATGTTTTAATCGGGCGGGATAATGGATTTATAAAAAACCGATAAGGTGACTGTGTCTGGTGCATTCTGTTAATGACACGGGTATAAATAACGTTTTTTTTTTACATTCAGCCACACGGTCAGCGTTATTTCTCTATTATAAGTTTAGGTAACTTGTACGTTTAGATAACATAATTACAAAACCAGCAAATTATTGCATGCACATACAAAGCATGATTATTTATTTAGATTTCAGAATGAGCGCGTTTGCCATTAATACTAAATATGCTGCGGTCGGCCGCTGATCTGGTAATGAAGATGAATGTATAATATTACTGATTAAAAAGCAAAATGTACAACTTTCAGTAAATAACTATGTACATGCTTAGGACGTTTGCTATGTAATAATGTACTGGGTAACTTCAGATATAAAAACGAAGACTAGTAATGTGATGTTTTATCATTAAAATCTGATAATGTCCATTGATTTCATAGAACGTTTGGGTATACCAACATGGCGGCGCGGTGGCTTCACAATCGTGATGTCATGCGCAATCCAGTCATTTATATAGATCAGTGGTTTACTATCATTTATCAAAATCATAATTTATCACAATACTTCCATAATTTTTGTTTTCCTACTATGACAGAATTTTCATTTTTGGGTGAACTATCCCTTTAACTTTTATTTGACTTTATCTGGGGTTATAAATAGCATTCACATTGTTGGTTACACACACACAATCATTACTTATTAACCCCTAGAGGAAGCTTATTCCACGTTTTATGATAACGTATCGACTGACGGATGTTTTGTAACACTTTTTCCAACCATCTTGAGCTCTCTCATGATGAGTGAATGATCAGCTTCATCTACACTTACTGGAATCATTCGCATTAGTGGTCAACTAAAGGCAAGATGCCTAATGTTTGGTTGAGGAGGATTTATCACCAGCATCTTCACAAGCGCTGGCAGACCTGCCAGAATCAGAAGATGATGAAAAAGAAAATGCACTTGTCCTGTTTTTGGATTAGGTCCATATATGCATGTTTGAGCCAAGAAGAAGCCCACAGTCCTTACAGTCCCTAAGGGCAATGATGTGTCTGTATAACACAGTGTAATTCTCTACCTCTGAGCTTGTGTCTGCTTACTAGCATTGGATTCATAATAAATAGGGGTTTTTTTGTATAGGGGAAGATATGCTTATTCAAAAAAGCATTTTATTGTACAAAATTTGTATACACCCCTATTGAAAAATTAGTCATGAATGTTTTTGTCAGCTTTTCCGGAAGAGAAAGACTGTTTGTGTTAAATAATGTATATACATCTGCTAGGGGTGTGACGAGATCTCGTGCGATGAGATTTTGCAAGATTAAATGTGTTTCGCGAGATTACATGTGTCTCGCGAGATTTCTTGTGGAGGGGCTGGCCGTTTCTCAAATAAAAGACTGCATCCTTCGGAGGTCGCATTTTTAAACTGCATTTACTACATCACTGTCTTATTACAGACTATTAACAATTATAAAGTTTACTAATTATTTAGTTAATCGCAAATTGTTGTTATATGCTCACGTTGCGAATGTAATGCTCAGTTAATGATCTGAAATAAACCTTGATGACGTATGCAGCCTGCATATGCGACCTCCGGAAGATGCAGCTTTCTGTTTGACCCATTTACAGTGCATGCATTATATTTGTCTTTTACTGCATTTGCTTTTTTGTTTAGGTTTCCAATAATGTTCGTTTGGGAGCTCATGTGAAGTCTGAGACGCGTTGTGTTTGTCTGTTGATCAGTGTCAGATGTGTCTCAGCAGATTAAACCCACACACAGAGTTTATGATTTAATGTCTGCATGTTCTTACTCAAAAAATGACAGTGGCTGTATCATTTCTAGTGTAAAGAAATTGACATATATAAAATTTTTATATGGATTTAAACATTGCTTGACTAAAAAAAGCGTTTCTCTCCGTCTAAAGTGAAAGTGAAGACAGCGTCCGCGAGACGAGTGCTCTATCGCCCCCTGCGGGCAGTTGTTATAATACATACATAATGCTTTTTATTTATAGGCCACAAAATGTTGTTTAATGTAACTTGGTTTTAATAATTTATTTGAAACAATTATTATTGCATCTTCGTTATTATGTAATTTTAAATGCTACTGCACACTTGGGTCTATTTTTATTACCCCAAAATAACAAATTATTTCATTATCAGTTAGCAAAATAATTGTTAGGGCCAGTCCTTGATTAGTTAAAACATTTAAAAATAATGTCTGATTTTAGTTTCAGTTTTATTTTATCATTGAGGGTTTCTTAAAAAGTGTAAAAATATCGTCTCGTCTCGTTCTCGTGAACCCAAATCTCGTGTTTCGTCTCGTCTCGTGGATTAAGTGTCTCGTCACACCCCTAACATGTGCACAAAACACACATGGTCAACATATATATATATATATATATATATATATATATATATATATATATATATATATATATATATATATATATATATATATATATATACTAACATATACAGCAGATGGCATTAAAGCAAACACGTGCTTTAGGTCTTTAAGGTCTTTAAAAAGTGTAAGACAAGAGTGATAAAAACAGAAAACATCTTCAGAGAATGACCCAGCGATATTTGTAAAAAGCGATATTTTTATTCAGAAAACTCAGCTATTACCGTTTCCACTTTGATCCCATTTACACAGTCCAGAGGAAACTGGAAGAAAGCAGATATGAGAATACAGGAGCTGAAATGGGAGTCTGTCAATAGCAAATGGCACCGAAATGGAGAACATTAATTCAAGTTAGCCAAGTGAAACTGAAAGAAGCAAATAAAAGTGTGATATAATAAAACTTTGAAGAAACTCGATTAACTCATCTTATGTACTTTCTTCAAACAACCCAATGACATCCTATGTGTGCGTGTGTGTGTGTGTGTGTGTGTGTGTGTGTGTGTGTGTGTGTGTGTGTGTGTGTGTGTGTGTGCAAAAGAGAAAAACAAAACAAAACCACTGACACTAAGGGAAAAGACAATCAGTCACACTGCACTAAACACATTACACAATCCATACACTTACTTTGATAGTGAAAGTATTTTATGACCATAAATAAGGGTGTGTATACAGACGCAACGGTTGAGTTCCAGAAATAAAATCCCAGTCATTTATAGAGAAAAGATTTTTTTTAACAATAACAAGTAATCGCTTTAAAGACAGACCTTACATGAACCCAATTAACATGATACTATAAGATGACAGTATACCCTTCTGTGTGACTTCAACTCTCAGATAATAGCTTACTAGTTGGATTTTTAGTTTAAAACTACATTACCCTAATGTTGAAAAGAGGTCTTCATCATGTGCAGTAATGACAGTAGGCACTGTTACCATGGAAACAAACATCAAGTGCTTGAACTTCCACTCCCATGATGCATTGCAGATGACGTACGTCAGTCTCTTTACCTGCCCAATATTTTGTAATGGAATTACAATATACATTATATTACAATAAAATGACAGTATAGTGTATCTCTTACAAGTCAGTCAGTGGAATTTTGGTAAAAGTGCAGTAACCATGTTTTTTGTTTTTAACTGTAGTAAAACCATGGTTAATTTTCGTAATGGTTCATCTAAGAGCTGGTGGGTAGGGTCGTATTTTACCAATGCAATGGTAATGCACCAATTCACCGCAGTGGTTATGTGTGTGTGTGAGCACGCACAGATTGATACATTTAAGCTTATATAGACGGTTTTATCGGACACATGTACACATGTCGCAGTTACACGTCTGGTCAAAACTTTACTTCCGGGCTCTGTTTGTTAAATGGTCTGACTAGTTGCTAAACTGAACTCTGGAACAAATACTTCGTCGAAAATAATAAATGTTTTGGTTTCTTAAAGACAGGGGGAGATGGCGATCATAGATCACCGCTATGTGAAGGGAGGTTTGGCAGCTGGTTTGTAGTTAACATTGTATACATTGTAGTACACATTTAACACAGTAATTTTAGCTCAGTGTCATTTTTTATATGCTTTAGCTATAAAATATGAACTACGGTAATCTACTTGTTGTTTATTTTGCTTGTTATCAGAAATAAACTACTCTAAAAGGACTTTATTGTTATTAATTGTTTGTGGAGTTTACCGGAAGTTACGTTTGTTCCACGAAAACTTGTTTATGTTGTTACTGCTAAAACCGTCTATATAATGTATACATATATTTTAAAATATAAAAATGTAAACAAGGGTCAGATATCAGTTTCTTAACAAACGTGCATGTTCACAGGCGCCGATTTCTTTTTCCGCCAGTGGGGGCTTGTCACAATGTCAAGCAAAGCTTAGGATGCTTAGGTTCAAAAGATTTCAAAATGCCTTATTAAATATACAAGGAAGCCAAGGTAGAGCCAAGGTAGGTGAAAAAGTCACTATTGTGCTCTGTAGTAGGGATTCACCGGTTGACCGGCCAGAGATCGGAACCGGACGGTTTTTGCGCGATCGGCAACTGGCCGTTTTTTTTTTTTTTTTTTTGGCCGGTTTTTCCGGAAGTGCACCCGCATGCACAGACTACATTTTTATCATTCGCAAACATGTCTTTTGTGTAAAAGCATTTCGAAATCTGTGCGCAGGACATTAAGATTGCAAGCTGCAATGTCTGTAAAGGACATCGTGGAGAATGCTACTGTTTATAATACAGATTTCATTTTAATTTTGTTACATTTGTATTTTTTTAATATGTAGAGCAATTTATTTAATTTGGATAAATTTGTCTGTCTTTTATCAGACTTACCAATTGTTATAATTTATATTTGTGCTGGTCAGTTATGATAAATAGGTAACATTGAACTGCTAGCAAAAACTTGAGAATTTGGTGGGGCAGAGGGGCTCCTCCCTTAACAGATGTTATCTCACCCCAAACTTTTAAATAAAACCTGAGAGCCCTGCATTCGCCACAACAAACTTGGTCAGACATTTAAGTTCATCACCTGATAGAACACAATAAGTATCAAAATTCTGTTGATAATGTAAAACAGGCAAGACCATCAACCCCTCACTCAACCATCCATGTCATGGTCTCATTTAACCACTTATGTTTATATTGAACGTAGACTACTGCACAGTTACTGCTGTTAATTTTAGATGGTTACAGTTATTGTGTTCAATAGCCAAACCAAGTTTAGCCTGTTAAATACCAAATAAACATATTGTTTATGTATAATTTCATTCTTTCTTGTTTGTTGCTTGATAAGAAAAAAATCGGAAATCGGATCGGAATCGGCCAATTTGCAAAATCGGTATAAAAATTCGGCCATGAAAAATCAAGGTCGTGCATCCCTACTCTGTAGTGGATGAACAAGCATGTATGCTGTATTTCTGTCTTTTTTTGTGAATATTTGACTAAGTGCAATACTATAGTCCAAGTAAGATGAAGACAAAACTGCGTGTGGGTAAATGTGGGTTTATACTATTTTACACACCATGTGGCTTACAAAAACTTGTTTAAAACTATTACTTACATTTTAAGGACATCTTTTCAGATATTTACAGTATGTAAAAAGTAGGATGGGATTTGAATTCATCCACCGTGAATATGTAAAAGTGGTCATCTACAATGAAGCCAGGTGTTCAGAGAGGTTGTGATGTTAACCAGCAAACTATGTTTTACATTTATTTACAGTCACAGTGTTCAGCAGTAATCCAACACTTCTGACGCAGATTTCACAAATGAGGTATTTAATATACACGAGGTCAAAGAAAACCAAGAGCAACAATTTAACAAAAACATTAACCCACAGCGAACAAAACTGAATCAGGAGTATAAATACACAAGGTTAACTGAGAACACAATAAGACACAGGTGACAATGATTGGTAACCAAGGTAACGAACATGAGCGATACTGAATAAAATCAAAAAGAAACAAGGACACATGAATGAAAAGATAATAAAACTAAACATAACCCTGACATTTACCTCTTTTCTTTATTTGCAAAATTATTTATTTATTTTGACACTGTAAATCTATGAAACAAACAGGGTCCTTAATAAATTAACAAATATTTTCTTGTCTATTTAGAACCAATTAAGTTACCTGCATGGACTTTCAGGAACTCTACTGAGTAGTCAGGCTATAAATCTGTTCATATGAATCTATTAGTTTTTTAAACATGTCCCGTAAAATTTGGCAGAGATGAGACGAATAATGTGAACAAACTTTCTCATGAACATGTTTCTGAATGAGATCTCAACTCATTCCTAATTGTAACTGTGATCCATATCTAGTATTATGGTCTAGGAGTGGGTTTCAAACACACACACAACTTCCACTGTTGCACATTTTTAGCATGCTGAGCTCTATTTATAGCTCCAAATTCCCAAACGAGAGCAGACGAAAAGTAATAGGAAAATTCTGCGCTCTCTCTCACTCGCTGCTTACGTAAACACATAAATCTCTTACGCGCACACAGAGAGAGCTACTGTAGGCAATACAGGGTCAATACTGTGACCAAAGTGTGTGACAGAAGAGTTAAACGTTAACAACACACACAGTGAAGGCTTTATAACACATGGCCTCAGCTTAACAAACTACATTTGAGCGTGGCGCCAGTGGAAATGTGGAGAGAGATAGAGATATGATGGCCTTGCTCTTTCTATCTCTATCCCAAGCCTTCCATTTAGATTTGGTTTGTCTGGCAGATTAAATTATTTGTATCCAAAACAACAGGGGTCTTTGACTTCAACATTGTTGACAGATTTAATTTGATGTGAGATGAGAGTTGTCTTCCACTTTTATGACAAATTTTTATCACTTTAGGTTTTACTTTAAAGACACACTATGCAGTAATTTTACCTTTATTCGTTTATTAGATGCTTTATCCAAAGCAAGTTTCAAATGAGAGAGCATTTAACGTTTTGTTTAAGGAGTCAAGAGCATAGTCTACAAAGCTATGTTTACTTATAGCACAACGATAGTGTCAAATCTTAATTTACTTAATTAACAAATCTCGCGAGAATCACGACTTGCTTTACGGCAACGACGTCACACACGTTAGGCTTGTTCGACTTCGAGCGGCGCCACTAGAACTGACAGACGGATGATGTCAAAGTGCAGCGAGAGCGAGACGAAATTACACTTTGTATTTCTCGGATCAATCTCGCGATACTTTGACGTCATCCGGCTGTCGGTTCTTGCAGCGTCGCATGAAGTCGAACAAGCCTATAAACATCAAATGCACGCGCAAATTTGAGACGTGATGTTCGACGATGGAAAAGTTAAGAAAGCGGGTTCGGAAGACAGTAGGAAAAAGAAAAAAGACACTACTTAATATTAATACAAAATAAAGAGTTCTTCCAACCAAGTAATATGTGGTTTATTACCATAACTATAGGATTTTTTTTGCGGTTGCCAGGTGACAGGGTGATTTGGCGCATTAATATAAAATGTGTGCTAACAAATCAAAGTTTACAGTCATTTGACAAGGGCAGAATTATATCAGAATTTAAGAGTCACAATATTCTGTATATTGATGAAGTTCAGTCATGTGATCTTTTATGTCATTCCAGTTGCCTGCCGCCATCTTGAGTACCTACCGAGTACCAGTAGGCTACTGACAAGCATTGGTTAGCTTGCTAAGATTTATGAATCTCTTATCTTTTACTGTCTATGATTCTTAAGGATACGGGAAATGGCTACGAAAGACAACATTTTGCACCTCGACTGTCATGAAAAGAAACGTTACTTAGGTTAGGGTGTGATGCCTCCTCGATCCCTGATCTGTTCTTCAAGCCGTTGTCCGCTGCTATCGAACTACCACTATTTTTACAACACTAAGAAGGCTCGACACAACATGAAACTTTGCTTGAAGTATCACCTGGATCTCTACACATAAACGCGAGCATTGAGAACATTGTTTGTGTACACAGAGTTTACTAAAAAGAAAGGTTTTGTACAACTGACTTTGGCTGTTATGGTGGCTCGCCGTCTTTGCCAGACATGAAGAATCGATCTCCGAATGCGAATGAATGAATCTCATATGAGGCTGCTTTTTCAACTATTGTTGTCAATATTGTTTATTTACTTGGGACAAACAAGGAATTATCCTTGCATTTTTATGGAACTATGCTTTAGGAGCTATTCATCTTTACCCTCCTCCCTACGTCTTATTCGGAGATCGATGCACCCTTGACTGGTAAGATGGCAGCGAGCTGACGCCAAATCAACCAAAGTCAGTTGTTCAAAACCTTCTTTTTAGTAAACTCTGTGTACACAAACAATGTTCTCAATGCTCGAGTTCACGTGTACAGACACAGGTGATACTTCGAGCAAAGTATCATGTTGTGTCGAGCCTTCTTAGTGTTGTAAAAATAGCGATTTTGATGCTCACAACATGTTGAAGGCATAGCTTTTAGTTCTTTTGCAGCCACTTCAGGTACTCAAAATGGCGGAAGACAAGTTTGAGATGTGAGTGACGTCAGTTGATACTCATGAATAGAGGGTATGCACTTTGCATCATCTTCGTTGAAAATGACTGCAGTTACACCCACTGAGTGGCAAAAGACAGAGCGGCAGAATTTGTGTATAGTGTGAAATCAGCGAAAACACAGGGGAAACGCATGAAAAAAGCTGTTGTGCAATAGACTGTACTAACAGATTTCAAAAGTACTTCAAAAAGTTAGGAGTGTGGGTATAACTGGTGTGTTTATGTCATAAAATAAAACATGAATATATCTGTGGCTTAAGTTAAGCCAAGATCTTATTTATGGAGTTTAAACAAAACCCTATTGACTTTGGGTCGATGGAAACGGAAGTGCTAAAAGCTAACTTGCTTCCGGGTTTTGCCAAACAAAAATATGTCATCTCTGCGGCACTCTATTAAGACAGACTGTGTTTGTTGTTTGCTTAACCAGAAGCCCTTATTTGGGCTGGACCTTTCCAATATAAACCAGACTTTTACCCTTGCAGAGTAAACTTGACAGTGTAGCGATTGTCAAGTCAAGTGCATCATGTCACAAAGGAGCTGAAGACCATAGCAATAATGTTACAAAAGCTTATCAGCCTGGAATGTTAAAGACATTTCTAAAGCTGTAGAGCTCCAACGAACTGTGATCATAGCCACGTTGTCCAACGGTGAGAATGTTTGGAATAGTTGCTAATCTTCCAAAAAAAATGTTTGACCTGCCAAAATCACCCCAAAAGCAATATTATTCAGGAAGTCACAAAGAACCCCTGATCAACATCCAGGAATCTCCAGGAATCACAGGAAGAAATCATCCCTCACATTGATCTCAAGTTTGAGAAGTGCCTGGATGATCCTCAAGAATTTTGGAACAATGTCTTACAGACAAATTAATCAAGTGTGGAAACTTTGGTAGATATGGACCAATTTACGTTATATAAAGCAGACACTACAATTCTTTTAAAGATAAAATTAAATGCACAATGGTGGCAGCGTGAAGGCATGGAGATGTTTAGTTGCATCAGGACCAGGACGCATGGAACAAGGAATGCATGGTAATAAAGTATACCATTTAAAATTAACTTAAAGTGCCCATATAATGCAAAATCCACTTTTACAGGGTGTTTGGATGTAAATGTGTGTTAGCAGTGTGTGAACATAACCAACCTACAGTGAAAAAAAATCCATCCATTGTTTCTAATCCCCATTAAACCAGACCAGTCTTATTTAGGGCTGGTCCAAATACTATTATTTTTTTGTTCGAAGCTTCAGTAGTAATCAACACCGAATATACAAAGCTTCGGATGGAGGGTGCTGAACCTATTCTTTTCTCTAATAAAAGCGGAAAATTCTGAGTGTCTATCTGTTTGCATTTTTATTATATTGAGAACTGTTCAACCTATCGACTTCAAATGGATCCAAGGGAGTGCAGTGTCGTATTTTGGTGCAATATGGTCACGCGACACATTCAGAATAAATAAACTTTTAAGAGCCTCTCACACATGCTCCAGGAACACTGCACTAGTGATACAAAACACACAGGTGTGTTAAGAAGAGTAATACTTTTAATAAGGTAGCCTAACATTTTTCAAATAAACAAATACTCCCATTTCAGATATTAGCTAGCCTGGCTAACACCAGACCAGTCTCATAGAGAATGCGACGTGGTCTGGGAACCACATGCTTATTTTCTCGTATTTGAGGCGTGGTTTACGAATGCCCAGAGCCGTTTATTGGGCGCTACAGATGTCCATCAAATGCGTCTGTACGTAGCTCATAGCCAATCGTTTTAATTATACCAGATGACGCATGTAGAGCGACATAAATTCAAGCGCCATCAACTTTTATCGGTACGTGTGCACACAGCTGAAAGCTATGCAACTAAACCGGTAGCTGTATATTGATATTAAAAAGCAACACAACTTAGTGGCACTTTGACAATCACAGTACAGGAATAATGACAATATGATATTAATAAATACAACAATTTATAAGTTAAATGGACTTCGTTGACGATGATGCCTAGTAGGTTGGTCCTATAAAACTCCGTGGCTATCATGTCTTGCCATATCCAAACATCCTTCTTGGATATGAAATTGTTAAACGCCAAAAGTTGCTCTTTTTAAAAAAAAACTTGCGTTCAAAACTACTTAGAACATTATCTTAGGCTGCTTTGCAAAGTAACTTCGGGTCTGCTGCCGTGTTGGATAAACAAAACTGCTTCGGTGTGTCGCATAGAATTCGTCATCATCTTGTTGCCCCCTCCCCTTTCTTTGATTGGTTCCCTATTTCAGGGGAAAATAGGTCCATGGTTTCCATGCTAGACTTGCAGCATGAATAAATTTGCACGCAAGGCAGCATGGGGAAACCGTCAACAGATTTGCATTATATGCAAAGAGCCACTTTATGAGCTCAAAAGCAGATATATCCAATACAAAAGTAATCCCCACGACTCCTGGTGACATATTGACGTCTTGTAAAGCCAACTTGTAAAGCCAACTGAATAGGGGCATTTTGGACATGTTTTAACAAATTACCTGTAGGGTATTTTGAGCTGAAACTTCAAGGACACATTCTAGGCTGAAACTTATATTACATCTTGTATCACTTCTTTGCACAATAATTTCCACTGACAAGGCTTTAGGCCCAAACCTTATCATGCCAAAAAAAAAATGCTTTGGCAGCGTCTGTCACAAATACTTTGAATAATCGATGCAAATCACAGACAAAGACTATTCATAAGCTACGAGCCACTATGACACATATTAATGTACACACATACTGTACATACTGTCTACAAGTTGAAAAGAAGTTCAAAGGGTCATTGGTTCTGATCTTAATCCCATTCTATCACCTGATGCTGAGACCTTTGCTCACATTGCTGAGTGCAGTAAAGGAAAGGTAAACAGGCTGAAGCCGACAGACGTACTAAAAGCTCTAATCATTTACCTGCTACCGGCATTTAAAAGCCCATAAGCGCATCAGGCCACAACTGAGGGTTCACACTAACATTCAGGTCCTTCTGCTCCGCTGCCCTCAGTCAAGCCCAGAATCTGACCCTCAGTGTCCACTAGACAAAACAAACACTGTGTGATTGTTTTAGTGATGTCACATAACAGAAAACTCTGTTATCAGGTTTTTTAAATTGCGAATTTGAATCATTTTAATCCAATTATAATAAAGTGACACCTATGATTTGTGAAGAAATAAATGTAGATTTGTTTAATTTTAAACAATTCACAAAACCAGTTTTATCTTTATTAAATATTTGAATTTGTCAGCTGTACAACAGGTTTGAATACCCATCACCACACTTAAAACACAACACTTTTAAAGCCTGAGAAAATACAAAATACTCGACATCCAAGCATTTTAATTGCTAAAAGATGCATTTCTAACACTTTACAATAAGGTTGTATTAATTCACATTCGTAAATGGATTAGCTAACATGAACTAACAGTGAGCATTATAAGCATTTAATAATCGGCCGTAGATCGGTTTTGGTCGCTCATCGCATTAAACATCTCGATCAGTACTCGCTAAATTTGCCGATCTCATAAACCAATCTTTCTATTTACTTTTGTCGTCAAAGGGCTCATGAATGCGGCCGCAATTTGAAACCATTTTTACGCAGTGCAAGCATTTTTATAACCCGTTGCTCATGTGCAACCTGCTAATTTGGATTTCTCTCTCTGCCTTTAGAGAGATATGTGTATTTTTTCATGAGGACATGCTCTGGTTCTAACAGGGTTCCCACACCTTGGTTAACTTCAAATTCAAGGACCTTTCAAGGACTTTCAAGGTCCAAGACCCTTAAATTCAAGGACTACAAGTGGGGACACATTTCAAGTGAGTACAAGGTTACATCGTGTTACCTTTTAAGATACATGTTACAGTTCCTTTTCGTGGGAACTCGCGCTGCGTCACTGTGGTGACACTTTAGGGTCCAGGGGTAAGTGCGTCTGAACGTCTATAACGAGGCTTAACGACAAAGACAGGGTGACGCGGGAGCCAGGAAGTATATCGCTATCTGAAATATTGCCAAAGATGGCGTTTTAGGGACGCAGGAAGTAAGGTAAGGGAGACGCAGCGTCTCGTTCCCTTCTCAGGGAACAACAGTTACATACGTAACCCGAGACGATTTTATGTGTCAAACACAACGCGGCGCTCCAAGAACCGACAGCCGGATGACGTCAAAGTGCTGTCTCGGATCATTCTCGCGGTACTTTGACTTCATCCGGCGGTCGGTTATTGCAGCGCCACACGAAGTCGAACAAGCCTAACATGTGAGACGTCTTTGCCGTAGAGCAAGTCGTGATTCTCGCGAGATTTGTCAGGGGCGGTTCTCTCAAGCTTGCATTGCTGGTTTTGGTAGCGGCGTCCTCCCCGAGCTTCAACAGGAGGATGATTCGCCCCTAAATAACTTTGAAGCTGTTATATTAAGGTAAAATAACTGCATAGTGTGTCTTTAACAGATACAACTTTAATTTTAAATTCTAAATAAATTTTAATTAGGGATGCACATAATGTTCGAGAACCAAAATAATCCGGCCAAAAATGGCAAAAACTTATTTTCGATGGAAGTTAAATGGCCGAAAAAATGTTTACGAACCATTTCTTTGATGACGCGATCAAATAGCAACCAGTGCAGAGTGAAAGCGCACACGCTTCATAAATGTAGCAAACATACAGCATTACAAGTTTCAATTAACATTTAATATCAAGACATCCTGAACACCATGAAGCGTTTAAGAAAGACACAGCGGCGATTATGATCCTGCACAAGCACGGAGAGTGAGAGACTCCTTATAGATGAGAAGAGGAAACAATAAAGAGCGATGGTAGTATGTAATAAAAACTTACTAGTACCAGTAACAGTAAGTCCTACAATAACAAACACGCATATTAAACAAGAAATAAAACATTTACTGACTAAAGGTTTTGGTTAGACAGAAGTGACTTGTTGAGCACTTTCCTTTGTCATCCTCTTTTCCTCTGCTCATACTTGACCAAGCAAGCACACGCGTGTCTGCTGCTTAACATAAATTATGTTAGTGCATTAGTGCTGCCTTTTGTTGCAAGCGTTGTTGCAAGTTTCTTAAGGTAGAGTAATAAATAGGGTATTTGCCTTTTGAGCAGGAATAGAAGACTCATTTGTGCTCGAACATAAATGGACCATGTTTAACAAATCAGATTTCT
Organism: Misgurnus anguillicaudatus; assembly: GCF_027580225.2. Lineage (NCBI taxonomy): Eukaryota > Metazoa > Chordata > Actinopteri > Cypriniformes > Cobitidae > Misgurnus > Misgurnus anguillicaudatus. Next base: position 9,920,207 of record NC_073351.2, read on the forward strand.
ATCCAATCAGAAAAGTGACAAGGTGTAAAAAGGCCCTATAATGTCTGCTGGAATGCTAAAAATTGTAATGGTTAAAAAATGTAAAATATAGTAAAAAGGACATGTGACTTATGAAATGGTGAGAAATATGGTAAAATAATTAAGAAAATGAAAAAACATGTTCAGTTGTTCTGTATTTGGCCTTCGGCTGAGTGTTTCATTTTATTAAGCTTATTAGGCCAAGATTTTTCCTTTTGGTGCATCCCTATTAAAAATGTATTAGTAAATGCTAACATTAACATGAACTAAGATTAATAAATGCTGTAGTTTATTGGTTTGTTCATTGAAAGTTCATGTTAGATCATAAATGTATCAATTTATCAATTCACACCATTAAGTTTGGCAATTACAAGCTGCACTACCAAGTAAATTTATAACTTGCCCAATACTAACTAAATGCAGATCTATCTCAATTTTCTAAGCATTAGGGCGCTGCCGAATAATACTGCAAATGCCGTTTTCTCAATGAATGAATTTGAATGGATTACGGTGAAATGCCGCCACATCCAATAACCAGAGGGCGCTCTTGTGTAGAAACGCCTTTTGTGCCACAGAAGACGTAGCATTACAAACGCTATTCCAGGAAATGTCTAAAGGAATATTTATATCGCTGTTCTTCAAATTGTTTCAGGTATTTTCATGATAATAAAAATATTTTAAATGATTATGTTTGACGAGTGTTGCTTTTTTAAATGCACGTTATAAACGACTCAGTGATATTAGATTGATAAGGACTTCCCATTGATCACATAGCCGTAGTACATGCACAAGCTGTGCATGAAACACAGAATCGGAGCTTTGCGATTCAGAATCGATTTCAGGCAGGTCTTTTTAATGGGGAACGCGATGTATCGGCACAGCCCTGCTTTTTTACTGTTGGTTACAAGGTTACAAATACCACCGTCATTAGCTCCTGATGGAAACGCATCTGATTCACATTTGTTTTCCTTTTTTTTGCAAATTTTGAAAATATTCGCTTTACATTTGGATGGAAACCCTACTAATGTTAGCAAATACTACCTTATTGTAAAGTATTTGATTCCAAACACATTCAAAATAAAAGCATAGACCACAAATGCATTGTTTTTATTGCTTATTTTTCAGTGTGTATATGACTGCTGGATGGTTATGTATTTGGTTTTAAATCTGTCAACCTGCCACTGCACTCGTGCTTTAAATGCTAAAATCAGCCGTTGTGACTTCAGGGTTTGTGCAACGCCTAAGTGATATGCAAATCTACTGACACCAGGGGTGGAGAAATTAGGTCATTTATAAAGCTTTATAAAGTTCCAATAGTGACCGGGGTGTGTGAATCATCATAATTTGTTCTGATCCATCCATCCTGATGGGTCTAAAAAACACTAAATCTCCAACTATTTTTTTTTAATGCTGTTTCAACTCTGCACTTGGCACTTTTTGGTCATTTTCAGCTCAATTTGAATAAATATCTAATTTAAAACCGTTTCTCCAGTGTGCCGTGCGAACCCCAAAGTGCTGCAGCAGAAATTTGTTTGCAACCCATTTTACAACATCTCGATCATCGCTAGTCGAGGACTTTGGTAATTTATTGACAATTTATAGGAACAAACACACATACACCTTCCTCTGAAAATCTAGAGTCAGCACCTAACACTGAGCATACTTACGACATTGCGGTAGAAATCACCACCCCACACCCCAGATTACAACCGGTGACTCAGCGTGCGCTAGCACGTACCCTCCATCAGGACAAGAGAAAAGACAAAAAGCCCTAATTGTCAGAAATCATGCCGCTCATGTAAGAAGAGTGTCTTGTTGAAACATGAAACTCGCCAAGCAGAAACCCAAATTTCCCACACATCAGCTGAAACCGGCTAAGTCAAGTATGTTTTCGTTCAGCATCTGACTAATACGTCCACTATCACACACACAATGACTAACGCAATTTTTTCCACTTTCCTTAATTTCACCTCCTCGGCAGTGAGGACTACTTCACACCATGTGAACGCTACCCTGTATCTGTATATCTGTCTTGGCATGTGTTCTTCTTAGATACTAATGAAGTGTGTGTGAAGAGGGAGCCATTAAACATGTTTAAACCATGTTCAAACCCATTATTCATGCTGCCTGTAAGATCATCTTGACATTTGACTGAGCATCAATTATGTCTGACAGCTCTATAAATGACAAGCAGAGGACTTGCTGGTGGTGCCTTCAAAGACAAGCTATTATTAAATCATACTTAACATTAGCGATTTGAACAAAAAAAAAGATACTTTCTAAAGGTTTCAAAGAATGCATTGAAATAATCTGTTAAATTGTTCTCCGATATCTACATAGCATATAGTGCTGACTCAGCAGTCACAACTTTGTTGTAATTATTGTAACAACATTAAAATTAAGTACAATGTTTAATTTAATGTTGGGGTAACGGTAATGGCACCTTTAAATTTAGTTTTTAGCTTATTGTACTCTTTTACAAATAATTCACACAATAAATTATTTGCCATATACATTTTCTCCGCATTTGTATTTAAGTATACAATAACAACCTCGCACTTGACTCAGACTAGGACGTAACTGCCTAGCAACCACCCAGGACACCCTAGAAACCACATAGTGCCTTGCAACTAATCACAAAACCCTAACATTGTGTTGGTGAGGTGTGTTAAAACCCAATCCCAGTTAAGAACCAATCAAATCACTTACACTTTGTGCAAGGAATTATGGGAACTCACCTTAAAATGTTAGGTCAATGGGCATTGGGGGTCAGTAGGTAAATCATCTTCAAAGGTAACCAATTACATTAATGGTTTTGTGCAAAATTAATGACTATTGCACAACAAGGAGACCAATGAGTAAATGCTGTACATAATAATGCCCAACACTCCCAGTCTGGCTTTTAGTACAAAATATGGGTCAGATCCTGTCAAGTCTTGCTTTTATCACAAAAGATGGTTTACCAAGAAACTACCCAATGTCTATCTAATAATCCCCCCCTTCTCTCTCTCAGTCCAGCTTTATGTCTTCTCTCCTTAGTTACTCTATTGTTCTTCCACCGCAACAGGCCATTTGTTTTTCTGTCATTCGCTGTCGTGGGAGTGAGTGCAGTGCAGTCTTGGGTAGAACAAAAGGTTACAAGAGTGCAACCAGACAGAAGTTACAGCCGCTGCAGATGCCGTGTACATATGTAACTGCAGGTAAGAGCTTGACTCCTGTCAGAACTCAACTAAGAGGGGAATTGGGCTGAAGCTTCAATTCCAACCCCACAAGGACCCTAGATGTAGCTTGGGAAGACTGAGACGTTGGGACACCAACTGCATGCGCATACATCAAAGAATTGGCTTATAGGAATGTACTTGATTGAAATGAAAAGTCACTCTGGTAAGCCATTTCAGAGAATATAAAGATATATAATATCTTTGAAAGGCCAAAATCCAGAGCTTTGGGATTAGCTATATTGCCCAGCCCTATATGACAGATCAAGTCACTCTGTAATATGATCTTCAGCATCCTCTATATCTTGTGGATGGGCACCCATGATTGCTGAGTAACTGTACTGCTGGGACAGAGAAAAAGTCTTAATCTACTAAACAATCTATGAATCATTTCTCACAAACCTATTTTAAAAACATTGTGAGAGAATTTTCATATTTGGGTGAATGATTACTTTAAAAAGGTAATTGTAAAAAATAACAAAATAGGCTGATCTACTATATAAACATGTCATACCTATACCATTTACAAAAATTAGGCTGCAATAATAAATAATTTTTACAAATTTTGTGACATCACAACCATAAGACAATAATATGACAACCAAATATTTACATATAGTATAAATTGACACATCAACACCATAGTGTTCAGTAGCCAAAAAACAGGTGAGTATTAGTAAAGAATGGATTAAGTTTGTGTTTACTATGTAAGCTGTGCAAAAGAGGTTGTCGTTGGACAGTGGACAATAGACAGTGGCTAGCTTTCTAGATCCAACAGCACACAGCCCATAGGAAAGCATTGACATGTGTGTCACATTAATAGAGCTTACCCATTCATAACACAGATAATTATTTAGTCTTAAACATACAGCAGCATCACCAACCTAAGGTCCAAGTCAAGTCTCAAATCTTTGATGTAAAGTCCAAGTCAAGTCTCACATCTATGAGGTAAGGTTTAGGTTAAGTCTCTGAGATGAGGTACAGTTCAAGTCTCTGAGATAAGGTCCAATTTAAGTCTCTGAGATGAGGTCCAGGTCAAGTCTCTGTAATGAAGTCCAGGTCAAGTCTCTGAGATGAAGTCCAGTTCAAGTCTCTGAGATGAAGTCCAGTTCAAGTCTCTGAGATAAAGTCCAAGTCAAGTCTCTGAGGCGAGGTGAGGTCCAGTTCAAGTCTCTGAGATGAGGTCCAGGTCAAGTCTCTGAGGTGAGGTCCAGGTCAAGTCTCTGAAATGAAGTCCAAGTCAAGTCTCTGAGGCAAGGTGAGGTCCAGGTCAAAATTCTGAGGTGAGGTTCAGGTCAAGTCTCTGAGATGAAGTCCAAGTTAAGTTTCTGAGATGAGGTCCAGTTCAAGTCTCTGAGATGAAGTCCAAGTCAAGTCTCTGAGGCAAGGTGAGGTCCAGGTCAAGTCTCTTAGATGAAGTCCAAGTTAAGTTTCTGAGATGAGGTCCAGGTCAAGTCTCTGAGATGAAGTCCAAGTCAAGTCTCTGAGGCAAGGTGAGGTCCAGGTCAAGTCTCTGAGGTGAGGTCCAGGTCAAGTCTCTGAGATGAAGTCCAAGTCAAGTCTCTGAGGCAAGGTGAGGTCCAGATCAAGTCTCTGAGGCAAAGTGAGGTCCAGGTCAAGTCTCTGAGATGAAGTCCAAGTCAAGTCTCTGAGGCAAGGTGAGGTCCAGGTCAAGTCTCTGAGGCGAGGTGAGGTCCAGGTCAAGTCTCTGAGGTGAGGTCCAGGTCACGTCTCTGAGGCAAGGTGAGGTCCAGGTCAAGTCTCTGAGGCGAGGTGAGGTCCAGGTCAAGTCTCTGAGATGAGGTCCAGTTCAAGTCTCTGAAATGAGGTCCAGTTCAAGTCTCTGAGATGAGGTCCAGGTCAAGTCTAAAGTTTGTCTTAGACAGCTAAATCGTGGCTAAAATCTCACAGTGTGCACCAGGCATAACTTTTGCACAGTACAAAGACTTAAGCATTGTCAGATGTTTCAGTGAGGATAAGCAACTGGACAAAAAAGAAGCAAGGGCAACAATGTCATGACCACAACCTTCTTAAAACTGATGCCATTAATCGAAGCGCGGAAAAGCGCAGGCATTCTAAAATTTCCTACATGCCAGGGAACGGATACAAAACATTCACCATGCTGCACGCATTCAGGTACGTGTAAGAGTCCAAGAAGCATGCATTAAATCCAGGTGTGTGCGAGAAGGAATCCACGCGCGTTACAAACTCTCTCGCACAAAGTGAAACCCACAAACCTTCTCATGCGAGGAAAAGGATATGTCTGCGAATCGTCAATACATGATACCATCCTCTATCGGCACAACCCTAGTGTTCAGATTAAAAAAACTTACCATAAACAAACAAGTAGCCTGACAAGTGGTTTACACTAACGCATACTTCCGCATTTGTCCACGACACTGTTGTCGTGTGGTTTCTACGTCAGTAAAGGCAGTAACAAAGGGTAACGTGGATATTAAATGTCATTGACAGGCGACTGCACTGCCCCGTGTCACTGTTTAGAATGACAATTTTCTCATAATTTACAAGTAGTTGAAAACATTAGAGATATTGTTAGTAATTAGCTGGACAAAATATATAACACTGGCCTAGTGGTTTTTGGATATTTTACTGCAAATATTTTACAAATTGTACCTCTAGTAAAGACAAAAATATTTTATATTAACAAGTCACTGGCATTGAAATGCATGGGGGAGATTGCAATGTTCAGTATGGAGGCTCTAGTCCCGCCTTCCAGTAAAAATAGCCAATTGTCAACCATTATGAGGTTAAAAACCTGAAAACTTGTTACTTCTTCCAAATATCTTGTTTAATTATTTTAAATTGTAATCAATATTACATTTTAATCGCAAAAGTCATAATGGACTTATTTATACCAAATGCTTTTTTTCTGAATAAATTATGTTTTTTTGTTTGTTTTAGTGTTCAAGTCAGCTCTTCAAGATTTTTGAGAATAACACATATTTTCAACATAAAATTATCCTAAAACCTGACACTGCTGGAAGAGGTGCTATTTGCCTTTCTTAAAAGGTTTTGTTGCAGTCAACGGTTGTCATAGCAAAGTAAGCAGATAACGTAGTTATTTTTATTACTTAGTTAAGTTGTTAATGTGTGTCATTGTTTATTGGCACTAAGTGATAAGTTCAAAATGATGACTTGGACTCAATTTTGGACTCGTATATCTTGTAGGCGTATACAATTTATTTATGCAATAAAATGCTGTGTACAATGGGAAAGTCCCACCCCTTATATCACCTGCCAATAGTAAAAAGCAAAGCATGATTCACAGCTGTGATGTAACGTAAAGGCTACAGGTATGGCACAAGTACTTATGTTGAGTGTTTCTTATCTTAGAGGAGATCTGTATTATCACCAAAATGTGTAGTGAACATTAGAGACACCCTGCTGAACAACTTTGATAAATAAGGTAATCAACAACAACCCACAGCAAATTACAATCACTCTTCAAATCCTTTTTCACCGTCAGGTGATTACTTTTCTCAAAACAAAAGCCATTTTTGTAATTATCTATAATTACTGAAAGCGTCTCTTCCAGTTTCTCAGAATAAGTTGGATGCACGCGTCTCATGCCAGGATATTTGCAAATGTGAACTAATCATAATCATGTTGTAATAAACATGATTGGCATTAACAAAACAGAAAAAAACAGGAATACAGAATACCTTTAGGAAAATTTGAAGAGCAATTTGTATATCTGCAAGCAGTTGGAAGCTCTGCTGTGTATATCTGACTATAAACGGGACTGCTCAGTGTGCATTGCATTGTGGGACTTCGCACAGGTAAAAGCCAAGAAATCAGGCTGTCGGGGGTTCGGTCAGGTTGCTGTGGCAACAGCACATGTCATGGGTCCCAGCGTATGAAGGCAGCGCTAGAGAAGAGCGAAGAACGTGAGGCCTGAAGCGAGCCGGATGACGACAAAAACAAACAAAGCGAGCAACAGCGGATGCAGTCGGGGGAGATTATCTCTTAGACGTTCGTGTTTGAAAATACTATCCATGCCCTCACGCCGATAACAATGCCACGACAAAGTGAAAGCGTACTGTTTATTTTAGAGGGAGGAAGGATGGACTGCAGGGGTCTGAAGAAGGAAAAAGGGGAGAGGAGCAATCAAATGAGCCAATATAAACATACTGTCTGCAGCTACATGCTGAGAATCGGTTAACAAAAGTGTTGCTTATTGTTGGAAAGTATTAAATCAGGGAAGCGGCTTGTGTAGTTTGTGTATGTTAATGTGACAATGATTTTGCAAACAAAAAAATGATGCATATTATAAACATCGCAGTGATACTATTGAGCTTTGCACAGCCGCATTGTAAGGTTTTGCAACAATTGTAGCAAATACATAACCGGCAAGAATCTAGTGATAAAATGCATATCATGTGTTGCGATACAGTACAATGCGCTACTGGAAGCTGTGGCCGATGCGATATAGTGGGATATTTCTTATTTGGGGAATAGAATAGGAAATAATTTTAGGAAAGCTGTCATCAAAAAAACACCACCATATGCAAACCTTAGCAAGTACTTTCTGTCACTCTTGAGAGTTTAGAGATAAGGAGACTGCTATCTAGCGTTCAGGATTTTAAAAAACTAAACAACTGCCATGAATCAATATTGCGTTTTTGAGAACACGTACAGTATCATCAAACAAAATATGCCACTACACAGGGGGTTGCACACCGGCTGCGCATCTCAGCGTCGCACTGCGCCACGTCGTGTCTAGGACAACTCGGAGGTATTGTAAACCGAGAGTACACATTAAATAGCACAAGCTTCATCAGATAGCATCTACTTCAAAATGCACAATATACGTTAGCAGCCAGTGTTAATCGTTAATGATTTGGGACAAATATGATGGTATTTAATGTTAAACTATGTGAGTGGCGCGACAGGGATTTGAGTAACTTCCTGAGTCGTAGCTGGGCGACGCGGACAGGCGCTATCTGTCAGCGCCGGGGTGCGTATACTCATAGAAAGCAATGTGTTTGAGTTTTTTAGAACAGCGCAGCACTGAGCTGCGCGTCCTGTGTGCAACCCCCTTAATACTTAAGATTATTAAATATCAACAACACCAGCTACATCACCAGCATAACAACGATTATTTGTACAGTACATAAGCCATTACATTATGACCACCTGACTAATATTGTGTAGGTCCCCCTTTTGCCACAAAAACAGCCCTGCACTTTTTCAGCAATTTCAGCTAAAATAGGTCATCTGTTGGATTGGAGTCATTGAACCACACAGGCCAGCCTTCGCTCCCCACGTGCATCAGTGAGCCTTGGCCGCCCATGACCCTGTCGCCCGGTTCACCGTGTTTCCTTCCTTGGACCACTTTTGATAGGTACTGACCACTGCAGACGGGGAACACCCCAGTTTTTGAGATGCTCTGACCCATTCGTCTAGCTGTCAACATTTTGGCCCTTGTCAAAGTTGCTCAGATCCTTATGCTTGCCTTTTAACACCAACTACACCTGTCCTCAAAGTTGATGTGTTAGAAGCAGAAAAAAATGGGCAAGCTTAAGGATCTGAGCGACTTTGACAAGGGCCAAATTGTGATGGCTAGATGTTTGGGTGTGCAGTGGTCACAACCTATCAAAAGTGGTCTAATTAAAGAAAATCGGTGAACCGGTGACAGGGTCATGGGAGTCCATGGCTCACTGAGGCACGTGGGGAGCGAAGGCCGGCCCGCGTGGTCCGACCCAACAAACGAGCTACTGTAGCTGAAATTGCTGAAAAAGTGAATGCTGGTTTAGATAGTAAGGTCTAGTGGAGTCCATGCCTCGACGGGTCAGGGCTGTTTTGGTGGCAAAAGGGGGACCTACACAATATAATGGCGCTTTTCCATTGCATAGTACCCCACGGTTTAGTTTAGTTTGGGTCAGATCCGCTCACCTCATTTTGGCGTGGTTAGCTTTTCCATCGAGTTTAGTATCACTTCGCAGTGGAAGGGATTCTAGGCATGTCGTTATATTTGCGCCGCCTACTGCTCTGACAGCATACAAGTGAGAGCGTTGTTGTACATTCCCATACATTTATTTATTTCTCAGTACGCCACAAAACTAAAATTGGCCACCACAAATGGATGTTTGCACATCGCGTTTATCACTACATCTGTATCACATGACAGTTTCTTTTCAAACACCTGTGGCATTTTCCCGAATTTTTGAAAAGAACCGCCCCTCCACTTTTTAGAAAATGCACATGCACAACACTCTACCTGCGCCCAAGAGGGAACGCCTATTAAGCGCATGAACAAGAGAGAGAGCATGCAGGAGCCTAGTTCTTCTCTTAGCTCTGTTTACAAGTTGTTGTCCGCATGTTTACAGTGTGCCAGGGCTAGCATTGCTAATCATAGCTTACATCAACTTTTACTAGCAGTGATTTTAAATGGATTTCTCCAAATAGCATGACAAACTTTACCTGACAAGTAGAAACTTCGCGCGGGAAGCCCAACCAGTGCTTTTAGCGCACGCCAGCGTGTGAAATAGTCTCCCAAACACACTCTGGTCTTGTTTCGTTTTCAGAGGCCTTTCTCTTCTTGTCCTACAATTCGTAGACACGTTTTCTCTTGCTACCCTCAGACATTTAGAAAAAACACGGTGAGAACGCGAGCTTCAATGAATGGTTGAAACTGTAGCCCACTACACATGACATAAACACCTGAAAGTGCGCATCTGCAGAAAGCGAACCTAGGGACGAGCACATACAACGGCCTTACGTCAACATATCATCAGAATGGTTGACACTCGGATGACCAATAGTCTTCCGCTATACCTTTAAGCATTTAACACTGACGTGCTCGTCGCGAATATTCTGCCACAAACTTCTGGAAAAAACTGTTATGGTCTCCCTGATTCTCAACATGTGGATGTTTTTCATCACTAAAAGGGAGTTTGAAAACTTATAGCAGAGCACAGATGACAACATGTTTGCTCAAAACAGCGCAAGCTAGCACTAAAGGTAAAGCTAACATTATAGCGATGACGCTGGTAGCGACAATTCTCTCAGACCAATCAGTGATCTACAGTGTTGGTATCAGCTCAGGTCGCTTGGAACCCCAACCAAGGTGGTACGAAATAAAGTATCGGGTACCACTTACTGCACGTAATGAAAAAGCTCCCAAAAGTAAGCTGACCCGACCCAAACTAAACCAAACCGTGGGGTACTATGCAATGGAAAAGCGCCATTAGATAGGTGGTCAAAATGTGATCGGTTTATATGCATCTTGATCAGATATTGGAATTGAGTTTGTGGACCATGTGCCAAGTGCCACCCATGAGAATAGAAAATAGAGAGAGAGAGGGCGGTTGGGCAATAGTAAGGCATACAGCATAAACAGATTGTCGTCCCAAAGAACAGCAGTGTACAGCATGTGTAGATGCAGCCACTGCGGCCACCTCGGTGAGCTCCGACAGCTTTCTCTCTCTCTTTCTCCCTCTCTCTCTAAAGACTGAGAAGAGCCGGGCTCACTTTGCACAGGGGTCAAGGGTTGTTTCTCTAACACACTTTGGGCCATCAGCCAACTAGAGCAAGGAAAAATGCGAACTGCAGTTGCAGCACAAACAGGATGGAAATGCAGAGAGAGAGACATGCTGTAGTAGGGGATGTCAAAAGACATGTACTTCAGTACTTTTTTTACTCTTTCTGCAGTACTGGTAGTACAGAGTAGTGACCCACATCGGTGCCCCTGAACTGTCTGAATGGCAGCTGCTCATGAACATTCAAAAGCATGCGTATGTGCAAGGCTGTGGCTGCACAGTCGAATCCAAAAGAAAACACTCATTTGTGTCAAAATTTTAAATCCACGCAATATAAACTGCAGTGTAAATGCAGGTAGATGCACCTGTCGCCATCTGTTACGTAAGAGAGACAACAGGAAAGTGAGCAAAGGACTCGGCACTCAATATGTTTACACATGTAAAATGTGCATGTGTATACACTAATGACTCTTGTAGAAAGGTTATTCAGATTAAAAAGGTAACAACATTACAGTGTGTGTGGTTGTGGCATTGTCGTCACAACGTTGATGGGTGGATGTCAGAATGTTGCCAAAATGCCAAAGTACTGAGCTTTAGTGAGTTGATACACTGTAAAAAACTTGCAATAAAAGTCCTTTCAACGTTTTGGACTAGTTATGCTGGGTACACACCGAAGATAATCAGGCTGATTTTGGGCCGATTTCCCCCCTTTCAACAATCCTAGCTATGTCCTGATTATCTTGATGGTTCTAGAGATATTTTAACAGATTTTTCCTTGGTGTGAGGTGTGTAAAGAGTGTCCGAACCAGTTTGGAAGAACGTGGAAGGCGCAGCGATCGCGGATAGTAAATATTGAACATGTTAAATATTTACGATCAGAACTCTTGATGTGTGAGGGAACCCCGAGGACCAACGCGCATACGCTATTTTGATTATCACGTGAAACAAAACAATACCCAATCAGAAAGCGAGATGATGAAAGGCTAGCAGTCATGATGCAGAACAAAGTGAAGTTGATGCAAAGTGAACTTGTACAAACCATGTTCCTGCTGTCTCCACGACTTTACCCAAACTGTTTAATTTTTCCTTGAATTTTCTGTGAAAATCATTCCAAACACTATCACTGAAATTTCTTCCTGCATATCGTCCCCAATGCTTATTCTGAAGTCTCGCGAGATTTCCTGTGTTCACAGTCGAGACTCTGGTTGAAAATCTGTTTGTGTGTGGTGTGCTGTCTTTGACACATCATGGCAAACCACACACTATAGGAGCAAAACTGTTAAATCTAGGATTTTTTATACTCATGTTTGTGGGTTATCACATTTTTGAAAAATCTTAAAAGATGTCAAAAATCTTTTGGTGTGTACCCAGCATTAGAAGTTGCTATAAATAAAAAAATAAAGTTGTAATAGCTTAAGCCTATTCAACTTACCAACTCACTTCACTGTAAAAAAGTAAAAGTTGGATCAACTCAAAAATACTTCAATTGGCAAATTTAACTTAAATTTTCTCATTTCAAAAATGTAAGGTATGTTTAATTACTTCAATTGGTAACACCTAATTCAATTGGTAACACCTAAGATATTAAAACTTTTTCAACTTAAATGTTTTACTTAAAGCTGACATAACACACAACATTTTTGCCAATCTAATGTTAATCTTGCTTACCTATATACCTAAATGTTGTAAATGCAGTACAATGCCAACTTTTCAAAAGTTGTTATAACTACAGGTGAGTTGTTTATGACTTTTCTCAACTATATTTTATAAGTTGTGACAACTCATCTCTGTTGACATGACTTGTAAATATTGTAAATCTAAGTTGATTTAACAAAAATTTTAAGGCAGCAAAGTATTTTTTTTACAGTGTAATGATTTCAGGTATAATTGATGTTTGCAGCAAAACTGCAAGGAATGAGTTATTAACCAACATTATATACAAAAAGCTTGAGGTTTATTTAAATCTCTTACTCGAAATATGAGAAATAGTGATGCTGGGCTTAGCAATCAGCTTTAAAAATCTTAACCACCTGGCATTATTCTCCATCACATTCTGTATTTCACAAGCTATTTTTTACAAATTATGAAAATAAATGTAAATGTAGGAGGAGTTGGCATGCTGATTAAACACTGATTCATATAAAATCTGTTAGAGAAGGCCAGTTTTGCACGAACTGTTGCACACATCTGCAGATTTTTTGTAAATTCATATATTAACTAGCTATCAACAATCGTCATTACAGGGGGAAGAAAATGGGAAATAATTTGAGATGATTTACTTTATCACTGATGCGCACAGCTAAATATTTAAGTCTTAAATTAGGTTTGTATACACATACTGCACTTCAGCAAATCGCTGCACTCGAAGAATAAACTCCAACATAATTTCCATTCCACCTTAAATGTAGGACAAAGTTCTAGCTTGATTCGGCTGAAGGGTTTGTACTGATGGAAAAAAAGGCTTGTTGTGTTGAGCTTGAAGTGTTTTGGTATCTTTGTTAAGCCTCACAGCTGGGTGCTGTTGTTTTCGTCTTGCTCAAAGCATCTCAATATCACATTATTCTTTCATAGCTCACCTTAGCGCCGCAGCTTGTAACTCATCTGAAAGCTCTCAGATCACCTGACCAGATAAGAAACACTTTGTTCCGACCATTGGATCTTATTGTCCTTCCAACGTACTACAAACGGCCTTTAATAGATCCCAAACTACGTTCGATGACACATTTCACCTTCTTCTGCATAGTCTTGTTCTGGCCTTTAATAAGCTGCATAAGGATAATAGCACACAAAATCACCTTCAAATTTACAATGTGGCAATGATGCCAGGATAAGATATATAGCATACAGTGACCCTCACAATGCATTAGCACAAAAATCCATGCATCAATGTCTCCGATCTTCACAATCTTGTGATGTACGCAGATCACATAACCAGCATAAGAAAGATCTGAAGTATTCTGGGCTGTTGTTTTTTAATATTCTTTTGTGAATATGCATTCCCAGGACGCCTGTATGCCTGAGAGGATGTGCTACTCTTTAAACAACATAAAAGCAGATGGCAGCAGGGAACATACTCTCTCTCTTAACAGAGGTGATACAAAATATCTCATGAAAGACACCGTCGCAGGTGAGAGGCCATACGTTAGGGTTTAAAAGGTATCAAGATCGAAAAAAAGATTAAAAAGCTAAACAAACGAACTTGCATTAGAACAAACAGGGCACGGGGCGGCAACCTCACAACATGTCTACACTTGACACATATGGCAGGTTGTGATGCAAAATCAGATAGTTCCCATTATAATCACTATAGGAAATCCTACTCAGCCTTCCTGGATGTAACATTTTTATTTTTCATTTGCTGCACAAATTTCTCTGTGCATCTAAAATTGATTTTTTAAATTGATTTTTTCTAGGATTTTATATGAAACTGCTATGAAATGTTTGCTTACATGTTGTTGTTTTTTTACTTCAGAATATTACTTCTAATCCAGCTTATGTTTATGGTCTGCAATCTAATGATTATTTTCATAATCGATTAATCGGGCGATATTTTTCTTCGATTAATCGACTAATCGGTTAAGAACCTGAATATTTAATCAATTAAAATGTTTACTTAATTTAGGCTAAATAATGCACTAAATTAGGGTATTTACACGTAAAAGTGTACTTTTAAAAGTGCAAAAGCCACACTACTAGAGTTTTACTAATATAATCCTTTTTTATTTTAATATTTTTATCCCTAAATAAAAAAGTTTGTGCAGCTTTTAAATATGAAAACATCTTTAAAAGTCAAAATAATAATAAACAAAACATATTCAGTCTCCAGGGATGTGCTGGTGAATTATTAAGCCACAGATTAATAAACTTTTAATCTTAAACTTTAGACCTTGATGAGTATTAATAGGATAGTTCACCCCAAAATAAAAATGTTGTCATCATTTACTTGCTCTCATGTTGTTACAAACCCATATAAATTTCTTTGTTCTGAATAGGGCTGCAGCTATCGTTTCTTTTTGTAATCAATTAATCTAGCACTTGATCGATTAATCGGATACATTTTTTTCTGTTTTTAAACAACCAAAACAAATGATGCATAACGAAAATGAAAACTTTATACATTCTCTGCCGTTTATGGACATCTTTACTCTCAGCCAACGCGCCAAATAAATTCAAAATGTATCACGCGCTATGGTATGCTTCCTGAACATTGAACAACGGTCCGTGTGAATCAGATCCCTGCGTGTATAAGTGCGCGTCATAGGAATTAAACGAGGCTTCGAGGCAGAATTTTTGCCTCAAGGAATTTTTGTAATCGAGCTACTCGATGAATCGTTTCAGCCCTAGTTTTGATGAACACAAAGGAAGATATTTTTAGGAATGTTTGTAACCAAACCGTTCATGAGCCCCAATCACTTCCATAGTAGGAAAAAAGAATACTATGAAAGTGAATGAGGCTCACAAACTGTTTCATTACGAACATTCCTCAAAATGTTTTCCTTCGTGTTCATCAGAACAAAGAAATTTATACGGGTTTGTAATTTAATACAAATAAACATCTATTAATGAAAATAAAATAATAGTTTATTTTACAGTTGCTAAAGTGCAATATCCTGTAATGACCATACATTTTTTTTTCCATTCACAAGTAACAGCATTATCTTCTGTGGTCTGACTTGTCAGACAGTCAACACTTCAAATAGTGATTTAAGTCTAGGGCAGCAATATCATTCAATACAATTTTTAAGAGCACGTACATACAAGACGGGCAAGGTCTCGATACGCATTTACAATTTGCAAACACAATGATCACATTGTAAGACTTAAGTCTAGACCAGTAATAAAAAAATCATATTTGCAGAAGTCTGTTTTACATAAAACAAGAAATATAAGCAGAAACTTTTGCCAACTGTTGCTTTGGCAGTGTATTGAAGGAATGCATGAGCACATCAACATCCAAATTTTAGAAAATAATTTGGTGCAAATGTCACTACTTAGCCTAATTAATATTCATGAGCCAAGACTAATATAGATAAACAGTGATAAACTTACATGACAAAAACTTTTAGCGGCTTGCAGTGACTGCAAAGTTTTATAGCTTGTCAATGGTGTGGCATACAAGTGTACCCGTGGCAACAAGGCTTTTATAGTCACATCATACTGCGAGGCTGATGAGATTTAGCATGTGTCCCCTTCCCATATTTGAGATCCCTTCTGCATCCCTGTCTAGTGGTTAAATCCTAAAGAAGAGCTATGACGTTTAGATGTTCCCTTCTTTTCTCACTAAAAATTCCTGTCCTATCTTTGACTCTACAGAAGTGGCAAAAGAATCTCAAGTATTCAAGTGCATTTATCAAACAAATATTCTCTGTGACTGAGATATGGTGTGACAATCTAGTCTGGTTTAGTTTCTTAAAGCAGGCGCATCCATTACAGATTCCACAAAAGAAGAAGTGGATCACAGGTTTGAACTTTTGATCAAGTCAGGCCATCCTAACCACACGCTGAGTTCCTCAGTAAGCTTACAAGTGGAAACATTCTTCTGTTAAAGTATTTACATTTGTAGGTTTATGTTGATCATTATTTTCAGACATGGTTAAGATGGAAAGGTGTTAATATGGTGTCAAGAGGTTTTAATAGCTAATATCATGACTAAATGTCTACATGAATTTGGTAAACACCTACTAATGTGTTAATATTGTGGTTGTATGATACTGATCATCCAGTCTGACTTTGGAAAATTCCAATGCTCATGTCTGACCCTTTACCCTGTAACCTTTTCAGAGATAAACTGTGACGTTCAGACAATTGTCTGTTGTATTTGATAGAAAAAATCTAAATATGTAGCTGTAAATAAATGTTGCTAGACCTTTTCTCAGACCTAATTTCACTTTTTGGGCCATTTTTGCCCTATCAGGTTCACACAGTGTATGTACATGTGAAGTTCACTTTGCTTGATTTTTGTTCAAATTTACTACTAGTTGGTAATGTGGCTAATTAAATCAATTTAAACCTGGTGTTTCTACATACGTTAATATTTAAAATCATGCTTCATTTGCACATTTAAAAAAATATTCATTTTATGTCATATAAGTTTAATTTAATATCTGCTTAACTGCTAGTTGGGCCAGTGATGTTCATGGGAAACTTTTTATTAATTTTAATGTTTAATTTTAACAGTGCTTTGTACGTTTCTGTGAGATTTTGGCGGTATGATATCCTAAAGCAAAAATATCACAGTTTCACTGTGTTGCGGTATTGCCATTGAAACACTAAAATGGGCTCTTTTCAAATGTTTGTGCATACAAACAACAACTTTTCAACTGGACACAACACATTTTCTTTTTAAGCAACATACAACATATAAACTTATATCAACAAAACATAAAAAAGTTTATTTATTCAGGGTGGATCATCAAGACTATTGGTCATCCCAGTTGTCAATCATTCTGATGATATGTTTACGTAAGGCCGTCATACGTGCTCGTCGCTAGGTTCGCTTTCTGCGCATGCACACTTTCAGGTATATATGTGTTGTGGGCTACGGTCTCAGCCATTCATTGAAGCTCGCGTTCTCACCTAATTTTTTCAAAATGTCTGAGGGTCGCAAAAGAAAAAGTGTTTACGTATTGTATGACAAGATAAGCAAGGCCTCTGAAGAAAGAAACAAGACCAGAGTGTTTTTGGGAGAATATTTCACACAGGTCACACAGAAATCCATGTAAAATCACTGCTAGTAAAAGTTGATGTAAGCTATGATAAGCGATGCTAGCCCTGCCACAAGTCACGAACCGCGCAGACACGGTAAACATCTCAATATGTGAGCCATGCCAGCAGCAACTTGTAAACAGAGCGAAGAGAAGAATTAGGCTCATGCATGCTCTCTCGTGAACAAGTAAATAGGTGTTCCCTCTCGGGAGGAGGTAGGGTGTTGCGCATGTACATTATAATAGCCACGCTGAAAACGTGTTCTGATGGCGTACTGATAGCGCAGATTGCTATTTTTTCGCAACTTTGAGTGACCAAGAGAGAACGGCCGTTTCTCAATGCGAAGGATGCAGCCTCCGGAGGTCGCAAATGTCATCAAGCCTAGTTTATTTCAGTTTCAGTTTATTTCAACTGAGTTACATTTACAAGTCATAAGTATCACTTGCGTGAGGAGAAAAAACACAGACGTCCGTGGGAAGCAATGGAAGCGTGCGTTGAGCACCAACTTGAAATGCATCTCTTACAAATCTGGAACGCGGCCATTAAGTATCGATACTAATAAATGTAGGAACCGTAAAGTTTTTAATTTCTGAGAATCGCAATGCTTTTGAAGTATCGGTGCATCGTGCAACACTAGTGTGTGTTAACTAGACCTTATATGTTTGAGTCTGTATCAGACGAAGATACAGATTTTGAGGAATAATCAATTGTTTGGAGATTGTTAATGGACGTTTCTGAGTGGTAAGTTCGGGTTTTTTTCCAGTATGGACCTCCAAAACGTAACTGTAACGTCAATTGTAGAACTTCAGCCTAAATGCTAACATAAAACATTAACTAGCATACAGCGCTAACTCCGCAGTCACAACTTTGTTTTTAACATTGTAACAACATTGTAATTAATTTAATGTGCAAATTGTTGGGGCAAACAACTCGACTGTAATGTCACAGTTGGTGTTATGTTGGGATTGGTTTGTTTTTTCAACGGTCTTTGGCATGCACAAGGTTTACAAAAGGAGGAAACAATCGTGTTTGAGCCTCATCATATGTCATTACCTTGTACAGAACTCTTATTATTCATCTATACCCAAGTATATTCAGTTTAACATTTTATGGCACCTTTAATTAATTTTGTGTAAACACAGCTCATACTTTGGAAATGGTATCAAAGAAAAAAATTTACTCTTTTAAACCTCGGTATACCTTGAAACTGGTAACTGGCCCATGCCTACTGTACAGTAAACTATTTAATGTAGCTTTTGGTAACTGCCTAATGTGGCTTACTTGAAAATCTAGGCAAAATCAGTTGGGTAGCCCTGCTCTAAAACACTCGCTGATGTCTACGAGGTGTCGAGTCAATGTGGGACAGAGCACACAGTACGCCTTGGGCCTCAAAGACAATTCAGATCAAGTTGCAAACTCTGTGAGCTTCTATAAATAGCGTAGTAGGATATCACGCTCACGCCACTAGCTAATGGGGAGGTACAGACGTTATAGCCAGTGGGCTAAAGAGCAGCCAAACACTGCCAGAATACACTTCACACATTCTCTATCTGTCCATTCCTCTCTCTCTCACACATACTCTTTCTCTCTCTACTAGTCACACTCTTACTACGGCTGACGGTCTGTCGGCTTCTTACGATGAAGGAAAAGATCCGTCTAATTTGAAAGGACCGCTCTGCCCAAACTCTCAAGATGAAATGCAACCTTATCGGCTGGGTCTGATCTGTGGTCAGCTCTTGGCATCACTATCTCTCTCAATATCACACGTACTGTAGCACTAACATAATCAGCTTGCGTCACTGAGACCCTGGAGATCAGACAGGAAAAGAAAATTAGTGGAGCATGGGCAGCACTCCTGTGACAGAGGTTTGGTGAATGGGATACAAACTTATATGCTTACATCAGTAGTTCTCGAACTTTGTGCCCCCCCAAAGAAAATCCATGACATTAAACAATCTTAATTAAACATTCAAGTTAAATATTATACAATGTAGTGCTGTGGGTTAGTAGCCTTATTTCTCTGAGGTTTAACCGCAAATAATTTATGATAAAATGTATTTTTAAAAATGTAATAAAACTGGGGAACCTATGGCACCATCTCACGCCCCCCAGTTTGAAAACCACTGGCTTACACTGTAAATTTAAAACATAGCTTTGCCTTTTTTTTTGCAGTGATGTCTCCAGGGCCCCTCCTCTTCAACCACTTGGATTCAATTAGATAAGAAATGGCCACTTTCACAATCGCATCAATTCCTGATCAATAAAATAAAGTCCCATCCCACAACAAATCAAGCCCACATTTTAATGTGGACATACATTCAGAAAATAAATTATTGTGAATGTCATGCATTGGTTCATTCAAAATAGATCTTACTGAAATAAAAACAGAAAAAAGTTGTTGTTTTTTTGCATATAGCGGTGAGCGGGGCACAATCTAACCCGGGGTTAATTGTAACACGACTACTTTAGATATTTATACAGGGCTGAGCAATCTGTGCTTCTGGTCTTTTTCTCTTACTGTAAGAAGTTTGGAAAAAGAGTGTTTTGGAGGCATGAAAGTAATTTCTTTATCTTACGGTTTTTTTTTTATTACGGAGTTGTGGGTGTGTAAGTCACCAAATCCAACCTCATATGATTTTAATCACTGTCTTGTTGTGTAAAACATAACACCATTTAGCCCTTTTCACACAGACATTCCGTAAAATACACGGGAAAGGCATCCAGGATTTTTCCGGGATCCTTATATTTTTATTCATTCACACTGCCATGATTACCAGGCATCTGATGGTCCCGGAAAGACAAGTGACCTATTGAAAGTCCCGCCCTCTCTTCTACGCAGCGTCTGAAGTTTGCATATTATATATTATTTCTCTTTCCAAGAACCACTCGCGTGGATTTTTGTTTATGATAAGATTATAAAGGAGCGAGTGAACGCACAGTTCTAATGCTGGTGAATGATTTCAGCTTCAGAGTGGATATTTGACAAGCTCCCTGATTTCTGCTTTAATACAGTTTTCAGACATTTCTCATCGTGATTGTTTATATGCATTTAAAACCCGCATTTTGAGGAGCTGAACGATATATCTTGTTGGGATGACGTGTGGGTATTTTCGTTTATTATAGTTCGTTTATTTTATGCTGCTGAATGATCTCCGTTTCAACGCAGTAAGTAACGAGTTAACTTACCTGATATCTGCTTCAGTCCAGTTTGCTGACATTTCTTGTCGTGCATGTTATAAATCCCTCATTTTAAAGAGTTGAACCAACTTCATGTTGCCATGACACGCGCGTCCTCACTACGGCACACGCGTCATTGTTTATGCGTCTCATTTATCATTTCCTGATAACTGCTTCAATCTAGTTTGCAACATTTCTCGTGGCGAATGTTTATATGCATGTTATCTCTCATTTTAAAGAGCTGAACCATAACTTTTGTTGTGATGACGCGCACGTCCTCACTACGACACGCCCATTACGGCATTCTTTCGGCGTGTATCTGACTAGGTCCTCTTTCCGGCAACGATACCAGAAGATTAACGGGACGAGTTTGTGTTTACACAGACGCTTGTCTGGCAATTTTACGGGTATTTTCTGGGACCAAAGGTCTGTGTGAATGGGGTTTTTAACTGATAGCTATAGTAACTGATAGCTGGGATTGAAAACATTTTTAAACAGTGGGGTTAGTTGAAACCAGTGTTACAATTAAGCTTCAGGTATGCAATGATAATGAAATAAAAACAATGTAAATACTATTCATCAAAGTGATAACTAAGGGCTGGGGGAAAAATCGATTTGTCGATTAATCTTTTTTTTTACGTGGTCAATTAAAAATCGATTCTCAAAGGCCACGAATCGATTATATTTTATGAAATAACCTGATCCTGTTTGATCAAGGAATGCGACTGTTTTTATTTTTTTTAGCATACATTTTTCATCTTGCATCAAAATTGTATTGTATTTAACATAATTGTATGCATTTGAAAATGGGTTCTGTTTTAATGTACCCAAGTGTACCTAAAATAAAAAAGTGTAATATACAGGTTGGTGGCTATTAATTTCTTTTTATTAATTACCCCCTTGTAAACTTATGTTCACTGTTTTTTTTTATAAATAAAGTATTATTTGTATTAAATCTATATTCATTGAGTTGAATCGAGAATCGAGTATAAAAATCGGTCCGAGAATCGGAATCGAACCGAGAATCAAATCGATACGATAGCTTACGAATCGAAATCGAATCGATCCGGAACATGTGAATCGATACCCAGCCCTAGTGATAACTGTTAATTTAATATCAGAGGAAATAAATCACAATTATGAAATTTTGTCTTAATTTTTCAGTCCTTTCAAAAAATGTATTTTTACGCATTGATGCATAATACAAGGATGGTTAGATGAAGGATCATGGGTGGATGAATGTGTGGATATCTATCTATTATAGGCAGATATATAAACAATATCCACCTTTAGTAGACAGAATTTTATTGAACTATTTGGGTTCAAACTAAATTTTCTAGCAGGTGTTACAACAAACCCTCTGTTTGTTACAATTAACAGCATCTATGGGGTAAGCTGTAACATTTGCACTCCTGTCGCTTTCGCTGTAATTATACGATAATGGCACATCCCACAAACAACCTTTAAGTGTTTATTTGTAACAGAGATGTGTGTGTTGATTGTGTAAAAAAATATTAATGTAACTGTGATATTTTTTGAACGATAGAGCCAAAGTCAAAAAGCGTTAGTTTGTGCCCCGCTCTCCCCTACATATTGTAATTGCTTACATGGTTTGGCAGCTTTCAGGTCAACATCAAATAAGCGTTTGGCCTGAATGACACGTCCTCTTAATTACTTTAATAATATATGTGTGCACATCTTTAAAGCAGTTCATCAGGTTGCTGTAGGTTGACCAACAGGTTTACTGATGAGATGTCTGGTGAGAACCTAAGAGTGGCCTCCAACATATTTCAACACTTTAGTCACACTGAAAAATGCATGAATGTCACTGTAATAGATACAGTACAAAATATCACAGTACGTGGCATTTTCAAACAAATGATCCTAGACCTTTTCTCAGAGCTAACTTTAGAGTTCTGGGCCATTATTGTAATGACTTTCAAATAAACCCAAGATCATTTTTAGTGAATGTAAGTCAGCTGCCTGGTCAAGTTCACACAGGTGCCACAGGTGTAGTCATCACATTTACATAAAACATATCCATACAACATAACAGGGAGTTTACAGATATGATATAGTTTTATTTTTAACAGTCTGTCTATTGTTTTTTTTTTATTATTATTTAAAACATTTTATAAAAGTTTTTTATAAAGTGCTGTCTTTCCACAAATGCTTTACGTCATGTCGCATAATTCTCACAAAAAAGACAAAAGCTGTTGCTTTCAAAAGGTACACATTTGTACGTAAAGGGTGCATATTGGTACCTCAAAAAGAAATATACTGCTGTACCTAAATGCTACATATTAGGACCTTTTTGAAGAGGACTGCTCTAGTGACAGCATTTGTACCTTTATTTGACCGTGTGCACACTTTTAATGCCACTGTACATGTATAAAACACTCGTATGCACAATATGCATGTATAACCTTATTTAAAATGCTTGGAAAAATGCATTTAAACTGAAGCGATAGCCTGCTACTAACTACATAGACTGAATGAAGGTGATGGTGGTGAGTGCTCAGATCAACAGCAGCAATGCTCACCATCACATTCTTCAAGTGTCTGCCTCTCTCTGGCAATCATTCAAAGCTCCTCGTTCATTTCTCAACATAAACCCTTCAAACGACAGCCCAAACTCGCGCTACAACAACATCCGCAAGTGCTACAAAGTCTTCCGCGGTGTTTCGTGTCGTTTGACGGTCACATGGAGACGGGCCCGACGTTACAGTAAGCTCATTAGCATCCATTGCATTGAAGTGAGCCAGTTAGCTAGCCAGTTAGCATCCGAGGCTAACTCCATGAGTCCTCGTAGCTGCTGCCGCGACTCTCACAGCGCTGCAACTCATCGCTACAAACGCGCCACGGACCACTCACGGTTTCATTGCTTTCGCGCCTTTTCGCTATTGAAACATCGTAATAACCGTTACGCCGCGTAAAACATTTGAAGCGCGCGCGCTGACAAATACGCTGAGCGCGTGTGCGTGTATGTTTCTGTTTCTTACCCCATTCCGTCGCGCGTCTGAGGGGAGGCCGATGTCAAGAGTGACGGCCAGCCGACATCACTCGAAGTGTCCGCCGCCACTGCGCAAGATCCTCGCCGGCTGCGTTAACCGTCCGCTGCGGTTGCCCGAAGTCAGTCCGCTGGTTAAATACGAGACGTTTGAAAGTGTTGTTGTTGTTGTCGTTGCGCTGCAAGCGGAAGACGGCAGATCATGACGCCGCTGTCGGCTTATTCCAGCCCAGTGTGTAGAGGCAGCAGAAGACGCGCTGAACGCGCACTGATGAGACGCGTCAGACAGCCGCTTGTGCGTTCATTACTCAACTCACTGTACACACACATATGAGTGACACTCACACCGAGCACGACTGTTTCCTGTACTCTCTCTCAATGATATCCTATATCCACTCACGTTACGTTATTAATTTAAATTACTAATATTTGTATATAAATATTTACAGAGGACTTTAAAGAAAATTATACATGCACTTACTGTAAAAACTATTAAAATAAAATCAATGAGCAACTGGATTTAACCATTTTAAAGGGATAAAAAATTTGTCTGATGAACACAAAGGAAGATATTTTGAGGAATGTTTGTAACCAAATCGATCATGAGCCCCATTTACTTGCATACAGTAGTAAGAGATAAGAATACTATGGAAGTTAATGGGGCTCATGAACCTCAAAATATTTTTTTCTCCGGGTTTTAAATGATGAATAATTGTAATTTTCGGGTGAACTATCCCTTTAATATGACAATTTTAATGAAAAGTTGACAAGAAGTTGAAATTGTGCATTATATGGTGTAAAAGTAATTTTAACAAGATAATGATTTATATATCGTATGATATTAATAATAACCGGAATATAACAATAATAAAATGATTATAAAATTAGGCTACTTTAAAGTGAATTTGTACTGCAGCTACAGTAAACATACCATTGCAATACACAAAATTATTTTACCTTTAAAATATTCATAACCATTTAATACAAATGCAATGACATTGTAACTCTTTACACATAAAGATCTGTATGTATCTAAATGCATCTCTATATGTAACTTTCTCTGTTCACTAAACCTCAGAGGAACAGATTTATGCTTTTGTGGTTAGGCGAATTAACTTAACGTCTGCTCCAGGTGAGAGACATCAGATGTGATCTGAAAACAAAGGTAGCCTATCTGATGTATCAGACCTCTTAGATCTCTCTTTACCTGGCACATGCCAAGATCATTACTCTGTCCCTGGGAGGCATAATACCCTCTGAAACATTAGTTTCCTCATCATTGGGTGTTCAGACATCATTTCACAGGTGAGCACTCCCTCTGGTGGTGCTGAAGTCCCGAAAAGTCCCTTTAGCGAGCTCTTGATGAATTTAGTCTTTAACTGTCGGCTCGACAAAGCAGGCAAAACCTTGTTCTGAAACACAAATGTGTACAATTATGCAAATTTGTGTGTACCAAAGTGAATTAACTTCCACAGACTTGCACGAAATATACCAAAAGTTGCACCACCGAGAAATCAGCTCCACTCCAAACCACAATGCAAGCTAATCTAATTGTGTGCATACAAATAGCTTCTTTATGAGCTGGATGTGTTTATAGGTTTCACCCCGAGGAAGCTTGTGTTATAAATCCGTGTACATGATGAAACCTAGAGAAATGTATGCTGTTAAATTTGGGTAGTAATGGTGAAGAATGGACAGAGTTGTGTAAAAGTGAGAAGTCAAAACTATAGCTCCACTGGGATGACATATTTAGATCTGTTCTATGTGTATCCGAATTGGCAGGAGGGTTTTCCTGAAAAGAAATTGGGTTTTTTCCCTTTGTCTACAAGATCTGGTGTTGAGTTACACTTTTAAGTGCCAAGTCAGAGGAGCGAGCGAGAGAGAGAGAGAGAGAGAGAGAGATTGAAAAGAAGAAAGAGAGACAGTAGGAGTTTTGTTAGGGTACAAAATCTTAAAAATAAAGGTGCTTCACAATGTCATAGAAAACCCTTTTTTTCTGAATGGTTCCATAAAGAACCTTTAACATCTGAAGAACCGTTCTGTTTCACAAAAAGTTAATTGAAGTTTAAATAAAAATATTCTTCAGATTATAAAAGGTAAGAAAGAATGATTCTTCCAAGAACCTTGACGGAAAGGTTCTTTGAAGAACCAAAAGCTGTTCTTCTATGGCTGTAAAACTTTCTCATCGTGCAGAATAATATGCAGAGACAACTATAAGGATGCTCAAGAAATGATGATATTGTTGTTAGATTTAGTTAGGGTAAAGGTTGGGATTAGGTTAGGTTGACTTAATGATATAACAGAGATGTAAAGCTTCAATATTCCTTGCAGCTGTTTGCCAGGCTGGGTAGATTACTTATGAATTGTAATCAGTTACTGATTACGAATTACATGACAAAATTTGTAGTCAGTAATATAATCTCTTAGATTACACATTGTTGGTAACCTAATCTGACTACTTTTGGATTACATTTAGATTACTTTTGACATCTTATTTGATTTCAAATATACACAGAGGGGAAAATATGAAGAGTTTGGTTCCAAAACGCAATAAATCCATTTTGACAAATTTCTGTAAAAACGTGTTTTCTATACCAAGAAAGTGACAAGATGAAAACCACTATTTTCTGTTACAAACTTTCACATAGCATCTTTAGGTTATAAAAACATAAAAAATTCAAATCCATAACTTGATTTTCAAAGATTTATTATAAAAACGAATTCTTTTTTCCACAAAATGCAATAAATCCATGACAGTTTTTTATTTCAAAATGCTATAAATCTATTAAATCAATGTATAAATGTGCATTCATCTTTACCATTTTATATTTATTTAGTTGACTAGTGGTATACAATGATTAAAAAATAAACATTATGGCATTAATCAAAACACTTACTTTGACATATTAAGAGCACAATGTTTTAGCATGAGAAGCTTGATGCTGTCTGGAGAACAAGCAACCGAGTGCCTCTCGCGGAAATTATTAGCTGTTGATGGCTTACGTTTCTTTCCCGTCACAGAAAACCATCACAGGTTTGGCAATGCTATTAAAGTATTATTTTGTTTTGTTTGTTGATCACGAAGTACAAAGTAGATGAGGAAAACTAGGACTCCGTGTACTCAGCGCGCCGCCATGTTTGTTTACATTGCGTGAATGGTCCGCTGTAATATCAGAAATGGATTTATTGCGTTCTGTAAAAAAGGAGGACTGGCGTTTGTCGCATTTTGGGAAAAAAGGGAGAAAAGATGACAGAATATCACGGCGGGTATTGGATTTTGCGTAAAATTAATTATTTACTTTTAACTACTGACCTGATATAATACTGATTTTGGCAGTAACTCATTTTTTTCAAAAATGGCGTTTATCGCGTTTTGGAACCAAACTCTTCATATATTCAGTTAAATTTTACCAACAAGAGCCTTAAAAACTCATTCTTAAAGTGCATTGTACGGACAGTTAATACTTATTTACTTTGATACACTGATTTACTTTGATATTAGTGTCAACTGATAGTACACTGAATAAAACAAAATCACTCTTTATGAATTTAAAACATATTTACTTAATTTTAAGTAAATAAACACAAAAACAGCTACATTGCAAAAAACAATATTGAATTTAACAAAATCCCCTGCAACAAAACTGCTAGGTATAAAATATCACCTCACAAATAAAACTGAAGTGTTTCTTTTATCCGCGAGTTTCTTTAAAAATGAAATACATCCAGTAAAGAGCGTAAGTTTGATTTTGACATTGTTGGGGAAATAAATAAAATTGTCTTCAGAGCCGCATTGTTACAAAGGTTTATTGCTGTTTACTTGAACAATAGTTAAAATAGTATTTTTGGGTCACACTTTATTTTACGGTATCACTGTTACAGTGTAATTATACATATAAGTACTAAGTAATAATCATTAACAACATGTACTTACTATAGGGTTGGGGTTAGGATTAGGGTTTGGTTTAGGGTTAGTTGCATGTAATTATGTAAGGAATAATTGATGATGGGACATTGAATTATAAGAAAATAATGCACACCAAGGTGGTAAAGCGGCATGACGCGAAGCGGAGTGCCGTTACACCGCAGGTGTGCATTATTTTCAAATAATTCAAAGGACCGGAGTCAATTATTCCTCTTATACCACGGTTACCACAAATATTGCTCTGGTGCCTATTTTTAAGACATTTAACAAGTTAGGTGTGCGGTTTACAGAAAAATAATCAACACCCATAGAACATTTCTCAGCCAATCAGAATGCAGCATTCAACAGACCCGTGGTATAAGCATAATTAACTGTTATTACTATAATAATTACATGTAACGTGTAACAAAGACACCGTAAAATAAAGTGTTACCTATTTTTGTTATCATATTCTTATTTATTAAGGTTACGGGCCAAAAACAACAAATATACAATAGATCTATTTTATTTATTATTTTTGGTTAATTTTAACTTTTTTTGTGATGCCAGTAAAAATTCTGACATGGCAAGTTAAAAACTGAACCAAAATATTTCCTCCAGACCTGCTTTATTTTAAATAAAATAAGTAATACGTAAAAAACAGACGGACATCAGTGGTTATATGTACATATACATTCCTTGTTTGGTCGAAATTATTGCTAGGGACAATTCAGTGTTCACTGATTATACCACGGGTCTGTTGAATGCTGCATTCTGATTGGCTGAGAAATGTTCTATGGGTGTTGATTATTTTTCTGTAAACCGCACACCTAACTTGTCAAATGTCTTAAAAATAGGCACCAGAGCAATGTTTGTGGTAACCGTGGTATAAGCGGAATAATTGACTCCGGTCCTTTGAATTATTTGAAAATAATGCACACCTGCGCTGTAACGGCACTCCGCTTCGCGTCGTGCCGCATTGCCACCTTGGTGTGCATTATTTTCTTATAATTCAATGGCCCGTCGTCAATTATTCCTTACATATTGGTAGGGACATGTGCCTAGCATACCTACCCAAATCAATGCCTTTGCATCCAGTGATCAAACGCTGAGTGCTGCCTCATTTTGCATCTTGTCTAAAGTAAGCGGTAAGTAAATTTATAATGAAAAATGTAAAAATATAAGAGATTTACAAAATTGTGAGCATCATACTGCCAGAGTGAACAATATGTAATGATGTAATCCATAAAAAAGTAACAGTATTCTGATTACGAATATTTTAAAATGTAGTTTAATCTAATTACAAGTACTTGACTTTTGGAATCTGATTACGTAATCCAGATTACATGTAATCCGTTACTACCCAGCTCTGTTGACAGCTAATTTACTGTAGATTTAAATTTATTTATTTACTGGTTTGTGTAAAGTTAAATGAACATTAAAAATTACCAAGTATTAGTCTTTACAGAACAAAACTATAAAATAACATTTTTTCCTTCAGATTTTGGTTCCCAGAAAGCTTTGCATGAGGCAGATATTTTATAGATTTATTCTGTAAAGACAAAAACTTGTCAGTAATTCTGTCATTTCTACAGAATTTTTTTACTGTGTTAAAATGTTTTAAACAAACAAAACAAATTTAAAGAAAAACAGGAGGTTAATTTTGAAATTACAATTTTGTAACTGGGGTCTCTGGAACCCAAACATAAAAGCAGTAAAGTCAGTCTCATCCGAACATAAGACATACCTTCATCTTTTAATTCTGTTTACACAAATAATGCATAAATGTGCATGTCAGAACCAAAATAACGTGATGGTTAATGGTCATAAAAATGATCCTCGGTCTGCAGACAACCGCAAATAAAGCTTCAGAGTTCAGGCATCCTCTTAAAAAAGAGCATATACTGTAGATGCCTCTCAGTACTGATCATTTAACACACATACTGCATTATTTGTGTTCATCCAGATGTTTTAGGAGTTGGCTCCCTGCCTCTCCCTCACTGATACCTTCAGCTGCTGCGTGCCACAACAGTGACCGCATCAATTAAGCAAGAAAATGAGAGTTAGATGCAAGAACCACACAGAATATAAAGAGATAGAAAATGAGATAGAGGAGGAAGGTCAAGAGTAGAGCGAGAGAGCGAAACAGTGGGGAATGAAAAGATCCCGAGGAGGAGAAAGAGGAAGAAAGCAGTGTTGTCATGGAAACTGGCAAGGATCTAAAGACCAAAACAAGAATGTAAATTGGTTTACCCTCTGAGTGTGATGGAATTGGATAACAAGAGGAGTGTAAAAGAGTGAGGGGTGATAAAAAGAAAGAGTGATGGTGATTGAGGTGGAATGGAAATGCTTGCGATAACCTGAAATGTTTCCAGCTCTTTCAATGGCACATTATTCACGTTCAATCACATTGACCTAATATAAGCAATGGCAAAGAGGTCAACAGTGCAACGTAGGCTGAAAATACTGTATGTGTCAAACCTAAATAATGCTTTAAAGGAATGGCTGGTGGGACGGGACAATTGGAAGAAAAAGCATCTTATTAGACTGCAAAATCAGTGACTTAAGTAATTACCAAGTGTTTTTAATTAGCCTTGGGAGAAACTAAAGTAGGTTGTAAAGTGAATGTGTGTGGGTAAATGTGTTTCTTTGTTGCCTTGTTTGTCTTTCACAAGTTTAATTTAGCTTGTTAGCAGTGGGGAGTTCTCCAGAGACTCTCAGCTTCCCCCACATCAGTGCTTTATAGAAAAATGAAATAACTTCATCGTAGACAGCCACAGGCAGGAAGAGAGAAAGACAGCAGGTTGAGTCTCTATGGAAAAGTGAAGATATTAAGCGTAAAAAATCTGAAAGGAGCTATCTAACTTCAGTGTGTATATTATGTGCATTGCCAGTGTATTACCCAGATATTACTTTTAGTAACATTTAGTGGATGATAATATTTTAGAATTTTCTTATAGTATTTATGAAAAATAAACAGTACTGTATGTAGAAGTATGTACAGCAAGTTTGTGCATGGAATTGACAAATGACCTATTATAATTCCCAAAATGTGCAGTATATTGTGTGTCACCTACTACAATGTGCTCCATTTGTAATAACCAGCCTGGTCTCACTGTTAATACGTATTTAACTTTTAAAAAACACAAGACATACTTTTTTGTAAGTTTAAAAAAATGCTGAAGTTTACAATGTAGACATATTTGCAACATTTAATCGTAGCATTATTATGTTTTTACAGCTACAAAACATAAAACATTTACAAATCTTTCAAGCCATAAAAAACGCTGTATAATTTCCCTTTAACGATTTCATTGATAATGTTACCACCCTAACCCTACCCCAAACCTTACCCTAAACCCAAACCCTCTTAATACCAATAATAATAATAAAAAAAAATATATTATTTTATTTTATGCAATGTAACATACAGAAATTGCAACTGAATGTACAATATAAGTATTTAGTACTTACAGGCAAGTATGGGTTAATGACAGGTACGTATAGTGTATGTGTCAAGAATGGACAGATAAACAAAAGACTTTAATGAAAAACAAGACAAAACAAAGCCCACATGGGGGCAAACAGCATAAAACAACGTATGACAGAGACTATACACTACACTTGACTAACAACTTGACATCAAACTAAACTAGATACTTGACTTGAATAACACACGACTGGAATACACAAAAACAGTATAAAACGAACCTGCACAGGACTAAGAACCCAAGGGTATTAAATAAGAGAAACTAAACAAGATAACGAGGGGAGGACAGGTGACGGGAATGAACTAATAATGAATGATTAACATGAAGAACAAGGGGGCGGGGACCAGAGACGAGACACCAGAGCCACATGACCCGATATACAAGGCCATGAGCCTCCACATAAAACATGGGGCTGTCAGAACCCTGCCACAAGGAACTAGATACAGACATGAAACAAGACTTTTGGCAGAATCCTGACAGTACCCCTCCCCCAAGGGACGCCACCTGGCATTCCCAAGGGGACACACTAGACAAAAACATCACAAATATTTAACAAGGACAAGCATGAACACTAAAATAATAATCGTGAGTCCATGGGGAAACACAAGATAAAACAATCCAGGGGGTGCAGCACGTGGACGCAGCTGTGGATGCGCTGACTCCGTCTGCGCTGGCTCTGGCTGCGCTGGCTCCGGCTGCGCTGGCTCCGGCTGTACTGGCTGCGCTGGCTCCGGCTGCGCTGGCTCCGGCTGCGCTGGCTCTGGATGCGTCCTTGCCTCCGCCAACCGGACCTCCGTTACCCTGGCTTCCCGGCTCGTGAGGGTATATAAAACAGCCACCCTCTGACACGGGTCAATCCCTGTTGAAACCTCCATTGTCCGCTGGGTTCAGTAGTGGCAGGTTCGTTCTGTCAAGAATGGACAGATGAACCCAAGCGCAGACAATTAAGGGGTTGAACAAAAGACTTTAATAAAAAACAAGACAAGACAAAACCCACGTAGGGGAAAACAGCATAAAACAATGTTTGACAGAGACTATACACTACACTTGACTAACAACTTGACACTAGACTAGATACTTGACTTGAAAAACACACGACTGGAATACACAAAAACAGTACAAAACGAACCTGCACAGGACTAAGAACACAAGGGTATTAAATAAGAGAAACTAAACAAGATAACGAGGGGAGGACAGGTGACGGGAGTGAACTAATAATGAATGATTAACAGGGAGAACAAGGGGGCGGGGACTAGAGACGAGACACCAGAGGCACATGACCAGACATGCATATAGGCCATGAGCCTCCACGTAGAACATGGGGCTGTCAGAACCCTGCCACAAGGAACTAGATACAGACATGAAACATGACTTTTGGCAGGATCCTAACAGTATGTATGTAACTAACGAGAAACACTACTGTACTTACAAATTAATATACAATATAAGTATTTAGTACTTACAGGCAAGTGTGGGTTAATGATAAGTACTTATAGTGTATGTATACTGTAACTAACAAGAAACACTACTCTATTTACAAATGAATGTACAATATAAGTATTTAATACCTACAGGCAAGTGTGGGTTAATGACAGGTACTTATAGTTTATGTATACTGTAACTAACGAGATATACTACTGTACTTACAAATGAATGTACAATATAAGTATTTAGTACTTACAGGCAAGTGTAGGTTAATGACAGGTACTTATAGTGTATGTATACTGTAACTAATGAGAAACTTAGAAATTGTATGTACATGGTAAGTATGTAGTACATACAGGTCATAAGTTAATGAAAGGTACTTATAGTGTACATATATGATAAGTATAACAAACATTACTGATTGTACTCTGTATCTTTGTCCTTCGTTGTACTATTTAAACTCAAGCATTAAATACTGTACGCATTACCTACTGGGTACATTCACTAGTAAGTCTATAGTAAATGCATGGAAACAGGACTGTTAAATAACGTATTGCATTTTACATGATTATTACATAGGACCTACCACCTCAGATATAGCATAGTGTACATGTGCAACTGTGAGTTATATTAACTAATAAGACCATAAAAGACCATAAGTTGTCTATAACTTTTATTATACATTCATTTGTAAGTACAGTAGTGTTTCTTGTTAGTTACAGTATAGCTACACCAAGAATGTTTCTGGTAACTAGTACTTATCTAGAGTTACATAATAACTACCAAGTATGTACCAGTGGTAGGTACAGTAATGATACCATTTAATTACCATGTAAATACTCAAAAGTACCATACAGTTGTCTGTAAGTACAACATATTTACCATATATATACAAAGTTAGTACACGTACTGTAGAATAAAGTGCTACCCATTGAATCCAACTGGATCTATATTCATTATTTTTTTCCTTTCAAAAAAGTCATACAGGTTTGGAACAACACAATAACTTATTGCTTTAAGGAAGACTATATCTTAAACCATAAACTTTGTATAGATAGATTTGTGTAATGGTGCTATTAATCTGTTCAGCCTTTGTTCGTTGTGTTTGTTTCTTTGTTGAAAAAGGCAGCCGTACAGTGCAGTTTGTCCTCAAACAGTGAAGGACATGTCAGATATGATAGAGGATTCATTCAAGGCTGGAACACTTTCAAGGCCAAGCACACTTCATACAAAAACCCGTGTTAATGGACGTTTAGTCATAGCACACTCACTAATAGTAAAGTGAGTCACTTCCCATGGAATTCATTCTCAATACCAGAAAGCTCAAATTTTTGTATCTTTAGTCTTCAATACCTTACAATACCCTCAATAATGTACCTTCAATCTAAGATCTCTTACAATTTCAAAGCAATACTTTACTCTTCCCACAGCTTGCCACCCACATCAAGTTTCTCTCTCTCTCTCTCTCTCTCTCTCTCTCTCTCTCTCTCTCTCTCACACACACACACACACACACACACACACACATACACACACAAACATCACGCAGATGTATTTTAACACTCTGAGCTGCTGGAATCCCATCATTAGTTGACACGCTCGGAGTCTTGCCTTGGTAGGTCAGTTGCCTGGCAACTAATGGTTTCCGTGGTGACAACCAGGGTGCGATTTGCCGGGGGGGATGCGTGGGATTTCCCCCTTTCTGGTCAATGTATCCCTGCCTCTGCTTAATTATTTTTATCCCCGGTGGGGATAAATTTATCCCCCCCTCAAAGTGATCAGTGCTACTACACTAGTGGCGAGACGGATCACAAAACTTATCACGGATCGTTTGATTAAAGTCAATTTTGTTTTAAAATGCGCTACTTTGGCTGGCTCTGATATAGCTGCCGCGCAGCCTCTCTGTATTCACTACTCTGCAGATTTGCTCAATGTCCCGCCCGCGGCGCTATCTGATTGGTTACAGACCCGGTTACACCTCACGAGTAAGAGCCTATCAACACTTGCGAGATGGTTATGGAGCTGTGTGTCGAAACGATGAAATGCAGCATATTCAGCCGCATATTAATAAAGCGGGAATAAACATCACACTCTGATTATCTGTTTATGATGACAAGCGGAGTTAGTGTCCCAGTCACACCACTGAAAATGGCTGAAGTTACACATGATAAATCCGATGAGGCGTTTAGCGAGGCGCGGGCGCGTCCAGTTTGCGCAAATGAGGCTAAGTGACTAACACATAATGCATCTGACTTTTCTATCATTTCACTGTAACTCACTGTAAAGCATCGCGGTGTAAAGTTAATGTTATTACTTTAAAAGCAGCATTAAAACTGTTTCTACTGTAATGGTTTAACTTTGCAATCAATACATTGTTCATATTTATGTTTAAGTTGACACTACGTTGTGCCATATAGTTTTGCCATTCAAGATTTAATTCTTGCGTGTTTTTTCGTTGTGCATGATCACAGTTCATATGTGTGGGGAAATATAAGCTATTACAGTAAAAATATTGCGTTAGGCTGCTTCATGAGTTAATAAGAAAAAAGATTTTACAATTCCTGCAAATGCAGGACTGAGTTCATGTTCTCATGATTTATTTTTATGAATTAAAATGTTTTGAAATGTGTTGTGGACAGAGACGCATTATGTCAAGAATTATAAAAAATCTTCAATAAGCTCATAATTTGTGCTAAAATAGTATAAATGTTTAGTTTTAAAACCATTTTGAAAAGCTGGTTATATTTTTATGTTTCTGCGCAAGTTCAGCAGACAGTGAGGTTCGGGTTTGTTCCGATCAGAGCTCGTGAGCGGAGGGCGCATTTCTGAATATTAGAAATATTGTAATTAGAAATATATATTAAAAATAATAATATTATAATGGAATTTTGTTAGGTCGGCCAATGATTACCAAATTTCTCATATTGCTCTTCATAACCACTGAAAACAAACAAGTTAAAACTAGTGGTGGGTACAAAATGACTCATGACGAAATATGGTTGGTACCCACCGTCGCCGAAATCGACGCCTATGAAAACATCCCCCCCTCTGTTTTTTTCACAAATCGCACCCTGGTGACAACAATACCCCTGCCATTGTGTCTGTAAGTTATCTTACCCTGCTTCTCAGCGTGAATGACCCTCATTTCTGAAAGCACTCTCTGTTGAGTTGACCAACTATTGGTCTTATACTTAACACATAAAAGACATAAAAGACAAAAACCCATTTTCAAATATCTGTATGAAATGTATAAACATACATAAGTGAGATGTGTTAGGAAGAATAACACATGGGTGAAGAAGACTTTTTACTCTTGGCTGGCTCTGGTAATGTTACTTGATGATTAACGTGTTAACTCCTATACACTGCAGTGTTAATTGGGCTAATGTCAGGTTCCACCGGGCTAACAAGGCACTAAATAATTCATAAGGTGAGAGATGTACTGCTACCTGTGCTAGTGGTCAATAAATAAACAATGTGTTTCCTGTCCATTTTAAAGCAAGAGGTATTGATAGCACAAGATATTAGACAATAAAAAGAATACAATGATGCATTTTATGCATTTGACAATTTATGCATTTGGCAAAAAAAATTCAAGATTTCAGTGGGGCAGTACTCTTTTAAAATATGTACTTACACTGACCAAAATTGTAAACGCAACATTTTTGTTTTTGTCCCTATTTTCTCATGAGCTGAACTCAAAGACTTTTTTATGAACACAAGAGGCCTATTTGTAAGTAGTGAGCACTTCTCCTTTGCCGAGATATCAGACAGCATGATTATTGCATAGGTGTGCCTTAGGCTGGCCACAGTAAAAGGCCACTTTTAGATGTGCAGTTTTATCTCACAGCACAATGCCTCAAATGTCACAAGTTTTTGAATGATCTATTATCTATTGAATGTTCATTTCTTTACCATAAGCTGTCTCCAAAAGCGTTTTAGAGAATTTGGCAGTACATCCAACTGGCCTCACAAATGCAGACCACATGTAACCACACCAGCCCAGGACCTCCTTATCCAGCATCGTCACCTCCAAGATTGTCTGAGACCAGCCACCCGGACAGCTGCTCCAACAATCGGTTTGCATAACCAAAGAATTTCTACACAAACTGTCAGAATCTCAGGGAAGTTTATCTGCGTGCTCATTGTCTTCATCTGGCTCTCGACCTGACTGCAATTTTTCGTTGTAACCGACCTGAGAGGGCAATTGTTCACATTCGATGGTGGCTGGCAGTTTGGAGGGTTGTTCTCTTCACGGATGAATCCTGTTTTTTACTGTACAGGCCAGATGGCAGACAGCGTGAATGGCGTCGTGTAGGTGAGTGGTTTGACCGATTGGCTCATGGTGGTAGGGTTATGTATGGGCAGGCGTATGTTATGGACAACAAACACAGGTGCATTTTATTGATGGCATTTTGAATGCATATGTCACAGGTCAGAGCGGACAACAGGTGTCGTGAGTCTCGCCCCTCCCTAGTTTCCACCTCGAGGAGGTCCCAAGAACACCCCAATGACCAGACACACAAGGAGCGTAAGTAAAATTTAAAACAAGCTTTATTTAAGTTACTTAAAAGGTAAGTGGGAAGGGGGAAAGGGAAACTAAAATCAAACTCTCGGGCCAGAGAGTGTGTATCTTGAGTCACTCGGACTCCGTCGCGGGGACTCTCAGGTGAATCTTCCAGCTCCTCCTATTCTCAGTTCACGCGACGTCAATCAGATTATTCACAGCGTGCCTTTGTTCTGTTTTGCAGGAGGACTGCCAGGGGGCCTTTTCCTTTCCTGGACGTGAAGGATGAAGATGGTAAGTAACACTGAATGATGTGCGAGGTAAGTACCTGATGCTATTTACGGCAAGTTCCTGGGCTCGACACTGAACCCCTAGAAGGTTTTTTCAAGTGGGTAGTTGGACAGCGCCTGGGCCTACGAGGATGGACCAGCCCGTAAGTAGGTGGTCAAGCGTGTTGGACTCCTGGCCTTCTGGATATAGGTGGGGATGTACAATGGCTGCACGGGATCTGGATTTGGATCGTTCAGGTGAGTGTACAGGCCGGCACTCTGCTCCTCTACCTTGGACACTCTGGCAACTGGGTCTTTACTTGAGCATACAGGTGAGTATACAGGAATAATACGCAGGCTTTAGCTTTGGGCATACGGTGAGTATACAGGAACAGTATGCTGGCTTTAGCTTTGGGCGTACGGTGAGTATACAGAAGGGCAACTGGGTCTTTACTTGAGCATACAGGTGAGTATACAGGAACAATATGCTGGCTTTAACTTTGGGCGTACTGTGAGTATACAGAAGGGCAGGAAATGGTTACAACTCACAGACCCTCGGGGAGGTGGACGACAGGCTTTAGCCCTTTATGAAGCTTGGGAGACTGGAGAGGATGTCTTCGCCACGACACTGGTAGCCTTCTTCACCGGGACAGTCTTCCCAGACAACACTCCACACGGTCACTTTCAACCGTAGAAAACACTTCCACGACGTCACGGAGCCGTTGGCTCAGACCTATAGGGCGAATAGCAAAGCAGACACACAGACTCCTTCTTGAATTTACTTTGCTCTAATCCAGTCGTTCCCAATTCCAGTCCTCGGGCCCACCCTCCCAGAATGTTTTAGTTGTCTCCTTATATGAAACACCTGATTACACTCATCAGGCTCCTTAATTAACACACTAACGAGCTGATAAACTGAATCAGGTGTTTTTATATATGGCGACATCTAAAATGTTCTGGGAGGGGGAGCCCGAGGACTGGAATTGAAGACCACTGGTCTAGTGAATATGTGGGAAAAGGATATACCACCTCTTGGCTTCGAACAAGGGCAGATAGATGTGCGGGTCGAAGCTGCTGCTCATTGGGCCTAACGCGGCCCGGCTGGTATCACCACACAGGTAAGTTCAGGTAAGTTGTTGCACCCAAGGTGTACCACAAGAGTGAATCGAACGCTTCCCTCTCCTCTCTTCCAACCGACAGGACAAGAGATCTAGACAGGGGCGAACCTCTGAAGACACTCCACAGACAGGTAGTCATACACACACAGCTGGTTTTCCCATACAGCAGCCAATACTTCCCACCGTTAATGTTTCCCACAATATTCACACTGTTTCTTACTTAATATCATTGCCTCGCCACCACCAGGTGGGGAAGAGGAATCAGGATGTCACAAACAGCATATATATGAAGATGGTCATTTACCAGCACCAGTACTCGTCTTCTCCGACAGGATCTCTTTCCGGCCTAAGAGGTGATTGCTGACAACATGGACACAGGACGACACTGCAATTTCCAAGTGTACACACACATCAAAGGAAAAGACTCACCCACTGCACTCCACACACTCTCAGTGAAATAGTGTCAGAACCACATCTGACCGGGGAATCGTCCTGGGAATTGTTAGGGCACTGATGCAGCAGATGGCCAGATGAAAGCGTCACTGATATTTCACACTTGTAAGGTAACACTGACACGATGGCAATTTAGGGGTACTCACAACTTCGTTGACATGAGGTCTTTTCCTCTTCCTTCCAGATAACCGATGGAAACACAGCCCACCGTGCAATATTCCTTGAGTCGGCCTCCTTCGACTGTACTTCCGGTAAGTCTTCCTGCTTACGATCGCTTCAAAGCAAGTTACACATTTCCATAGGACACTTCAAATATGAATCACATATATATACTCAGCCCAGTATCTGTTCATGCCAATTCCTCGGTTTCTCTTCGCCCAGTCTACGATATCCACGGCACATCCGTTTTCTCCACTCACCCTAACACTCCGTCTCACCCGCCGTATCGGCTGGAATAAACTTCCTCTGTGTTTTTGATGCTCCCTTTATACGCCTCCTT
This sequence comes from Misgurnus anguillicaudatus, assembly GCF_027580225.2. Lineage (NCBI taxonomy): Eukaryota > Metazoa > Chordata > Actinopteri > Cypriniformes > Cobitidae > Misgurnus > Misgurnus anguillicaudatus. The sequence goes on from NC_073351.2 coordinate 9,959,503, forward strand.
TTCTTCAAATTGCCCAATCCACAATCGCCACACTCATCTGCACACCTGCTGTCAATAAAGCCCAGAATTCGGTTGCCCGGAGTTCCCGGAAGTGACTGGTGTTCGGAGATTGTCGTCCGGGCGGAACTAACCTCCATCACTTTAATTTCCGCCCCTTAAAAGTCACTCCGTGACACATAGAGATACAGTGACGAGATCCTGCGGTCCATTGCTGTGCCATTCATCAATCACCTCATGTTGCAGCATGACAATACACGCCTCCATGTTGAAAGGATTTGTACACAATTCCTGAAAGCTGAAAATGTCTCAGTTCTTGCACGGCCAGCATACTCACCGGACATGTCACAAGTGAACATATTTGGGATGATCTGGATTGGTATATACGACAGCCTGTTCCAGTTCCTGCCAATATACAGCAACTTTGCACAGCCATTGCAGAGGCGTGGACCAACATTCCACAAGCCACAATCAACAACCTGATCAACTCTATGCAAAGGAGATGTGTTGCACTGTGTGAGGCAAATGGTTCCAGACAAGCCCTCCACCCAACCCCCAATACAGTAAAACTGCACATTTTAGGCCTAGTCCACACGGACACGGGTATATTTATAACCGGAGTTTTCCCTAAAAAAAATCCCGTCCACACATGCTCGGTTTAAATTAAATATCCATCCACACGATAAAGCAAAAGCACGCTATCAAGGGCTGTCAAGAGCATGCCACACCAGCAGGCGGGGATATAACCCAAATCGTGTTCCGCAATATAGTGAGATAACTGAGCATCTATCTGTATACATGTTAGAAGCCCTGTTAGCACAGTTATTATTAGCAAGATATCTTGACGTCAAACACAGTGGATAACGGCGCACACTCTGACGTCGCAAGGCAAAACCCCCGGTTTTACTCTCTACACGACACCACTGAAACCAGGATTTCTTAAAAAGCTCACCCTGGCCAGGGTTTTCAAATATGCTCGGTTTCAGTGCCCTGATACTGCGGTTTCGTGTGGACGAACGGCCGAACCGCGTGAAAAAACTCACGGTTATAAAAATACCTGTGTCCGTGTGGACTAGGCCTTAGAATGGCATTTTACTGTGGATAGCCTAAGGCACACCTGTGCAATAATCATGCTGTCTAATCAGCATCATGATATGCCACACCTGTCAGGTGGATGGATTATCTCAGCAAAGGAGAAGTGCTCACTGACACACATTTAGACAGATTTTTGAACACTATTTGAGAGAAATAGGTCTTTTGTCTTTTACATAGAAAAAGTAAAAAATCTTTGAGATCAGCTCATAAAAAATGGGGGCAAAAACTGAAGTTCGGAGTTTATATTTTTGTTCAGTGTACATGCACTCTTTGATATCATTATGTACCTTTGAGGTACCCATTATGCACTCTTTGGAACCAATATATGTATCATTGAGATACTAATACACACTCTTTGGTACCATAATGCACCTTTGATGTATTAATATGCACTCTGTGATACCATTATGTACCTCTAAGGGTATTAACATGCACCCTTTGGTACCAATATTTATCTCTGAGGTACTAATTTGCACTCTTTGGTATCCAAAATGTCCTTTAGGGGTACTAAAATGCACTCTTTGGTACCAGTATGTACCTCAGATGTGCTAATATGCACACTTTTGCTGCAAAAGTGTACCTTTAGAAAGAGCACTGCCCTAGTGACAGTTATGAACAAATTTTTGTCAATTTTTTCTAACACTGTACATACAAGGTAGGTCAGGGATTCGATACATTCAGTTTCTGTGTTCTCTCTAGATCAAACCCATGACTTTTTGCGCTTCTCACGCAATGCCCAATTGAGCTACAGGAAAGCTGTGATCACAAACAAACACAGCTCTTTACTGTTGTCGTAATTGTGTTTTGCTTTCTAAAAACACATTTTAGAGCACTATAATGCAAAACCACAATGAGACACTTCCATCACAATTATTATTAGTATTCACTCAAAATGGGCTGTTCTGCAACAGCTTTACATTAAAATATATGCACTCTTTTATTCAAAGTAACTTTGGTCACAAGCCTTGACTTGGTTTACATTTTCTATCAATATGTGTGACCTTTTGTGCTGCAAATGCAATGCTCTATCACTGATCTATACTGGAGCTCCTTGCCACTAGATGGGGCTAAAAGTCTTTTTATAAGAGACCTTAAAAGCCAAACTTCTTCATGAAGCTACTTGTAAACCCTATTGGACTGGTTGTAAAATCAATAATGATGGTTAAATTAAGTTGCTCTCTATTTAATTCATTATGTCGACTTTGCAAAAAAAAAAAAAACTGATCTCCACTGCATGCTATGGAGAAACTGATTCATCAATTTATTTTTAACAATTTTTAACATAACCAAGGTGCAAATTATATGTTTGATGATACAATGTTTCTTATGATTAATGTAGGCACTGGTGTACAGACTAACATCGTCTCTGTATTTCAAGGCTTACAAACATACTCGTGGCAGTATGCCTCATTTGGAAAGACGACAGTACCACACAATCTGGACCGCATTAGATTATTTTCTCTCTTCCTCCTTTCCTTTCCTTCCCTCCTGTTTTCTCTCTGCTTTTACTTTGTGCTATTCATATTCCTTTCATTAAACCCTGCTGCTCCCATAATGCACTGCTTCTGGGCTGCCTGGCAGATGTTTCACAGTTTGGGGCACCGGAGTGTGTATCTGTAAGATCTGCGTGTGTTGTGGGAGTGTTGAGAAAGCGTTTTCCGAGATTTTGGCACGAATGCGAAGCATTAATGGTTTTCAATTGCACATATCGACATCTGCTACAACGGCAGGGCTGCGGATACGTTTGTTGACTGCAAGTATGTGAAGAATAAATGACGAGAGACACAAAAAGCGAAATAGTAAACGACTCAAGATGTTTTGATTTTATCTTAACATACTAGTGCAGCCGGTCTGTGATGTTTCTCCTCGAGCAAAAACTTTGGGCAGTGCCTCATTGCCAGAACTCCCAGAAGAACCTCATTTACCAGGACTGTGTCATGAGGAGGAACCTCAATCACCTGCAGAACTACTAAACCGCAGCCAAACTCGGCAGGAAAACGCCTTACTAGAAAAAGCCTTACCGGTTGATGTATGTGTCTGGACCATATTTAGGTCCTTTAACTCGTGTCTTAGTTCCAACCCCCCCCCCCCCCATTTACTTTCGGAGAGCTGTCCCTGTAATTGATCCCAGATTGTCTGTTTGCGTTGCCAGGAGCGTTTCGTATAGTTTTTATCTTTCAGACAAGCCCTCTACCGTTTCCAGATGGGGAAGGCACAACAGGGTTCAAGTTTGTTTTTCAGAAAATGTAATGCTATAATGTCTTTGACTTCCAGAAAAAACCTGCATCACAAGCAGCAGGTCGGTAAACTAGGTCCTCTCGCTATGTATCGTCAAGAAGAGCAATAAAAATGTGAGTCGTCCTGCAGGAATTCCTGAAGATAATTTGTTTACTTATCTGTTTGTATGTAGACCGATGTTTGTTTGCACTCGTAAGTGTTAAGAAAGCATATTATCCTTGTACATTTGAAACACTGTCATGGATAGCGATGCGGTCTGGTTTCTATTGAGAAAGAAAACTCCGAGCCAGTTCTGCTGATGTGCGTTAAGTAAATTATGTATTCAGGCTGGGACGTTAATTTGAAAATCTCACTGTAAATGGTAAAAAACTATTGACAGAGTATTTGGAGTCAAGGCTAAATTAATTTCCTGCTGTACCTTGTCTTGTGAAAGCATTCCAAAGCTCTAAATCCAATAAAGGAATTTCTATTGTAATGCTGTTTTGAACATGAATTCCCTTTTAGCTTCATAACCCCCACTCCCAAAAAAAGACATAAATTACTGTAAAAATACTGTATACCATTTTCAGATAGAGAAAACAATTTAAACTTTATTTACAAAATCTGAAATATATTTTGAATAGTGCCTTAGTTGTAAAAATAATGCTCCTATGGAGGCCTAGGCTATATGGTACTTTATGTACTTGTGGGTTTAAAACGTACATGAATTTTTACTGATATGTTTGAAAATTGAGCTTTAAAGTACACTCTCTTTAAAGACGTTCAAATCTCACACTTTTTGGTTTAAAAATGTGTAAATAATGTCGTATATGTTATTGAAAGACATATGTGTAATTTTTGTGTAATATTAAACTAGACTGATCTTACGGAAAATTGTGTTATAGTCACGAAAAATGTGATTAATTTATTCGTGTCCATGGCACAAAATCAGGCTTTTTTTGCGCCTCGAGCACAAATGTCTTTTTCGTGTCAGTCAGCATGCATTTCTATAAATAGTTTATTGTGTTCTAAGCAAAACTTCTTTTTCGTTTTATTTTATGTATTGAAGAGTTTTGTTGCAAAACGAGATAACCACCGTTTTTTTAATTTTTTTAATTTTTTAAGTTTCAGAAATTGCGTTTTTTGGTTGTGCATTCCAATTAATTTCAATGCAGCTGCAGTTGGATTGTTTTGATTTAAAACCTTCATAACTTAAAAAATACAGCTAAGTAGCACCATAAAACAAAATAATAACATGATAACATAATAATAAACATGTTTTGACAAAAATTTTAAAAAATGGATTTATCTTGTTTTGCAACGAAACTCTTCTCTTGTTTTCTCATAGTTTTTCCCTATTTTCTTACCATTGTTGCTTGGGGTTGGGGTTAGAATCACTTTCTGTTACATTTTTAGATATCCTAACCCAAACCCCAACTCCAGGTGAGAATAGTTTTAAAAGTAGAAGAAAAACATGTAGAAACCAATACATAAAAGTACATCCTAACCAAAACCCCAAATCTAACCCCAACCCCAAGTGACAATCATTTAAAAATAGGAGAAAAAATGACATAAAATGACACGAAAAAGAAAGTCATACCACGGATACGAAAAATAATTATAGAAATTTGTGCGGACTGACACGAAAAAGACATTCGTGCTCAAGGCACAAAAAAAAATGAATTTCGTGCCATGGACACGAATAAATTAATCACATTTTTTTGTGACTATAACATGACTTTTTTAAGTTCATGTTGAATTAAAATGTACCTGTCAAAATGATTTGCAGCTTTTGATTTTGAGCGGTTGTTTCCTGGAAATAACAAACCCGCAAATGTCACGATTGGCCAATCAGAATCAAGTATTCTTCTAACAAACTGTGTAATAATTAATAAATTAATAAACATACTGTAAACATTTATCCAATGGCTGGGTTTGTCCCTTTTTAAACCCAATGCTGAGCTTAAAATATCCCTGCATTTTTTTCGAGCATTTTTCGACTCCTATTTCTTCTTTCTTAATTTATTCATTTATTTATTTTTATTACACAGCTTGTTGAAATGCTTGATTCTGATTGGCCAGTCATGTTTGTTATTCCCAGACATACCACTCAAAATCAAAAGCTGCAAATTATTTTGACAGGTACAGTTTAAAAATACACAAAAATTAAATATAAATGTCTTTTAATAACATCTATGACATTATAGGTTCTCAAACTTTTTGGCGTTCGGCCCCCCTTGTGTACCCTGCATCCTTTCGTGGCCCCCCAAAGAAAATGTATGACATAAATCATTACGAACCTTAAAATTTGAATGAATCAAAACTAGGGCTGTCAAAAGATTAATCGCGATTAATCGCATCCAACATAAAAGTTTGTGTTTACATAGCATATGTGTGTGTACTGTGTATAAATATTATGTATATATAAATACACACACATTCATGTATATATTTAAGAAATATTTGCATTTAAATACTGTATATACATTTCTATAATTTATATTATATATAAATATAAATATTTTATATATAAATATAACAATTTTTTCTTAAATATATACATGATTGGGTGTGTTTTATATATAAATAATAATTATACACAGTACACACACATATGTTATGTAAACACAAACTTTTATTTTGGATGCGATTAATCGCGATTAATCTTTTGACAGCTTTAATCAAAACCTATTAAATTATACAATGTGCTGTTGGTTAGTAGCCTTATTTTTCTGTGGTTTAAATACAGAGAATTTATAATAAATTAATGTATTTTATAAAATGTCATTAAACTGGGCCCCCCTGGCACCATTTCAGGGCCCCCAGTTTTAGAACCACTGGATGTGTTTGTGACATTTAAACGTCTTGTCTTCTCTTAAAAACTCTTAAACATTCGTTAAAAATGAGCTGATAAAATATTTCAAATCCATATTTAATGTACTTTACCTTACTTATGAGGTAAATAGCCGTTTAATAAAGCAGGATAATGTACAGGCAGACGAATGTTGACCCAAAGTGCTGCCCAGTAACACTCAAGACATATGACTACAAAATAATCGAATACAATAGTATTTCAGAACTACGACTCCGACAACATCCCCAATATCAAACACCTTAGCAAAAGAAACTTAAAATCACTTACACCATTGTAAGTGTATTCATGTTTTCCTTTATATTTTTGTTACAAACTAATAAGTCAAATAAGTCAAAAGTTATTATGGTATTGTACAGCAGTCCACAGATGCTTAAGCTGGACTATTGCTTTAAGGAATTCTGTTTGTGTCTTCAGAAGAATGCTCGTTGGCTAGTAGTTCAAGGCTAGCCGATGCAACCCGTGCCAGTTGCTCAGAGAGCGTCCTTGATGTCTCCTTATGGTGTCCTTCATCAGTTTTTTCGCCGGGTGTTGAGAGGACAGGACCGACCTGATCTCTTTGAAGGCCCCTCTGTCCAGATGTCCTTCAAACTTCAGGGTGAAGCGTAATCCCTCTCTTTATCCCCACGCCATTTATCCATGAGATCATCAGAAGCCGCACTGGATTGTAAAGGCTAATTGTACATAATTGCTCACTGGCTTTGAGAGCAAAACAAGTTGCCTTAGGAGAAACATGGGGCTGGTTGCACTGAGCTGAAAGATAGGAGATAGACATCAGAGAGCATTTAGGAAGTCATTCGCAACAAGATATCCTATCTTTTCCTATGGAATGAAAGAGGAATCATGTGGATCCAAACTACAAAAGGTCATTTAGAATGTGAGAAACATATGTGGTTTGTATTAGGATCAAGGGAGCTGTCCACAAAATGTTGCGTCGCAGTGCACAAACTGAGATTCGCATTTTCCCTCGGATCCTGAGAAATATGACATCATACAAATGGAGAAAATCCTGTTTTGGACGCAGTGAATTTTTCATATACGTTCTGGCTGTTAGGATTCAAGCGTATAGTGCCAAGATGTGAAACTAGTTTCCCTTACAAGCTTCCTCTGCTTCAGCTTCTTTTGGCAAGACAAGGGAAAACAAAGAGGCTTGTTTGGGGCCACCTGCTCAGGGAGGATTGTGGGTAAGCGTTTCCGCACACTGAACAGCTGAAGCAGAACTGGCGAGGGTATGTCCCTGAGGGAGTCTTTTACTTGTACTGGGGTTCGGTAAAAGTAACCAAAAGATGAGGTAGCGCGTTTGTGGGAGAGCATCGCGTCAGCGTGGAACCAGACACAGTCACGAGCGGTGGGGCTTCTTTTCTCCGATAGACAGTAGAGGAGTCTGCATGCAGTACATAAACGCTCCACGCTACATTAGAGGCCAAAGCCTTTCCACATGTTGTTTGCAGAAGGCCTCTGTGGTGCATAAAAGGACTTTTCCCCATCTGGCTCTTACCAGGTCATCTTGCTCACCCCATTCTCTCGCTCACACACCCACACTGGAGCCTCCCTGAAGTGAACCTGCGTTCCGCTTCGCAGCCACTCTACCGAAACGCAAGCAAACCTCTCCCGGGTTTTGTGGTTCACACCCGAACATGCAAGTTTTGTGTAGGCCGGTCATGCTATGTCACGGGTCTCCCGGGCTCTTGTCGACAGGTCAGCTGAGTTGTAAAAGTCATTCTAGTGTGTCCGTTTCTTGGCTGAGACACAAATACATCCACGGCACTTTAAGAAGCAGTTAAGCTCGTCCATTCAGACTTTGTTGACAGGCCACAAGCCCCTCTCCATCATTAGTAGGCTGAGCGAGCCTGTGAGAAGCCATTACAGTAGAGTCCTCAGTGTGATGGCCAAAGATATTACATTTATGGATCGAAGGTAATATACAGTAACTCTCAGAATTGCAAAAAAATTGGAGCCTGGGAAAATGTGGTTTGTGTGTACAGTAGGAGCGAAACACAAAACTGTCAGCGGTTAGAGTAATGGGACAATTAGAATGAATAAGCCGGCCCTGTTCACCGCTGTCCCTCAGGCTGGTCCGGATAAAAGTTTGATACTGGTGAAATGTCCCATCAGGCTCCACTATAATCCTTCTGTGGCTGAAAGTTATGAAAGTTTGTGCTATTTCTTACTCTGCATTTGGCTCTTTCTATTTTGGGCTGTCCATTTTGCTGTCATGCATCTTCTCATTTCTCATCTTCTCTATATTTTGTATTTCTGTACTAAACCACAAACACAAAGCTAAGACAACTGAACTAGTGAAGAGAACTGAAAAGTAGCCTACTACACAGAGAGTTAGAGGAGACAAGAGGAGACCAGAAGAGACAAGACAATGTAAGGAAAAAACATATTTTTCTCCATAAACAAATACTCATTTTTATAGTGTGGTTGAATTTTAAAAAAAGTTAAGAAAAGTTGCTAAAGCGTCTGCTAAATGCCTAAATGTGAATGTAAGAGAATTGAAATATATTTTTGATCCAGAAAATATGTAAGGAATAACAGACGACGGGCTGTTGAATTATTCAAAAATAATGCGCCCCCAAGATGGTAATGCAGCCACATTATGAAGCGCAGTTGCGCAGTGGTTGTGCAGTATTTATGAATAATTCAATTGACCAAAGTCAATTATTTCAAAAATACCTTGGTTACCACACCATAAATGATAGAAAGGGAGAGTAGAGTTGAGAAGAGGAGAGCAGAAATGAGAGGAGAACTGAAATGTGGGAGAACAGAAAAGACAAGATGAAGGCAGAAAAGAAGAGAAAGGAGGAGAGCAAAGAAGAGAGCAAACTAGAGTAAAGCAGAGATGAAAGAAGATTAGAAAAAGTGGAGAATACCGTAGATAAGAGATTAGGAGAAGAAAGAAGAGGAGAACAGATCAGAGAAATGCAAGAGGAATGCAGAAAAGAGGAGCAGAGAAGATGAGAACAGAGAACAAGAGAAGGACAGAGAAAAGAAAAGAAGAGACAGAAGAGGAGAACAGAGAAGAAAAGAGACAAGAAAAGACCTGAAATATGATGGAGAACAGAGAAGACGAGAGGAACGCAAAAAGAGGAGAGCAAAGAAGAGAACATAGGAGACGAGAGGAGCGCAAAAAAAGAGGAGAAAAGAGAAGAGCAAAGCAGAGAACAGAGGAGACGAGAGGAGTGCCAAAAAAGGAAAAAGAGGAGAGTAAAAAAGAGAACAGAGAATACAGGAGGAGTGCAAAAGAGATGAGAAAAGAGGAAAGCAAAGAACAGAACATAGGGGACGAGAGGAGCACAAAAAAGATGAGAAAAGAGGAGAGCAAAGAAGAGAACAGAGGAGACGAGAGGAGTGCAAAAAAGAATAGAAAAGAGGAGAAAAAGAAGAGAACATAAGAGACGAGAGGAGCACAAAAAAAGGAGAAAAGAGGAGAGCAAAGAAGAAAACAGAGAAAAGGAAAGTCAAGAGGAGATCTAAAATATGATGGAGAACAGAGGAGACGAGAGGAGCGCAAAAAGAAAAGAAAAGAGGAGAGCAAAGAAGAGAACAGAGGAGACGGGAGGAGCGCAAAAAGAGGAGAAAAGAGGAGAGCAAAGAAAAGAACAGAGAAGAGGAGAGACAAGAGGAGACCTGAAATATGATGGAGAACAGAGGAGACGAGAGGAGCACAAAAAGAAGAGAAAAGAGGAGAGCAAAGAAGAGAACAGAGAAGACGGGAGGAGTGCAAAAAAGAGGAGAAAAGATGAGAGAAAGAAGAGAACATAAGAGACGAGGAGCTTAAAAAAAGGAGAAAAGAGGAGAGCAAAGAAGAGAACAGAGAAGAGGAGAGACAAGAGGGGACCTGAAATATGATGAAAAACAGAGGAGGTGGGAGGAGCGCAAAAAGAGGAGAACAGAGGAGACGAGACGGGAGGAGCGCAAAAAGAGGAGAAAAGAGGAGAGCAAAGAAGAGGACAGAGAAGAGGGCAAGAGTGCAAAAAGGGGAAGAAAAGAGGAGAGCAAAGAATAGAACATAGGAGACAAGAGGAGCACAAAAAAAGAAGAGAAGAGCAAATAAGAGAACAGAGAAGAGGATAGACAAGAGGAGACCTGAAATATAATGGAAAACAGAGGAGACGGGTGGAGTGCAAAAAGAGGAGAAAAGAGGATTGCAAAGAAGAGAACAGAGAAGACGGGTGGAGTGCAAAAAAGAGGAGAAACGAGAAGACCAAAAAAGAGAACAGAGGAGACGAGAGGGGTGCAAGAAAAGAGAGCAAAGAATAGAACAGAGTAGATGAGAGGAGTGCAAAAAAGGAGAAAAGAGGAGAGCAAAGAAGAGAACAGAGAAGAAGAGAGACAAGAGGAGACATGAAATATGATGGAGAACAGAGGAGCCGGGAGGAGCGCAAAAAGAGGAGAACAGAGGAGATGGGAGGAGCGCAAAAAGAGGAGAAAAGAGGAGAGCAAAGAAGAGGACAGAGAAGAGTAAAGACAAGAGGAGACCTGAAATAAGATGGAGAACAGAGGAGCCGGGAGGAGCGCAAAAAGAGGAGAACAGAGGAGACGGGAGGAGCGCAAAAAGAGGAGAAAAAGGAGTCAGGAGGAGTGCAAAAAAAGAGGAGAAAAGAGGAGAGCAAAGAAGAGACCATAAGAGACAAGAGGAGCGCAAAAAAGGAGAAAAGAGGAGAGCAAAGAAGAGAACAGAGAAGAGGAGAGACAAGACGAGACCTGAAATATGATGGAGAACAGAGGAGACGGGAGGAGTGCAAAAAGAGGAGAAAAGAGGAGAGCAAAGAAGAGAACAGAGGAGACGAGAGGGGTGCACGAAAAGAGAGCAAAGAATAGAACAGAGTAGATGAGAGGAGTGCAAAAAAAGGAGAAAAGAGGAGAGCAAATAAGAGAACAGAGAAGCGGAGAGACAAGAGGAGACATGAAATATGATGGAGAACAGAGGAGACGGGAGGAGTGCAAAAAAGAGGAGAGCAAAGAAGAGAACAGAGGAGATGAGAGGAGTGCAAAAAAAGAGGAAAAAAGAGTAGAGCAAAGAAGAGAACAGAGGAGATGAGAGGAGTGCATAAAAGAGAGCAAAGAAGAGAACAGAGGAGACAAGAGTGGTCAAAAAAAGAGAGCAAAGAAGAGAACAGAGGAGACAAGAGAAGCGCAAAAAAGGAGAGCAAAGAAGAGAAGAGAAAAGACAAGAGGAAAGATGAGACCTGAAATAAGAGAGAAGACGAAAGGAGTGCAGAAAATAGGAGAGAAGGGGGGTGCAGAGAAGAGGAGAACAGACTAGAGTAAAGCAGAGACAAAAGAAGAGCAGAAATAAGGGGAGAATACCGGAGATAAGAGATGAGAAGATGAGAGAAGAACAGATAAGATGAGAGATCAGTAGAGAAATGAAGAGACCATACAGAAGAGAAGAACAAGAGCACAGAAGAGCAAAGACAAGGAGTCAAAAGCACAGCTCCACACATGGTTTCAGATGAGTGTGTTGGGGCTCAGCAGTGCTGCTCTGCCTGCAGGTATATAAGTGATTATAGAAGACATAGACCTCACCTCTTCAGCCTCTAACACAACTATTAGCTTAAATTAAAAAAAAACTTGTCTGCATGCATGTGTAAAAGTTTTCTGTATTTCCCACTCTTAACCCTGTGGGATGCAGAAAAGCATAATTAAAGACAAACACACACATTCTCTTGGTTTAGAGAGGAAATGTCAAGTTGAATATTAAAGAACACAGAAAGATGTTGTGCAGGACTGCACATTAACTACACAATGAGCTTAGACTGATAAAGTAATGGGACACACACTATCTCTGCACAAACTCAACAACTACAACAAAACCACCATCTGATCTGAATACAGCATTTTTCAAGGAGTGGAACAAAAGATCCAGCCAGACTCTGATGTAATCACTCTCTTTCATTCTGATGCAGAAATCATTAAACAGCCATGTGATCACTGAGAAAGAAATCAATGGCTGCTAATCTCTCTTGTTGCTATTTTTAACTGTGACTCTGTGATTAAGATAAAAAAACATGATATCAGGTTCCGCTTTTGAACATATTATTTAAATATTATATGCAAATAGTTTTATTTTTTAATAATATTTTTAATAATAATAATAATAATTATTACAAATATATATATATATTTTTTAATTGAAATACCACTATACTGTATATGAATATAGAAATCATCCATTAGTATGCTTTCTGTCAAATCCATTATCATTAACTTATCTCAAAAATTTTGATTTCATAACGTAGATATAGCGTTCGAAACGTAGTGGAGATGTGACGAGAAAGACACACACAAGCTAGTTATTTTAGTTTGTAAAGTAATATATGTAATGTAATATTGTAAATATTAATATTCTTCTTACAAAATCACAACAGTTGACCTCAGATGACCTTTATTAACCCACTGGAGCGTGTTGATTACTTATGTGAAGGATGGGTGGACTTTTTTAGGCTTCGAATCAAAAGCACCATATACTACCATTATAGAGCTCGGAAGAACCAGGACATTTTCTAATATTGATTTATTTTTACAAAAATCACATCGATTGACCTCAGATGGCCTTTATTAACCCACTGGAGCCATGTGGATTACTTCTGTGAAGGACAGAGCCGGCGCCAGACCATAACTAACAGGGGGGCACTCGGCTTCCAACGGGGGGCACGCAATAGCAACAATAACTTGCAAAAACAAGACACTAAAACAACCAATACAGCAAGCACACACTCATACAACTAGTACAGACTGTCAGCTCATTTCCTGTATAAAGTGCAAAAGACCACAAACTATGCGCAGAACTATTGAACTTCGACTCTGCTGCGCTCGCGCTTGGCTCGACGTAACAACAAACCGCCCTCGCACGGCGCAAGCCATTGAAATGAATGGGTTTCATAGCGCAGCTGCAGCGCACACCGCGTCCTAGCTTTAAAAAAGCCGCTTTACCATAATCACGTCGTAATGCTGTTAACGGTCTATAGCCACACTTCACATTTAAGCTTACGTAATTTAAAACAACGCTAACTTACCTTTAAAATAGCTGAAGACGGCGTGTAAGAACATTAAACTTCCTTAAAACAGTGTCCTGTAGATTTGTAAATTCCACCTCGACCTCTAATCTCTGAGTTTGAGCCAGTCTGTGTTTGCATGAAGATGAAGCAGGCGGTGCTGGTTCGTTCTAAATGTTCTAATATCCATATTTTACACGATCCATAAAATGCCGCGAAAAAACACGTTGCTAGTATCAAGTCACAAATATGCTAAAGACGTAAGACGGGTGAGACGCGGCAATACATCCAATCAGAGAAACTGGTCTATTTTAATTAAAGAAAACATATATCAACTATATTTTCCTCATTTGATTACATTACAAGTCATGAAACATTCAATGTTTAATTTATTTTCATTATTCTTGATATATATTAAAGTAATAAAAAACTTTGTAGGGGGGGCACAACAACCTGTACGGGGGGGCACTGCTCGCGAATGCCCCCCCTTGACGCCGGCCCTGGTGAAGGATGGATAGACCTTTTTAGGCTTGAATCATAAGCACCATTTACTACCATTATAAAGCTTGGAAAAGCCAGGACATTTTCAAATATTTTTTTTCTTACAAAATCACATTGATTGACCTAAGATGGCCTTTATTAACCCACTGGAGCCATGTGGATTACTTTTGTGAAGGATGAAAGGACTTTTTAGGCTTCGAATCAAAAGCACTATTTACTACCATTATGAAGCTTGGAAAACGGGCAGTTCTGGTTCTTCATTCTGATTGGTTGAAACGCGTTCTAAGTCGTGATAAAATACCCCGGTAACCCCACAGTTCAGATCGCATTACATAAGTATCACTGCGCAACTGTTGCTGCGTACTGAATTATGAAAATAAACACCACGCTCTTTAATCATGTTTTTAACTTGTCTACAATTGCACAATTATGGCAATATCCAGATAAATGTCAATAAATATTGTTGAGTCATCTCGTCAATAAAGAGAAATGCTTTCCTGAGGAGGTCTTTTAGCTCAAATTCATATTTCCGCTATTATCCACTGGGTATCGATCTTACCCAACTTAAACACTGACGCATTCACTCAACACTAAAAACACCTTGTAATTTATGTTCAGGCTCTGAATCTGATCTCTTACAAACGTTTTTCACAAAAATTGAATTATCTCCGCTTTTAGCTGAAAATTTGAGAGGTGATAACAGAACAAATGAAGGTAGGATGAATAGGTTTTTCAAAGCGGAGGTCTGTTCTTTCATTTGATATTTTATGCTTATTTTAAGAAGATAATTCTGTAAGGCATTAAACTAAAACTGAGTGGCAGTTCAGCATGCTTCCAAGAATATTTGATCATCACTTCAACAGTTGCACGATATAAATGTTAATGTATAAATTAGATAAATGTTGATTTATAAAAATTAACACCACAGTCTTATTTTCATATATTTTCATTGTGTCTTTGCTGCGTCTGTGTTGGTTGGGAACTGCGCTTTGTTGCAGGCACACTTGATTCTGAGGAACTACTTTGTTTGATGGAAGAGTAATATTTGTACTAATATAATTACAACTTATTTGTGTTTTATTTTATAAAATCCTGCTATGCATATAAAGTAACCGTTTTATAAAAGCAATAAGCCCCGAGAAGCAGTGATGTTACAATGCATTTTATAACAGCTAAGGGGGTTTTAACAATGCCCCTTAGCTGTTATAAAATGCACTGGTAACCCACTGCTTCGATGCTTTACAGTTTTTACCAATTGCTTACACACGTTTTCAAAACTAAGTCTCCTTTTTTCAAAACTCTACACACAATTCTCAAAACTGCACACACAAAATGCAAAATAGCTCACATCTCCTTCAAAATGCAACACTGCATTCAAAATGCCAAAAACACGTCAGAATAAAGCATTTGTATCAAATGGCAAACACTTCTTTCATAATAATAAATTTTTGGATATACCAGGTAAACACTGCTGTTCTAAATCTAAAGCTCTTTGGTCTTTCATAGGCTTATATCTACATTTCAATACAATGTTCTACAGTGAAAGTAATGTGCTGAGAGGGGTATAACAAGTACACCAGAAACACCAATGCAATGTAGAAACAGAAAATATTTATTAGGCCAAACATTACTGTTGTATACATTAGCATACAACAAAACTATATACATGTAAACCAAAAGTATATTCTTTACAGTAGAATACAGTAAATTTTGTGGGGTCCCAGTCCAGGAATTGGCAGGGGGGTGGGATGCAGATTGCCAAAACAGGTATTCTGACCTTTGACCTATTTAGCCTATCTATACTACTGTAAAGTAAAGCAGTGATTGGTAAGTGATCAGTAAATCAATTAGTGTTTGCACATGTGAGGAGTGTGTCTGTGTAACCTGGTGAATAAGTCTAGCATTTTGATTGGTTGTGTTTGGAAAAGGAAATCAAGTAACTTCCTCATAGATCTTTGTGTTTTAGGTAGAGAATTGTGTGTAGTGTTTTGAAAAAAGTGTTTTATGCAATTGAAAACTGAGTCAAAGACTGAGAAATAGCTTATGGTTTTGAAGATTTGGCACGTAGTTTTGCACTTTGAGTGAGGGCTTTCAAAAATCGTGTGACATGAAAAGATTTTGTGTGCAACCAATCGTAAAAAACTGTAAGAATGTTATTGGTCGAGCCCGGTCGAGTTCGAAAAAATAAAATGGCGGCCAAGGACGCTACTGGACCACCAATTTAGTGTAAATAAAGGTAGATTTTTACTTTTTACGCCTTTTAATTGCATTTCTAGCGAGAAATTAGTATTGTAGTTTTCAAATATGTGATTAGTTATCACAAAGGCGCTCTCTGTTCATATTTCAAACACGCTGCCTTTGAAGTGTGTCCGAAAGTCTTTCTCTGAGCTGCCTTCATGCCTCCGAAGTCATTTCCTCATGAGGCAGCGAGGCAACGAGTCACTGCCTTGAGTTTTCGGACGCAGCGTAACACGTCAGAGTTTTTGATCAAGTTCCAAAATGACATAGCGCTGGTGCACAGAGATGGCACAAGTCATTTAGGCAGCAGGTTTAATAGACCTGTTTTAGTGGCGGTTCACATTTTGCGTATGCAAATATATTATTTTGAAAGTAGACGTGTGGCAATCGTGTTCAAATAGAGAGCGACATGGTTACGTTCTAGGCACGTCGTTGCCACAGCCAATTTAAAATACTTCAACTTTTCAGAATGTCACGTTAAAAAAGAAGGAGGAAAGCGGTGCGCTCACATTTTATTCACAGTTTTAGTTGTGAAATGTGAACCGCCCCTTATTCAAAGCGATCAAGGGTCTCAGTCTTTTACTGAATATGCGCTGCCAAGTGCCAACCCCCCTGCCAGGCTCGGCCAGATCCGTGTTGAAAGGTTACCACACCTGAAAGCTTTTACCCTGCAAACAGGCCCCAGATAAGACTTCTAATACTCCCACTCCTGTTTTCTCCAATCCTATCTCCTCTCACCGCATTAATCCCCTCCTAAAAGAAACCACCCCCCAAACATTTAGTTTTTCTACTGCTCACATTTTCCAGTCCTCTTTCCCAGGCCTGTAGGTTTGCCGGAGCAGATGTGTCTGGCCTCCGCAGTCTCAGACTGCTTTAATAAGGGATGTGTTTCACCGGTAAGGAATTTGGTCAGCCAGCCGTCCCAACTGAAGCTCATCACAAATCAAATGCTTGCTGGAATCTTTGTCTTTTATCTGCTTTTCATCACCGTCATCATCTGATGCATCATCTTTGTCTTTTGCATGTGAATTCACAGAATTGTGGAGTTCCTGCCAAAGAACGTTCAGTTCAATATACGCACGTCTTCTTTATGATAACATTTACCTTATCTTAGCAATAACCGCTATAGTCAGCTCACAACTGAGATGTATGAGGATCGAAATGGTACCTGACATCACTAGAGATGGGCCAAAATTATTGGGTTGTCTGAACAATGACTTGCCTAAGTGGAAGTCTCATATAATTACACTTCCATCTTAGGTGCTGTTCACATTCAGTTCTTGTGTTCAGAAAGAGCAGGTATGGAAAGCAGGAGATTTAAGATTTGTTTTCTAAAAGTTGAAAGAGTTCAAATTTGATTTGTACGGCATGAGTTTGAATGCAATGACCAATGCACAACACACTTACAGCTCTCTCGACTAATTTGTATTTATTACTAGTGCTGGGCAAAAATTAATCGCGATTAATCGCATACAAAATAAAAGTGATTATTGGTATAATATATGAGTATGTGCTGTGTGTAATTATTATGTGTAAATATATACACACACATTCATGTATGTATTTAAGAAACATTTACATGTTTATATATATTTATTTATATTTTTATATAATCTATATTAAATATAAAAAAAAAGATATATAAATAAAACAATTCTGAAATGAATATATGAATGTGTGTGTGGTTAAATATACATAATAATTAGACACAGTACACGCACATATATTATGCAAAAATCACTTTTATTTTGTATGCGATTAATCGCGATTAATCTTTGCCCAGCACTATTTATTTCACATAAAACACCACCACTAAGACAATCTCTAGATAAACTAGTCATTTAGATTGACATTTGGTAGACACTTTCATCTTAAGTGAATCTCATTGCACTCAAGCTATAAGAGTTTTTTCCGTTTTTATTTTAGTTTCATTATCTTTTATTTTTATATTTTTAGCTCTTATTTATTAGCTTTCAATTTTTTATTTGTCAGATTCATGTTCATTTTAGTTTCATTTTCAGTTGTTTTGTTAGGCCTACTTTTGTCATTTTAAAATATTGCTATTTTGGTTTAAGTTATTTTTATTTCAGTTTTTACATCAATAGTTTAGTTTAATGTTGTAGTTTAGTTAAGTGCTTTTGTTGTTGTTTTTAATATTGCTTTTTAGGTTTTTTTTAGTTTATGTTTATTTTTGTTTTTGTTTTAGTTCAGTCTTTACCTTTTTATAGTTAATAAGTTTAGTGCCTCATATTAAACTTATTTCAGTTTATTGCAAAGGCGAGATTTTAGATATTAGTTATGCCTCCAAGTTTTTTTTACTTAGTGTATTTTTTATTAGTGTAAATTTGGTAAACAAATTTTTGCCCTATATTTTATTTCATTTCAATTCAGAAGTGTTTTAATATAGCTTCAGGTAACAATAATATAGTGACATAGTGGCAAATGTATAACACTTGCTCAAGGGGAACTCAACCAGCCCAAACCTGCCAGCCATGAGACTCAAACCAGAGCCCTTTGGGTTACAAGCTGATTTTGGACATAACTGCCCCCCGCCCCCAAAAATGTAATAACCCTCTGAGCTACTGTATACATTTTATCAGTATGTGTGTTCCATGTGATTTAAATCAATTACTTTTAAGTTGCTTTTTCAACTGAGCTACATGTCCATCTGTCATTTACAACATCTTGACTATGATACAGTACACAGGTCTGCTCAACCAATTTGATCACAAACTTAAACCCTGGCCTCAAAAGCTAGGTTGTTAATCTGTTTATTGTTTTGCAGGTGTCACAGGGTGACTATTATAGGGCGGAACCAAAAGCGGCGAAGATTGGTTCCGCCCTGAAGATAGTTTCCGCCCAGGCCGAACAGTGTAAACACCAGTACTTCCTGGTTTCTGTGGCAACACAATCGGGGCTTTATGAGCAGCAGGTGAGAAGGATTAAGGTGGCGACTTGTGATGGGAGGACGGGCTGAAGAGGAGACAGATAAATAGAGTAGTAGAAGCACCAGAGAGGGAAGCGGATTTCCGGGGCGAGTGCCGTTCCGCCAAGGGCGGACCACAACCCACACTTCCTGTGAAGAGCCTAGAGCACCGTTGATCCGGGGATCGCTTTGAAAGCGAGCGGAAAGAGTGCGGGGCCAAGAGAGGCGAAGGAAAAGGAGTGTGGCTGTATAGTACAGGAGCAGCGGTTGTTGCAGTGTTGTTGCTTATCACGGAAACCGATCCGTTGTGGAGAGAGAAGAAGCCTGGGTGAAATCTTCATAGAAGGAATAGAGTTCGCTAGTGACTGAGTGAAGGACGTATCAAGGATACGAGCGACTGGGTTGAGTACGTAACGAATACTTAGCGTATTGTGGTGGATGTGCTGTCATGTGTTGACTTTGTTGGAGCAGCAAAGTTGAAGAGTCTTCGCTAGAGGCCTGGTTGAGGACGAATTACAGCGGTGGATAAGCTAGACGGGAAATCAGAACAGCGGAGTGTCATCCATAGTGTGAGTACCCAGTCGTTGTTTATGAGATATTAAGGAGATTGCCTTATCTGACGTGAGTTTATTACGCAGTGTGCGGCTCCACCGTGGAGAGGAGCGTGGGTGAGCCGGGAAATAGTATTTGAAGGCCACCGAGTTGTAAAGTATTGGCAGATGCACGTGAGTAATGCCATACATCATATTACGTAGAGTGGAAAGGAGGATATATTACCTGCAGTGTATTGGGAGCCTAGCCCACGACGTAGCGGCCCCACTGTGGAGAGAAACGTGGGCGCCCCGGGGAGTAGGACTGGAGGACAAAGTAGAGAGTCAGCATTGTGGAGGATTGCCTTTCTCACCACACCGATTTGCGGCCCCACTGTGGAGAGAAGCGTGGGCGAGCCGAGGAGTATAATCAGGAGTAAGCGCAGGAGGTCCGGCGTTCACCCTTTAAGCACCCCCCCCCCTCCGCTAAGAACAATGCCCAGCCAGCATCACGACGAGCCCGGGTTGAGTTTTGGCTCCGTCCTTAGTCACGAAAAGTGTGAGGAGTGCCGTGGGTGAGTTATTGTCTTCATTGTGTGTACACTTTAGCTTGTAGAGGAGTGCTGTGCTTGTGTCGACAGGAGCCACTACAAACCAGAGGAGTCGTGAGGAGAGTACAGCCCGTGGAGGCTAGAGGAGCGTGGGTTAAAGGCAGTTATATATTGGACCTCCTGAGTGTAAAGTGCAGATCCTTTCTGACTTTGAACAAGGGCAGTGGTGAAGTATACCTACGAAACAGTGTGAGTAGACCATCTGGTAGTTATCATCTTTGGACGAAGGGTTCCTGTTATATCGCTGTGTGCATTAACCCACTCTTGTGTGTGGAGCCTCTCCAAAGGTTCGCCCCTGCTTAGTATCTCTGGAACCCTAAGTGGAGGAGGAGCAAGGGAAGTGTTCGGCTCCACACGAGCACATCGGCCGTCCTTTCGACTGACAGTGAGCCTTAGGTAGGCCGCGTGTCACCCCGGCCCTTCTGGAGGCCCGTAAGTTGAATGCCCACTGTGTTGGAACATCACCCCGTAAGTCCACTGCCCCAGTGAGAAAGTTGTACAAAATAACCGTTGCGTGTGTGAGGAAGGAAGTAAAGTCTCAGTCGCCTGTGTAAACTCTCACCTCTGATTACAGCCCCGAACCTGAGAAAGAGTACAGAAGATCCAAATCCCCCCCCCCCCTGCTATGAAGTCCCGAGGACTGGGATTTTTTTAAATATTTAATTCCCCCTATCTACCTTTTAATATTTAATAAAAGTTGTTAAATTTTAATCCTCTGTGTGTCTGGTCATTGGGGTGTTTTGGGACCTCCTTGGGGTGGAACTAGGAAGAGCGTGACCCGCGACAGGGGCGGTCCGCTTCTCCGACCTGTGACACAGGCATCATTTACAGGATTTCTAAATATATTGAAGATGTGTAGCACCAATCCATGTTAAAGAGCCCCTATGACATTGCTAAAAAGAATGATATTTTGTGTATTTGGTGTAATGCAGTGTTACTCATTGCGCGGCTCGCAAGCCACATGCAGCTCGGCAAGCTTTAATTTGTGGCTCGCATTGCAGTAAATAATATGGAAAAATGTTCATGCAGGCATGCACTTTTTCTGTCTTTTCTGCTCCCGACGCGATACCCGTTATAACAAGACGCACGTAGATAAGCGTGTTCAGTCGTAGAGTTTTTGCACAGAGCAATTGTCATATGACATCAAAGTACCGTGAGATCAGACTGCTTGTTTTGCTTTCGAATTGCTCGTGTGGCAAAGTAATGTCACTCGCCAATCATTCTGTGCAGCGCTGCATAAAATTTAGAGAAAGGTGACCCCCTAGTGGTTCGGGGGGCACTGCATACGCATATTTTAAGAATGCTTAGCATTAAAATCCTGTTTTTGTCAATAAGGGAACTCATCTTTGACTGTTAAATGATAAAGAATGATTCGCCCTCGTATTTATTGCATTGCAACAGATTGACAGAATGATAAGCAGACATGCTATTTATGATTGGATGTAACTTTTGATACTTTGCTGTGAAGGTGGCTCTCCTATTGACTCTGACAGTGTGGCTCTCATGAAAAAAATAGTGAAGACCACTGGTGTAATGCAATATGTTTACATGATTTATGAAAAAAACAAACAAATTATTTTCCACATACCGTACATTATTGTTGCTCCTCTATGCCCTGCCTTTTGGAAACACATCGATTTCTACAAAGCTCATCTTTATGAAAAGCACATTGTGATCCAGTTGGCCGGCTATCCACTGCATTGTGATTGGCCGAATACCTCAAGCATGTGACGGAAATGTGACACTCCTTACAATTGTTGTTTGTCGTTTCTGTGTTTACAAAGGCAGACATGGTTTTATGTTTTAGTATCCTTACCTTACCAATTTGTTCAACCTGATCTCACAAAATTCTGTGTAATAGTCACAAAAAATTTTATCACTTTATCCGTGTCCACTTTATCCGTGACTATGATTTGAAAATAAGAAAAAACTATGAGAAAACAATACATAAAATGACACAAGATATCCGTGGGAGTGACACAGAAAAGACATTCGTGCTCCCGTCATGCAAAAAAGCTGAATTCCGTGACATGGGCATGGATAAAGTGATCAAATGTTCTGTGACTATAACACAGATTTTTGTAAAATCATGTTCATCTGTTGCGCTACTCAAAACTGGTTTGAATCATGGTTTAGTCAGTAGTAAATTCTTTACATTTAAAAACATAGACGACTAATGCTGCGTTTTCACCAACCGCGTTTCAAGCATCAAAATCGCGTCTGATTTTGTGTCTAGTTTGCCGCTTAAACAGTTTAAATGCATTCGCGCGTGTAGAGCGGAGTAGACGCGCGGAAAAAGCAAGCGTTTGACGCGCGTCAGAGGCAAACTCCGCTTCTTGTGGGATGGGCAGGTGCTATGCGGTTGTCTGTTTGCAAGATGACTGATGTCATCTTGCATTTATCGAGAGAGTTACCGGTTTGTATTTGGTAACCTTACTATAGGGGGAAAATAAACGACGCAGGTCGATAAACGTCACGTGACTCAAAAGTGAAATGTGTATTACAACTTACCAGATTGCCAGATGTCCTCATGGACACTCTTCCAAGCGAGGTCCTTTTATTCCTGTCTCTATAGAAATAAGAACTTGTGTCGTACAGCTCCGGGTGACTGCTTACGTACAATATCAAGCGTTGGTTGAATGAGTGACTCCGGGCAGGGCTGCCACCACAGCAGCAAGCAGGCTCCTGATTGGTTAACGCGGCGCTCAATTCCGCCAAAGTTCAAATTTTTCAATTCGCAAAATGCACAAAAAGCACCATTCGCGCATACCGCGCACAACGCTCAATTCGCGCCTTTCGCGCAAGCTAGATGCGCAAATGAGGCGGAAACGCGTCTTCACATTGACTTAACATTGAAAGCATTCGCGCTTCACACCTCTACCGCGGTTGGTGTAAACGCAGCATTACAGGCTGTTAGTCAGAAGCGGCAGAATTATTATAATGACCGTTGTGTCCACGTCAACAGGCCGAGGAAGTCAACTCGCTTCATCATAGATTGTGGGATTTGTAATTTTGCAGATCGTAAACATGTACTATTACACACTTACACACCAAAGGAAATGTAAAATCATGAAAATGAAAATAGGGGCTCTTTAATAAAAGCTTTGGTCTAGCCTCGAGCTCAGCGATGGAGAAAATCTTCCCATAGGCCAGAATAATATTTATGCTGAAAAAAGCAAGTAAATAAACTGAATGGACTTTTGGTAGGCAATAGATAAGCTACTATACATTGGAGGAAGTACAGGATATATTTGGGTGATTCTCACGAAAACTTGGTTTTAAAAATGTCAAGCATGAAAATGTAAAAATTGCTTAAATTTACTTGTTTTCCCACCAGACATTGAAAAACAAAGTCTGGAGTAAATGGGAACATTAATTTAAAAACTTTTACTTATCATTTAACACTTTTTGTAACATCATTTAAAAAATTAGTCCTAAAAAATCTCATTACCACAACAGTCAGAAAACATCAACACTGACATATTTTCAAAATGACATGACAAACCGGAAAGAACATAATTTGGAGATTCTGCACATGCATTTAAAATCAAAGAATTATGCTTCTATTAATTAAATTAACATTTAATAAGCATCTGTTGCGGTAATGATAATCAAAATGTCGTGTAAGCATTCTGACAAGACAATATTTCAAATTAACTGTAAAAAAATGATCTTACCTGGTAGCCATCTTGAAGTAACTGGTCCATGTGCTTGGTCACTCAAAATCAAACTTTATTCAAATTATGTATGTGTGCTTAAACTGTTCTCAAAAAGTGTTGCGGAGGATGAGAACATCAGGCATGGACACATCATTTTCCTAATTTTTCTTCATTATTATTATACATGAATATTCAGTAAATATTTTTTCTGTCATCTAAAGTAGTCTAGCAAAACATCCATTTATTTTTTTTCTTAATATTTTTGTGTTAATTTGATTAAATTACAACATAATGCATGTTCAAACACAGCCGGACACATTGCGGTAATGAGAATTTCAGCAGAAAATTAGATAAAATTTACAATTATAAATTCTTATGTTAAAATCACACATTTTTCAAGGTAGAACACAGTATTGTGTTAATTCTGATGCTTTTTAATGTTACTATATTACACATTTTAAAGCTAAAATCATTAGTGCCGTGGTGTTTCAATGGTTTCGTGAGAATCACCCATTTACTGTCATATTTTGTCAGCAAAAGAAAGGACACTAAATCATTAAGAGAGGATTATCTTTTTTTGGGGACATTTTCCTAGATCTTTTGGACCTGGAACAATATTTCAGTCAGGCAAACATAACCTGGGCCCTATTCGTTTTATATTGCTTTAAATCTGTGATTATATAATGTATAAAATAGCTTTATTTGTAGTACTTTAGCTAATTATTTAGTGTGTGTATTAAATCAAAATATAGAACAGTCCAGGTTCATGTAACATCAACAAAAATAAATGAATACTATAAGATTAGTCCATAAACAAACAATGTGACCCTTGCAGTATTTCAGACCTTACCCTTTCCTTATCCCTAAACTCTAAATGGTTGACACAATAATGTTGTTGTAACATTTCAATACTATGTCTTAAACAAGGGAGTGGTTGGAGTACAGGACTGGTATCGTGAACCAGACTTGAACTTGGGTCTCTCACATGTGCACCACAGTTAATTTGTCTCACCACTAAGCCATGGTTCGAATGATGGCAACACTACAGTATAAGGAATGCTTGATAATAAATGTGTAGGGATGTTCGCACTTTATAAAACCTACTTCTAAATTTCAGAAAGTCCTGCCCACTTAGTCTGCTCATTACGCAGTGCCATTATCCAGACACACTATAGCTCTCGCAGAGAATATGAGAAACCAAATGAGGCACAGCAGTGTAATGTAAGTCAATACTAAATTATTTAAAGTAACTGAGATAAAGTTCTCCGCCAGTTTGCCTGTCCCTGTAGTCTCTCTGTCGAATGGTTTGGGTTTAGCTGGGACAGGAGTGAAACTGTCCACATGCCCGTTGTCTGAAGGTCTGCTTTCAGCATTTCCGAAACTTTGTGGGACCATGGGGATTACACGGTTCTCCCCCCCGCTCTTTTGCTTCCTCTTGGTTTTCGTACAAGGTAAGAAGCAGTGATGATGGAGGACAGGTTTTGTTTAAGGGTCTTGGACAAAAGTGCATCAAAAACTTATAGCAAGAGTATGGAGAGTTTAAGTTAAAAGTCTTGTTTAGGTCATGTGTTGGACAGGACGTTCTGTTTATGTCTTTTAATTATGAATACAAGAGTCACTGTTGTTCATGTTAATATGTTATTAGTATTTTATATTCACGGTGGCATAACGATGTCTTTTATGCGTATGCTCAGGTCTAGATATCCCTGACCCTGACCCAGATGAAATCGAGTATATCAGGCAAGAGGTGGATGCAAAAGTAAACAGCACTGTGTATTTTCACTGTGGATCTGACATGCCGACATTCTTCATCTGGGTCTTCTCCAGACCGGGCACAGAGAAAAATGAGCCTCTGGCCTACAATTACGGGCAAGGCTCCAAACTCCTTCCATTGGCCAGCACCCTGGGAGAGATTTCCCTGCTCTCCAACACATCCACCCTGGTCATTGAGGGGGTCTTGGGTGAGGCTGAAGGGGTCTACACCTGCCAGGCCCTACACAACATGGATGATACCCCTAGAGTTACGTTTTACTACAACCAGCTGAATCTGCAGGATGATGAGGAGGAAGGCAGGGAGTCAGGGTCTCAACTTGACACCACTTATGGGACAGCTACTAAGCAGGAACATCAGAATGTGGATGATCACATTTAGACAATGATCTGTAATGGGTGGTCAGTATGTTGTGATCAGTTGGAAGATCATGTGATTTTAGTCGAAATTACAGCTTGTTAATTCAATTTGTAACTAACTGTAACTTACTAGGCACATTTTTTATGTTTTGTTTGTAGTTTTGGATTTTGAAAATTTTAGATTAGAAATTTGAGATTAAAGTTTGAAAATCTTCTATTGACTCCTATTTTACCAGAATAAAAAAAGTGTGGTGTCATGGATTTGTGACGCAGCTGACACAAAACAAAAAGTTCTGTAGAAATTTAATTAATTTAATTTAATTTAATTTAGTTTAATTTAATTTAATTTAATTTAATTTAATTTAATTTAATTTAATTTAATTTAATTTAATTTAATTTAATTTAATTTAATTTAATTTAATTTAATTTAATTTAATTTAAATGTTCAGTTCAGTTAAATTCAATTTAATTCTGTTTAATTACATTTCTATAGTACTTTTAGTTTTTTGTCAGCTTAATTTAATTAAATTAAATTTAGATGAATTGCTCTCAACTGAATTGAACTGAATACAATTGCACTGAATTGAATTTAATTGAATTTAATTGAACTGAATACAATCGAATTGCACTGAAGTGAATTGAATTGAACTGAATACAATTGCACTTAATTGAATTGAACTAAATTGAATAGAAAATAATCGTATTGCACTGAATTGAATTGAACTAAATTGCACAGAATACAATTGCACTAAATTGAATTGAAACAAATACAATCGAATTGCACTGAACTGAATTGAACTGAATACAGTTGCACTGAATTGAATTGAACTGAATACAATCGAATTGCACTGAACTGAATTGAATTGAACTGAATACAATTGCACTGAATTGAATTGAATTGAGTTGAGTTGAGTTGAACTGAACTGAACTGAATACAATTGCACTGAATTGAATTGAATTTAATTTAATTGAATTTAAACTTAATTGAGTTTAACTAAATTGAACTGAATACAATTGCACTGAATTGAATTGAACTGAATACAATCAAATTGCACTGAACTGAATTTAATTGAACTGAATGCAATTGCACTGAATTGAATTGAATTTAACTGAATTGAACTGAATACAATTGCACTGAATTGAATTGAATTTAAACTTAATTGAGTTTAACTAAATTGAACTGAATACAATCGTATTGCACTGAATTGAATTGAACTAAATTGAACAGAATACAATTGCACTGAATTGAATTGAACTGAATACAATCGAATTGCACTGAACTGAATTGAACAGAATACAATTGCACTGAATTGAATCAAACTAAATTGAACAGAATACAATTGCACTGAATTGAATTGAATTAAACTGAATACTATCGAATTGCACTGAACTGAATTGAACTAAATACATTTGCACTGAATTGAATCGAATTAAACTGAATTTAATTTAAACTGAATTGAGTTTAACTAAATTGAACTGAAAACAATCGTATTGCACTGAATTGAATTGAACTAAATTGAACAGAATACAATTGCACTAAATTGAATTGAACTGAATACAATCGAATTGCACTGAACTGAATTGAACTGAATACAATCGAATTGCACTGAACTGAATTTAATTGAACCGAACTTAATTTAAACTGAATTTAGTTTAACTGAATTGAACTGAATACAATTGAACTGTATAAAATGGAATACAAATGAACTGAACTGAATTGAATTGAGTGAAAGTGGCTCTGATACAGAATTGATTTACTGTACACAGAGCAAAAATGCTACAGCCTAAGCATCCATACAACTGAATCACTGTTCTTTTGCTCCTGGTATTTCCTTTGGGAAATGTAAATGATTCATATACTGTAATTACTTTGACATTTTGTAAACCAAAAACATTTTTTCTTCAACTAATCTAATTTTGATGACTTAGTCCCACGTCCAACTGGCTCAACGTTGCCAAGTTTCCATGTTTTCCTTTCATAGTACTAGTAACAGTCATACTGGCCGCTGAATAATGGATCTATGGAGCTTAACATTTTTTGTACACCACCCGCTTTACGCTAGAGCAAGGTTTTCCCTTAAAATAAACAGGGAAATAAACAGATGTGAAATAAACAGAACAAACTGTGTCTGGCCTCAATGCAGCAATAGATCCTGCAAAATATAAATAAAACAGAAGTACAGACAAATCCTTAAAAATATTGCTTACACTTGGTTATTATTATAATTGGCAATCAAGCTTGGCCATTATGTTAGAATTTACAGCAATTGTGGCCTATTCAAGAGGTCCACAAAGTATACATTATTTCTGGTTCCAAAGTCAATTCACAGTAAACATGCATACTGTAATTAAAAATGTGCACTATAAGTCACTTTGGATAAAAACATCTGCCAAATGCATGAATGTAATGAAAATGTAAATCTGAGGAGCTACAATTAGCACACAAATATTACTAACAACAATCTGGGTCTGCGATATATGTGAAGAAATGTCGTCTTTTGGATGTGAAATAACATCTGTGTGTCACACAAAAACTGACTCTGACCACATGTATAAGTGACTTGTCACCGGTCTCCTTGAACAGCAGTACAGACACATGAGAAAAACGCATGACCTCAGAACAGATAGGAAGACTCCTACGAGAGCTCTAGCCCTTCCACGCTGCAGAAATATAGCGATAGCCGTACATAATTCAAGACCCATATGGAATAACAACTAAGCTAGAAAAATATATCAAGTCATCAGCTGATCTGGTAGATTGTGCATACATTTCCTGTCGGCCATGGAGATCACATTGAAAAAAAGCGGTAGTTTATTTGTACAACACTGATTATGGGGCTAAAATTTGCCTAAAATAATAAAAGTCTGAGGAAGGGCCATCTCCTTTGGTCTTTGTGCGGTTTGTAACCTCACACGAATAAACGTTTTTGGAAACCGAGTCAAATCAGGCCGCTCTCAGAACAAGAGAAGAAGAGAAAGAAACGGCCTTAATTCATGAGTGTTTTATTCAGTCAGGGTGTGCCAAAGAGACAGCTGAATAATGGTGGGTGGAGGAGGGCGCTAACAGGTCCACTCTGAGATTTTGGGGTGGACAATGAGGACATTTGTTCCAATGGTGCCCTTAATAAGGGGGCTGAGTGGCTTAATAGGGCAGGAGTGCCTTCAGACAGGGCAAATCTTTATCATAAGGTTATCAATCTTATCTTTATCTCATCAAATGACCAGAAACTTTTGTCAACATCTCATCTCAGGTCTTTACTTTGAACTTGATGCTACCCAAGAAAAGCAGCCCAAGATGCAACACAACAGGCAACACATTTTCTCCCAAATTTCTCCTTGCAATGCAAATGCAAACTGTTTAACGACTAAAGCAAAAGTATGCTCAGTATGTAGTCAACACTTTAAATAACTACAGATGTCAAACAAAACAAATGTGTACAAATTTGATTAATTTTTTATTAATAATAAGTTATGATCTCATAGCCTAACAATGGCGTTGTTAGATGTCAAATCAGTCAAAATTGTTCGAATTTCTCCCTAAGGATTTAACCAATCAAACAGTTTAGCAACTATAAAAGTATGTTGTCAATAAAAATAACTTCAGACAGCGAAACCAATATTTAATCTCACTTCATAAAGCATCTAGTTGATTGTTAGTTGTCAGATCAGTCAATGTTTTTCTAATTTCTCCATTCTACAAATATTTGTTTTGTTTTGCTTTCTTGTTATTTATAGTATTGACAACATGCTATTTTAGTTTTTAGACAGCTTGTTTGACTCTGTGGACCCTGTACCGGGTCCAGAATTATCTTATTTTGACTTAATATAAAATATTCCTTTAATTTTGAATGGTCTGTCATGGACCCAGTACCACATATGAGATACTGTTCGAAAGCTTAGACTCTACTTTCTGCAGATATGCATCACTTTGAGATATGTTTTACTGTAAGAAAGTTAGTTACACTTAATTTACACTATCACCCCCCCATATTTTTTAATATAATTTAATATTTACATATTTCATATTTTTCAAGTATGACAAACATGGGCAAGTCTTATATCAAATGAAAGCTCTCACTCTCAGGAATAAGGCTGCTGCATTATTTTTGTCCTATTATTATCACATATCCAACAATCGTCGAATGAATAATGAGGTAAAAAATCGTCTTTTGTAAACATATGGGAAACTTGAGTGTGGACAGCCTCAGATAGCACATATAGCCACAAATGATACACCATCTTTTATTTTAGGTCCTACTCTAAAAAATGAGTCCATTCACAGCATTTTCTTTGGTTGTGTGCATGAATAATCCCTTGCTATTTATTATATGTGCAAAACAAAAAATTAATATTTATATGAAAAATGTATTTTCGGACACTTCAGTAAAATGAGAATAACTTTTGAATGCGACATGCTAAAGAGTTCATTCTTTTTTTGGGTGTTTACTGTCTGCTGCTGGTAACAACCAGAACTGTCTGCAGTCTGCTAGAGCACCCAAAACCAGAGTTATTCACTTTCAAAGGCAGTATTTACAACATAAAAAAATAAAATTTGGTGTTTTATCATATGAAAAACCACATAAATAACAATATTTGTCACAAACAGCAGCTTTTTATGTAACTTCAAATGGTTTTCTGCAAAATGGTATAAAGATATTGCATTTATTCCACTGTCTGTGGTTATGGGAGCACTTCAAATGTTTTTTGGCAGAAATTGTATACCAAAAGCGTATTATTCCTCCCATCAGTTGGAGTAAAATAACTTTTGCATTTATTATGATAGAGAAAAGATTCCTTTTTCCTCTGTAAGCTGGCAATTGCTGGAATCAAACAAAACTGTCTGCAGGTTTCGTTACCACTCAGGGCCAGAGTTATACACTTTTAAATACAGGCTTTAGAAAAAAAACATCAAAAAGCGCCTATTTATTTTTGTGTTTATTACAGGACTGACAACACATACAACCATGTTGAGCACTTTTAACAGCGTTTTATGTAATTTCAAAGGGTTTCCTGTAAAATGATACCAAACTTTTGTATGTGCACCTCTGCTTGTGGGAATGAGAAGCTTTTGAAATTGGGTAGGCCAAATCCAGGCGAAAATCCCCAAAATAGCCTCAGATAAACTATCTGACCTTATAAAACATCTAGTCGATTGTTAGATGTCAAATCAATCAATTTTTTGATGCAGACTTTCTAACGACTAAAAAAAGTATGTTGTCAACACAATAAATAACTACACAAAGCAAAACAAATAAAACATTTGTAAGACTTATTCTTAATAAACTATCTGACCCCATAAACGACAATGCATTTGTTAGATGTTAAATCAGCCAACATTTTAAACCACGGATTTAACCAACGCTATCTCATGGCAATTCGTAAGTATTTTACGAGCTGGCTAATTCGTATTCATTTGTACCAGTGGCGGCTCGTGACTGCTCTTTCAAGGGGTGTTAATTCAAAATAAGTGTTCGGAGTGTCGTGTGTTGCTCGCGTTTTCAAAATATGTGTTTGTTGTGTCATGTGAACCATGTGAATCACGTGTTTTGTCAAAATAAGTGCCTGCTGCACATGCGTCAAAACCATTTATGATACAAGAGACGCTCGCGTTCACAAAATACACGCAAGACACTCCCTTAACAGTAAACCCTTATCATAAACCCTTTATATGCGTCTGCAGCATTCACTTATTTTGACAAGACACGTGATGCACATAGAGGGCCTCATTTATAAAGCGTGCGTAAGCACAGATTTGATCGTAAAGTGCACATACGTAAAAATCCACGGCAAAGTCCATATTTATAAATCTTTGACGTGAAAAAAAGTGCTTAGCGCTACGTCAAGGTCTGAGCAGACGTACGCACTTTTGCTTGTCAGACTGCTGCAGGTTTTTGTAAATATAAGCCATTCTTGCTGGTCGAAATTGTGTTTAAACATTGACAAGCGGTCTATGACATTGATTAGGCATCATTTAAAGGCGGAGGTCTGAAATTGCTCAGCAACAAGTTCAAGTTCATTAGCGATTCATAAATTTCACATCTGAAAGAAAGGGGTACACGTGTTTTCTGCGCGTACGTTCAGTTTATGAATCACACCTACCCATTTTTGATAAATGATCGTAAGATCAAATGTAGGATGGTTTCTATAAAGCGTTTTATAAATGAGGCCCAGAATCACTTGACGCGCAGAACACATATTTTGTATTTACGAACTACACACGTGACGGGCTACATACATGTTGTGATGAACTTTGCATCGAGCACCCTCGAATAAAGTAGTCACCGGCTGCCACTGATTTGTACGACCACATTCATACAGTTTTTTGTATGATTTGCCTTGACCCCTCCGATGTTGGGGTTGGAGTGGGCTTTTGTTATTGTTTTTATGATAATGGAACATTTTTACATGATTAACTTCATGAATTAGCCAACTTGTAAAATATGTATGAATTCTCATGAGATCAGGCTGGATTTAACCATCCAAACTGTCTAACAACAATAAAACTATGTTGTCAATAATGTAAATAACTACAAAAAGCAAATAAATAAATATTTGCGAAATTTGTTCTTTATTAATAACAAACCATCTGACTTCATAAACCGACTAGTCGGTTGTCAAATCAGACAAAAAATCCTGACTCATTCTTAGGCACTAACATTGTGGTGACCCCACTTAAGGTAATCTTTACCATTTAAAATCAAATTAAAAGTCCAGAAGGATGTGATGTTTCTGGGTAACCTGCTATGCTTTTGGTCTCTGGGTCTGTTGTTTGGATCCTGGCTCTGATTCTGCAGTTGAAGCCCAGAGGAGCAGAAAGGAAATTTCAGACAGCGTAAGCCCAGCCAAAATTCAAGAAACCACCTTGAAGCGTCCTAGATTTGAAGCTAAACGGTTTGCCACAATCTGGCAGCAGAAGGTCCTTCCGGCAACTCCATCCTCTCTCCAAACAAGAATGACAGATGCAAGTCAACATCAGGGTTTCAAAGAAGAGCCAGCAGGCCCGAGTGTGTCAGTGTCAGCATTATAATGTCCAGATAATCCCATGCTGGTCTATAAACTCATTGCTAACCTCCCAGCTCTGTTAGCCTCCACGCACTCCAGCTGATTTAAGAGCTCAGGCCAAAATATACAGAGATTTAACATCTAGGCCATGAACAGCACTACATTTTAAAAAGTGGTTGAGACAGGCTGATTGTGAAACTGTGATGAGGGTGGGCCTAGCTCATGCATATTAATTAGGGTTGGTTAAGCTATCTAGCCATGGCAACTTTCCACAGAGATACAATTTTGGATAGACCAAGACGAGCTTTACTTTTAGGGTTGGAAGACTCCTCATTTTTGGATTTACACATTTATCTCCTTTTTAAAGAACCATTAACTTTGTGTAATGTCTATGTGTTAGACAAACTGTGTAGATGACTTCATACAAAAGAACGATTGCAAATAAGCAGCAATTCAATAAGAAAACAGCTTTTGTCACTTTCACTTGTGGGAGATTGTTTGAGTAGCCATAATAAATAAATATTACTGTGCAAACTTTTGTTAAACATGCCATCTGAGTTTGATTTATAAATAAATAAACCAGAATTTCTTCATCATTCATCCACAAACGTGTTTACTGCTAGGTTCTCTGTGCATCCATTCACCCATCCACCACAAAACAGCGCCAACCGCAAACAGACCGCAAACATGACGATGCACTATTCGCCCCGTGGCCAACTGCTTGAATAGACAGTCAACCCGAGTACAAACTACATCTGAAGCTGAAATAAAGAGACCACAGTAATGAGCTCCACTAAGCAACCAAACATAAACACTCGGTGTGATGTCAACACAACCGGCTCCCTTCAACACAGAGCACGAGGGTCAAAGGCCATCTATGCACTCTCGTGTTTGTTTATGGTTAACAAAGAGAAGTGGAGAGATGCGAGGAGGTGTGGCTGAGAGATAAAAAGGTTGATGTGGGACCCTCAGCCAGTTTTGGGTCACTGCGCAGCGTTCAACTTCAAAGGCCTCCTGATGCCGGTTCTCCGCTGACAGGAGGGTGATTCCGGAAACAAATACCTCATTTCAAACAAAGCAGAGGTGATCCTACGGTAGGAACATGACGCAAAACAAAACCAGATTGCATAAAAGCTGCGTTTCCATTACAAATTTGTGCAAAACTTTACCGTTATTTTTTTAAATGTCGAATTAAGACTATTACGAAATGACAACGTTTCCATTAACCGATTATATGCGACTGTAGCATAGTTTTTCCTCTCGCGATAAGTCATTCCAAACATCACGTCGACTAATAAGTAGGTTTACTCATATCACATCCACCGCACTAGACATCATTTTTTAATCGTAGGAGATGTAAGAGTATTATCCAAACATCAATGCCAAGGAAAGCCCCTTAAACTTAGGAGCGGCAACGTATAGTTGTTTCTTTTGGGGTAATAGTACAATATTTGAAATTGAAAGAGATGTTATTCAAACATTATTGCCAAGAAAATCCTCATACTTGGGAGCAGACATATTGTGGTGTTTCTGGGAGGTTTTAGTACACCGCCTCATTTTCAAAAAATTATTACGTGACTGACTTGCATCAGGTGACATGAAAATGTAAATAAACTGTTTCCATTGCAGTTTTGGGAAATAATTTTTTTTGCCATGTATGGGAGTTCTTGCGAAATTGCCATTGGCCGTACTTTCAATTCACAATTTTAATTAGTGCAATTTAAATGGTAATGGAAGTGCAGCTAATGTCTGCAGCTGATGCTCACAATGCATTAAGACAACATTCAGGATATGGCAAGCCGTTTTAACTTTTATTCGTTTAGTTCTTGATATCAACAATTCAATTTTCACTAGTTAAAATTTTAATTCTTGACATCAGATATTACGTTTCTACTAGTAACGATGGCAATTCTTGGTATCAACAATTACATTTCCACTAGTAACAATGTTAATTCTTGATATCAGCAATTTAATTATTGATATCAACAATTCAATTATTGATATCAACAATTCAATTATTGATATCAAGATTTAAATTATTGATATCAACAATCGAGTTCTTGATATCAACAATTCAGTTGTTACTAGTTAAAATTGATAATTACAGATATCAATAACTTAATTGTTGATATCAAGAATTGAATTGTTGATATCAAGAATTGAATTGTTGATATCAAAAATTAAATTGCTGATATCAAGAATTAACATTGTTACTAGTGGGAATGTAATTGTTGATATCAAGAATTGCCATTGATACTAGTAGAAATGTAATATCTGATATCAAGAATTACAATTTTAACTAGTGAAAATTGAATTGTTGATATCAAGAACACAATGAATAAAAGTTAAAACGGCTTGCCATATTCAGGAATCATTACATGCATTCATTCGTCTTTCAAAACTACTCCAGCAAATTTTTTCTTTTCATGTGAAGTGAAATGACTTCATTTACAAATATCATGTGTGCGAATGTGTTATATATTTGTTAAAAATTCGAAATAACTCATTGCAAAGCCAGTTTATGATGACATGACAATGATAAATTAAGTTACTTTGGGATAGTCTTTGTTACAGTGTAATTACATTTAAGTATCGAGTAATAATGATTAACAATATGCACTTACTCTAGGCGGTTTGTTACATGTACTGTAATTATGCATAGTTTACAGTTATTACTATAATAATTACATGTAAAATGTGTAACAAAGACGGCATAAAATATCGTGTTACCCAATGAACAATACTTCTAAATAGGGCTGTCAAATGATTAATCGCAATTAATCGCATACAAAATAAAAGTTTATGTTTGCATGATTTATGTGTGTTTATTTACAGTGTAAGTAATATATAAATACACACACACACGTGTAAAATTTAAGAGTTTATATATATATATATATATATACTGTATATATATATATGAAGAGTTTCGTGAGATAACCACTGTTTTTTTAATTGTTCAGAAATCTTGTTTTTTGGTTGTGCATTTCAATTAATTTTAATTCAACTGCAGTTGGTTTGTTTTGATTTAAACCTGTCACGGTTTCAACCGTGTTTCTGTTGTCTCTGTTCTGATTGTTGTCATCTGGACTTTTCACTGATTACCAATCATCACACCTGTTACCAATTAGTCTTTGTGTATATATATCCCGGTCACCTGTATGTTCAGTTGCTGGATCGCTGCCTCATTTTGTGTCCTTACCACAGTGTATGTCTTGGTCGCTGTTCCTGCCTGTTTACTTATTTATCGTGCCCTGTTTTGTTTCCTGTTTATTTAATAAATGTTATATATTTCAAACTTTGCGTTTGCATCCTCCTACTTGTTCCGGGGACGTGACAAAACCTTCATAACTTAAAAAATACAGCTAAGTAGCACCATAAAACAAAATAATAACATGATAACATAATAATAAACATGTTTTGACAAAAATGTTAAAAAATGGATTTATCTCGTTTTGCAACAAAACTCTTCATATATATATATATATATATATATATATATATATATATATATATATATATATATATATATATATATATATATATATATATATAAAATTATATGGAAAGTAACCAAGAGGACTATTTTCGGCAGTGCGTAATATCTGCTGCAGCCATGTTAAGTTTCTAAATATGCGTTCTAATCTTCAGCGATCACGCGTCCTTGTGTTCTCGCTTTACGTCATCATTAACCGTCGAAGTTCAATTCCAATTCTCAAGAACGCAAGTACCGAAGACGCATTAAAATACCCGAATGTGTTCTTGATATCGAGGATGCATTGAGTGCAGACTTGCGTGCTAAAATCTGGGGAGGTCAGGTGACCAACAGGAAGATCGCACACATCTCGATTCCCACAAGTGCGTTCTGTGTTCTCGCGACCTTCTGAGTTTGTTCTTCCAAGGTTGCCTGGCAAGACCAATCTCCACGAGAATGCCAGTCTGTTCTTTGCATTCTTGAAATTGAGAAACAGCCATAGTTCCTAGCCATATCCGCCTAAAAAATCGTAACTTTTAATTTTCCGTCGGTCCTACTACACAATGTAACTACAGAAGAGCCAAGTTTTAATTAGGAAAAATATCGAAACTCTTTGGTTATTTTTGGCGTGATGCTGGTGGTCTAATCAGATTCGGTGGATTGTGCTGAGCTGTGCTGGGAGTGCTGGCGCCGGACCCGAGGATCGGCTGAATGGATTCCGAAACGGAAGAAATCAAATGTTTAACTCTGGAGGAGCTGGAAAATGAGCATATTTTCAAAAAAAGTGGAATGTTCCTTTAATGTTTCTTAAATATATACATAATAATTACACACACACTTATGCAAACAAAATTTTATTTCATATGTGAATAATCACAATTTATCGTTCGACAGCCCTACTTTTAAAGCATTTATTCATGTTAATTTCAGCATTTACTAATCAAAAGTTGTAACTGTTAACATTAATTAATGCACAATGAACTAGCATGAACAACTGTATTGTCATTAACTAAAATTAACAAGGATTAATAAATGCTGAAACTATATATTGATCGTTGTTAGTTCATATTAGCTAATAACTAATGTCAACAAATAGAACCTTATTGTAAGGTGTTATCAAAAATACTTGTAAACCATGATTGTGGTGCACATGCACGTTTGTGGGCTGGTTATGTAGTTAATAGTCAGTTATGTATCGCTCTTAGATGTGAGTCTAAAGTGGGAGGGCGATTTTTAGGTTTTAAGTATTAGGGGGCTCAGCCCCCAATAAGGGATGTGATTATAAAAATATGTATAAATTGTTTTGAATAATATGATTGGATTTTATACTAACCTTATTGCATTATTCCACTGTATTAAAAAGATTGTTCATTTACTTTTGTGTACTAAATACGTTTTTAAGGGGGACTGGGCAGAAATTTGGGGAACAGTGGTTAGTGATGCCACTGGAGAGGACTATTACTGATTTCAAATCAGCTTTAAAGAGCAATTATTCATGTATTATAGTATACTGTATCATAGGGGAAAAAAGAATAGGCGTAATACTTTTATCTTCTCTTTATATTATTACAAAATTTTACACATACAATGGCTAAACTCCACACTGTGTGGAACATAAACAAAAAATATAGTCAAATAAGCGACAAAAAAATAAAAAGTATCTCATCAAAAAACGGCATAAATAATATAAAAGACAAACTTTTTTCTTACAACAGATACATTCATATGAAATAATATTTTACTACTACAAAAAAATAAATAAGTCATCTAAAGAGTTTTTTGCTTTTGAAAGTCAACCCTCAAACGGGGACGTTTCTGCCTTTGAGTCCATTTCAACCACAATCCATGCTTTTATAAAGTCTCTGTTTATTTCCATACGTTTTTCCCTCATCAGTTTTTGGTGCGCAGTCAGGTAAGTGTTCGGTTTAGCCCACACAATGTCTCTGACCGTCCCGTCACTGGACATTCCTTATCGTCCGTTCCCACAATCTCTCGATCTCTACCACAAATGTATGATCATACGACGTGTATTCAGATCTCCTGCGCTGTAGGTTGAATGAAATCTCCAGTCAGGTTTCCAGTAGAGATCCAGACTGTTTTATCTTTACAGTCCAGGTCGGACAATCCCAGCTGTTGCCAACACACCACGGGACCCTCTGAGTCTTCCATCTGCACGTGCTGACCTCCTGTTACACACACACAAACAGATAGTACGAATTAATGCACCAGAAGTAACATTCAGCAGTCCAGTCGGCTAAAATAATATTGCATGATGGGTAATTTATAGTGGGCCAATGCAGTCATTTCCTGAGCTGAGTCTCTTCATTCAGAGTGTGAATCAGAAGGCTCTTTATGCTGAACCTCTCTTACCTCTCTGCTGCTCTACGCTGGACTTTGTTTCCACAGGCTGACAAGGGGACTTCTGGGAAGGGGGCGGAGCTTTGACCTCTTCCACCTCTTGGACTGAATCTCTCTCATGGGTGCCTTTGAGCTGTGGGCTGTCACGTCCCTGGCAGCGAGACAGAGCGGGGTTGAGCGGCAACAGTTCGAGTCCGTCGGGTTGGCGCGCCGCCACGCGGTGCATTACAGGGAGAGTGCCGCCCGAGAAAGTGCCGTTGGTTTTCGTGTAACACCTGGGTCATGAAACACATACGTGAGACCATGGCAACAAAACTTCAAAGAAATGAAAAAATTCTTCTGCGTTACGCATGATAAATAAATGATACAGGTATCGAGTGACATGAGCGTCAGAAAAATTATATTTCGGGGGTGAACTGTTCCGTTAAATCCCCAGCTGGAGACTGGCTGTAACAAGACCGAGCATCTCTGCAATGTTCAAACTCCGATTGCATCTGAAATCGCAGATTTATTTCCGCAAGCCTCTATGATGCCTGACCAGACTCAACAGCCTGTGTCTCTTTGTGTTTGTGCAAGCTGATAAGACGCAGAGATTTCGGCACACATCCATCAACACACAAACAAACAATACCTTTGAGAGCAAATAAACGTACGGATAACTGTACATACACGCAGGAACTAATAAAAAGTGTACACAGGCGCGCACAGTAGTTAGTAAATTCTGAACTGATATCCGGTTGCTTGTCTCTTAGCTCTCCTGCAGGCCGAAGCTAAATAAACACAGCGTTAGTTAAGACTGTAGCGAGAGTGCGTTCAGTGTAAACTGTTACTGCCGGACACGCTAGAGTACACAAACAAGCTTCACGGTGCAGAACGATATTGTGTGTGTGTGTGTGTGTGTGTTTTGTTCAGGTCAAGGGTGAAATGAGAGCCAGATGAGTTTGCTGATTGGAGGCGTGCTGAGCAAAACATCATTTTGCCGGCATGTAAACACCAAACATTAACAAAGCTACTGGGCTTGACTTCTGGAGGGTTGGATTTCTCTCACCTGTTGTTGTTGCAGAAGTTTTGACAGCTCATGCAGTCGGACGAATCGTTCTGGGGAAGAGCCGTGTACATCCCTCCGCCCTGCCCAAACACACATGACACATCAGCTTTACACAGCACTAACAACATTTGCTGTATTTTACACACATATCACTACAACACATATGGCTGCTATACTATACTGAATGATAACTCACTATAGCACTACACTATATATACATTTATTCATATAGCAGATGCTTTTATTTAAATGAGGGTGCATTCAACATTTTGTTTTAATTATAAGTTTTTGCAATATACACTATACTGTACTATATGGTATGTAACATTTACTATTATACATTACTACATTATTATGACATCTACACTACAGTAGTGGCCAAAAGTGATGTCCAACTTTGGATAAAAATGATATTCTTTGCACTTTATTCAGATATTTGGTTAACTACAAGTAGCGACACTACTAACTTTACATTTTTCTGTAGCTTGGCAGCAGTTCAGTTACTTTTAAAACAGTGTAGCTTTAACAGTAAATAAATAGGGCTTATTCGATCTACGTCATCAATGTTCGCGGCGGCCATATTGTTGACATAAAACTGTCAGTCTGTCAATTGACAAGCGAGGCAGCGTGGGTATTATGCATGGTATTATCGGTGTAATTTTTTTTAAACCGCGCGATGGTGTGTGGTGTAATACACGGATGTTCTAACAACAGCAAAAAGACCCCGGAATTACTTTTTATGCGATACCGACTTTCAGAAAACATGAAAGGAGAGGAGTTGAACCAGCGAAGGAGAGACTCCCAACAGCAAAGTCTGTCCCCATCATTTTACCTCAGGTAACGTTAGGGATATATGCTCACAGCAAAGTCTGTCCCCATAATTTGATCACATATGGTTAGCTGTAAGCAGTGGCTGAAACTGCTCTTTCAAATAAGCTGCCATAAATTGAGACAGTTATTAAATTAGTATTAATAACTATATGAACATAATAATAGGTCTGGCATTGATACTAGGTAGGGAATTAAGGGCCGTTCACATAGTTTTGAAAATCGTTTTATATTAAACAGAATAGCGGAGCTCACACCAAAACTATAACGATACCACGATACAGATACAATGAACGACATCATTGGGATCACTTTCTGAGCGATTTTCCCACCTGATGAAGGATAAACCATTGATAGCATTAAAATCTATTTGAACTTCAAGTGCACGGCCACTTAAAATGACAGTAAAGCTCATTGCTGAGGTCTATAACATTAGATTACCTCCAGTTGCTGTGAAAATTGACTACGTAATGCTTTTTAATCTATTACATTAACTAACTGTTATGCCAAAAGGTAAGAGATTACACAAACTATTAGATTCACTGTTAGTTACGCGAAACGCAGCGTGTTGAGGACATCTGCAAAAGTTTTTATTACAAGCAATATTAAAGGCAAGTGATTTGCGCGAGTGCCGTGAGCGAATTAGCATAAACGTATTGTTTGGTGATGTGGAAGATGATATAGTTATCGTTATAGTTATCGTTATAATGTGAACGGCGCTTCAGTGCTTGTATGATGAATGCGGATACTGTATGAACGATATAGTTATAAATATCCGGATAAGTTACGGCTGGCAATAAGGACGGATCTTTACTTAAGGCTATTGGGTCTATTTGATATTGTTCCACAATAATCAAGCTCATCTTCTCTTAATACAGACGAGATTGAGCCATTAGGCTACTGCTCCCCTCGACTCAAATCTACGTGCGGCTAGGGGCAGGACAGATGTCATGTCAACAAGATGGCCGCGGCTAGCGACTTCCGGTGTTTACGAATAAGCCCTATACTTTATCCAACAATTAGCACGGCCAGACGCTACATTCTGTTGTGACAAACCCTTGCCTGCAATGCCTTGAGCAGGGTTGTGGTTAGAAGGGCTACAGCAAACGCAGAAATCTCATTAATTTGAGCAGTGCAGCAGCGTCTTTTTCCATTCATACTAGATCACAAACTCAAATTGTTCATTACTGCCATCTATTGTTCTGTCACACATCTTTGCAGAGATCGTCTGATAATTATGTTAAGAACGTGTTGGAGGGAAGTCGACACGCCCATCCTATTTTTATGTCCGTGATGGAGTGAGGCATGACGGCAGAGATTGTAGAGATTAATTGCCCATAGCCTTATTTGTCCAAGTTCACGTCTCTTAAAAAACAAATATTAAAGCTTTCACGTTCGTATGTAAGCTGTGCAAACAAAAGATTT
Organism: Misgurnus anguillicaudatus; assembly: GCF_027580225.2. Taxonomy (NCBI): domain Eukaryota; kingdom Metazoa; phylum Chordata; class Actinopteri; order Cypriniformes; family Cobitidae; genus Misgurnus; species Misgurnus anguillicaudatus. The sequence continues at coordinate 10,001,419 of NC_073351.2, forward strand.
GTCAGTCTGCGTCCAAAACTTCAAGCATAGGCTACATGTGAGTAATAGCCATTTTAAATGAATTATACTGGTTTATTGCTTTTATATCAAATGTATATTTCTATTTTAACCGGAGTGTGTTTCCCACTGAACACTTAAAGGGGAAATTTCACAAGACTTTTTAAAGATTCTAAATAAATCTTTGGTGTCCCCAGAGTACATATGTTAAGTTCTAGCTCAAATATCATACAGATAATTAAATATAGCATGTTAAAATTGCCACTTTGTAGGTGTGAGCAAAAATGTGCCGTTTTTGCGTGTGTCCTTTAACATGCAAATGAGCTGATCTCTGCACTGAATGGCAGTGGTGTGGTTGGATAGTGCAGATTAAGGGGCGGTACCAGTGTTGTAATGTAACGAAGTAAAAATACTTCGTTACTGTACTTAAGTAGAAATTTCACGTATCTGTACTTTACTTCGCTATTTAAATTTATGTCTACTTTCACTTTTACTCCACTACATTTTCTAGATAAAATGTATACTTTTACTCCGATATATTTTCACTAAGCATATTCGTTACTCGTTACTACAAAAAATCAGAAGAAATGTGTGCGACCTCAATAAAGGAGGTTTTAGCGAATCAGTGCTTCTAGATTGATTTACGCATGCTCCGCACACTCAATAAGGGAGGTTTTGGCGAATCAGTGCTTCTAGCTTGATTTACGCACCCTCCGCACACTCTATTTCACGTACACTCTTTTTTAGCGTAGTGTTGCCAAAGGATGAGGATGGAAGCACAACTGTAAGTGCAACGACTGGAGGACCTCCCGTTATCGACCACCCCGACGATGAACAGGATGAGAAAGCTAACGTTATACATCCGTGGCCGTATTTGTAAGAAATGTTTTTGTACATTGGAATTAAAGATTCCCGATTACTGAATAAAGTGCCTCTTATGCCTAGCGAAAATCACTTACATTTTGTCATTTAAAAACTCCCCGTCCAACCTGAAGAATCACATCAAGGTACGTTAAAATAATAGTTATTAAGTAAAGCCACAATGTCAATGTGATTAAACCTTAGTTATCATAAGCCGTATTAGATAATTATCTGTCTAATGTGATGGCCAGGCGCACATGTTTAATAAACGTTAACGTTACACCGCTGATTTTCCATGGATTTATTTAATTCACAGAGAACTCTCAACTGAAACACGCTTAACTGTTTATGGTAACATTAAAGCATAACTGCCGAATATTCCCTCCGGTAGGCTAATGTTAGATTGAGAAATATTTGTTAAAAACATGTTAATCAGTGGCAGGTTAGAAAGAAAGTGTTAAGGACTATATTCACGTCTTTAAAAGCATCATACGTTTTGTCAAACTTGAGATTTCCTTTTATGTTAATTAACTTAAAACTCAGTAGTTATAGGATAATGTTGTGCTAATGTTATACATTGTGAATGTACGCTTGCATTGTATCAAAGTCACAGTGCTTTCATTGCCACACGACGAGTTGGCATTTTTTTCTTAGTAGAGCAGCTAACTTAAAGGGATACTCCACTTTTTTCAAAAATATGCTCATGTTTTGAAAGAAATAAGTTATAATGTATTTTTCATTTTTACCTGTAGTTCATACAAAAGTGAAATTTCTGCCTTTTTATTTGATGTCAGCTCTAAAAATATGCTGTTTGCTCTTTGAACTTAAGAGAATTGTGCCTGAAAGTGCTGGAAAAGACAGATTTTTTTTGATGATTGAGATTAAGAAGATAATGGGAACCCTGAATATGCTTTACCATAAGAAAGCCACAATAAAGTTCACAATCAAAGTTCTAACCGCTTGCTTTAAAAAAAAAAAACTTTTTACTTTTACTTCAAATACTTAAGTACATTAAATATCAGAAAATTACTTTTGATACTTAAGTACAGTATATATCAGATACTTAAAGACTTTTACTTAAGTAATATTTTAAAAGACAACTTTCACTTCTACCAAAGTCTTTTTCTAGTACAATACTTGTACTTTTACTCAAGTACTGCTTTCTAGTACTTTATACAACACTGGGCGGTACTATCCCCTTCTGACATCACAAGTGGAGCCAAATATCAATAAGCTATTTTTTCACATGCTTGCAGAGAATGGGTATCAAAACTAAGTTACTGGGCTGCTCTTTTTCACATTTTCTAGGTTGATAAAAGCACTGGGGACCCCATTACAGCAATTATAGGAAAAAGTCAGATTTTCATGGTATGTCCCCTTTAATTTAGTGGTTTGCCAAAATCTGTCCTGCCATAGTTTTGTAATGAACCTATAAGAGCACTAGCATTGTGTTTGCGCCACTGCTTTAGCAAAACATCTGCCAATCAAACAGTAAAAGAAATCCAGATATTTAAACGTCAATTTAATTTGTTGATAATAATTATTATTAACTATTCATAAATATTATTATAAAATGCTGTAATAAATGTTTTTATAAGTTATTTAAAATGTTTTTTTTCCGCTCTTTTTTCATTTTTATGCCTATTCATTGGCAATTTTGCAGACTGTCAGCTTGAAATAAATATTTGTGTATTACTAGACCAAAAGTACATTACATTGTTTTAAACCTAAAAGCCTTTTCTTAAAACATTCTCCATTAACAATTATTCAATACTTTTTTTCAGTAAAGTTTTATTATAGCTAGGTACTTTTTATAAGAACTTGTATTGTAGCACTTTTACTTTTACTAATAAGTAGCTTGTAGCTTATCTAACTACAGTTTAAGAGTAGCTTTCCCAACACTGCTTGTTGCATTTATATGTTTGGAGTATACTGAACTGAAGCTCAGATTTTATAATAATTTAAGTTTAAGTTCATAAAGACATAGCCCAAGATAATAACTACCAAATATTACCACAAAAGAGGATTAACAAAAATTAATAACAGAAAAATGTTAGTCATTGTTTGCTTTTTACTCGTGAGCTTTTTTGCATGTTCAGATAAAATCCAAATTCTCTAATATGCTGTGGTTTGCCTTTTTCCCCAAACTATTTTGTCTTATAAATCCCTCAGTTTAGTATATTGTCCATTTTGTATCATACACCTCATATAGAAATATATGTTAAAAATGACAAGTTCATTGCATTAGCGGTGCCAAGTGCAAGTCACACTGATAGCTTGAATGCACTGTAAATTGCTTTGGATAAAAGCATCTGCCAAATTTAGAAATGGTACTTTCAGTATTACTCCAATCTAGTCTGCATACTGTTTAATGTAAGCACTTGGCAAGCAGAAACTACAACTATAGGCGTACAAACATTTCCTTACGTTATGAAGATGGTGAGGGTGCGGGTGATCGTACTCCATGGTGTTGTGAGGAAGGGTGGTCTCATGTGTGTGAGGATGGCCCCCAGATGGGTAGAGGCCTCCCGATCCATTCAGCAGTGCCAGTCCATTGGGCAGTTTGTGATGGAGGTGATGGCAGGCCTGGGGCATCATTGGAGCGTTGTGTCCACATCCCGAGCGTAAGCTTCCATTTACGTGACCGGAGCCCGGCAGGGTGGAATATTCCAGAACATGGCCGTTCATCTCGGCAGACTGGTACAGGTAACTTGGAGGGTCGTATTCTACGAGGAATGATTTTGGTGTTAATACATTGACTACTAAAATGATATGATAGAGCCTATGAGTATCAATACAAAAAGCTGATTAAAGTATGAAGGTCAGTTGTAGCAAGCGCATGTGCAAAATGGAAAAGCGAACCAGAGCACATCTGATCAAAGTTAACACAGCGTCGGCTTGTGGCCTTATTTTAGAGAGAGGAGTGTCTGTGTTACTACTTATACACACGGCGGTGGCCAGCACTGTTTATTCTGTTACTCAATCTCATTGAGAGCGAGTGAGAGAGAAAAAAGAGAACTTCAAAGAGCCGGTAGCTGAGCGGCGGTGAAAACCCGGCCTGGCCTCTCTTCAGGAGTCGGACTCCAACTCAAATTCATTCATTCATTTATTAACATAACCTCTCTTAACCTTAAAGACATGCTACCTAAACTAAAACAATACAGTGCTGCTGGTCTCAATATTGCATACAAATACAATTACAACGTTAGTTGCAATAATAAATTCACGTTTGCAACAATGCTAATAGTTTGTTTGACATTATCAGGACAATTAAAGGAAAGGACAATTTAGGAAAATTAAAGGACAATTTAGGAAAATGAACATAAATTATGTTTACAGCACGTCACTAGCACACCAACCCGCATTCTATAACAGTGTTCACGCCATTAAAACGAATCGAACACTGGCGTAAAATGGACCCAGGTGTGCACCAAAAGTGCTAATGGGAAACCCCCATAAGTGTAAATGCGTGTCCCAAATCTTCAGGCCACCGTATGTTACTGTGCTACTGTACATTTTTCAATAAGGTTTGGATAAATTCCTGAAGCAATCTAATAAATGATAAAATATTTTTCACACCGTAAATGTGATAAAGGCATCATACAGGATGCACTTTACTTACTATGCAGGCTGTTTTGCTGACGGTTCCTCCACAAGCACATGACGATAAAGACCAGTAAAATAAGCACCATGACGCCCAGAACACAGCCCACGATCAGGTAGAGGAGACCGCCCGGCTGACTGGGTGTATCCTGTGGGTACATGCCCGGGGGAGTGATAGGGCGCTGACTGGGCACACCTGGAGGCTGACGGGCTGGAAAAAGAAAACAAATTGAGTATGAGACGACAAAACATGTGACCCTGTCTGTGATATCTAGTCTCATAATCTAATTATGAGATTAGGAACATCAAAGTTTGATTTCACTCGTTTACATGGTTTTACTCAGTCAATATTACAAATATCAAGGTGTTTTGGTTTGTTTCAATGTGGTTGCTTAGCAGGCCCAAGCAAATCAATTCAGTAGCCAACACATCTCTATGCCAGAGGTCCTTTATTTAATTCAATGCAGGTTTTTTCAGTTTTATCATCCACCAGACAATCAAAAGTTTTATTTTTAAATTGTACCTTAAAATAATATCCAGCATGTCCACAGCACAGTGCTGGATTTAAAACCAGTGCTGGATATACAAGCCAAAGTTAAATACGTAAGTTATAGGCTTCCCAAACCCCGAGTATGAGCAATAGCAATACCGCCACTTGCCCGCATTCGCTCATAACAATGTGTCTGTTGTTGGTAATAATGTAGGTCTGTTTGCACATGGTTTTTATTTGCTCTGGCTGTGAATGACGTCCTGGTTTGATTTCAACAGTGTTGCATTAAAAGCAGTTATCAGTAAATGATGTCAAGGAGACCCAGAACAAAGTCTCTTTGTCTTGCATGTCATAAAATGATGGCTTGCTCTACACTGTCATTACTGCAAAGGTTTATGGGTTCCTGTAAGTACTGTATAGCATTCCTGCGACAGGACTCTCACCTTTGGTCTCGCAGATCATGACGTTACTGTACTCGCTCTCGCCGCCGTCATTAAAACACTGCATCTTGATGTCGTAGGACGTCTCGGGTTGGAGCTGACCAATCATGTGCCAAAACTTGAAGCCTGGGGAGTGGACAGAGCAGGGGACAAGGAAGGCAACGAGAGCGGGGTTACTGAATGAGCCTGTGTTGTTCTCTACAAACCACAATTCATTTGCTCAATCTCGGTTTTCTGTCTTAATGCTCATACACACACATACACACATGATCTCGCTCTCATTCTCACAGTCCAAGAAGGAATCAGACAGTTGCTTTACTCCAGACAGGCTCCTTATAAGGCAACTTAACGTTTACTATGGCCCGTCGCCAAGATTCCCACTGAACACACTCATGACCCTGTGTACACCCACATCGTAGCAGCCGCTCACACATACACAAATTCAGAGCCAGGTCTGTAATTACAGTTTGTGCCACAATATTTATCTGTGTAGCTGGTTTCGCCTCGAATACAGTAAAGACATGGAGTACTCTGAATTACCAGCTGCTATACTACATAACAAGAAGAGAAAAATAAAAACACACACTTATAGACTTACACACACACACTGAAAAACATCTCTAATGCATCACAGATTGTTCTGTGCTGTATTTACACAATGTACCACTGTTTCCAGTGTGTGGCGCGGCAAATGAAATCATCTTTTGTTGTGAATTTGCAGAATTTCAGCCTGAATTGAAAGTGACTGACTACAAAAAATTGTGGATGCTGTGAAATTATACAAATAAACAGACAACGGGCTTTTATATTATGTTGTCTTTGCTACTACTGGCCCAGTGAATTTCCTGTGATGAGTCTCATGGACAGCCCTCCTCAAACTCACACCACTAGACAGTGAAGTGGGCCGTCCTCCTCAACCTTATGCCACTGGACAGTGATAAGGATAGCCTCCTCAACCTTACGCCATTGGACAGTGAACTGGACAGCCCTTCCCAAAATTTTCCCATTGAACTGTGAAGTGGACAGCCCTCCTTTACCTTTGGACAGTACCATTAGACAGTAAAGTGAACAGCCCTTTCCCAAATACATGCCAGTGGACAATGAAGTGAACAGCCCGCCTCAACCTTACGCTATTGGACAGTAAAGCAGATGGCCATCCCCAAACTCATGCCGTTGGATAGTGAAGCAGGTGGCCATCCCCAAAGTCACACTTTTGGAAAGTCAAGCTTCCAGCCCCCCCCCCCCAAACTCATGCAATTGGACTGTAAAGCAGATGGCGATCCCCAAACTCATGCCACTGGACAGTGAAACAGGTGGCCATCCCAAAACTTACACCTTTGGCAGGTCAAGCGGCCAGCCCACTTAAACTGATGCCACTGGACAGTGAAGCAGATGGCCATCCCCAAACTCATGACATTGGACATTGAAGCGGACAGCCCTCCCAAAACTCATGCCATTAGACTTTACAGCAGATGGGGATCCCCAAACTCATGCCACTGGACAGTGAAGCAGATGGCCATCCCCAAACTCATGACATTGGACAGTGAAGCGGACAGCCCTACCAAAACGCATACCATTGAACTTTACAGCAGATGGCGATACCCAAACTCAAGCCATTGGACTTTACAGCAGATGGCGATCCCCAAACTCATGCCATGGGAGAGTGAAGCGGGTGGCCATCCCCAAACTTCCACCTTTGGACAGTAAGGCGGCCAGCCCCCCCCAACACTCATGCCATTGGACAATTAAGCAGGTGGCTATTCCCAAACTTACACCTTTAGCAGGTCAAGTGGCCAGCCCACTTAAACTCATGCCACTGGACAGTGAAGCAGATGGCGATCCCCAAACTCATTACATTAGACAGTGAAGCAGACAGCCCTCCCAAAACTCAAGCCATTGGACAGTGAAGCAGGTGGCCATCCCCAAACGTACACATTTGGACAGTAAGGCGGCCAGTTCCCCCAAAACTCATGCCATTGGACAGTGAAGCAGGTGGCTATTCCTAAACTTACACCTGTAGCAGGTCAAGCGGCCAGCCCACTTAAACTCATGCCTCTGGACAGTGAAGCAGATGGCCATCCCCAAAGTCGTGACATTGGAATGTGAAGCGGACAGCCCTACCAAAACTCATGCCATTGGACTTTACAGCAAATGGTGATCCCCAAACTCATGCCATTGGACTTTACAGCAGATGGCCATCCCCAAAGTCATGACATTGGATAATGAAGCAGGTGGCCATCCCCAAACCTACACCTTTGGACAGTCAGGCAGCCGGCCCCACCCCAAAACTCATGCCATTGGACAGTGAAGCAGGTGGCCATTCCTAAACTTACACCTGTAGCAGGTCAAGTGGCCAGCCCACTTAGACTCATGCCACTGGACAGTGAGGCAGATGGCGATCCCCAAACTCATGACTATTGGGCAGTGAAGCGGACAGCCCTACCAAAACTCATGCCATTGGACTTTACAGCAAATGGCTATCCCCAAACTCATGCCATTGGATAGTGAAGTAGGTGGCCATCCCCAAACTTACACCTTTGGACAGTAAGGTTTTCAGCCCCCCAAACTCATTCCATTGGACAGTGAAGAAGGTGGCCTACCCCAAACTTACACCTTTGGCAGGTCAAGCGGCCAGCCCACTTAAACTCATGCCACTGGACAGTGAAGCAGATGGCTATCCCGAAACTCATGACATTGGACAGTGAAGCGGACAGCCCTACCAAAACTCATGCCATTAGACAGTCAAGCAACCAGACCCCTCAAACCTGTGACATTTAGACAATGAAGTAGACACCCCTCCCCGAACTCATGCCATTGGACAGTAAAGTGGACGGCCCTCCTCCAACCCATGCCAGTTGTTGAGTCAATGTGGCAAAATGCTTAAATAAACAAAGTAAAATAGCCAAAGTATTTACATTTTTGGGTGGAATCACCCTATGAATTACTTGCTTGTAGTTGCCTCTGCGTATCAATCTGTGACTACTTTAATACTGAAAGTGTTTAATTTCTCGCATTACCTTTAAAGATACACATTCACAAAAGACTTTAAAAAGACTTTAGTTATTATAAATGAAGTTTTAACTTAAAAAAACATTCAAATGTGCTCTGTGTACCCTTTAATTCCTATCTGGCACACTGCTTAAAGGTTGTGGATAGCTTTATTAAAACCTCAAGACTTATGAGGCCATCTCATCTGCACAGCGGGCTTCTGACCGCTCGCCGTTTGTACATCTGAGGAGATGTTTGAGGGTCACGCCAGACGTAAAAAAAAGAAAGAGGGGGTAAAATGCAAAAAGGGGAGGTGGTGCAGTTAACATTCCTCTCAGAAAGTTGAGTTTCTTTCAGAGCGGTCAGTGTAGGGTTTCAGTTCGGACCCATTAGTGCGGCAGTCATTTATTAAAAACACATTTTAGACTGGCTCATTACTCTGATCCCAGGACTAACTACACATCAATCATCAGGTTATGCTTCCCTTGCCCCGCCCCTCTCAAGAGTTTCGGGTGATACAAGACCCCTCTGCATCACACTAAGGGCCCCAAACAGTTCCTTAACAACGGAGCAAACGCAGACTAAGTGATCTCACCTTCCACCACATCTCTTTTATAATCACTGTCATTGTCGCTGTCTGTGGGCCGGTAGTAGATGTAGAAGCCCTGGATGGGGGTGTTGTTGTTACTGGAGGGGGTGTACTGTAAAAGAAAGAGAAATACATATTTGTACACAGGAAATGACTTCAAGTAAAGATTATTTCATCAAAGATACCAATTTGAACCAAGGTGAACCATCTAGACACACTTTCCCCTTAATTAGCCAATTAGAAGTACAGTTGATCATTCTGTGGCGTAATCCGCACTTTGCGGGCAAGCTTGTTTTGTGGTTCGGTCTGGACACTTTTTACACCCTTGTTTTTGAATTAAGCGTGAAATGTGATTAGTATTTAATTGGCCATTAGATATTAAAGGCACATGTTTAAGACCTTAACGCACAGTTGCACACACTGGTTTTACTCTACAGACCCCGAGCTGTTAATGTGAGGTTCAGAGTTATTCCTTCAACAGACCAGAAACAGAAACAACATTTGTTTGTACAAGTGGCGAGACCCTTTTTAAGATGAATGTGCTAATAATACACATACAGAAGCTTGAGAGGAGAGAAAAACAAAGTTTATACAGTGATGAGTTATTGAGTGCTTGACAGAGGCTCTGTTCCAAAATCTAACGAGCCGCCTCGATGTCTGCTGTCTATATTGGCAGTCGCCTTCTAAGTCACTAGTGATGGTAGTGACTGATTTTAAACACTTGACTAAAGCTCGCATCTGATTAAGAAGTTATGACGTTAGCACACTAAGCGGACAAAGCAATACTCAGATAAGCACAAAGAATGCAAAGTATACATTAAAAGGAAAGTTCACCCAAACATAAAAATTCTGTCATTATTTTCTTATCCTCATGTTGTTGTAAACCTGTATGAATTAATTTTTTCTGATGAAGATTTTGATAAATGATGATTGTAACCATTGACTTCCAATTGGTACCGTTAACTGTGTGCTTACCATCATTTATCAAAATATCTTCTTTATCATTTATCACAATATTTCCATAATATTTGTTGTCCTACTATGGAAGTCAACGGTTATCAGCTGTGTGCTTACCATCATTTATCAAAATATATGCTTTTGTGTTTTTTTTTTTCATTTTTGGGTGAACTATCCCTTTAAGAAATCAGATATGCCACAGACTTTAATTTGAAGATTTAAATTAGTGCTGAGCAAAAATTAATCGTGATTAATCGCATAAAAAATAAAAGTGCATTTTTGCATAATATATGTGTCTGTGCTGTGTGTAATAATTATGTATATTTAAACACAGACACATCCATGTATACATTTCAGAAAAAAAATGTATATCCATCTTTTGTTTATATATAATATAGAATATATAAAAATATAAATAAATATATATAGACATGTAAATATTTCCTAAATATATACATAAGTGTGTGTATATATACATAATAATTACACACAGCACACACTTATATCTTATGCAAAAAAATAAATTTTATTTTGTATGCGATTAATCGCGATTAATCTTTGCTCAGCACTAATAAAAAAAAAAAATTTAAAATATAAAAATTTCTCTAAATTTGTACCACATCTTACAGTAAGTATTTTTACTGTGCTCAATGCAATGCGTTCTGGGATTGCTGTTCTATAAAAGATGCATGCAGAGCTTGGCTTTTCTGCCAATATTGGCCAGAATAAATTTCTAAGGCATCTTTGTTTTGCTGCCCACTGCTTTGAACAGTGTCATAGTTAAACCTATGCTTTAAAGTGCCCTAGAGAGGCAGCTTACTAAGTTTTGAAACAGAGTTAAGCCCTTTTCAGACTAAAATTCTGGAAAATACATGGAAAATGTGTCACATAATCATTTTGAGTTTTGGTTAATTCCTACAGCCAGTGATTTTCTCGAAATCTGTGCGTGTTTACACATATCCTGTAAAGATCTTATTTCAGTGGGTGTATCCATTTCTTTTTTTAACATTTCCATCTCATTTTTAACAAAACCATGATAATACTGATAACCGTGATAACTTTGGTCAATATAATCATGATATGAAATTTTCATATCGTCCCATCCCTAGTATTACCAAATGTAAAATTACAATTTTGTAATTGTGCTCTTAGTGACATTTTTTAGCTACCTGATCTCTTCTTCATTCATGTTTGCAAAATGTTTTTTAGTTGTGAACATTGAACCTAGAGTACTCCCCCTTTTTGGGAAAATAACCAGCCAAGAGTGAGGTGATGGGGTGGTGGAGGGATGCTGTGAAACTTGTCGCGGGATAGAGTTTAACATGCGCCTCCCGAATTTTGTTAAATAAAACTTCATTTAAAGCAACACTATGTAGTTTCCATGTAAAAATGACTTACAGCTCCCCCATGTGGTTGAAAAGTGCAACAGTGCTGGCAGGGGGAGGGGCGGGTTTTACAATTTGTCTAGTTCAAAGTTGTTCTATCACTGAAATAATTTTTGGGACATTATTTAAAGGTAAAAAAAAAACTACATAGTGTTGCTTTAAAACAAAAAAGTTTGAACAAAAATTATGTCACTGCAATGACACACACATCATCACTATGACAACCACTTTTATTCACATAGGGCACATTCCGGAACTGATCCCGGTATGGGAAGCAAGAAACAATCCAGGGATCAATTCCAGGATGTGTTTGGTTTCACACAGAAGGCCCCTTTGAATTTTTATTCCAATTTTCTAGAAATTGTGAAAGCGGTTATAGTGATATATATATGTTGAAGTAACTTTGTATTATCTAGCAGTTAGTGTGATTATGTTTACAGATGTACTCACAGTCCAGCGGAGCATGATCTGCGTGTCACTGACAGCATCCGTGGATGAGATGTGAGGGCCTGCGACCGGGCGGTTTGACACAGGTGGATTTGACAGGGACACCTGATACGGCCTGGAGGTGGCGCTAGCGGGGCTTTCACCGTAGTTGTTCATGGCAATGACACGGAAGCGGTATGTGGAACCTGAACATTTGGCCATACATTAATGACTTTGTTCAAATCATAACACTGGAAATGGAAAAATGGACAGCAGTGAGTGTTTGTACTCTCACCTGGCTCCAGGTTGCGGACTTCCACTGAAAGTTTAAGGGGCGAGATATTATCAGCCGCCACAATCCAGTCACCACTGCGACCCTGCTTTCTGTATTCCACACGAAAGGCTGTGATTGGAGAACCACCGTTGGCTCGCGGGATCCATGTGACATAGACTGAGCTTTCTGTTGCCATTGAGATAGTTGGACGGTCCGGGGCCTCAGGTACTTTAGGGAAAAAAACAGAAGTTGTTGTGTATTGGCAGATACTGTTATCCAAAGTTACCTCCCAACTGTATCATGATATCAAACCTTGGCATTGTTAGCGCTGTGCTCTACCAGGGTGTAGATGTAGAGGAAAGCAACTGTAAACTGAACCCTCATTTTTGTATTTCCAAAAATATACAGCAGCTTTCATGTCAAGTGCATACTTAAACTTAACGTCAAAGAGAACAGCAAAAGAGCACAGATAAAAAAATCTAAACAAACACACACACATAACCAACTGCATGCCAGGGTCAACTGAGTACTTACTGAATGGGCTCTGAGCCATAGACACAGAGACGCAAGCAGAGAAAGACAGAAAGAGACATAAGCTAAATTTATGTGGCAAATGAGAGCGGGACCATTACCTGAAATGCACACACTTATCATCAAAGTACAATTCAATTTCATTTCTATTGTGCTTTTCACAATTTTGCATCGTTGCAAAGCAGCTTTAAAGCATCATAGCTTTATAAATCATGTAATCTCATACGCGACCCCATGTGCATGTTAAGGAGGGTTAGTAACAATGGCCCCGAAGAGTATTTGGGTAAATAAGCCACACTGATATGAATGAAAGTCATTGCATAAAAATATTACTACATTTTGTTTCATGTAGGGCTGCATAACGATAAATCGCGATTAATCATTTGCAGAATAAAAGTTTTTGTTTACATCATATATGTTTTTACATATAAATACACACACATGCATGTATAATTTTAAGAAAAAATATTTATAGATTAAATATTTATATATAATATAATTTGTATTTAAATATACAAATGTAAATATTTCTTAAAAATATACATGTGTGTGTGTGTGTGTGTGTGTGTGTGTGTATTTATATATACAGAATTATTATACACAGTGCACACACACATAAATCATGTAAACACAAACTTTTATTCTGCAGATGATTAATCGCGATTAATCGTTATGCAGCCCTAGTTTCATGTATATTATATTTAACTCTGAAAGTAATATTCCACTTTCATAAAAAATATTCTGACAATTTACTCACCCCCATATCATCCAAGATGTTTATATCTGCCTTTATTCAGTCGAGGTTTTTTGAGGAAAACATTCCAGGATTTTTCCTTAAGTGGACCTCAACACTTTGCAGTTTAAAATTGCTCTAAATGATCCCATCCGAGGCATAAGGGTCTTATCTAGCGAAACAATCGCCCAAAAAATAAAAAATATGTACTTTTAAACCACAACTTCTCATCTTGCACTAGCCGTGTGACGCGCCTGCGTGACCTCACGTATTACATAATTACGTTGAAAAGGTCGCGCATGACATATACAAAACTACTGCTCAAGTATGGAGAAAGAGGACCGTTCTGACGTTATTGTATGTGGACTGATAATAATTAAAGGTGCAGTGTGTAAATTTTAGCGGCAACTAGTGGTGAGGTTGCGAATTGCAACCAACAGCCCAGTCCACTGCTCACCCCTCGCTTTTAAAACACATAGAGAAGCTACGGTAGCCACCACCGGACAAACATGTCATCGTCGGGGACAACTTAGTTAAAAAAAATTGTTCGTTAAGGGCTTCTGTAAAAACATGGTGGCCCAAAATGCACACTTCCATGTAAGGGGACCCTCTGTGTATGTAGATAAAAATGTCTCATTCTAAGTTAATAAACACATAATGGTTCATTATGAAAGGTCTTTTGTCAAAATGCCTCGGTTGGGATCGTTTAGGGCCCTTTGAAGCTGTGTTGAAACTGTTGAGGTCCACTATATGTAAAAAACCTGGAATGTTTTCCTCAAAAAACTTAATTTCTTGTCGACTGAATAAAGAAAGACATAAACATCTTGGATGACATGGGGTTGAGTAAATTATCTGAATTTTTTTATGAAAGTGGAGTAATCTTTGACAACAAGCAAGTGTCTGAATGCCATTATCAGCTGGTCTTGATATCTTGTCCTCCTAATGCAATTACATTCATACTGCATATTTTTTACTGTGACTGTGTGCAAAATACATTTGAGACCAGTGTAGATTATTGATTATTAGTAATATAAAAACATGCACTAAAACTACACGATCTCCTCATACCTCTGTCATGTATGACGACTCCAAAATGTGTGTTAGAGGTTTTATCTTCCGGTGTTTTCTCTGGAAGGGACACAAATGGAGCCTTGGAGGGGTTTTTGTTGGGAGAGCTCCTCTCTGAAAGAGAGAAAGAGAATATTGTGACCAATTATAATTACCATAATAATACTCACTATTATACATTATCACCTGGTGTATTTGTTCATCCCAACATCCTCACAAAACTAACACTGAGCTTTGGTTGTGTGAAGTGCAGAAAGTGCTCTTACCCTTTCCGGTACGAAACGTAAGCATGGCAGGTTGACCCTCTCCTGCAGCACTGCGGGCCACCATCAGAACCTCATACAAGCTGGACGGCTCCAGCTCGGACAACGGCAAAGACTTTTCGCTGCCTGGCACGCGCACTGTATGCCAATTACCCACCACGTTCCCCATGTCGTCCACCTACAGAGGTAAACAGCACACACAGTCAGGACACAGGTCATAATAGCACACGGTCAAGGCTGATTCAAAACCTAAGTCTTTGACTTCTAAGATGGAAATTTTCACACGTACACTGTACACAGTCCAACACAGAACAGTGAGTGTCTTTCTTTCCTACTTTGAATCGTGACAAAAGATCAACCTACTCAACTATTCCTGACAGTCACTTTTTTCTGAGCCAATGTGACAAACGCTGCCAATGCAATCTTGAAAAGAACCAGAGGAGTTTTATTAGCAAAGGGAGCTTATTATGGAAGAAAAGGCACGCTTTTAAAATGAAATGACCAACAATTTGACGAAAAGAGCTCAGTTGGCAGTGATTGCTCAATTGTGTTACCACTGACTTACAGTAAATGGTACTGGGCGTTGTTATGAGTATGTGCTCATTCTCAAATCTAATAACTGTAAATCTGACCTAATAACTCACGCCAAGTGAGAAAAGGGTGGAGCAAGAGTCAGTCTTTCTAGTCAAAGCAGTGCATTTTTTGCTTCATTGCAAAACCTAGCAAGCAGCCTACGAAGGACGCATATTAACCCTCAAAAGC
Organism: Misgurnus anguillicaudatus; assembly: GCF_027580225.2. Classification (NCBI taxonomy): domain Eukaryota; kingdom Metazoa; phylum Chordata; class Actinopteri; order Cypriniformes; family Cobitidae; genus Misgurnus; species Misgurnus anguillicaudatus. Next base: position 10,016,786 of record NC_073351.2, read on the forward strand.
CCCTATTTTCCTGTATACGTTACAGTTCCCTAGGGATAAAAATGACCCCAGAAATTAAAAGGGTGATATACATTTTTAATGATACAAATAATATATCATTTTTTGTTTACTTCTCATCTATACATTAAAGGCTCTCTAAGCGAATCTGCGAGACTTTAGTTATTGTTGACGTTTGAAACTGTTTTCAAACAGACGGAGCGTAGCTAACTCCTCCTCCTCCCCCTCCCTTCCGTGCTTTCATGAACGCGCCCAACCCCCACCCCCAAATCCTTTTTGTCGTTTATTGGCTGGAATACTTTGTTTTGTTATGTGATGCTAGGTTTGGCCACTTGTTGATATTGCCGTTTGTGAAGCCTGGGCTGTCTACAGAGATCGCGTTTTTTTACAGTTTGATCAGCGGAAAGGCAGCAAGCAGATAGTGAGGAGATGTTTCCGGTATGTAACAAAAAATGTTTTATGGTCTAAAACGCTTCAATTCGCTTAGAGCGCCTTTAATGCTGTGTTTACGGAGATATGAAGTACTTTTGTACCTGTTTACCACTCAATTCCTCAACTACACCATTAGCGTGCCTGAAAAATATCAAATGTTTATGAAAAATTCACATAAATTTTGATCTAAATTTGAATTTGTTTTTAGATATTAATCTAGATGTTATGTGTTGAATTCGACCATTTGGTGTGTAGAAAAAAACGGTGGTTACAGTTTAGGAAATAAATCATACTGACCAGCAGATGCCCATAGAGACCTATTCATTTTACAGTGTGTGGCCAACTGCTCAACATCAGTATTTTAATGAAACGTTTTGTGAATTTATGTTCATATAAACATTAGAAAGGTCATTCAAAATAAAAATTATTTCAAATAGTATAATTTTTTGTAGTTGATGCATTTTGAAATGTCTGTTTTTACAAAATGCCACAGAATTTTGGGTGTTTGTCTGGGTGTCTCCGTGTGCGTGTGTGTTTGTGCGCGCGTGCATGCATGTTTGTGACTTTGTCTTTATGTGTGTGTCTGTGTCTTCATGTGTGTGTTAGTTTTACTGTGTCTTTGTGCGTGCATTTGTGTGTTTGTGCGTGTGTGTATGTGTGTGGGCAAACTGGAAAAGTCACAAAATCTTATTCCACTGAGATAAAGGGAACCATGTTTTTTCACTAAAGAAAAGTGGCTTGGGGGTAAGATTGACCCAAAGGGACTTATTAGGGTTAAGGCACATCCCTTATGCAAAGGCATAATCCCAGAATGCACTGCAACATCTCAGTGTAAAACTAAATTGAAGATGGAAAATGTGACCCTGTCTGTAATTATAAGATAAGATTTTAATCTGCCATGTAGGAAGTAGGCAGTAAGGCACAGAGCTTTTGGAAACCATGAGACATGAAACATTATTAGCTGAAAACCAATTAGGCTACATTATTTTTCACAATTTCTTACCTTGCGGTATTTTACGAAGTAGGCATTAATGGGAATGCCCCAGTCTCGACCAGCTCGCCATTCTAGATCATACATGTTGGGTTTATGCGTCTGAGGTGGGCTGATTATGATCGGTGCTTCGGGTGTAGGTTTGTCACTGATTCTCTCGGTGGGCGTATTTCCAAGCGCCTTCTCGCTGCGGGTAAGCAACAGTTCATCACCCTCATCACTCTGTATAGGGTGGACGGACGGCTGCGTCTCCACAGAAACTCCAGGGATCGAGGATTTAGACTGAGCGTCTATTAAAAAAGAAGATGGGGCATGAACTTTTTTCATTAAGTTATTGTTTGCTAAATAATTGCTGTTGGTATTGCTTATTCTCCGGCTTCAGGGATTTTTCGAAACCAGGAATTAGAATTCATTACGTACTATAAGTTTGTAAAAAATAACACCTATAATCTGGTAAAGTAATTGGAGTGTGATTTCTCACTTGTAGGTTCATAAAACATTGGCAGAGAGGCCAGTAAATGTCCAGTAAATGTTCGGGAAATCACTCCTGTAAAGAGGACCTAGTAACATTACCGTAACATTTACAGACACAACAAGAAATTATGGTTCAGCGCTTTGACACAGGGATTTAAACAAAGATTAACATTCATGACGAGAAAAATTGACAATCTGGACTAAAGCCCTTCTAAAAAAAACAGCATACCAGCAAGACCATCATATGTTGTGTTTTGGTGCTGGTTTGCTAGTGAACACCAGCTAAACCAGCATCAGTACCAGCTAAACCAGCACCAGCATCCCAAGCTGGTCACACCAGCATCCCATGCTGGTCATACCAGCAAGACCAGCATATGTTGTGTTTTGGTGCTGGTATGCTGGTGACCACCAGCTAAACCAGCATGGACTAGCATAATTCCCATGCTGGTCCATGCTGGTTTTTTCAGCAGGGAGCAGAGATCAGGGAGCTCATTACTATCCGCACCAAAGCTGAGATCATTCACCAGCCTGACAGAACAGCACATCACACGCTCCTGGTATAAACAAAAATGCCTGTGTGGTTTCTCAATAGAGAAATTACAGATAATTAACAAACTTCAGACGCTGGGGAAAAAACCTACCAAGTGCAGGACTTTACATACGTCACATGTCTTTACGAGATCTTTACGGTATGTGTGAAAAAACATGCACAGATTCCGGAAAATCATTGGCAGTGTGAATGAACCAAAAATCTAATAATCCCGGACACATTTTCCGTGTATTTTCCTGTAAAAGATTACATTACGACATTTGAATATAAAATGTTTGTGTCATATACATTGAAACGTCTCCACTTGTGGGTGTATTCGTGTGAATCGTAAATGTGCATGTTGTATGTGCTTTATATCTACAGCAATTAAAGTCTGCACCCAACTGACTAAAGCCAAAATACACAGCTTAAAGTCTGTTGTTTGTGAGGTGAGGTTTGTTGCTGGTTCTTTGGGTCTCTGATTCTGTTACTGTGTGTATGTGGCACTGGTTTACCTTACAAAACAAACAGCCCCAGCGCCAGTAACACTAGAGCTCAAACTGGGCCCACCGCCAGCCGCTACACATTCCACCCATCGGCCATTAAAATACCAGAGAGAATCAGAGCCGTACACCAGTTCAGATACTAACCTCCCTGTACTGTGTCTCTCCTCTTTGTATCTGTGTGTCTGTACTGTTTCGAGCCCCACTGTGTGAACTCTGAAAGCTTTAATAGGGAACCATGGTCCTACAGTTGAAATCAATACTGTATGTTTTGACTGTGCAACTCACCACCATTCTGGTAGGGTGTTAGTGGTTGGCAGGGCAGTGTTTAGGTATTGTATGTGGTTGCCAATGTGTTGCTTCAGAGTGTTTTGTGTAACTGCTAGGGCATGGCTAGGGGGTTGCATGTTGAGTTGTACCAACCAATAACAGGAAGTGGCTGTCCACTAGCATTATAGTGAGAGTTATAGGGGTCTCCACCTAGATGTCTCTCAGGAGGGGATAGGATTGTGAAAATTAAATCCAAAACTTGTTTTGTAGGTTTTACTCTATGCATATTAGTGTTGTGATCTACAAGCATAGTGGATGCCAACTACATATAGTGCACTTCTGAAATTGTTGTAGATTAAAAATATAGATTATGTATTTTGTAGGCAGATGTGTAATATCAAATGTTGGCGAATTAAATAATTTTGAGGTCGAATAGTTATTTTTTTTTTTTATTATTGTCTGTGAATTTTCGTCATCATAAGAATGCGTGTGTACTGTACGGGCACCGCCGGATTTCTGAAACCTCACGCACATTGTACGTGTAGGTCGCGCATTGCAATTTGCGCATACATCGAACATAAGCGCATGTGTATGAGTCAAACTATGCTTTGCAAGGCTTTGAATATGCGTATGCTATACCGAGGGCTTTATACAACATGCCTCTGACCAATGGTTATAATTGATATATAATGCATAGAAACTCGAGCCCTTTGATATATCCAATCCCAACCCTGCAAGCAATTTTGGCTAAAACAAGGCTAAATTTGGGCTGTCAGTGAAAGTCTAAAAGACGTCTAACATAGCCCAAGAATAGACGATATGTATACGTTTAAAACAAATGAAAGCACCTTGAACACCTGTTGACTTTGCTAACATGTTGGAATATCAGACATCTTCAAACTATTTTGGCAAAAATGGCATGTAACCAAATTCAAGGTTATTTAGGGTAGAAGTGGGTTCAGGGTTCCCACACCTTAGTTAACTTCAAATTCAAGAACCTTTTAAGGACTTTCCAGGTCCAATACCCTCAAATTCAAAGACTAAATGTGGAGACACATTTCAAGTAAAAGCAAGGTTACAGATACATTGTTACAGTTCCCCTTCGAGGGAACTCGCACTGCGTCACTGCGGTGACACTTTGGAGACACTTCAAGGGGTAACGGCGCATTCACACGGGGCGTAAGCATTGGCGCTTCCCATTCACTTTTAATGGGTGATGTCATGCGTTGCCAGACGGAATTGTGGATCCGTCGGTGCCCCGTCACTGCCGTTGCTCGCAGCAAAGTTGAACATTTCTCAACTTTTCAAGCGGCAATGCGTGTGTCAGCCAATCAGATCGCCTTATGCAAATAACCTAGGCAGAGCCAGCCAATTACGTTTAAGGAAGACCGGAGCATGTGTAGCGGCCACTGTGATTGGCTGTTGGCCACGCTTCAGACAAGCCTTCCGTCAAGCATTAACGCTTACGCCCGTGTGAATGCGCCGTAAGTGCGTCTGAATGTGTATATCAAATTCAACCAATGGTGAGGCTTAACGACAAAGATATGGGGGACGCGGGAGCCAGGAAGTATATCGCTATCTGAAATATTGCCAAAACGACATTATAGGAACGCAGGAAGTATGGCAAGGGAGACGGAGCATCTCGTTCCCTTCTCAGGGAACAACAGTTACATACGTAACCCGAGACGTTTTCATGTGTCAAACACAACTATGCAAAAAAGCATTTTGGTATGAATCAACATTCGCATACAGAAGATATAAGCATTTAAAGTGAACAGTTTAGCACGTGTGATGAAATTTTATGATAGAAATTTTATGATATTATCCTACACTACACAGGGAATAATATGGATTTTTTTCCAGAAAACTTGTTGCATAAAATAGATTCAAGCACTTTCACTGACCCAGAGCCTTGAATTATCTCCCCCAGATTCACAAACTTTCAAGGATTTCAAGGACCCGTGGGAACCCTGTGGGTTACTCATAGATACATTGGGTCTATAGTTAGCCGTCATTTCAACATCTCGGTTTTTGCTTGCTGGAAAACTTCCTGGTATAACAGGAAATACATCAAGAAAGGCAAGAAACCTATGTAAATCAAGCAATTTCATAGGGTCTTTAAAATAAAAAGAGCATTATCTCTAAATCTAAAGCATTAAATTGTGCTTCTCAGGCTCAGAGCTGATCGCATCTTATGTTGTTTTTCTTTTTTCTTGGCTGACAGATCGCATATCAAACTCAAATCTTGCTGTTAAACATAAACAAGCCTGCTTTTAAACTGACCTGCATTTTATCAGCGTAAAATAAATCACCCTTGTGGCCGAGCCAGGAAAAAGTGACGCGAGCCAAAATTTGGAAAGGGCCTCCGTCATGTTTTATCTATTGTGAAGCCTGCATATCTCTAGGCTTATCAATCACGTTTGGAGACACGAAGCAAGGCTGAGGAATAGCCTCGGAGGAGTGCAGGACGCTGTGTGTCTGTGTGCGATGTGTATTAATAAATATAGAGCTAGTTGTGTGTGATGTTGACAGCTGGGTGGTCTGGTTCTCGTCATAACCTTGTGTAGTTACTCCTTACATTCCGCTGTCCAAGAGCTTATCCCCAACAGCACGCACAAAGCTCACACTCAAAGCCGTCTCATTGCCAGCCAAAAAAAATCCTAAACCCCGCCACCCCCCCATCCCTTCTTCAGCCCTTCTGGATGGATATACTGTCCTAACTTTGCAAAGTGCTGTAAGCTGCATCGGCAGATATGGACATTTAAAAGTTTTTCTCTTCTTAACTCATGTCTGTGGGATTTATTATAATATACTACATACAGTCAAAATGTGGTAGAAAAATGTTTTAGAAAAGTTTTTCAAGTCTGTAATACCACTTAATATTAGTGCCTTACCTAATTGGAAACTGAGTCTGCCTGCTGATTGGACAGAGCTAATCCCATTGTCGAGGAGACACTGGTAGATTCCCAGATCTTCAGCTGTTACAGAAGATATATGAAGGGAGGAGCCAGAGATTCGGAGGCGGGGTGAGGAAGAAAGAGGGGCGGTGTTAAGCAGCCATGTGATGTTGGGGGTGGGGTAACCGCTGGCAGCACAGGTAAATTGCACAGGCGAGCCCACAGTTACAGTCTGGTCTGACAAACCTCGCAGTACGCTCACATTCTCTGTAAAGAGTATAGATATAGAATATGTAGTGTATGTAATAATCTTGATAACATGACAAGATGTAAATAAGTTTGCTTACCAAGCACATTTACAGTGTAGTTGACACTGACCACAACTCCATGGTCAGTCTGAACAGAGCAGCAATAATGGCCTCTATCACTTAGGTGAATGTCATTCAACACCAGGTTGCTATGCAACAACATCCGTTTGGAGCTCAGTGGCAGCGCCGCCCCATCTTTAGTCCATCTGACCTTTGAAGAAGGACTTCCTGATATCACACACTCAAGAGTAAGAGACCCAGACTGTTCCACTGTCACATTTTGAGGGGTGATGGGATAGACAATCCTTACAGGAGAAGGGCTTTCAGGATCTACATGGAAGAAAGATTAAATCAACTTTATGCACTTTTTTCATTTTACATTTGGAGTACTACCATGTACCCTTTTAAGAACTTTAATTTGAGACCACCATCAATTATCATGTGCTGATATCATTCATGCTTTTAAAGAATTGACCTTTTCGGAAAAGTGTGATAAGCTGAATTAAGTAAAGGGGTGAAGTGTGCTCGACCCACCTTTGACTATGAGTTTAGTGCCATGGGCCTCAACTTGAGACTCTCTGGTAAGAGGATTATATGCACCGCACTTGTACATGCCCTGATGCTCTACAGACACCGAGTTGATCTGAAGGTTCCCGGAGGGCAGAATTAAATACTCATCTGAAAAACATTGATGAAATTAACTCTCAGAATGTTTTATTGTATTTTAAGTGTAAGGATTTGGCATTTATGGTTGTCTTGTCTGTACCTGAGGACTGTTCTAGCCATTTTCCACGTATTCGGTAGCGTGGGAGAGCGTGTGGATTACTGTGAGGGAGAAGGCATTCGATAATGGCAGTGTCTCCTTTATTAACTGTTATAGACCGCCGATGGGTCTCTGCAAACTGTTCAATACTTGCAAGAGCAAATGTTCATAAGCGTAAATTATAGCTAGATTTTTCATGAAGGGTTTATTATGTGATATTGACCAACTGACTGTATATATTCTCCATTTATTACAGAGTTACAAATTAACTAAATAATAGCTGGTTGGTTTGAGTTGAAATTTGATTATACAAAAAAGCAAAGGACAATGAATAAAACATAAAACTTGCACAGCTATTTAATAAATCAGATGCCTGGGACTTTGGTAAATTTGGTTCAGTATCTGCATAAACGACCAATCAGAATTTGGTATTCCTGAGAGCTGTGTAATAGACCGATTTATTCATCCAGAGCAACAACACTTCACACAAAGACCTTCTGTCGAGAAGGTGTTTATATTGGATTCTGACGGGCCTAAAACGTGTGCTCTCTGCTGAATAATGCGGCCTTATCTGCAACCCTGATCAGGTCCCGGGTGGACCACTCGAGGGTTGCTTCGATAAGACGTCCTTCCCGGCATCAGCCCTCGGTACGGCACCGGAAGCCCCCGGGCTCATTAAGGATACTGGCGAAGAGGTCTCTGGATTAGTGCCAGACTGAAAATAAGAGCCATTTCCTTCCCTTCCAACACACTTCTGTGGTCGCCTATTCTCACAGTGTTAATGGCTCGAGAAATCCGCCTTGCGATACTTCCTGTCTTTCTTCTCCAGCAGACTCTTTGAAGTCAGTTCTTGTTGGACTGTTTAAACTGCTGCAATGAGAGTGTATGTGCCAGCATGCAGCGTATTTTCACAATGCACTTACTTGCAATAAGTACCCGTGCATGCCGGCTGACGATAGAACCCGTCTCAGATTGAGCAACACACTGGTAAGAACCCGTGAGAGCCGGTTGGAGGGAGGGCAGCGAGAGGGAGCCTGGAGTGATTTCCACACCGGGCTGGTGGGCAGGGTCTAAGGGCCGGCCCTGAAACAGCCAGCTTATGCTGGCGGTGGTGGGACGCGCCGTGCAGCGAAGGTGGACTGCATCGCCCTGCTTCTGCACCACAGATACAGGCTCCACGCGTAAAGAGAGACAAAATACAGCTGAAGAAGAAAGAGAGAGGTGCAAATCTATTTGACCTTCTTTCAGGACCAGAAGGACATTGTTATTGTGGTTTGTGTGTGTCAGTGAGTTACTCACATGGGCAGTTTAGAAGCAGGGTATGGCAAACACACAGCACTGCCGACAGTAATCTCAAGCCACTGTCCTCCATGACGCCGTTTCACCTTGGCGCGCTAATGAGGGGCTTGACAGACACCCCTTTCACACACAGTCCACACCTGAAACACATTCCAAAAACATAATTTTATGTACTGTATTGTATTTAAAGATGCTTTTCATAATGTTTGAAGCTATATTGCCATTTCTGTTTGAAATATAAAATTGCTTTTTAAATATAAAAATGTACTTATCTTCACATTTGTGGGTAACAACTGACATTTCTAGGAAAATCTGACCCAAAAGCTCAAATTATTAATAATTATACGCGTGTTGTCAACACAGTTATGAACACTGATGTACTTGCTAAATAACTGATTTGTTCCTTTTCACCCAAAATATGTGCAACCAAAATAGATTTAAAGTATTTATTTCTGCTGTTATGCAGGGTGTTTTCTATATAATCACTTACAGAGAAGGCAGTGCTATTTATAATTATCCTGTATTGGGGTGTAATACAGCACTACAGTTACGTTCATTTTGGAGGTTGGTTAAACTTGGTCCAGTAAGCAACTACTGTACATGTCTGCCATTCAGAACACTACAACAACCTTTCAAAGCAAAAAACGACACACTGTAATTTGGTAACATGAAAAAACTATGAAAAATTCATAAATAGCAACAATGGCAACCACCATACATTTTGGGGAAAATGCGTACCATACATACAATAACCTTTTAATAAATTAACACACAATTGAGTTCGTCTGTAGCTGTTCAATACAGGCACCCTGTAGAAATCATAACACTTTTTAATCCTAAACAATAATCTTCACAACATACATCCTTTACATACTCCTTCATCTCACACAGTCTTTCTTCCTGAAAAATCTTCTTTTTGTTGATCTACGACACTATGATTCCCACAGAGAGCTTCTCCAGTGAAACAGGAATTTCTAACCCTCTACACCCCCTTAACCCTTCCTCTCCCCCTCTCTCTCCTTTGCCCCCTTCACTTCTGTCCATCTCTTGCAGTCGCAGGGTCTGCCCCAGTCTACTCTTAATATCACTATCCTGTTACAGAGCACTGCTTTCATACAGACTCACTTTAGCCTGAAGAGCCACCTCATGGTGTTCACACACAGTCCCAAATGTCCAAACTGAAAAAGAAGGAGAGCTCCCAAAGGGTGAGACACAAAAAAGGGTGAAAGAACGTAATTAGGAGCATTCCTCTTTGCTTTTGAACCTGTCCCTCCCCTAGTGCCAGTCCTCTGTATCTGGGCTGTGTTAATCCGGAGGGTCTTTGATCACAGGCTCCTGGTCTGTGAGCATAGTTTGGGCCAAAGGGTGAGGGATAAAGGCTGTCCAGCTGTGATATTCAAACTGTGGGTGCCATGGGGCTTTGTGCCCGGCCCAACATCAGACCAAAGGACAGGCCACTCGAGTGGGTCAAATTAAAGGGGTGATGTCTGGGTGGGACAACTAGAGCTGAACAGTTTGTGATGGGATGCACACTAGCTTACATTTCCGCATTGCTTGTGCATGATACCTTAAACCACAGATCCTGTTGAGGATTTTATCCTGAGTGAATGGGTGAAAAGTCCCAAAGACTTACACACTGAAATGATCCAAGCAATATGTAGGAGCCAGACTTCCAGGTCTCCTTTGACTTCTGCCAGCAAGCAACCACCTAGTAATTGCCTAGCAACCACAAAGAATCACCCCACATCCTAATGGCAACTGGCAAAAAACTACTCTTAAAAACTGCATAGAAATGATCTGGCAACTATCCAAAACACCACGAGTGGTGTGTTTTGTATGAGCAAGCATGACTCACATTTTTTTTTCAGATAATTTACAAATCTAGTTTATTGTTGCATTCTAATGAAAAATCAATGACCCATTATTCAATTTAACCTAAATGAGGCCGAAAACCTTTTCCCAAGCTTAAAATACCCCCAAATATGCATATACATCTTCACCGCCCCCCATGGGCCCACTCAGAGGACGACAAAGTAAGAAACACAGGAAATAATAAACTCTCTCAGCCTTCTGCTCACGCCCCCTCTAACCCTAGAGGTCAGGGGTCACTGGAGAGCAGAGAGTCAGCGGGTGCCTGCCAGACGTGGCCCCACCCCTTGGGGTCACCCTCAAAAACAGGATGAGAGAATGGGGACAGTGTCACCACTTTGCAAGCACAAATGACAGCAGAAAGGCAAACAGGCTGGTAAACAGACAGGCAGGTTGTGACTTTAAAAACAATGTAGCTTCATAAAAATTACTCATAAACAGAGGAGAAAATGTCTATGTCCATAAGTTTGTGTGGGCATGGTTTATCAGTCCTGGGATTGTAAAGGTAGCATTTCTTTTTCACGAGTCCAAACAAGTCTATGCAGTGCCCCTATATCATCACTAGAAACCATCTCCTTTTCATTCCCAGAATAATAATATATAATTACAACAATAACAACAGCCTTGAATGAAGCATACAACCAAAAATGGGCAAACAATGCACAATGTGTATAAGCATATGCTGAGAAACTGATGTTATGTACTCTTCGAGTCAGTATAACCCCCAGATAGAGATATCTAGTGTAAGACTGACGCTATGCCTCCTGATATCTCTGCAACAGATCTGGCATGACGAGGAAACACAAGCACCATTCCTGGGTTTTATCTTTTTTTATATCCGCCTGTATGCGGCAGGTTCAGAACAGAGAGACACTTTACAAGATATCTGCTGTCTTCAATCAGAGAGAGAGAAAGACAGGCACCTAACAACTAGATGCAGGCTAGAAAGACAGTAGGGAATTGGACCAGTCTAGAGCCATCAATTTAAGAGGTGCAAGTGGAGAGAAAGAGAGCAGGGCAGAGAGAGACACAGCGGGTAGTGGAGTGCAGAGACATGTCTAACGGCAGAAAAAAGGAAGTCCCCTATATGAGCTAAAGATCTTCATCATACAGGACACATCAAAAGAGACGATTAAGGGCAGAAGAAAAAAGTCTAAATGAAACAAGGGGCTGACAATCAAAGTAAAATGTGACATTAAATTGACAGTACCTCTATTTAGGTAACATTACTTTACTCCTGGTGACCTGAGGAGAAATTCTGTTTGAAGCTTAAGCTGTTAACACTTTTTTACTGATTAAGCCTGAAGGGGACACCATCATTCCATGGTGACCAACAACCAAAACAAGTCCAATGCTGGGTTATTTCTGCAAGGCTACTTAATTCTTAAGGATAAATCTTCAGCCAGTGTGCTTTTCTACAGTCTCCAGACATTTTGGAAAGGTAGACTCCCCTCAATGTCTCTCCATTCTGTTTTTGCACTTACAATTTTAGTGTTGACTTTCTCAAGCAAGAAGATGAGAGGCTCTCAAACAGCTCGATCCAACAGCAGTCCAGCAAATCCACATGCAGTTGATGTTCATAAATCCAATCTTATCAGCTGTCAGAGCAACGGCTGTTTTTCCTTTCTGTTTTCTCTCTGGAATGAGGGAGTAACTTTAGGGTCGTACCTGAGATCTTGCCAAAGTGCACAGAAGGAAGACAGACACTTTCTCTTGGGATGTCAGAAAGCATCCACGCATGACCTCCGATATAACACTCATTGGGGAACTCCTGTGGCAAGTTGGATATCATAGTGACACTAGGAAAAAATAAACATTCTGACAAGCCCCTAGGTGTAAAGGGGCAGGGGTGGCATCTGCAGTTCAATTAAAAACGTGCAATTGAGAAAAGATGAGTCTATTTCTGCAGGCAGTGCTTGAAGTGTCATTTGTCCTCCGCCCAGATCCCTGTCATATTAAGTAAACATTGAAAGAAAATAAAAAGACCCCAGAGGGTTCAGGCAGAACAGGTCATAACTGGTACAAAATGCAAGGACAGAGTTCCACAGGAAGGAAACAAAGTAACAGAACATCACACTGGTTGATTTTAAATGTATGTGACTAATTATTAGAGAAAGGTTTGTTTAAAGAAACCACTTAAAATAGAAATGAGTGGCATGGTTACGGTCATTAGAGAATATGGGAAATAACCACAAAAACTAACAGGGAAAATATGAGGGTCACCACAAAAAGAAGGAAACAGGCAAAAGTAGACCAGACAATGGGAGACAAAATAAAAGTGTGAAACCAGAATACTAAAAGAGCCCAAAATTGAATTAATATCTTTTCACAATAGTCTGATCTGACCCGCGTGATAAGTCTGATACTTCTGTATCCTGAACCTGTCCGCACTCGCCCCCACAAACACAGACAGAGGAGCTGCTCTCCACACATTCCACAGATAGAGAGAGGTGAAGAAGAAGAAATAAGGTAGTACAAAGGTTACAAAAATAAAAGATCAAAAAAAATATGATGAAGATACAAAGAGTTGGAAAAAAATCCCCTCATGAAGTGAGAGAATGAAAAAGTCAGGCAGGAAGTACAGGAGGTGGGGAAAGAGCGAGAAGGGGAGGGTCAAAGAGGGAAAAAAGAAGGGATTCATCAGGAGGTGAATACATGCCAAACCTCAGCTCAATTCCCCAGCTTATGCCTGACAGACAAACTCATACTGTGTGAACCTTGCTTGTAATCCTCTCAGTCAACTGAAAATACAACATGCTATCTTGGTGTGCAATAAAATAGACCCAATGTGTCAATGAGAAAGAAAAGAAAGATAGAAAGAGAGAGAGAGAAAGATAGGAAGGTATGTGTGAGAGGGATGGCAGAGTATGGATGGCAACTATTGGTTCAAGTGGCAGCAATGAGAGCAGCTCCAGGCCATGCAGATGTGACTAATGATTAAAAATACTGGGCTTTTGAACTGAGCAGTCCATCACTGAATACAGGGGGCAGACCTTATTAATGGCGCTTTTCCATTGCATAGTACCCCACGGTTTAGTTTAGTTTGGGTCGGTTCAGCTCACCTCACTTTGGCGTGGTTAGCTTTTCCATTGAGTTTTGTATCACTTCGCAGTGGGAGGAATTATAGGCGTGTCGTTATATTTGCGCTGCATAAGGCTGTGACATCATACAAGAGAGAGCGTCCTTGTACATTCCCAAACATTTATTTATTTATCAGTCCGCCACAAAATTAAAATTGGCCACCACAAATACGTAGATGTTTACTTTGAACATTGCGTTTATAACTACCTCTGTCTCACATGACAGTTTCTGTTCAAACACCCGTGGCGTCAGTCAACAGCTCCGCTGAGCCTCAATGAAGTTGCATTAAAGCATAAATAATACTGACGTGCACGTCGCGAATGTGCCGCCACAAAATTAAAATTGGCCACCACAAATAGAAGTTTACTTTGCACATCGCGTTTATAACTACCTCTGTCTCACATAACAGTTTCTGTTCAAACACCCGTGGCGTCTGTCGACGGCGCTCCGCTGAGCCTCAATGAAGTTGGATTAAAGCATACTGACGTGCACGTCGCGAATGTGCCGCCACAAACTGCAAGTCTGGAAAAAACTTTTATGTGTTCCTGATTCACAACCTGTGGATGTTTTAAAACGCTAAAAGGGTGTTTGGAGACTTAAAACAGAGCACAGATGACAACATGTTTGCTCGAGACAGCGCAAGCTAGCAGCAAGCTTAAGCTAAAGCTAATATTTTACATAATAGGATGACGGCGCCGATGACGACTCTCTCAGACCAATCAGTGATCTACAGTGTTTACGCGTCACGTTTGGTATCAGCTCGGGTCGCTTGGAACCCCAACCGAGGTGGTACGAAAAAAAGTATCGGGTACTACGAAGTGATCCCAATGGAAAAGCTCCCAAAAGTAAGCTGACCCGACCCAAACTAAACCAAACCGTGGGGTACTATGCAATGGAAAAGCGCCATAAAAGAAAGAGAAAGAATGAACACAGGGTTTCTGCAGGGTTTAGTCAGTCAAATTTAAGACTTTTTAAGACCTTTTTATGACCATTATGATTTAAATTTATGACCTACACGATTAACGAAAAATAACACTAAAATTCCTTTCAAAAGTCTTTAATTTATTTTTTTTAACTTTCATTAAATTAGTAACAAGTTTATTAGTAAAGGTTCAATTTTCTTAAGAATAACAAATTGAAGGCTCCCTTTTCTTAAGCATCAAGAACACAGGAACAACACTTAACAATTGTAAATTAAAAATTATTTTAAAGTAACAAGTCAGTCAGTGCTTGTCTACATTTTTCTCAGTTCGTCCCCTTTAATGGTTATCTCCTCCTCAAACTTTTTCAGCTTAGCCAATTTTTCTTTGCTTGCCCGTCTGAGGGCGTTTGATTTTGAAAGGAGCTGGGCCATCTTTGACCCCGATTTGCCGAGACGAAGACAAACGGAGACAAACGGAATCCAGTGCTGTACTTGGACCGGGTAGTGACGGAGCCGAACAAAACTGACTGATCGCCTGCACCCGCTGAAGACCTTTTACAGCAACTTTATGCTTTTCTGACTTTGCATGCGATTGTAAGGCTTTTATGCCTAAACTACACAGCTCCAGCGCCTTCTTACACAGTGTGCAATAGGCTTGATACCGATTGTTTGCTACAGGCTTGAGCCAACTACTAAACGCACCGCCTTTAAAGCCATAGCTCGTTAAATGTACACTTTCTCATTGTGATAGACCCGGAGATTTCAGTTAAACTAAGCAGACCCTCGAGAGTTCGCACGAGACCGCGGGTTTCTAAAGTACTTCCTCGAGAGTTTGGAGTTCGCACGGGACCGCGGGTTTCTGAAGTACTTCCGAAAAGTCTGTTTGCTGCACTGCCGCATGGACCTTGTAGTCCTGGAACGCTGTGATTATCCCACCCAGATTCCCCAGACAGGCAAAACGAGTGAATGCCGCCGCCAGAGCATTTTTGTGGGGAAAGGCAACAATGAATGAACGAGTATATAAATTTAAGACGTGGCTAAATGTAATTTATGACCTTGTATGGATAATCCGGATGTTTTTATGACTTTTTATGGCCTAAAATTTTAATAATTAAATTTAAGACGTTTTATGACTTTTTATGACTCCGCGGAAACCCTGGAACATGAGACAGAGGTGGAAACTGCAGTTAGCCGTTGCATCTGCATTCAAAGGCTGTGGTTCCAAGGAAGGCAAACAAATGTTAACCTTCAACTCCTTCTTGTAGTGCTGTAAATTGGAGTGGGTTAAAGCAAGTGTGCTTGCATTACGTCAAGACTTTGATACTTCATCCCAGGACCGGACTCCCCCAGCCATTAAATGCACCATGTCTCTGTTGACAGGAAATAACATCACTGTCTGCAAAGTGTAGCCCTTGGGGTAAGTTGCTTGCAGGGCGACAGGGCACAGCCTGGGCGGCTGTGGTGCAGTTGACAGTAAAAGAGGGTGGAGACAAGAGAGAAATAAGAACAGAGGCCCCTGGGATCAGTCACCTCTAACAAAGCACTGTTTACCAAGAACACAGACACCCCCAACCCTCCTCTCCCCTCCATAAAGTTTCTCAGCAGCGATGCAGTCTACCTCCGCCTACTTCCCAAGAGTGCCAGTCCTCAGACCAGGAAGACAGTGCTAATTCCTGCCCCGGGCGTGTTGGCCTTGATCACAAACAGTCCACACACAGATCGCCTGGTGAGAGTGGGTGGGAGTGAGACCTTCAGCCCCAGTACAGTACAGAAGATCTCTCTTAATTGGAGTTTGTTCTGTGGTGTCTTGTTTGCCTGAGAATAGTGGAAGGAGGTGGTGTGGAAGGGGAGGTGGTGAGAGACAGGAGGGGTGCAGAGGTAAAGGGGCCGTTTCCCAAGGTTTTCAACAACAGGGATTAGGCCGAGGACTGAAACTCAATAGGGTCGTCTCGGACACTGGAAATGGGTCTCAGGGTATCGACAGCACACAAGGCCACAGCCAAAACTGCTGCAAAGTACACACATAACTAACAACACCCACATCATTGTGGGTGCCACATAATATCCTTCTAGCTGAGTTCACAGCTACTCCAAACCCTTGAGGGGACATTTGCACACAGGAAGGGTAATTCTAATTGAGAGGAGGAATGCTGGAGACAGGAGAGACAGTGGTTATGTCTGCCCAGAGGGTGTGCTGGGAGACAAATTTGATTGACAGGGTGTGCCAAGAGTGCCTGAATCATCAGCCAAGTTGTGGAAGATAAGAGATTAAAGTCTATGTGTGGTGGTAAGACTCTTTTCTTTTCAATGCTGAGTCCTTAAATTAAACAAGACTTTACTAAGACAAAAGCAAAAAATTGGAGCTGTGACCAAGAGATTTGCGTACACACTCCAGACATGTTGAGCAATGGTGCTCACCTGGGAAATGCAAGGCCCGGAAATTTTGCCTATGTCATGATTCAACCCTTGTATGACTCTCACTTTCAAAACTACTTTCTAAAAACCTCTCACTCATGAATTTCGATTATGTTGAACTAAGCAGCTAAGATTGCATCTCTGGATGTCTCCAGTTTCTACACTCCTTACTCTCTCTCAATCCTTCAGTTCAGAGCCAGTTACTGGCCCTCCTGGGTTCCATCATCTCTTCCTTTGCCATGGCAACTAGGCCAGACATACAGCTACACAACATGTTCTGTTCAGTATCTTGTCGATAGGTCTTTGGCCTCCAACCAAAAGCACTCACAGAACAGGAACATATTTTAAAAGATGCAATTGTGCAAAGTGAATTTATAGTGACAGCAAGCCTTAAAATTATTTTTCACAACTAATGAAGGTTGGGAATGCTACGCTAACATTAATGACGGCCTAAGTCATCTATGGGTAGGAGGAAGGAAATACAAATGAATGATACTGTACTGATGAGTACTCTGAAAAAATTGGAGGGTAAAAGTATCATGAAAAATGGTTAACAGTTGATTAGATTAAAAAAGAATTTCAGCACCAAACTGCTTTATTCTTCATTTAATTCCAGCATGAAATATTAGCCTCATATAACAAAAACAAACAAGATCTAAGAGGCTGAGATGACAAAATTACTCTCTCAAAGTATGTTGAAAACACCCCAAAAACATAAGGCCAACTCTCTGCCTTGTATGTACAAGCTTAAGGGCTGCGAAATAAATATCCACTCCAAACACTGCCTCTGTGACTGAATCTATTTAGGTTGTCTAAATGTTTATCTGTCTTGTCTTGTAGCCCTCTAACAAGGCAAGAGTTCATGTTTTCCAGTGCTTCCAAAATAACAAAACAAATTTTGTGGTTTGAGTTTAACAAATGTGCATGTCTGACTTTCTAACACTGGTAATGCATCACACCATTAAACACGTCATTTTCTGTATTCATTGTCTTGTTTTGGAGGTGTGAGCAGATTCTGAATGGTGATGCATTGTATTAGATGGTGCCAAGACTAGCAGAACCTTAATACAAAATTTAAACAAAGCAATAGTATCACTTACATACATTATGTATACTGTACACATTCCCACTACCAGGAGAGGAACGGCATCAGCACTGTTTTAAACAGATAGCAAGACTCATTCAGAACAGCAATGCATAAGGTTTTACGAGCACAGACCAGGAAGGCAGTCTATCACAAATTCATAAATATTATAAATCTCCCATCCTGTATCTCAATCTAATGGCTGTTTTAAAGAGACAGGTCAGAGATGTAACAATGCACAGCCTACTTCGGGCAAACCAGTCATTAATTCCTGTTTCCTTAAGCAGTTGAAATAGACTCTGTAAATGCCCATTTAACTTGGTTCCCCAGAGGGTCTGCCTCTTCCCGCATCGCAGGCTCAAAACAGCACTTACAACCACAGGCCTCACAGTAGTAGTACCCACAATGCCTCAGGCTCAGATCCACCAGCTACGCAGCCCTTCCAAACAAACTCTCTGTTTGTCAGAGCAGGGGGGAGCCAGCCGTGGCCACTTTTGCCTTAATATAGTCTTGCTTATCCGTTGCCCAGCTTGGGCACTGGGCTGCAGGGAAAACCCATGTAAGATGTCGCTTATGGGGGTGCAGGATTTGAAATAGAAAGCTGTGGTGTAACTGGGCTGGTACTAAACAAGTCAAATGAAATGAAATAAAGAGTTTTTACTGCTTTAAGGGTTGACAGAGAACAGAATTTCTTAAAGATGAAGGGTCTTGTCAGGAAACAGGAGAACATAAGTTTTGAAAACAGGAAGCTGACTATGCAGAAATTGTCTCCAACATTATGCATATGGCCAGAAATTGGGAACACTTCAGATCTTGCGCAGAACTGTCTTTTATTTCAGAAAAATCTGTTGCTAAAATGTACATGAGACAGCAAGTACCACACAACAAAATAAGACAAGAATTATTATCTAACGCATAACCCATCAATCTACAGAGGAATTTAAGATACAACAACAACATTAGAGAATTTTACAAAAAGATAACATAGTCGCACTTCATAACCAAGTCAATTCTAGAAAAACAAAGAAGTTGGTGCAAGTAAAAAAGTGTCAAGTGTTAAAAGGTTAAACAGGGTACACTGCAATAAATGAGTGAACTTTATTTAAGACCTACCCCCATTTTATACTCCATTAAATACACTCATCAAATGTATCTACTGGTCTGCTTGATACTCGGGTTCTGTTTGGTTGCATTTCAAGACACTTGAAACGTCTGTTTCCACTCCAACAAAACTATCTGATTGTTTATTTTGACAATTAGGTTTTACATCATTCTGTTAATACGATTTCTCTGAGGGCTGAAAAATGCAGGTAAACATCTTGTATTGATGTGCTGTAGGGTTAGACAAAGCTAGTCAAAGTTAATTTAAATGATACAGTATGAATAAATCTCATCCCTTATTTTCTTTCCTTGCTGCTGATTAGGGCTGCGATTCTTTTCTGGAGTTACGCAAAGGTGTTGGGAGGCAAAGCCAAAGAGAAAAATATTTTGATAACAGACTCAAAGGTGAGCCAAGGGTAGACATTTTCTCCATAATACGCATGTCAATAAATTATGCCTTAAACTAGGGAGTAGACTTTAAGGGATGTGTCTACATTTTCTGTTTATCTCAAAGGGGTGATGATGGGCCATAAATTACAAGAAACAAAATCTTATTGTTGGCTCAGACAAGTGGGCGATGGACACTGAGTCTTTAAATTCCACCTTGTTATCTGCTAGCATAAGAAGCAAAATCTGTGCCACTTCTAGACATTTTTAATTTCTACACTGAAATGGAGCTGATGGGCAATTTGGCCCAATGAGATTGAAAAAATAAAAAAAAACCAACTAACCACTACGCACTCCTGCCTGACCAGCTTTTCCATCAACCCCACTATACCATGTACTCCCTTTGCATAGCTGCTGGCGGGTGTCCATCACCACTACCAGGACCGTAAATCACAGCAAAGCTTCGGCAGCCAGACCGTAATCCCTCTCCTGCTCGTACGACTCTCCGGAAAGACAGCGGCTAACCTGAACTAATGAGACCTGGACTTCAGGGATTAAAGGCAATTATTCTGGGTGGTGTACTAACTTGATGTCACTAGAGTTACATATGTGTATGTCATGTACAAAAACGTCCAAACTTATGAGACTTCTATTTTCTCTGTTGGAATGAGAAGGACTTCACGGTCCTCATTAAAAGCATCCTGAAATGCCGCATTGTGGTTCCTGTAATCAGGATGGGCCTGATTAAGTATGCAATGTGATGTATATTTGCCACACTGCACAAGTACATCTCTCCTGTTCTTTCTGCATGGAAATGAAGTTGGGCATTTATATTTTATACTGAATATTCGCAGTATTTACAAATTTATACTAGGGCTGTCAAAAGATTAATCATGATTAATCGCATACAAAAAAAAGTTTGTTTTGCATTATATATATGTGTGTGCACTGTGTGTAATTATATATAAATACACACACATGCATGTATGCATTTAAGAAACATTTACATGTATATATTTTTATTTCAATATATTTTCTATTATTTATATATATATATATATATATATATATATAAATGTACATAAATAAAAATGTTCTAAATATATACATAATAATTACACACAATACACACAAATATATCATGCAAACACAAACTTTTATTTTGTATGCGATTAATCATGATTATTATACTTTTTATACTTCAACAAAAGTGCACTTACATGCAAAATCTATTTTTTTATTTGGTTGGCATAAGTAGGTTTTTACATTACTAAAAATAACTATGTAAATATTGATAATCGTGGCGATTTTGGTCACTATAACTGTAATGTAAAAATTTTATATTGTTTCATCTCTAAATAACATAGCAAATATGTCAATGTTTTAACACAATAATTTTAATTTGGCCTTTAAAAGGGACATTTCACCCAAAAATAGGAATTAATTTACTCACCCTTCTGTTCTTTCAAAGTATGTTCTTCTTTCTACCATGAAACACAAAAAGAGTTGTTAGGTTGAATGTAATAACCGACAGACTCAGACTTAATTGTATGACATTGATACAGGTCTGGGATGACATGGAGAGTATTTATTTAATCCAAAGTGACTAAGAATGCATTCAAGGTATAAAAATGTTATCAGTACGTGTGTTACAGGGGTTTGAACCCATAACCTTTCTGATGGTAACACAATGCTGTTCCAGTTAGGACACAGGAACAGTGTATTTTTGGGTGAACTATTCCTAGAACTTTTCTGTACTTTATAATTACGTTAATTTTATAATATTCCATAATTGCATCAAAATTTTAAAATCTAAATATTTTAAGAGCGGCAAGGTACAAATATTTTAAGAGAGCTATCTATTCTGAATCAGTTCCCTTTATAAATAAATAAACAAATAATATTTTGATGATCAATAGATAATCACTAAAGAGATTTTTAGATAGTAGCTGACTTTGTGATATATTACATTTATTAAAATATTTTAATAAAAATATCTGTAGTATAATTAATATTTGAATTTGTATTTGATGCATTTTACTTAAATCAGAACAAAGCTTTTTTGGTTAAAATGATTCTAAAATAATTGTTATAATAATTTTAGAACAAATACATAAATATCAAAATATATATTAAATAGTATCTAAACGCATATATAAAACAAAAAACACATACACATTTATTTCATTGCACAACTATCTATATGCAGAAAGATACTATTTCAGCTCTTCATTTATGGTCAACAGGAGCTGTGGTAGCAAGAGAGCAAGATCATAGCCCCAAGCCATATAAACCTCTAAACCACAAAGCCATACGAATTCACTTTCATGTCCCCTGTTTAGGGTGGGGTTAAAAAGCTGCTGAACATTTGTGGAGCAACAGAGGCAGGGCCAAAATGAATCCCTAAATACACTTTGACTGCCCCCTCTCTGACTGTCAAACTCTCTCTTTCATTGGCCTACCATGCCAATATGTATTTATATGTGTGATTTATACATTTAATTACAAAAAAGAAGATGCGGCTCAAACTGCCAGGCTCTTCCATCTAAAATCCCACCTGTCCACTCCACTCCAGACTTATATCAAGCTCGGTCCCAACTACAGAGATAAGGTTGATATTTTCCCATGTATTGATCAAAGCACAGCTCCAAACTTGCATACTAACAACAGACCACCAGAATGACTGGAAGGCCATCACTAGGTCCGAATCATTACACGTGCTTACATTCAAATTGGCCACTTAGCATACCTTTTCAACAGCCCCATGTGTTTATCATTACCCAGAACTCTCTAAACGGCCAAACATTATTCTAGCTCTCTAAATAGCACGGCAGTGTTTAGCTCCGGTCTGTTCTGGATAACCAATGCCCTGCTAATGATTTATAAATGCTCGTAATTAGCGAGGAAACACTGATGGGTCACGACTATAAAAATCACAAGATATCATTAAACCATTTGATTGATCGCAAAAGAAATATAAACATAAAGGAAAAAGCTTCAAATTAACTTTTTTTTGGTTAGGCAAATGTTTGGTTGCGAATACTGTGACCTCAAAAACTATAAGCAATCTTTCGAAGGATATTACTTAACAGGAAGTACTTTTTTGTATTCCCAGGACAAAACATAGACTGAGAGCTTCTCTGAAGATCCCACCTGTGGCTTAATGTCCTTTTTGTCAGTAAAAATATACAGGACAGTGTTGAGAATTGTTACTTCGTCCGTCTTTTAAGTGCAGCCCCTATGTAAGAAAAGTCTGTTTGAAACAGCAGTGATATCCGGGCATCATCACACTGCAGTAGCAGAAAGAAAATAAACAAGGATCTCATCTGATATGAGGGAGCTTAATAAACAGTATCAGTAAATGATCAAAGGAACCGACAGGACAAGATGTCATCCTTTTCATGGTAAAACATTATCATGAATGTAAATTAAAACTATGATTCAGTTGCTTAGTACCTATTAAGGGTAAAAATTAACTACCAAATGCCTTTAAACTACCAATATATTGTATAATTTATTCTGGCACAACAACAATGACTGCAAAACTTCAGCCTCAGACTTGAGTAAATAAATGGACACTAAACAACTAAAATTAATCCTAAACTAACAGGCTAGATTAATCCCAACTAAGCAAAAAACAGTAATGAACAGCAAAATATGACAACACTTTTGTTATAAAAATGCACATTCATATATTGTGACCCTGCCTTTGAAGTCATTTTTTGTGTGATTTACTGATTTACGTCTACATAAAATCGTGTAAAGAACATTCTGTAAAAATATAACCTTATTTAATATTGACTGAGGTCATGTCAAAGATTGAAAACCATGCAAAATGAACGGTTTTCAAATCAAATCTGATATTCATCTCAGAATTTGAATTTGAAACTTTAGCCTAAATTTCACAGACAGGGTCATATCTATAAACCATGCACACAAACCCCTTCATTAGGATAAATGAAGTTTTCCAGTGATACATATTAGAAAGCAAATTCTCACACGATGCTTGTATCAGTTTGCTCGCCTGCAAAGCTGCTTGCGCAATCTCGCAATGCTTAAATAACTTCACTACAATTCGATTTAAAAGGTTATTCTATAACGCTTTATAATAAGGTTGCATTTGTTAACATTAACTAATGCAGTGTTTCTCGAAGTTTTTCAGTGTGCAGCCCCCCTTGTGTACGGTGCCCCCCATAGAAAATTTATGACAAAAAACAGTTCTAAAACTTAACATTTTAATTAAACAAAAATTAAATTATACAAAGTAGTGCTGTTGGTTAGTAGCCTTATTTTTTTAGGTTTAATTACACAGAATTCATGATAAATCAATGCATTTTATAAAATCTCATTAAACTGGGGCCCCCCTGGCACCATCTCGCGGCCCCCAGTTTGAGAACCACTGAACTAATGCATTAGCTACACTGTAAAAAAAACTTTGCTGCCTTAGAGTTTTTTGTTGAATCAACTAAGACTTACAAGTCATGTCAACAAAGATGAGTTGTCATAACTTATAAAATGTAGTTGAGAAAAGACATCTCTAGTCAAGATAAATACTAGCAAGTTGGAATGACTTGTAAATCCGAGTTAATTCAACAAAAAACTTTAAGGCAGCAAAGTCTTTTTTTACAGTGTAACAATGAACAATACTTCTACAGCATTTATTAATCTTAGTTCATGTTCATTTTAGCATTTACAAATACATTTTTTAAATCAAAAGTTGTAACTGTTAACATTGCTCATGTTAGTCCTTAGTGCATTAACTAAAGGTTTCAAATGCTGACAATCTATATTGCTCAATGCTCATAACGCATTTACTAATGTTAACACATACAACCTGTAAAGTGTTACTGTGGTTATTCAGTTCAAATACTTTTTAATAAAAAAAGTAAATATCATACCAAAATTAGTTACTCCCAGTACAGACCAAACACCCTAAACAAGGAACCACAACAACAAAACCGCAACCCAAATAAATGTACTTTACTTTTCAATATACTTTCGACAATTCTAACTGTGCCGTTCCCTTTTTTGTTATAAAGATATGTTGGGCATATGTTTCAACCATCAGTACTGTTGTCTTCCTCACTATATTTTATTCTGACAGAGCGAAAGAGCAAACAGGTGAAAGAGAACAAGCTGAATTATACGTGACCGAGCTCAACATTCCTGCCTGGACGAAAATAAAGACATGATAAATGCCGACCTCCTGTCCTACGTTCTCATCCGCTCCATCCATGGCGCAGTTTACCACAACAAAACTTCACCGCAGTTTTCACATAACTGTTCGGGACAGCCGAAAGCTGCGAATGTAACAAAAATTTTTTATTGATAGTTCAGACACTCATTCATTAAACTTGCCTTTCCCCGGACTGCGCTTTTTAAAACTTTTATTGTGTTGGTATCTTGAGACGATCTCTCGGTCTCTTTTGCTCCCAAGCAGAAAGCATGAAGGCTTTGTTATCCGGCAGTCATGTTGTCCTAACCTCTCTGATCAGACAAAAGACACTCACATGCCACATGTAGGCATCCATTTACGCCTCTTTAGAAAAACATCATCAAAAGAGTCATTACATCCCACAGGACGAACAATAGAGAGAGATACACACCAATATCTACTCTCAGAATCATAAACATCGGTTGGCATAAAAACGTTAAACAAACAGTCACAGTTAAAACCCATATTTCAACAAATCACCTGTATGAGTTTAACTATTTTGCGATCGAAAATGTAATGGGTCAGAATGTTCAAACTTTTACGTAAGCTTAGAGGTTTATATAAAACACATCATTCATGAGTTAATGTTTTCCAATATCTTGCAAACAACAACAACAAAATTTATGCAAAAATTTTGTGATATTTTGGCAATAAAAGGGATATTCTTTAAAAAAAATGCACCTACACTAATAACGTATCAATAAAACAAGTATTTGCAAACAAAATACAGTAGTGGCAATGTCTTACAAATAAATGTAAAATAAAAAATGATGTTTCTGTTTTAATTCTGAAATTAAAGTATTCATTAGGTCAAGTTATTTTATTATTATTTAAAATGCAATAACTCATTTTGATGCCGCTCTACCCCTTTGAAAGCTTTCACTACATTGCATTGTCTTTCATTGTAAGGCCATTTATTTTCGGGAGCAAAAAGTTGGTTTCTGTCTCACAGGTATCTCATTTCAAAGACCTGTTGTGTTTAGGGTCTGACCAATACATATTGTGGTCCGTTTCCATCAAGAAACATAATTAAGCTAGTCTAGTGGTAAAGGAACCCTGCTGGGCTTGAATAACCCTCTTTCCATATCAATAAGACATAAGATAAGCGAATTATCATTAATAAATCACTGAGAAGGAGTAGAGTATGCATTCAGTGTCAAGTTGTGCGTGCGTTTACAGAGGAAATCCAGCAGTGATATTATTGTGTGATGTTTACAAGTTCAGTGGTGTATTTACATACAGAATGTGATCCTCACCATGAACAGGCAACCTTTCCTATTAAGACCCCCACATGATCCTTTTACCACATTATCAACAAACAAAACACTTGTCACATAGGAACTTTTTCTGAATATTTTGATGCTCTATAAATTTACAAGCGGCCCCCTTTCTGGAATGTGAAAAAGCAACATGAAACCATGTTTTGTTCATACAGCTACAGTTATTATAGTCAGTTTGAGAAAACAACCCTAATGAGATGCACAAAGTTTCTATACTTAACACTTAAACTTTATATAGGCTACATGAAAAGAGTTTGTTAACTGTAACACACATAAACAAATTTGGTGTTTATGCATCCAAAAATATAAAAGACTTTATATTTGGTTAATTTAACACAGTTTTGCATTTACACCAAGCTTCATCTTGTAACTTTGTTTCTATATCCTAAAACATTTTTATTTGATCTTTTACACTTATAACTTTGTTTCAAGCTTAAATGCAGGATTGTTTGAATGGTTATTACGTTATCATACTAGTTGCATTTAGAAAAAATTCCCGAGGTTATTACTTGACACTTTACAAAACTTCGGCAACGTTTACAGTAAATGTAAAGTTTGTTGGAAACTTTTTCTAACCCATGAAAGTAACACAATGTTTACTCTCAGGGACACGAGATCCTCCTGCATTCCTAAACAACAAAAAGCAAACACGTTACAAAGTATAGGTTTCCCCTAAACTTTACCGTATGCAGTTTACAGTTAAGGCTAACGGGACAGTTCGGGTTTTGTAGCGTCGCGTGCAATATAAACGGTACAATACACATCAACTTTAACGCTGGTATTCCAAAGGGGGTCTTTTAGTGCGTGGCGGTGCCTGAAGAAACCCTTTCATCGGAGTCTGTTCTTACCTCTTACGGGAGGGCAAAAGCTGCGACCAGCCGTACGCGCTAGAAGTAAAACACATTTTCCTGATGGCAAATCCGCACGGGGCCCTCCATTAGACACGGGCGCAAAGTGCACGAAAACCAGGAATAAGTAACGACACACAGCGTCTCTCCCTCTCTGTCTGTCTTGCGCGCGGGCGCCGTCTCGAGCTGAAGATCGCGGTCACTTCGTGGCGCTGAAGGTATGAACGCGCGAACGCCGCGGAGTCAAGACTTCAGATCCTAGCGAAGTTATGTTTGTAGTAAATGAACCCTACCCGTCTAACTGTTTCTCTCTCTCTCTCTCTCTCTCTCTCTCTCTCTCACACACACACACACACACACACACACACACACTCTCTTGCGCACACACACATGGAGAAAGAGGAGGGGGGATCAGATTGCTCAGCAGATCGTCAGAAGAGGAATGTTCCAGCCCCACAGCTCTGAACTGGAGGAGAGAGAGAGAGAGAGAGAGAGAGAGAGAGAGAGAGAGAGAGAGAGAGAGAGAGAGAGAGAGAGATCATTATAAAGCCCTGAAATACCAATAGTTGAGTAAAGAAACAATTCCCCTCTCAACTGATTGAGAGCTTCAGTCCTGATGTTTCATTAACATCTACTAATGCTCATTATCACTGATGCTCTGAACAGTCGAACCAAATTTGAGATGTTTTCAGCTGTAACAAAACAATCGGCTTTCGTGGATCAAACTCTGCAAAGAATCAATAACAACAGTCCTTTTACAGTAGTTTATTTCTAAAAAAACAAGCTAAATAAATAACAAGTAAATTACCTCAGTTCAAATCATAAAGCGTATTAAAAACTACACTGAGCTAACGTTACAGTATAAAATGTGTACTTTATAATGTATACAATATTATAGCTACAGATCCGCTGCCAAACCTCCCTTCACAAAGTAGTGATTCATGACCGCCGTGTCTTCTCGTCTTTTGGAAACAAAACGTTTGTTATTTTCAAGGTATTTGTTCCATAGTTCAGTTTAGCCACTAGTCAGGCTATTAAACAAACAGAGACTGGAAGTTAAGTTCAGTCCAGACGCGTAACCTACCTACACGTTTTGCCCGAAGTTTAGGTCTGGCTAGTGAGGGATCTGTTGCTAACATTGTATACATTAATTGTACACAGCAGTGTTATAGTTGATATGCTTTAGCTATGATTTGAACTATGATCTACTGGCCTCCCATCATCGTGATGCCCCCAGCCAATGTCTGATCAGCGACCAGCGACTGCTTCCCTTTATTTCTAAATCTTTAATTTTTAAAGGACAAGTTCAGTATTTTACACTTAAAGCAACACTATGTAGTTTTTTTACCTTTAAATAATGTCTCTAAAATTATTTCAGTGATAGAACTGGATAAATTGTACTGTTGCTGCAACCTGAGCAGCCTCCTAGCTGCTACAAGCACACTCTGAAAGTGGCGGTGGAGGGTAGAGCACACAGCCCCGCCCCTCCCCCTGCCTGCAGAAGAGTGTCTAATACCAGGCACTGTTGCGCTTTTCAACCACATGGGGGAGCTGTAAGTCATTTTTACATGGAAACTACATAGTGTTGCTTTAAAGCCCTGTTTTCAGATTGTTTATGATGAAATAGAACGGTTTTGACTGAAATTTCAACATATGCGGCTGCCCCGAGAATTTTCGGGTGTTTGTTGTATCAACCTCCACCTCTACAATGGCTGAATAGGTGCACTGGAACAATCCTTCCTAAAATGCATTAAACTTTCGTTTACAAAGACGTGAAACTCACCGAGTGGTCAGAGGTGTTCACTGATGTGCTCACACAGAGGTCGCTGCAAGGGATGCTTTCCAACAGGTTTTATCATAGTTTTTGTCTAACTCCATTGACTTGTATTAGATGTGCTGTGAGGTACGGTATTACTCCACGCTGGGAACGTTGTTTGTATTCTTGCAATTTGCAGGCGGATTATCGCCACCAACTGGGCTGGAGTGTCTATTATTCAAGCTCTAAGCGGAAGAATGTACGGGTGTGAGGCGTTTGGAATAATAGGTCCACAAGTTTACAACGAATGCTAAAACAGCTGTTGGAATGCGTCTTTTGCGGCGATTTTTGTGTGGGCATGTCGGTGAACACCCCTGACCACTCGGTGAGTTTCACGTCTTTGTAAACGAAAGTTTAATGCATTTTAGGATAGATTGTTCCAGTGCACCTATATACACATTATAGAGGGGGGAGGTGAAACAACAAATACCCGAAAATTCTCGGGCCAGCCGCATATGTCGAAATTTAAGTTAAAACCGTTCTATTTCATCACAAACAATCTGATAACAGGGCTTTAAGTGTGAAATATCGTACTTGTCCTTTAACAAATCTTATAGTATAGTATTTTTTTCTACTGGATTGCCTAACTCTTCCCAGCGACAACCAACCGTTTCTTTTTATATTTAAATGAATAAAGAGCAACTATGGTCCGAAAAGGTACATACACCAAAGTAAACGATGACACAAGATATCGTCTCCAACATAAATCTCTTTTCTTGGACTACAACAAACACACGGATTGTATGCAACAGTTTACTTTCTGTGATTGGTGATGTAGAAAAGACATACATTATCATAATTCCTCACACTTTGACTCACAAGCTGACTCAAACTCCTGTTATCAACCAAATCTTTCAAACATGTTAAGGAGCGTCACATTTCCGGCTGAAGTCAGAGGTATTTAGGCCAATCACAGCGTACAGATTAGCTGGCCAATCAGGGACACAGAGCTTTTTAGATCAATGAGTTTTGTACAAAATCAATATGTTTGAGGAAGGCAGGATATCTGGGGCTACAAAAATGTACGGTAAAATAATGTATTTTTTAACCATAAACCACATGAACACATTGTATTATACCAAATACATAAAGTAACATTGTTTTAAGCAATGAAATCGATGCCTTTTAAAACTTTTAATTCCATAAAATTTTATAATAAAGTATTCAATATCCTCTATTCATGAATATCATTAATGTGACCTTTTACGTCATTCCAGTTGCCTGCCGCCATCTTGAGTACCTACCGAGTACCAGTAGGCTACTGACAAGCATTGGCTAGCTTGCTATGATTAATGGGTTTCTTATCTTTTACTGGCTATGATTCTTACGGATACAGGAATGGCTACGAAAGACAACATTTCGCACCTGGACTGTCATGAAACGAAACGCTACCAAATACCTTGGTTAGGGTGTGATGCATACTCGATCCCTGATGCGTTCTTCCGCTGCTACCGAACTCTCATATGAGGCTTCTTTTTGAACTAGAAGGTCAGCATTGTTTTTCACTTGCGACAAAGCAACAACGTCACCTTTCCACGTGACCACGCCGGAGCTCGCCCTGTTCAAAACATTCAACAAAATGGCTGGTTTTTATAGGGGCTGCTGCGAAAACGCCAGTAAAACTGACTATTATCAGCTTAAATTGAATTTAGTTGGCCTTAACATTGACCCTAACAACTTGCCAAACAACCAGTAGTCTGTGGACATTGGCATGTGGCCAGACATTGCTTTTCCTGACATATATGTTTGTCTTGCTAACACTATTAGACCATCTCACCTTTGTAGAACACAAGGCTCATCATAATGGATGTTTTTTAATGAAGGCTCACTGACAAAACTTTGCAATTACACAAAATAAGAGTATTCATTGGTGTATTTTTATAGGATTTTTTATCCTAAAATTTGACACACCTGACATATACTGCTGATTTACTTTTCCTTTTAGTGTTTTTTGCAGTCTGGAAAAAGACTGCTCCAAATTTTTGTTGAATCTGTTAGGACAGTCGATCACACAACTACTTTCCCATTTTAGAAGCTTTTCCATGTTATGCTAATGCTGTCGCTCAGACTTTTTGCCACTCAGTGGGCGTAACCGCAGTCACTTTCGCCGAAGGTGACGTCACGTGCATAACCTCTATAGGATCAACTAAGTCTGTCTCTCTCTCAAGGGTTTTTTTCTCCCAAGGACTTTTTCCCTATAAGGGTTTTTCTCCTATGAGTTTTTTTAGGAGTCAGCTGACATTAGCTTAACTTAGAACTATGTTATGTTATGTTACGTTACGTAACGCCATTATGTTGTTGCCGCTGAAACCGCCTATAGTACAAATCAAACAAAATTACATATCTATTACTACACTAAAATAATAAAGCGAAATATAAAAATAAAATCACAGACAACCATCAGTTTGGCAAGCGACATCATTTATCACACTGCCACTGTATCAATATTCTTACATGATATCTGATAGTGTTACTATTTAAATGTTTCACATTCTTCTGAACCTGTCAACTCTTGGTGTGATTGGCAGGTGGCGTCCTTGTTTGCACACCTCTATAATCCCCAGCAATGCAAGAGTTTTCAGGAAGTATGCGGTATATTTGCACAAAGCACATTCCAGAGTCATTCATTGACAAGGCCAGATTAAAAAAAGATCATGAACGGATTAAAAATGACACAGTAAGGCACACAGAACGACCACACTGTTGCATGGAGTTTGCTCTTGTGCACTGGTTCAAATGAGTGTTTGTGGCCTTGTTTGTGTAGCTAGGTTCGGTGGGTCGATTTTGGCATCAGGATTGTTGGTTGGACGTGGCTTGTTTGGCTGGGAATATTTCCTCAGCACTCTGTGAGATGATGGTATGTGTGCAGAGGGAAGTTCAGGTGTGGGGAAAATCACTGGCAGGTTAACTTGTGCGTGAGAGGGAACGTGTGTGTTCAAATGGCCCGAACGTACTGGGCGTCCCGATTTTGTGTGTGAAGCGGTCATCTGTTCCACGTTCTAGCATGTGTAAATAGTATAATCAACTTTTCGGCTGTAGTCGTTGCACTGGGCTGTGATGAGGCGGCCCACCCGGGCCGAAGTACAGCAGGTGCTGCCTGCCGTCTGACGCTCCATTCCAGTGGAAGGTGTGATTCTGTTCCTCCCAGGTCTGTGGAGAGAGTGTCAGTGGAGTTTTCTATTTGCCATTGGTTTTTATTAAACCCATTAACTGGCACAGCCCTTTTTGAGTGGGGGGGTGAAAATGTGATGTACATCTTTAACTCATTCCCCGCAAGCATTTTTTGTGATTTTCACAAAGTTTCACAAACTGCCTTCCAGGAAAATTTTCTTCTAAAAATATATATAAATTCAAATATCTAACATGATCTCACAAATTTCAGTGAAATAGTCACGGATTATTTTGCTCAGTTTTGCATGGCATTGTCAAGTATTTCCACCATTTTACGTGCCCGTGCCATGCATTTCCTTTCCGTGTCAGTTTCACGTATTGGTTACTCAACTGTTTTTACACAATTGTTGCTTTGGTTTGGGGTTAGATTTGCTGTTTGCGTTAGTATGTCACTTTAAGTATTGGTTTATAGTATTTTTTCGTATGCTTTTTAAACCATTGTCGCCTGACGTTAGGGTTAGAATTGGATTTGGGTAAGGATGTCATTTTATGTAACAGAAAGTTGTTCTAACCCCGAACCGAAGTGACAATTGTAAGAAAATAGGTTAAACTGTTGAGTAACCAATACGTGAAACTGACACGGAAAAGAAATGCGTGTCACGGGCACGTAAAACAGTTGAAATACGTGACAATGCCACGCAAAACTGACCAACTGACTATTTAACATATTTTGTGATATCAGGTTGAATATATCAAATCCAAGAACAGACCTCTGCTTTCAAACAAACAATAAACAAACAAATAAACAAAACGGGGGAAAAAGTTTCATCCTATCTATATTTTTTTCTTTGCTTATAAATTCTTAAATATGGTTATTTTTCTTTAAAAACACAAATTTTTAGCAAAAAGCTGAAATAATTGCATTTTGTGAAGGAATTTCGTTAAAGATCAGATTGAGAAAGATTTTTTTTGCTTCAGTTTTTTATAAATTGGGTGGATAATCGCGGTTTTACAGATTAACATTAAAATATTTTTTTTTAATGCAAATGTTTTCTTTTAATTGACGAGATAACTCGTCAATAGCGGGGAAAGAGTTAAATTAATATAACTTTGCCATTTTTATTTATTTATTTTGTTTGTCTAGAAGCCTAATCTTTGTCTTTTTTTAAAGAAGACACTTTAAAGTTTTGTGACTGGAGATGAAAATTTTAAATAAATTTTTTTTTATAGCAGTTTACATTTATTGTAGTACAAATAATGCAATAAAGTATATATTTTATATATAAAATGATCACAAAAAATGTGTGTTCCACTTTCAGTGGTTTTACCACCAATGGCCACTAGGTGTCAATGGTTTGCTGCATACTCTTGTCACAAATTAATAAATTACTGTCACTGCGTTATTATTACTGCTAAAACGTTGAAATATGACAACTACGTTTTTAGACCTTTCCAACGAAATATAGTTTGTCGTAATAGATAAATATGTACATGCAAAATATTAAAGTAAACTCAGGTATCCCGCTCACAGGACAGCGCCAGTTAAACAGATTTACAGCTGTTATCAATGCTGAAACTGTGAAATAATCTTAATATTTAGTACATTAATCACTCATTTACAGAATAAGAACTAATTTTTAACAATTACTTGCCATTAGTTTTTTGCTGTTTGTGCTACACACATGAATGATGACTGAAATTGTGTGCTTTTTTGAGAATGAATGTGATGTTATTTACTTCTCTAAATGATTTTGCTTACCAAATTTTAAAACAGGAGAAAAATACAGTAAGCTTATACTGACCGTCATATCTAAAAATAAGAATCGCATGGATGATGCTTGGATGTTTTTGACTTAAAATTTCTTCTGGAATTATAACAAATGTACTTTATTGTGTCTGTTTATTCTCTGGACTCTCCTCTGTGGTTTTCTTTTGAAATATTTTCCATAGTGGCCTTTGCCCCTACAGTTCCCCTTCCTCTCACCTCGCTGTACCTCAGCACACTGAGCTTTTTGTCTTGTTGAATGGGATTTTGTCAGGAGAAAAAAGCTCAGTCCAAGCCAAGAGCAGCAGGCTGTCTGTGAGTCCTGCATTGGCTCTAAAGGCTCTGCATGGAGCTGCGTGGATTCAACAGGTCCTGGGTTAAAATCAAAGCTTTCAGCATGACCCACACTCAAGGAGAGCAGGTGCGAACCTCGCCACTCTCGAATTATGTATCAAACTCTCTTAAAAGAGATGCCCCCATCACCTCCACCTGTTTGTTACCTCTCTTGTTGGGATGATTGGAGGGAGTGTGTGCACGTGAGAGGACAAAATTTACTATGTATGAGCTCAGAGGGATGAGATTGGAGGAGGGTTAGAGGGGCTGGGGTTTGATTTGACACAGTCGCATGTGAAAGGCCAGAAAGCAGGCAGTCCATGGGGAGCAGGGGTCTTCATACAAAAGAGCTTGAGGGGGTCAGGCCCAGCGGTGTGCGAGTTAGTGAGGCCCGAGACGTGCTGGGAACCGAAGCTGGTCACATCTCTCTGGCCCTGCTGCAGTCTCTTTTTCTCCGTTTGAAGAAAAATCTGATGGGCATGTGGAGTTCAAAACAACATTTTCCCCAGGGATTTTTACAATCCTATATGAAATATGCACTAATTTAATCTAAAAAAAAGTTGTTTACCTGAGAAAGCTTGTGCAAAATAATTTTTTGAATTTTATTTTTGATTTGATAATTTTGATATAATAATTTGTCTTTAAAATTCACCCATGTTCATTTTTAGTAAAAGAGTTACACTAAAATGCAACAGGCCCAAAAATAAAATGCTAAAAAAGATTCCCATTCCACCTCCAAATCCACACGCGCCTTAAAATTAGGCACAGTAGAGCTCTCACACCTCTGCCTGTCAGGTGTATACGTCTGTTTATTGTTTGCTGTGCGTGTGTCTGTGATAATCAGGATCAGATCACTGTCAGCCGAGTGTTTACGAGCTGCAAAGCAAGACAGGGTAGTATTGACTTTTCCAGCAGGGGCCATGATGCTCGCCCAACCCCGACTCGCTCTCCTCCTCTCACTCGCTATCAAAAGGTCATTAGAGATAGCAAGAGTGCCTTTAGGGGTCAGAGGTCAGAGTACACAGCTAAATCAAACCTGGGAGCATCCTTAACCTCACACAGGAATGTGAGTCCATATGCCAAAACTTTGATTAGTAAACCCTGTCTAACACAAACTGTCCTATTGTACTGTTTTGAAATTCTGTGTGTATGAATGTCTACCATAAGGGGTTGTGCACACCAAAACTTTTAAACGCGACTGAAAACGCCGAATGCCAGCTGTTTTTCAGCTGAGTGCCAGCTTTCTTCAGCTAAGCGTTGGTGTGCACGCCCCCTAAGAGACATGAAGACATATATGATTGGAATATCATTTTAAGAGTAAACTATATTTGTCCTCTAGAGGAGGCATTGCAGTTTTGCAGAGAAAATGGGTGGAAGTCTACCTGAAAATGTATTAACAACTTATTTTACTTATGTAATTTGATGTTATTCCATGTGAAACACTTCATTGGGAATTTATTGGATTGTGAAATGTGTTTCTATTACGGCTGTCAAAAATAATAACGCGTTAACATAAAAACTTTTTAACGACAGTAATTTTATTAACGTGCGATTAACGCAACATGCAATTTTTGTTTGACCCTATAGGCCTAGCACATTGTTGGATAAATTAAGACGCAACCTTACGATAAGTAGTCATCAAACGTCTAAAATTATATTTATTTGTACGTTATCTTAGAGGTGTACTGTTCTAAATGCTTAACTTTTACAAATGATGCATGTCCAGCCACTTGTGAGATTTTGGTTTCGGATTAAAAAAATGCAGGAATTAGAAAATAAAATGCAGGACTTGCTTATTGTTAGAATAGTTATTAAGAGAGTTAAAGTTCGGGACCTGATTGATGTTTAAAGAGATATTAAGAGCAACAAGACTCGAAAAACGATCTTCCTCGTGCTGACTGAAACATCCTGACGCAACCCTGAAATATACAAATATAGACAGAATTACAATTTTAAAAATATCTGACAAGAATTCACGCAGATATAATCTGTTATGTCTTAACTAAATGTTTGATTAACTGTTGGGGGGAAATATCTGATATCTGATTATATTAGATCTTTGCATTACAGTAGATCTTAAAACTTTCTGTGTCTAAATGTCAATCAAACAATAAAGAAAGAAAAGTTTAACATATATTGATATTTTTTTGACTTTGTGTGCCAAGTTTATTAGTTTTACCAATGATTTTAAGGTGTGGATGCAGTGATTTTGTTTTTGAACCTTAAAAAATCTTTAACTGGATTTTTTTCAAAATTATTTTTGCTGACTCTTTCACTAAACATGCATTTGCATAAAGCATCCATATTTGTCCATGCCCATGTTGATAACAGTATTAGAAACCTGTGTTAAATTAAATTAAGGTAAATATAGGACAGATAAAAATATGCAATTAAGTTTCGATTAATCGTGAGTAACTCATGGCAATCATGCGATTAATCTAGATTAAATATTTTAATCGATTGACAGCCCTAGTTTCTATATGACAGGTAGTTGGAGGGCGGGATTGAAAAAGCAATTTCATCAAAATGTCATGATGTGGATATTTATCTTTAGTACATAAGAAATTTTTCATAAAAAATTGTGTTTTGATTTTATATTGACTGTCAATAGTAAAAATAACCATATACGAAGGACAGAAACTACAGAAGTAGTAGGCCTACCAGGATCTGAACTGTAAAGAAAAACGGATTTATTCAGCCTGATCTCACGAGAAATCATAAATATTTTACGATTTGGCTAATCCGTATCGATTCATACAAAATTAATCGTGCAAAATCGTATGATAATCATGAAAAGAAAAAACACGAAACCAAACCCCTAACCCCAACATCACAGAGGTTAATGCAAATCGTACCAAAACTTATGAATGTGGTCGTATGAATTAATACGAATTAGGCAACTCGTAAAATATGGACGATTTCTCATGACATAGAGTTGGATTTATTTTCTCTTTAATGCTTGCAATATTTTTTTTACAATCTTTTGTTGGTTCAAAGCAGCATTACAAGAAAAGCAAAGAAAAATGATTAAATATATATATATATATATATATATAAAATAGAATATAGTATTATTGCAAATGTTAAGAGATTATAATATAATAATTATTAATATGATTATATTATATGTATTAATCTTTAAAACTAAAATATAATATATCCTGTCAATAATACAAAAAATCTAACTTTCATCATAGAACGGTTTATCATATTATAACATTATATATTTAATATATAAGGAAAAATTGTTGTTTTTAAGACATTTGACATGTCAGGTGTGCGTTTATCGAAAAATAATCAACATCCATGCAACATTTCTCCACCAATCAGAATACAGCGTTTATGGTATAAATTATAACTTTACTATGAAAGTGAAGTTGTAGGACAAACTACAGTATATAAACTCCCTTTACTGTTGTACAACACACGCAACCACATCTCCCCCAGGAAGACCATATGTCTTTTAGCACAGACAGGTGTGTGTATGAGCGAGCGAGAGAGAGAACACTAGTATCCCTCCAACACCCCCCATCCTCCACCCATCTGGTTTGTGCATCACTGTGCCGAGATTGTATTATCCATTCTGGCCTCTCTGGGAATTTCATCAGTATGTTACATCTCACTTATTCACTCATCTCTCTGCAGTCTGTTCTTTCTCCCTCTCCCTTTCTCTTTCACTCTCTTTCACGCACACAACCTCGCATTCTTTCAGTCTCCAACATAAGTCATTGACACACACACACAGGACCTCACGTTTCCCTGGAGAACCCTCAGTGTTCTCCATCTCTATTTACTCCCTCATCCTGTTTTTTATCTTCAGAGACACTCCACTCTGTAAAAAATGCATGCTAGTCCATCTGAACTTTAACCACAGGAGTATTTCTGTCTTATCAGGAAGTTTCCCAGAATGCAACTGTGTAACGTCTACACTCGGCAGGTCTAAATTTCCTCTGTCTTCTCTTCTCTCGAGGACAGTGCACGGATATTGCAGACAGGGAATCATTAAAGATAAGCTGGAAAATGATGACACACGGCTCATCTGGCCGTGACATCTAGCCTTTATACATATCTATGTGCGTTTCCATCAACTTGTTAGAGCGAATGACGGTGGTATTGGTAACCTAGTAACCAATAAAACAAGGCACGCTTAGATAATGAAGACTGGACTCCATTTAGTTACGATTTGGCGAGTTATACATTTAGTAGCAGTGCAGCTTGTAATTGCCAAACTGAATGCTGTGCACACAAGAAGAAATGCAAAATTTTTGATGCAGGCACTAGCAGCAATGGTATTGCGACGACGTTGAGCCCCATATATGAGAAAGACAACATGAACTGATACAATCAGTCACGTACTACACGTAGGTTGTTCGCTACGGCAAAATTTATTCTGCAAATACATTTCCATTAACTATTATTAGCATACTCTTTTTCGCATAAAGCCCGGAATACACTGCACGATTTTTTTTCCTCTTATAAGATCATTACCTTATCACACTGTGCGACATGTATAGTTTAAACTCTGGTACGAGAGGCATGTAGACTGTACGATGATGACACAGAAGCTTCGGCGGCTGCGTCACACGTTGCGCAACGTCACCAGCATGCGCTCGTGGTAAACAAGTACCGGCGTGCAGGTCGTAGCAGCAAACACACTGTGCGGTGATCATGCCGAATTTCTGACACTGCCAGAAAACTATAGTAGACTATCTTTGGATGCAAGACCGGGAAAACGGCCGTCTTTGAACCTCTCTCACTGTACGACATAGGACCACCGATGGAGAGCCACGATCACAGAAATTGCGACGATAGTTTCACGATGGCAATCTTTCGTCTGGGACAGCAATTATCGTGCAGTGTATCCCGGGCTTTAGGCAAAAACCACCTTAAGCAAGCATAAAAACGTTTTTGCTAATTAAGGGATTTTTATTTGTAACTTGGTGTTTCCATCACGTGTTTCTTATGCAATATATTTGCATAAAATCGGGGTGATGGAAACCCAGCTACAGTTAATACACAACCAATTTTGCAAATTGAGCAGATAAGTAATAAGGAGATAAGGAGATAAAAGTTATATTTTAACTGAATCTAACTTTTGTTCAACTTGAAACCCTTAATCAAGTGATAATGATTCATGAAGACATTTGTCTTTCTGAATGCCTCACAAAGTAGGTTTATAGGTCAGATTTTGCTGACTTCTTGGGACATTTTTAGCAATTCTGTACCCAAATCTATTGGTAGCTCACACACAAACACACATAGGACTCTTATTCAGACTTTAATTTACACTAGTACTAATGCTAACCTCATTATACAAAACTCTGAAAGTCTTCATTCATTTGCAAAAAAAAACAAGTAATTGAATAGTTAGGACACTCATCCCATAGACAAACACACATGCAGTCATAGGCTAATACCCTTGGTTTCAGACAGCACTATACACTGCTGCGTCTAATTCAACCACTAATCTCGCGTAACTGAGGTATTGCTTTCTGCTCAGCAGGCCGATCTGTTGATGAGACTTGTGAACTCTGTAATGCCCCCTAAACATAAATTCCCTTGATGCTACATGCTACCTGCTCATGATCTCTGTACGAACCCGACCTGAGGGGAAGTGTAGCAATCAAAGAGCACTAAAGAAAGAGAAGTAATTACGTGACATCGGTTACTTGCTGTCCGGCAGCCAATGATCAGCAAACTAATAAAAGCAACAAAGGCGGCAGACTGGGCTAAATATCGTTGTGGTTGGGACTCTGAATGGCCTGAACAGATTTAGAAAATGAGCTGCATGAGAGGGATTATTGCTCACACGCTCGGAGAGAGCGCTTATCAACTCTCATTCACGCCTCGTCTGAGGTGGGTGGGTGTTGTCATGGTAACAGGAAGTGAGAGGCAAGCATTCAAGATGGCCGCCGGGTTGTGAATGGGTGCATTCCACAGTGCTGGGGTGTCCCGTGGGGTCTGTGTGCGAGTTTGAGGAGGAGGAGGCGGCGATCTGAACGAGTATTTACTCCGAAAAAGACACTATATAAATAGTAACTGCTGCTGTTTTAAGAACTTCCTGTCACTAGGTATTCCATAAAACAGTAGTTAAACAAACAATGGCTTTCCCATTGGGCCTCAGCCATGCCGTTGAAAGGGGGTCGGGGATGAGTTCAGCCCAAACACTCTCTCATCGACTATACAGAGCTGTGGATGTGTGTTTTGATTATACTGCTGTATAAAAATGCTTGGTTGTGTCAACCTTTGGTGGGGTTAAATATGGACAAACAAAACTGCTAGTTTAAATTAACCTAGGGAATGTATAATTTGACCCTAACCAAGGGATGCTCACCAATTTTAGGGTGTGATCTTTTATAATCAGTGATGTCTTACAATCAGATACATTCTTACAATCAGTCTGTCCATAAAACAAACATACACAATATTGATCATTAAAGCATCACTACATTATTTTCAAGAAGCGTTTTGTAAAATTTAAACCATAGCACACTGTAGGGACTTTTAAGTACGTTTATGGTCCATTTTTTACATAAGGGTCAATGCACAGTGCGCATGACGCAATTTTCGGCACGTACATGTAGGTCGCTGATGCACTTACAGGAGAATTTAGTATGTAGCGCAGGAGATGCACTGCATTTCGTTGCAATGCGCATGCGTCGAACGTCTGCGTATACCTAAGAATCAAATAAACTATACTTTGCAAAGCTGTGCTTTGGACCATGCGCATACATCTCTTTTATCAGGATGCACATAGGTACCCATAATGCACCAAACACACATTTAGCAGTGGTTGTCATTAAATATTAAACCCCAAACACATGCCTGCTAAAAAAAACCCAATAAAACCATAACAGAAAATTCTAATGGTTTCCATTAAAATACCAATAGGAACCATTAGCTTTTACCATTTAAACCACTAAACTGTAGTGTATTTTTGGCCATATTCCATTAGAACCAACCAATACATAGAACCAATAGAACCAATACATACCATAGAGACCAACAAAGACCAATACACTGTAGTGTGTTTTGGGCCATATTCCATTAGAACCAATAAAATTCCCAATAAAACCAATAGAATTTCGGTGATGGTGTCTCTTGTTTTTTTTAGCAGGGATATTTTGCTTTTTTGCCTCCTACTGCTAAGTATAATAGTAAACTTTATAATTGTTAATATTCTGAACAGGGGTGGACTGGGACTAAAAAGTGGCCCTGGAATTTCTCACCCAAAGCAGCCCACCACACCCTGCTCGCAACACAGCACACTGGCCCAACATAAATGCCATTTAAAATGCATTTTAACTATCTGCCAATAACTTACTAACCATGACATCAAACAAGGTTAAACCTGAGTTGTGTTTTGTGTCAGATATGAGGGTGAAGACCTCTCACAAATAAGTTGTATGAATCATTATCGAGAACAAATTAATTTCTTGAAAGCTTTCAGAAAATCCAGGTAACCAAACCAAAGGTGTGAACAGACTTTGTTAACATGAGAAGGAAACACGGGTCTATTCATATATACACTGTCCAAAACCAAAACTATTTTTGACTAAAGGTAACAAATGAAACATTCACAAAATCACAAAATTATAAAGATTTATAAAATCATATTAACAAAAAATGGAATATAGGACCTTTTTAAAAGGTACCGTTTTAGTTACAACATTTTGTTGTGTATAAGTATTAGAAGTATATCATAGTATATTTTTGTTGGTGCAGGTTTCTAAAAACATTATAGTTTACTGACATCTTTAATAAAGTCCATGTTTTGTATGCATCAAAATATGTTTATAAAGAACAGATATTTTCTCATGTATTGCACACACCCAGTTAGGCAGGGAATGAGACCAAATGTTTTCTTAGCTCATTAAATATGGTTTTTGCTCTGGTCTGTACCATTGGTAGCAGTATTCCCAGCTGCTGAATGAATGTCATGCGTGTTTACTCAATGTTATGCTGCAGGGCTGTTGCTCAGCATTTAGGTTGGACCGGGATGCGACATGTTGGACAGAGCCAGAGAAGCAATAACATATGCAAACATGAAAGCTTTGCAGTAAGAAAACAGACACAA
Organism: Misgurnus anguillicaudatus; assembly: GCF_027580225.2. Classification (NCBI taxonomy): domain Eukaryota; kingdom Metazoa; phylum Chordata; class Actinopteri; order Cypriniformes; family Cobitidae; genus Misgurnus; species Misgurnus anguillicaudatus. Next base: position 10,058,553 of record NC_073351.2, read on the forward strand.
ATGCATGCGTTCACTAGCACGTAGAGAGCATCTGAGTGACAAATGGGACATGAAAATAGTTGTATTTGGTTCATGTATTTAAGTATTTGACTAATCAGTTTATCCTTCTTGTTTTCCAGTAGAAAAAACTTAAATCTTTTTGACAAGATTTAACAAGAAATGCACTTGCTAGTGGGGTAAAAAAATCAACAAAAAAGATGTACAGTGTGCAAAACCCTACAACATACAAGTTATACTGCAAAAAATCTACTTTATTTAATTATTTAACAATTTTTGTTGTATCAGATGCTAATAAAAAACTTTATTAACTTTAATCAAAATGGCTTCGCAAGACTTACAGTTTAAAATTTTGTGTTAAACTAAATTAACAAAAAAATATTTGTAAATTGAAATACTAAGTTTTGATAAAGTATGATTTGTAAAGCCAATTTGATTAAACTTAAAATTAAAAATGTAACTGCAAAATTTACAGTACGCTTTCTTAATGTATATCATTAGTTGGTTTGGCCATTATGTGTCTAAAAACACATTTCACGTTACCATGTCCATATATTAAATACATGTAGTGATAGTCTGGTATTTTTGTAAGGGTCTTAAGTGCAAGGAAGCGTAAGACGAGAGGTTAGAACATCGTGCCGACGAAAGATTCCCTTCAACAGGATGTGAGACAGGAATCCTGGACAGATGTGAAACCAGAAACCCGGCCTGATGTCTTCATAATAATCTCCATTTACTCTCTCACACTGTTTCTCTGTGATAGACTCATCCATCCTCTCTCTCTTTCTCTCTTTCTCAGCCTTGCTCACTACCAGAGAGACGCTCTCAACCCGTGAACAATTGGTTCCAGCCTTCTAGGCCATTGCGCCTGTTTCAGCCCCATTCTCTGTGCCTGTTCCCTGGGCATAAATTGCAGCTCCCTGGGGGTGGATAGAGAGACAGCCGGCCATAGAAAAGAGAGATGAAACTGTCTGAAGAAGCTTCTGTTTCAAATTAGTTTTGCAGGACAGAGGTCACCAGGAAAAACAACTGAAAAAGCTCCCAATGCTCTTGGTATTCATCAAAAATCTCTTTATGTAAGATAGTATCGCTTGACCGATGGCCAGGCTTAAGTACAACTTAAACGGTGACCGGATTGGGACAGGTTGTGAGCTTTTTAAGTGGCCCAGGCTTGTGGTGTCCTGACCGAGGCATTGAAAGTACGTTTACTGGCCTGTTAAAAGTAAATAATGGGCTTTCCACAGAGGCAAGTATTACACGGGCCTTAGTACCACAGTTTCTCTTCTCTCTTTCATGTGTTTGCTTTCATTCACAGGATTTCATAGGCCACCCAGCGTGAATATGGCAGTAACCCTGCTCTTTTAAAACAGTGCTGTCCTAATGTCTCTGTTAAACTACTGTCAAGTCAGGTCAGGTAACCGTTGAACACAACATCATTTTGTTGGGCAACCTGCTGCCTAGTCTGAAGTACAACCAATTGCTCTTCAGTCTGTTGGTACAACCTTTTTGTGTGTTTGTAAAGGCAATAGGGTCTATGCTAGTAAAACAGCTACAATTCCAATAAAATTAGTTAACAGGCAACCTGTATTTGTCAGTGAAGTGGTTGACAATCTGCAGCTGTACCCTGTTTTGCTTTAGGACCCAGATTTAACATTTTGCAGCTTCAAGGTTTTTCGAGTCTCACATTGGAAATCTGAACCTCCGGCACAAATCGGTTGAAATTGAGACGAAGACAGGACGATCTTTTATCCTAACATGGGATAGATTAATTATGCTGCTGGGAGCCGTCAAAGGAGTGGAGTTATTGAGATGATCCAGAGCGAGAGGCTAAGCATTCTGGGTGAAAAGGGTAACATGCACCCACAAATCTGGAAATCATGGCCCCTTTGACGCTTCCATCTTATCCCTGTTTATTCCTTCAGTGTCAAGCACGGCTGATTACAGAAACACTGCAAATTTCAACCTCATTGTGCTCTTAGGTTTGATTATGACCCTCATGTATTATATTTTCTAGTCACCACAGCCCCAAAAGGTATGTGGTAGATGTGTATCGTCCTAAGCATGGAGGAAGGAGACATTTTCTGAGTAAAATTGATTCCAATGGCTTGGTTTTGGTTTTGGGGGCATGGCTATCCAAACAAATTCTCCTTGGCAACCCTGCTGATCGTAAGCCCTTCACCATAACAAAATATAACTCTCACATGCGCCCTCTCAACTTGAAACAAGACTTACAGCCTTGAGTGCTTATAGCCCTCATAAATAAGAAGAAGTTACTTAGTCACACATACTTGACCTTTGGGGAACTGATGAGGAACATCTTTTGGGCAGTTTATTAGGTAAACTCTCATATTAGGAGATCACTAAAGACTTCTAGATAACACCCGGTCACATGTAGTTGTATTTTAAAATGTACTCCCAAAACTAAATGTTTTTTAATGATGTTTTAAAGCACTTTATGGTCATCTATAACTAGATTTATTGTAGCTGTATAGTTCTATGAAGACTGAAGTAGTTCCTGCTAGTGTTGTTGTATTCTAGACCGCTCTCAAGACCATTTTTGTTGGTCTTTGTCTTGTCTCAGTCTTTGGTTGGTCTTGTCTTGGTCTCAGACTGGATTTTATTTCAAGACCGGTCAAGAATTACACTAAATTGCTGGTGTATTGTCTGATTTATATGTAAACATCATTAATGTGATTTAAAAGTTCTGGCTTTAAAAGCAATCACTGACTTATTTCTTATTTGATTTATTTTGTTACTGTTGTGCTGGTAACATTCTCCAAAAAAAATCTGTCAACAAATGAATACAATGGCCTACAATATCCACAATAATTCCATCCATTTTTTATGGCCTTGGTCTTGTCTCTGTCTTGACTGTCTTTGGTCTCGGTCTTGTCTTGGTCTCGACACTCTCTGGTCTTGGTCTTATCTTGGTCTTGCTATAGGTGGTCTCAACCATTGATGCGCGGGTCAATGTATAAACAACCCGCACCCGACCGACGTTTTCAAATAACCCGCTTGCAACTCAGACCACCAAAAAAAAATATCAGTTGTACCCGACCCGCTCCCTGGCCCGCATTTTTTAAAAGTAGTAATTGTTTAAAATAGTTAATTGCCATCTTTATTTCAAACGACCCGACCGACCGCGACCCGAATATCATTAAAAATATTTTTTGATGACTCGTAACCGCGGGTGACCGCAGGCACTCACTCATTTCTGATCAACCCGCGCATCACTGGTCTCAAATACATCACTGGTTCCTGCTTGGATTATGGGTACCTAGCAAGCAATTTCGCGTTTAAAAGACACCTAATAGCTGTCCGAACAGAGGCCAGAAGTATAGGCTGATACAAGGCAAAATTTGTGCTGTCAGTGAAAATTTACTAGGGGCGGTTTCCCAGACAGGGATTAGACTAGTCCTAAACTAAAATAAATGTAAGGGCTGTCCAAACTAAAAACAACTTTCAATGACATATCTTAAAATACATCAGTGCCCTTTGTTTTGCCTCAAAATACACAAAAGTAATGTTTTTAGTAAGACATGTTTGTTAAACCTACTTATATTTCCGAATTTAACTAAGGCCTAGTCCTGGTTTAAGTCAATCTATGTCTGGGAAACCACCCCTAGAAATCTAACCATAGCCCAAAAATAAGTTAAATCAAATAAAGAAATTAAACCAAACATCATTGTTAATTTTGCTTACATGATAGAAATCATACATTTCACAAAGTTATTTTGATAAAAACAACACTGAATTCAAGTTTATTTTGGCAAGAAATTGGTATAGATACTTATATATCGAGTTTATAGTTAAAATAAACGGTGAAATGAGAGCTATTGCTTGCTGGGGTACTATCTGGCTCAAACAGCCAATGTTCAATATTCAATGACTGTCTCATGCATATTGCAAAGAAAAACTGATGTTGCAAGCTGTAATCTGATGAACTGGTGTTATGCGTTTCCCTGGAGTTAAGGTGCTGAAAATAAAGTTCTGAATTCGCATCCCCAAAGTGCTACAGTACATTTCCCGCACAGCATTTAGTTTGAGCCAGGACTAAGCCTTAGTTATATTGGGACATTAAGTTAGTTTTTTACAAACAAACCTTACAAAAAACGATAATGGTGTGCATATAAAGACAAAACAATGGCACTGATATATTTCAAGATGTCAGTACAAAGTGTTTTTAAATTATGGTAGCTCAAACATGCATTTTAGTCTGAGACTAGGATAAGCTCTGTCTGGGAAACCGCCCCTGAGAGTTTTTAAGGATGATTATGCTAGGAAGAAATCTTTGCATATTGGTTAACAGAGCGAAAATAAAGTCCTCCAGGCTTCTTTGACACAGCAGATGATTAAAAGTTCTTGTACGTCATCTTAGGAACTTAAAAAGTTACTCCCATGGCCTTAAGCTTTAAAACTCTTTCTGGAACATTTATTTTTAAGAGTGTAGCTTGCTTGTGTTCCAGCTGCAAGGAAATGAAAAAAATCTTGGTTCACAGTTTCGGCCTACATCATCCTCATCAAAAGCCTCATTCCACACTTACAAAGTGGCTCTCGTTAGAGTTACGGCAAATCTCCTTTTTCCGTTAATCCACTTCCCCTGTATTAGAGCCAGGCTTTCTGGCCCCAGTCCCACCACCTCTGACCTGTGTTCTGATCCGCTTGTCCTCTTCCCTCATTAAGAGCTGACTGTTCACACCTCTCACCATGTTGAGCCCAGCTGTGAGTTACACCACGTTTAGCAATCACCCGCCCTACATACAGACCACGCCAGCCGAGGGCTTCGATTCAGGAAGGGGTAGTGGGGTGTCCTGGAGTGCCCTATAGCACCCAGTTCTCTGATCTCCGCTTGGCAAGTAATAAATCAATCTGGAGAGGTTACGAAGCGAAAGCCCTCATTAAATTAGGGTAAAAAATGGAAAGATGTTTGGTGGCTGCTGTGGTGGAAGCCACAGAGTGGTAGCTGATATAAGGGTAAGATTGTACAGTCGCCTATTAACTTGTGGTTGCCCTTCTGAGAAATGAAAACAGCATATACACCAGTCTAAGTAGTTTAGGCTGGTGTTTAGCTGGTCCAATGGGTTCTAAGCCTGGTTAAGTTGGTGCTTAGATAGTTGGCCAGCTAGAGTTGGGGTACTCGAACTTGGACTCGGACTCGAGTCCGGACTCAAGTCCAATTTTGAATGAACTCGGACTTGTCACGCACTCGGGCGAATTTGTACTCGGACTTGACACGGACTTGGACATTTTGGACTCGGAAAATATCCCGAGTACAGTCGAGTCCGCATCATGTGTAACAATAAAACCAGCATAAACTTTAGATGAGAAATTAATTAATGTCTCAGTGTCTCGTACACACTGCAAACTTTCGGGAGTGACAAACGCATTTAAATGCGAGAGTGAACCCCCTAAATGTTCGTTTCATGTCTGTACAGAACAAGACTCACTCCCGAAAATATGATGATTGACACAGAAATAACCATAGCAACGTTCTGCCATCTCGCGTGCCTATCACTCACAGCTTTGACCAAAATAATCTAACAGCATTGTGTTTTGCAATGAACCTCCGTCCGGGCGTTTTGTACGTACGCTTCTTTTGTGAGGCTGCTTCACAGCGCGCGGTCTTGCAGTGTTGCCAGGTCCTCTGCTTTTTTTGTACGTAAATACCGTTTTGGCGCTTAACCGTTTATGGCTTTTGGCTCATGAAGCGATCAAGTTTTTGGTGTTAATAAAGTGTGAAGGTGCCGGTCCCAATATTTTGATCTTTTAAGTAAAGCATTTGGATTTATTTTGGTTTATTATTGGATTTTTCTTGTTCGCTGTTTTTTTTTTAGTGCAAGATCAGGCAACACTAGTCAGCAAACCTTGTGCCTCTGTCATTTTCTGAACCGAACATACAGAAGACTTTTTTCCCCTTCTAGTAATTAATTTTTTTAGAAGAGAGATTTGTTTATGATACACGCTTAAACACTTGATTAACTACTAGATAGTCCGTTATTTTACTGCAACACACTGGCAGGCAGCAGACAAACACCCACACACACACATCAATGCATTGCTAGCACGATGTCCTCAAAGTCAGCAATAATTTGTTTTGCTTACGAAAATCATAGAGAATTTATTTGCAAGACATCTGGTAAAAAGAAGATACCTCTATATTGCTTTCTTTTTTTTAAATCATTTTTGATAGGAAACTAGTTGACAAAAAATAAAAATGTTCAATGGCAATGACAAGATGCAATAGAGGTATTTTTATTACATTCAGGGGTGCAAACTTGTCACCTTTCGGCGAAATTCGCCGTTTTTAATCCAAAATAGGTCATCCTTGTGATTCGTCTAGATCCGATGAGTTTTTGAAAATGAGGGGTGAGGGGGGTCTACGACAGGGTCGCAATGAATGAAAATATGAAAATAATTTCCAGATATTGTGGTAATGATGTCAAATCACTAGCCAGTTTGGCGGGTTATGTTTTACAATTTATAGTCACCTTATTTGCTCCCGAAGTTTAAACAGTCTGTGCAGAATGAGCGCACACACTTAACTCGTAGTATTTTCTAATCAAGGTTACGCGCCCACATCACATTGCTGTTCGCGTGGTCACCAAAACGTAACATTTGTACAGGTATTTAAACACCGCAGTTTTTAAACAAGTGATTTTAAGCCGTTGAAACAAAAGCAACAGTGCTATATGCGCGCGTTAGCTGTTTCAGTTTGAAAGGAGCGTGCAAGTCGCGCATCCGCCTCTCATTGAGCTTGTGAGTATTTTGCCGCTGTATTAGCCTCAAATAAGTTACACACATGCGTCAAAATTCCCGTCTTTGCAAGTGTCCTTATAAACACGACTATTTAGGTAAAAGAAAGTAAACAGCTGAAAGAGAAAACGCATGTGTAAGAGTATTAGATCCGGACTTTGGTCTTAAAGGGGAAGTTACCTAATTTTGCTCCTGTCACTTGTATTAATAAAACGGCATTGAAAGAAATCTATCACTGCTCTTAACTAAATCCCTTTTCTACCTTTAATACCTGTAATATTTGTATATCGAATTGTATAGGAATTGAATTCGAGTTGCTCGTTCAGGGTTCATATTCATAATATAGCTATGACTGTTAACTGTCGCGGTTACCACCTTCATTTACACTCTAAAAAAAACAAACGGTGCTATATAGCACCAAAACAATTGCTTTGGATCGTAACGATAGAAGAACCATTTGGTGCCATATAGCACCGGTGAGGAACCAGTGAAGAACCAGTGAGGCACCAGTGAGGCACCAGTGTAGAACCATATAGGGGCCGTGTAGCACCACATATGGTTCTACATAGTACTATATGGTTCTACACTGGTGCTTCACTGGTGCTTCGCTGGTGGTTCGCTGGTTCTTCACCGGTGCTGTATGGCGCTGGAAGTGGTTCTTCTGTCGTTGCGATCCGGGGCAATTGTTTTGGTGCTATATAGCACCGTTTGTTTTTTAGAGTGTACTAAAAGAAAATTAATGTAGAAGGGTAGGCTACATGTATTTCCCTTTATGAAAAAAAAGATTAACACAAGCTATACTACAGCTAAATATATTTTTGAGAAAACAAAAATAAATTAAAGAACATCATTTAGGTTTATTAAGCGCAAATTAACAGAGCATCGGTCAATACAGAACAGCAGTGTCTTAAAGAAGTTAAAATTAGCCAGTATTTGTGCACCTGTAAATGTACAAAACGAATGCAATACAGAAGGCAGTGCATAATAATTTAGGGTATTTTTAATAATACATTAGTAGATAAATTAACGTGTATATATAAAGTATGAAAACGAATGTAATGTATCATTATTTTGGCTAAATTAAGCTGGAGAGGTCATTTTTAGTCACACAGATTTGTCATCATTTCAGAACAAGCTTAAATGCTATCTTTAATAACTTACATTATATCTTGTGTCTTCCTTTGTCGAAAATATGTAGAAATATATGCGAGTAAAAAAGTAAAAAGCGGAAACGTTTAGCTCACGCGGACCGAAGGAAAAGCCGTTAATAAAGCAGACTCTCCGTGTATAGAGGATGCTGGGATGAAACAGTCGAGTCGGCAGATAATCATCAATGTTTAAAATCTTTCACGCAGATACTGTTGATGAAAAACTTGCATATCTAAATGTCTAGGTGAAAGTCAAGTGTGCATTCAGTTCACAAAAGCAACCGCAGCGTTATATTGGCTGCATCCACGGAGCGGACGCTTATGAGGTTTTAATGCTGGTAAGCAACCAGTTATATTTTGGCGTCATTTGTGTTTATCAGTTATATTTATCAGTAATTTTAATCTTTAAAACTGCATCTAGAGGCAGACGACACCACAGATATTCTGTCATCTCAGTTTTACTTTTTCACACATTCACTGTATGATTTAACGAAATATGAAGTATTACATTTTTAATTGAAATTTACGAAAAACAAATTGGCCTACTCTCTTAACTCTTGACAATCTATTTGGCCTTTTTTATAGATGTACTGTATGTCGTGAAAAACAAGGCGGCATATAGTTTCATGAATTTAACGTGAAAGGCGCGGTTGTTGCGGTTGCTTTTTTCCATGCGGTTGGGCTTTTCAGTACCGCGGTCATGCGGTTACCGCGACAGCCCTACTGTGAACAGAACAAACCCTGAATTGTTTGTTTATGTATAGGCCTACTGAATAATAGGAAATACTAAGTTTCTTTTTTAAATAAGTTTCTGTAACACTAAACGCTTTGTATTTGTTCACATTAGTAAATGCATTATGATCAAACGATGAACAATATATTGTAAGCATTTATTAATTCTTGTTTATGTCATTACAGTAATTGATGTTAGTTTGTGGTTAACAGTTTCAAATTTGATTTTAAAAAATGTATTAGTAAATGCTCAAATTAATAAGATTTACAATGAATAAATAATTAATAAAACTATTAAAATTAAAATGAAAATACAAATTATATATATATATATATATATATATATATATATATATATATATATATATATATATATATATATATATATATATATATATATATATATATATATATATATATATATACACTCTAAAAAAACAAACGGTGCTATATGGCACCAAAACGGTTGCTTTGGATCGTAACGATAGAAGAACCATCTAGTGCCATACAGCACCGGTGAAGAACCAGCGAAGCACCAGTGAAGCACCAGTGTAGAACCTTATAGGGGCCATATAGCACCACATATGGTTCTACATAGCACTATATGGTTCTACACAGGTGCTTCACTGGTTCTTCACTGGTTCTTCACTGGTGCTATATGGCACAAAAAATGGTTCTTCTATCGTTACGATCCAAAGCAACTGCCCTGGTGCTATACAGCACCGTTTGTTTTTTAGAGTATATATATATATATATATATATATATATATATATATATATATATATATATATATATATATATATATATAATTAGCAATTGTATCTTTGTCACCTTTTTCACCCCTGAGGAGTTTGCACCCCTGTACATTTTTATATTGCCATTGGTTTAATGGGTTGAAGGGTTAAAGTATTAATAGAAAGTAACAATTTACAATACAAATTTTGTATCTTTTTTCAATCTTTTCTTTTAAGATTTATAATATGCTGTTGTCAGTTAAAATTTGTTAGGACAAAATGTGCTCAGGGATAGGGATCTTAGCCCCGCCCACAAGATTTTGAAAACGGGAAGATCGGTCTGGGGTCTCTGCGTTGAGGAGCTACTATGCTAGGACAAATGCTGGTCGAACCAATCAAATTGTCAGGGCGGGCTTTATACGATGATGGACAGATAATCAACAGTAACGTAATGAACCACGTCACCAAAGAGCACGTGTGTTGAATGGCTGCCGCTGTAGAGTTCAGATGTGTAGATTCTGACATTGAGTCTGTTCTAAAAGATATCAACAGAGCATTGATTTTACATTTGTTGATGTTTTTGCCGTCCTTCCTATTCGGCAAAAGTTGGTCGCAACTGAAATGGCTAACGTTATCACGGCGATGCAACTCAGCGTGCACGACGAGATGGATATAATTACCAGTCGTTGCCAGCTTCTTTTCGGAAGCCCGGAATCGTGGTTGCTGAATAAGTGGAGGGACATGCTAGGCTCCAATATTTTCAAGCCAACGTAATGGGTATCGTCGTGGATGAAGTTCACCTAACGTACAAATGGTAAGAGATAGTCTTACTCTATGATTTAGTAAATACTTAATGTTGTGATATAAACAAAATGTTGTAAACATAATAGGTGTTGATGTACATTCGCTAACTCAGTATAATCACAATGTTAGTGTCATTGTAGCGAAATAAGTAGCAGTTCGGTCAGGCTGCAAAGAAGTAATTTCAACATACGTCACACACTCCGTTGCTCTGATTGGTCGTAGGTCTATCCAATTGAGTGCAGAGGCATTTTTCGGTTGAGACACGCCTCATAATTATAGCTCAATGGAGCGGTATCAGACTCAAATTCTGACTAGAATTGAGTATGACAACGTCAGGCTAGCTCAGGAACATATAATCGATATTCATATTTTCCTACAGGTCAAATTTACTGTAGTTCAATGGCCAAAACCTTAATCTTTACAGTACATGCTACTATTTATTGGCTGGGTTGGGCTGGTCACAGTAGGAAAGCTATTACTAGTGTATGTGTTTTTGTTGTGTGCTGCAGTAAATTAGCGAATAGGAAAAAATGTGAAAGAGCTTCAGTCTTCCCAGCCTTATCTTAGTTTGCCATCCAGCCCCTGGGATCCATCTTCCCCAGAGCCAGTCAAAAATACCTCTTTTATCAGAAAAAGTGTGGAAAAGGAGGAAAAAAAGAAAGGTATCACCTCCGTACGGTTCCTCTGCTCTCCTTTTGAGCACTCTCCGGGTCTCACTTCACCACTGTTCCATTTCCTGTCTTTCCAGCATTCCGGCTGGTGGCACCACAATCGGTGGATGACTGATAATTTTAGTTATGATGTAATCTGAGAGATTTACAGAGGATATTTAGCACATTTGGCATGGTAGACAGGAGAACCCTTGAGAAGCCTGGTGAGATAAAAACGTTTTGGAATTTAGTTTGTGATTTTATTTGCAATAGTTCATCAAAAATTTAAATAGTTTACTCACATTCACGTTGTTCAAGACATTCCTTCTTATGGAGATACAACTTATTTAGCAAGATTACTTGTTCCCGTAAAATAATAGCAAATAGTGACCATGAACTGTCAAATTTCAGAAAAAAACATAGAAATACCATACAAGTATTCCATATCTCTAGTTTTCAGTCATTTGATAGCTTCTTTATGCACTGAAAAAAGTTCAGGACTGGAAATGAGTGGGACTCGCGGGACGGGAAGTGAAGTTCAACAGAGCTCCAATTCAAAATGTTCAAAATCATTCATAAATATTGTTAGGGGTTTTGTTTCTATATATTAAATATCAAAAAAATGTCCCCAGCCATGGTCCGTTGAGTGAATCTCGGCTATTTTTAACAATGCTTAAATATTTATCAAATAGTTTTGTTCCACGTACAAAGCTATCAAATGACTTCAAATGAGCTATAATGTAAACACAAATTACTTAAAGCATTTTTCTTTCTCAATTTTTTCAGTTTTTTCACCATTGTCGCTTGGGTTTGGGGTTAAAACAACTTTTTGTTACATACTGTAAAATGACATCCTAACCCAAACCCCAATTCTAACTCCAAGCGACAGAAAACAGAAAAAACTGAGAAACCAATACATAAAACGACACGAAAAGATGCGCCGGATGAAGTAAACAGGAAGGACGGGCCTATCATATGCACGCAAAATTGGAATTTGCCGTATGTATTGCACGACTTTACATACTGTGTGCTATTTATATGCACTTCATGAGAATAAGTTGGGACACTTATATGCTTTAACTGCATGTAAAAAAGCTAAATATCTCTGTTGATATTTGAATGGAACAACAGAAAAACATACATGAAAAATAAATGAAAAATTTCCATTCTTGCATGAACTATCTATAGAAAGTAAGTATTTTTGTTGTAACCAAAACACAATTTTGGTTGTCGTTACCAAGCCCTCTTAATTTTCATCATCTAATAATTTCCTGGTGAGTAAAATAAAGTGCCACCCTACATTTTGTTCTCATTACATTTTCATTTTTGCTTGATAACATATCAGGTCTAAGGTTCTGTAAAAGGATTGTAAACACTATTTTAAGTTTGCAACAAGTTTGAAAGAACAATATGTAACTGTCTGTAAAATTATGATGATGAGTTTTAAAGCATCAAGGTTTGATTTTATTTGTTGATTTCACAATGATTTCAATCTTTGACATGAACTCAGTTAATATAAAAAATATAAAGTTTATATTTATGGATGGGATGATTACGGTTTCACGATTAACCACAATAAAATGTCCTGACGGTTAGTATTAAAGTTTAAAATGTAATTGTCATTACAACCGTGTTTGATTACCGTGATTTTGAAAACTTGTTTGATGCAGGCGCACACATGCAACATAGTTTTTTGCACAAGAAGGCATTTAAGGGATAATGTATTCATGTTCATTCACAGTTAACTTATTAGACATATTTATTTATTTTTTACCACAGAAATAATTTCAGGGACATGAAATATTAAATTGTGATTTTCAAAAATAAAACTGTTTCAGTGTGTTTATCAGTTCTTTTTGAACATTTCCATCCCATTTAACAAAACCATGATAATATTAATAACCGTGATAACTAACTTTGGTCACTATAATCATGATATGAAATTTTCATACCGTCCCATCCCTAGTTATATTTTCACAGAATGTTCTTTACATTATGTAGAAGGGGTTTATGTAGAAAACAGTAAATCAAAAAAAAAAAGACTTTAGCAGATAGGGTCACAAATCTGTTGGATTTACAGTCCCTCTCATTAATAATCACATCCCATAGTTTTGTTGCCCTGCTTGATAAATCAGAGAGCAGTCTGCAGAACTTCCTGTGAGGAGTTGATCCGTCTGTACAGGAGGAGTCAGCAACATGTTATCACACATCCAAAACTGAAACCCCTTTTCATTTGAAACTCATTTGATGTGGTTGTTATATTTAACATTCCTGAAAAATGTGAAATTGAAACCAAAGGTGTGTGTGGTGCAGCCTTTGCTAGTGAGAAATGTTTTTCAATATTGAAAATTGAATCAAAGGGTAGGAAAGGAGTAGGAGAGGGAATAAATGAGTTGTTATTGGATAAGAAGAGAAGAGTGTTATTTCTCTACACAGCGACCTGTAGAGGAATAGATAGATGGTGACAGGCATCCAGTTGGTTTGCATTATAGGTGCATTACATCCATACATGTCTCTCTCCTCTCTTTTTCTCTCTTTAAGTGCAGGTGACAACTAATAATACTCATTATAGATTAGATAGAAACTCTTTCTAAATTTTAATATCACTGTCATCCTGCGCCTCAAACCTAGAACAAGCAAGGATATTTTCTCTCCGGAAAGGTTCAAAATTGTTGCCGCCGGAGGGGTGCTTTTTTCCCTCCTGTGTATTTTTTTAATATCCTCTTCAGACATGAAGTCTCCTCCTTGGCTTTTTTCTTTTAAATAACCCCTGTCATCTACCCTGTGGGGGCTACTTTGGAATCCTACTTCAATATAAGTTCTGTACCTAAACGCACTAATGTGCTCCTGGCCTGTATGTGTGTTAAAATGGATTTTGGGCCCTGGGGGTGGAGGTTGAGGGGGGAGCAGGCAGAAATATGGGATCGGGGTGGGAACGAAGCTTTGTTTGTTGCCCTCTTCACATACCGATGCAAAATTGAACACTAATAAAATAAGGGCCAGATGTGCCTCGCTGGCTCGGACTTCAATTGCTGGCGACCCTGGGTGGAGCTCTGGTCATGTGCCATTAGGAGGTGGACGGGCTCTCTGGGGCTTGTTATCTCTGAAACATGGGTTGCGTGGATGCCAGGCCTGGCCCGATAACCACATCCAGAACATCTTTCCTTTGCACTTTCTTCTCTTGGTCTCCTTCTCCATCTTTTCATTTCCTTATCTGAAAGTTACTCACGGCATGCCGTACCTATTCGGTCAGACAGCTTGAAAGCTAGGTCTTAACTGTGTGTGCGTGTTGTTGGTTGATTTTAAATGGATGAGACAAGACCTTGCTATTTTGTGAAATCATTGACTTCTGACCTGGGGCCTTAAGAGCTGACAAAATGACAATGTTCATTAAATTCATCAGCCAAACAGCATTCCTCCAAACTTGGTGATATTTTTAATCATTAAAATATGGGCAAAAATAACGCAGGTAGACAATCAGCAAGTCAAACACACTTTATATATTATTATACATAAGTCAAGTATTTGTGAGTGTTTCTGTGGCTCATTGGGTAGAGCAGTGCATTAACAACGCAAAAGTTATGGGTTTTATCCAAAGTGACTCAACGTCTTTGCTAGATGCATTGATGTAATGTGATGTAAGGTTAGACTGGTTAGTTTTGCTGGTTTTAAAGCTGGACAGGCTTGGAAACCAACTACACCAGCATAGACCATCTATAACAAGCACAGACCAGCAAACCAAATCAGGCTGGTTTGTTCAGCGTTTTATTCAAAGGGAAATTCACTTCTGACCTCTGACATCAACAAGGATTTTTTGTCCACACAACTGCCGCTCACTGGGTTTTTCTCTTTTTCAGATCATTCTCTGTTAACCCTAGAGTTGTACTTGAAAATCCCAAAAGATCAACAGTTTTTGAAATACTCAGTCTGGCACCAACAACCATGCCACGTTTAAAGTCACTTAAATCCCTTTTTTTCCTCATTCTGACGCCCAGCAAGCCATCTTCACCACATCTATATGCTTAAATGCATTGAGTTGCTGCCATGTGATTGGCTGACAAGCAATTTGTGCTAACAAGAAATTTAACAGGTGTGCCTAATAAAGTGGCCAGTGAGTGTGTTATGAGGTCTGGTCCTCCTCTGGTTCTAATTAATGAACGGTTTTACATCTGTTTTGTTTTTGAATAAGAAAACAACGCAAATGCTATAAAATGACCCATAATTCCTACAAAGACGCTCATTTAAAAGGCCCCGTTGGCATTTCAAATGTCTTTCTTTTTGAGTCATTGCATGTGGGTGTGTTGTGGGTGTGCAGTCGACACACAAGTCAAGTGTGGATAGCGCAGATACCAGCGGTGTATGACTTCAGTCACATGCATGTGTATACGTGTGATAACTCAAGTGCCTCTCTTTTCGTCCCAGCGTTGTGGGGTCCATCAACAATTGCCTGAAGAAGAGTGCATTGTGGGAATGCTTTAAAAATAGTGACCAGCAGTGATCTGCAGAGATAAGCTATCTGCGTTTTACTCTGCCGGCGAGCCCATGTTCCCCATTAGACCTGAGTCTTTAATCAGGCCTACCACAATCACCCAGATTTTCCTGGCTAGAACGACTCTATCTTTCTTTTCTGTGATTTCATCCCAGCAAATTACCCCTTGTCTATTTGTAGACATCTGCGTAATGTTCCTGTCTCATGCGAGTGTGCTTTCTGTGACAGGGGGAGTGTGCTTAATAATGGTCAATGTAAACAACCTGATTTACGAACAGTGTGACATAGGAAGACCTAAAGGCAGCAAATATATGCAGGGTAGTCGGATTAATTTTGTCATATTTCAAGTTTTATTTTGTTGGAGTTAAATCAATAACTGTTGTATGAGCTGGATGGCAGCACTTGGACTTCATTATGACAACTTGTAGGAACCCAAGGCTATGCCGTGGGGTACGCCATTAGCGATTCAGTCCTATTAGACAAACCGATGTGCTGTCATGTTTGTAAACAGTTGCTTATGAAGCAATAACATAAAGTAAGAAGGTTCTGCATGATAACCAGGTGGAGTCAGATGACCTGACCAGTCATAAAACAGATAGTATGTGCCCCCATTGCTATTCAGTTTTGTCAGACAATCAAACAGAGTAGAGTTAAACCAGTTGCATGTTATGTAATTTTAAATAGTCCTTTGCAATTGTTGCTTGTATTCACACTGTACAAACATGATCCCAGCTAAAAACCATGTCATACTTGTAGGATCTCACTTGTTATACTGTACAATATTAAAGGCCTTAAAACAAACACATACAAGAAGAATCATCCAGAGTTTTACTTCATAGCTACATTGCAGGACTGCATCCCAAATCTTCTGATACTTATTAGAGGTAAAATTTGATTGTAATAGTCATGATCACAATTTCACCCATTCTCTGAACCTGAAAAAAAAAACAGTTGTGTAACCATGTTATGTCATTACAGCAAGAACATTTCACAACTAAATGCTATTTATCTCTTAGGGTTGATTTTTCAATAGTAATATTCCAGGAATCTTGAGGTTAAGTGGTGCATAATAAAATAAAAATAATAAAATCCCATGTGCTTTTCTGTCTACCTAAACTGTGTCTAGTGTGTTGTGAATGTTACGTGATTGATGTTCTGACTGGCTTTGGGACGATATTCCTCTGCCCAGTAATTGTTGTAATTATAGAGTCAGTTTTTTTCATGCACGACCTTTAAAAATGTCTAAAATATCCGATGGATATTCCTCTGCTGACATCAGTTTATTTGGTTCCACATCAGACATTTGTAAACCGTGTACTGGGCTAAGTGCATGCCAGATTTAAGGATTGTGTATGAAGAGTTTGAGAGGGTTTTGGATTGTGTGTTTGTTAAAAATGAAACTATCCTGCAGTGTTTGAGTACGTGTTAGCTTTTAGGCATGTGTGTGACTGCCTGTGGGTTGAGAGTGCAATGTTGGAATCCTCCATACCCCCTGCTGTAGCCGGAACATCTGCCCGCTCGGCGCAACCAATCAGAGCCAAGAGCTCAAGGCCGTGACGAATCAGGCTGCTTGGTGATCTTTTCATGGAATCCTGGGGTGGAGCTGGAACAAAGGCCGCCATCGCCCCCCATTTCCCACTCCTCCCCACACCCTTCCGGCTTTGATATCTTAGACCCCGACACAGGGAAATCACCTCCCCCTCGATCCATAATCCCATGGATCATGACAGAAAAATGACGGATTCAGAGTCCCTAGTCAGACCGCACATATGAAAGCTTGTCTGTTTCACTCATCCAGGATTCTCCTGTCCATCCCTCAAAGCCTTTGCCATTGCATTTTAGGTATGAATTTACGGATAATTCTGTGCTTCCCTCTCTAACCTGCTGAAAAATTTAAAATGGTATGAAATTTTGTTCTTTGGTTTTTAGCTGATCCAAACTGGATATGACCTTGTCTACTAGTCACTGGTCTATCGATCAGCCATTATGTTCCAAAAAACATAGGATGGTTTTAGAGAGGTTTTAGCCAGTTCTTTAGCTGGACTCCAGGCTGGGAGACCAGCTGACCCACCAGTTAAAACCAGCTGACCCACCAGCTTGGCAAGGCTGCAAGACCAGCTTGATTATCTTAACCAGGTTTGCAAGGCTGTGAGGACCATTTAAACCAGCCAGCCTTGTAGGTTGTACCCATTCAATAAAATTGTGTTTTTCCACAAGAATAACTTGCATATGACTTCTTTCAATCTTTAGAAACGTGTAGCTTGATAGACAAAAGTAGCAGCCAAAGTTTTAAAGTAGCTTCCTCAACACTGGATTACAGATCTATCTGTTATCCCCCACAATACCATCATCACTATCCTACCTGGAACCAAGAGTGATGACAACTGAGATTAACCTCAACAGTGCAACAGTCTTCCCTCTGGCAAATTGTGAATTTGATATCTCAATATAGTTGATAGATAAAGAGTCCAGGGGATACATGAAAGAGGGTCCCATTACATCCTAAAGACTCAGACAAATGGATAAAGAAAAGACTGTACAACAAAGAGTTTATAATCTGACCATGCAAAAAACTGAATGACAATGGCATATGCCCTTATAGACATCAAACAAATAAAAACAAGAGAGAGAGAGAGACGAGCAGGCAGACAGGAGACAGCTCACAGAGACTCTCTCCTCGGGCCTGTCCACGGTAATGAACTAATGACACGCTTCTCCATCCACATCTGAGGAGCTGGCAACCGAGTAAAGAGAGAGAGTATTTGGACTGTAGTGAAATCCTCAAGGTAATTATTTGATGGTGTAATGGGTGGTGGAGATATGAGGCAGAGGGTACGACTGAGAACATGCTATGATTCCCATGGTAGACGCCCACAGAGGGATATGAGCTTGAGAGGAACTACTGTTATACTAAAACATGTAACCATGTCCTCTCCACTGAGGAGCCAAGCTTTGGAGATGTCTGTACTCCATTTTTTGTTTTCATTTTTTTAGTCATGCAAACGGAAATTTCAACAATTTCAACATGTTTTTTTGTTATGTTTCTTCAACTTTTGGCACTTTGGAGATTTTTAGCTTTTGCAACAGACCTTTTTGCAACAGATCTCACTAGTTTAATGTGTTTAACAAAATGTTAACTTTTTTGTTTTACTTTAAAGTCACAATGAAATTACAATGAAAAACTGTAATTTGTTTTGTAATATTAAGTTTTTTTGACAAATTACTTAGCTGTGAGCAATGGGCTGTTTCTCTATGTCAAAGATACTTCCTTGGCAGGACTGGTCTTTCCAAGTCACTTTCTTAAGAGGCTAGGTGAGGCTCGTCTTTAGAATTTGGAGAACATGTAAATGGAACATGCTAGCAAGTGCATGTCATTGCATCATTATGTCAGTAAAAAAGTGTGCTTTCGGCGCTGCACACCTAGGATTGTGGGTGATTTGAGAGCGCGAAGAGCGTGAGGGATACACATATGCATCCTTTCCTGCATATGGGATATTTTAGAAAATGTTTTAGATCTTTCAGTTAATTAATGTGAAGTTACGGGGTCCGCGACCTTCAAGTCCAAAAAATGTGCGTTCATCCTTCACAAAATAAATCCAAATGGCTCCAGGATGATAAACAAATGTCTTCTGAGGGAAATCCGCGTGGTGTTGTTGTAGAAATATCCATATTTAAACTTTATTAACGAAAATAACTAGCTTCCAGTAGTGCCGCCATCTTAGACTCCTCTGTATTCAGGAGAGAGTATCAGCGTAGTGTACACACTTTTCTTAGTGACGTATGACAAATTCGGAGGGCGGGGGCACAGAGCAGCAGCAGAGTAACCTCCGTAAGTTCCGTAAAGCTCCGATCTTGAATGCGGACGTGACTAAGATGGCGGCACTACCGGAAGGTAGTTATTTTCGTTTATAAAGTTTTAAATATGGATATTTCTACAACAACACGCCGCGGATTACCCTCAGAAGACATTTGTTTATCATCCTGGAGCCGTTTGGATTTATTTTGTGAAGCATGGATGCACATTTTTTGGACAAGAAGGTCGTGGACCCCGTAACTTCACATTCAATTAACTGAAAGATCTAAAACATTTTCTAAAATATCCAAAAATGTGTTTGTCTGAAAAACGATGGACATATGCAACTCGGACCGCTTGGGGGTGAGTAAATCATGGGTTTAATATCATTTTTGGCCGAACTATCCCTTTAACTTCCGCGTTTGACTCAAGGCTGCTCTTCAGTTTCCAGTACGGGAGATTTAAAGCTTAGTGACAGCAGAATCGCTAAAATGTGCTGGTTGTTTGCTGGACTTACCTAAATTTACAACCTGTGATGTGTGAAGAATTGTCCAGATGTGCAAACTGGAGAAAGGTTGCAAGTTTTATGTGTCGTCTTATCTCTGTAATCATTATGATATGTTCAGCTACTCTGTACTGTACTAGCAGAGCTGACGTTGTGCTGTTTTTTATGATTCGTCCAGCAGGCTAATCACGTAAGTAATATATTAATGTCTTTTTAATGTTGTCCTAAAGTGTCAAGAAAAATAAGAGATGCAAATGAGATGTCACTGTTACTGCTATATGAGGATAAAGCAAGACAAACTGCAGCACCACTGATGGCTTAAATGTGACGTTCAGAGTACTGCTCTGAGTTTTTACTGTTTATTTTTGTTATATTCCCGTCGATTGTCAAAACATTTTTACTTGGTTATTTTTGAGTTAGTATCTTGAAACATTGGATGTAAAGAACAAAGCAAAAAGGACTATGTTAAAGTCTTTTTTTTCAATTATTCGTTTATCTCTGTTGCTGTTTGTTTGTTTATTTTAATACCCTGTGTATTTAGTTTGTTGTGTGTGTCTTTTTTCTCTGAACTTATTCTTGTTGTCATTGATATTAATTTTCTATTTGACTTTTGCATTTGTTATTAATAAAGCATACATAAATACGCAAAATACCAGTTTTTCCTGTTCTAACATTTAGTTTACCCACAAATGTTATCTTTGCTAGAACTGATGATAACAATTATAACATTTTCAGAAGTATATCAACAACAGTGGTGGCTAGAGGTTCTGTCCTCTCGTCTTTAAAAATATACTTTCATATGTTTAAATGTCATTATGGTATTAAGTGTTGAGTATAAGTTATTTCTATATAAAGTAAACAAGCATCAACAGAATTAGCTGTCTTATTTTGGATGTTTTGGCAACAAATGTTCCTGAATTTCATAGCGCTCTACGACTAGCGGAAGTAGTCTAGCATCCCGAGATTTTACCGGAAGTACGTCAAGCGCCGGCGTGCATAGAGTCCATTAGCAACTTCAAACGATCCAATCAGTTCTCAATGGACAAATTCAAGTCCAGCCCAGCATTATTTCATTTCAGACGCTGTTTCACTCGGATATACGTCACCACCAGGAAATTAGACAATCGCTATGGCGACTTTAACTTAATAAATTAAGTAAAAAAACAACTTGTTTTATAAGTTATGTCAACATCCAGCACAGATATAATGTTCATGAGTTACAGGCCAATATTGTAATTTTTTGTAATTTATAGATTTCATATTGAATGCATTAGACAGGTATAAAACAATAATTAAATGACATAAACAGCAGCTAAAATAATTTATGAAGTGATGGTGAACTTTCCAAGACACACTGTAAAAAATGCAGCATGAAGTTATAACAAGTTGATTTAACCTACTAAGTTCTGACTTGTAATAAGTTGACATAACTTATAAAAACAAGTTGAAATTGTTTTTCTTAAGTTGAAGTAACATAAAATATATGTTGCTTTGACAACATTTTTACAGTGCAGTTTTAATGTGAAAGGAAGAAGCTGTTATTTTAATAAAAAACAACCCATGTGACGTAAAAAAGAAACACCCATCTATTTTTGGGAGGGCAGCAGTGTCTACCCTGATTCACTTTCACTGGCACATTTCACTGTAAAGAAAATGTGGTCGAGTCAATTCAACTTACTTTTTTATGTTTTGACTTGTGATAAGTTGACATAACTTAGAAAAACATGTTGAAATTATTTAACGGTATTTGTTAAGTGAAAGTAACAAAAATGTTTGTTGATATGATGTAATTTTTACAGGGTTAGTTGAAGACATGTTTGTCAGTGGTCCAGTTTTAGTTTAGAGTAAATATTGAAATCCTGAATATAAATATATTTAATAAACCAAGAAAAATCCATTTTATTTGATTGTAGATTTTTGGTGCAGCTGTAACATTTTGATGCTAACTCTGTGGTTAATTTTTTCTTCCATTAGAAAAAATCTAGCACGAGGGTGGATCGTGACAACATTTTAAGCTTAAAGTAAATGATCAACAGGTGTGACTTAATGGGACTGCCAAAATTCACATATGGGAATACCAGAGTTTTTGACAAACGCATTTATCCTTAATTACAAATGAATTTAAGTTCAAGTCCAAAAATCTAAGCGACGTGTGACTCTCTTTGAATGGGTGCGAAGCTTTTGCCAAAAGCTCCACAAACACATTTGTTCGCAAACACATTTGTTCACAAACACCCACACAAATTGGTTGTCGAACAACATCATGACAGCAATCATAGAGTCGATTTAGAAATGGATGAGGTAATGTGTTGCTCTGACACAGCGCAAGTCTCGATTTTACAACAGCCTCATTCATACAAGCCGTTCCTTTGGATAAAACCGCTCTTTGTTTCCATGTGCACACACGCACACTTCTTTCGATACTAATGACGCTAATGCCTAATGCTAGTTTAAAGGTTAGCGTGCTAACGTCTGACACTAGATTTAGCCAGTGAGGTAAAGCTATGCTAATGGCTGTAATAGTCGATCCCTGAGGCGTTTGCTTTGAGGCAGTTTGTTATACATGGTGTTGATTTGATCTCGATTAGCCTGTCAGTGTGTAAGCATCGAGGGCAGACGCATTCGGATGATGGCAGTGGAAAAACGGCCATCACCGAATGGCACGTTCACCCTGCTGTCAGGTCCAGTGCAGCTTGGGTAAACAGGTGCCTAATGGGGCTCAATCTGAACTAGCGTGCTCATCATTAGTCTTCAACTCCGCTCATTAGCCAATCTCCTGCTCCTTTCATCTGCCGTTACTTGTCAGCTCCAATTTAGCTAATTGGACTTTCTGGTGAAGAGGCATTGACCCTCCACCCTTTAACCCCACCAACCCTCTCCAGGCACCCCGCGCTGGCCTCACTCTGGCCCTGACGCCAGGCCTTAGCATGAGCACACATATCTAAGAACGATGGATCACAGACAAGTCTTTCTCTTCCATATTCTATATTCCCAATGAATGAGCATCTTTCAGACTCATACGACGTTTTAAAAGCCACAGGAAGTAGATTGCTGTTCAGTGATACATTAATGTTTTTTATTACTCTATTCATGTTTAAAATTACTAGCATGACTTTTTATAATCTAGACTGGTTTATGCTGTTCAGTGCTGGTGCAAAACTTGGTTTAGATTGTTGACCAGACTGGCCTTTCTGGTTAGTATAGACAAAATACCAAATAAGATGCCGTCATACTAGCAGCAAATGTTGAAGACTAGCATCTGAAAAGCCATTTTCACACAGACTTTACAGAAAATACACAGGAATGCACCAGGGATTTGTCCGGGATCGTTTGATTTTTGGTTCATTCACACTAACAATGATTTGCCGGAATCTGTGTGTGGGTTTACACAGATACTGTAAAGATTCCGGAAAGACATGTAACGTGTTTAAAGATCTGCACTTGTTTTTTTTTTCTCTGCAGCATCTGAAGTTTGCTTATTATGCATTATTATGCATTTTTCTTTATGATAAGAATATAAAGGAGCGCACGACATGCCGTTCTAGTATGCTAGTGAATGATCTCAGCCTCAGAGTGGATATTTGACAAGCTCCCTTCTGTCCAGTTTGCAGACATTTCTCATCGTGATTGTTAATGTGCATTTACAAACCCAGTTTTGAAGAGCTGAACGCTATATCTTGTTGCGATGACGAGTTTGCATTTTTGTTTATTATAAGCACATATAAGTGTGTGACGCGCTATTCTTTTATGCTGCTAAATAATCTTCACTTCAGAGTGAGTGACGAGCTCCCTGATATCTGCTGTAGTCCAGTTTGTAAATGTAAATCCCTTTTTTTAAAGAGCTGAACCATAACTTCATGTTGCCATGACGCGCGTCCTCACTAGGGCATGCACATTACGACATTGTTTCTTTTCACACTGAGGGCTTTCCGGGTATCTTACAGCAATGTTACTAGGTCCTCTTTACGGGAATAATCCCAGAACATTTACTGGATGTGTTTGCGTTCACACCATAGACCGTAAAAAAAATATGGACGTAGTGTCCGTGACGTCACCCATTGGTTTGTGAAGATCGCTTTTGAAGCTTAAAGTAGGCGTTGCCTGCCGTCGCCATCTTGGCCGCGCATCCCCGCGAATTACCCGCGGAAAACCGAAAATGGGTAAAGAGGCGGGACATGGGTGAAGCTGAGGTGAAACCACGCCCGCCTAGCGCGAGTCTAGTGACAGCAGTGGCTGTTCAACCGACACTCAAGCGGCCACGCCTTTAATTATGCAGAAGTTTAAGGCTTAATATAATCTAAACGGATGAGTTACAAAAAAATTCACCCCCCTCACAGTTGTCATGAAGGGCAAAATTAGCTATATAGGCCAAAAACACTTTTTGTACCAGGCTGTAAACATATTATTTTCTAGGCCATTTTTAACATGGAGGTCTATGGGAATTGACTCCCTTTTGGAGCCAGCCTCAAGCTGCCAGTCGATGAATTGCAGTTAAAGTCACTTCCGTGTTGGCTTCATTAGAGAGATCAGAAGGTTGCCCCTCGGTTCACACAGAAGCTTGTCTGCCAATTTTACGAGTATTTTCTGGGACCAAAGTGCTGTGTGAATACAGGTCACTAGCAATGTTGTTCTTTTCAGCAAATGGTATCAGATGGCATTATGTTAATTTTATACTGTATATACCATGGGTCTTTAATAGGGGGTCCGGTGACCCTTGAGGGTCCATCGTGGAATTATTAAGGGTCCTCTAAATATTGTCTGAATTCAAATTTACAGGCCAATTATAAAAACAATTTGACTAAAATGAAGAGCATAACATTCCCATTATATATTCTATTAATCTATTTAGTTAAATTAAAATGTTATGTATTATGCAAAAAAATATAATTGTACTTTATTTGTAACATAACCATCATTATAAAGTATGTAAATTCATTCTTTATTTAATACATTTACTGGGGTCCAGTGGCGGCCAGTGTAAGGGTTTTGTCTTGTGTTCTGTTTGTGTTGTTGTCAGGTCTTTTATTTTGATATCATGTTTTGTTTTCAGTCTTTTATTTTGTAATCTGGTCATGTCACACTTCACCTTGTACTTCCTGTTTGTTACTATAAATCTGGTTCATTGAGATGATATCACTGCGAAGTATTGCCAGCTTAACACTGCCTTACCAAGCGTTTCACTGTTATTATCCCTGTTCCATAGTTCTGTCTTGTTCCTGTCTGTTTTGTATTCCTGTTTCTATTTTCGGATATTCTGGATTTTACCTATTGCCTGTTTATTGGATTACGTTTTTGGATTGCCCTTTTTGGATTTGTTTGCCTGCCCTTTTGGGATTTTACTTAATAAAACCTCCTTGCATTTGGATTCGTCTCTCTCTCTCTCTCTCGCTTGTGTAAGCAGCCAAAGTTACAGCCGATGACTTCTTTTTTTGAGGGCACTCGATGCGAAGTTTGTCACAACATGTATGTAGCCCGTCATGTGTGTGGTTTGTAATTTCAAAATATAAGTATGTAGTTTATAATAAAAGAGACGCTCGTGTTTGCCACATACTCGCATAAACTCATGTGTAATCAAAGTTTACTTTTAAGGGAGTGTCTTGTGTGTATTTTGTGAACGTGAGCGTCTCTTTTATCATATACGGTTTTTGATGCATGTGCAGCAGGCACTTATTTTAACAAAACACATGATGCACATGGTTTACATGACGCAACAAACATATATTTTGAAAACACGAGCAACACGCATGACACTCCGAACACATATTTTGAATTTGCCCCCTCGGTGAGCAGTCACAAGCCGTCCCTGCTGGGGTCCCTTCTCCTCCTCTCCATACATTAAGGGGTTAAAAAATATTGAAGACCTTTGGTACATACCATATGACTATATGAGTACCATAAATATAAATCAAGGTACTGTAAAATGTGCTATTAATATAGTAAATGTGGAAAACAACCTTTTTGATATGGAAGCATGTACAAAAAAATCATGACAGTGTTTTTTACCATGGCACTTTTTTGCTACTGGTTTTCTAAAAATACAAAAAGTAATGTTAGGGTCAGGGTGTGGGTTAGGGTTAGTCTATAATAACTGCACTTAGCTGTAACTAAAAATAAAAGCCTATGGTATGTCCCCACTGGATAGCTAAACTTGTGTATGTAAATGTGTGGTTGTGTATGAGAGAGAGAGAGAGAGAGAGAGAGAGAGAGAGAAACATGGTTTTCATAATTTTCATACTTTTATCAATAATGCTGCTATCAAAGCAAACAATAAAAGCAAACTTTGTAAAAAAAAATACATTTCTTTTTATTTTAAATTGTGACCATGGTAGAGAAACAATAAAAATGGCAGTAAGAGAAACTGAGTGCTGACTGATGCCCACAGAGCAAGAATGAAGTGTATGAGGAGAAATGAAGAAAATGATGAGAGATGAGGAGAGAGATGACAGAAATCTTTATCACTGTGTGGAATAAAGGACTGGGGTGGGCAAAGTAAAAGTAGGAGGAGCTACGAGTCTTGAACAGGAAAATGAAGAGAGAGAGAGAGAGGCACAGTGGCTGGTGGGTAATTTATAGCACAGAAAGCCTTGCAGGGTGAAAAACATTATTTTAGCGGCCCCCACATCCTAATGGAATCCAGATGTGCTGGGATTAACAAAGACCATTTCCACACATCTCTCTCTCTCTCGCTGTCGCTCTCCTTCCCTGCTCCATTTATCTCAAAAATCAATTCATTCTCAAAATCCCTGTTTCTCATTATTTTGGAATATCAGGGAAACGGCCTAAGGGTCGTGGGATCAGGTCTTACTGAAACCAAACTTTGTGTCTTGTCACGCCGACACTTGTTGGCGTCACCTTATTCCATTTCTTTGTGACAACTGTTGCTATGGGAAACTCTCACATGGCAACAAAATAATCGACCGCAACGCTGCACCCCGGCCAAAACAAAGTTGTTTCATAGAGTTGTGTCAGCGTTTTAGAATGCATAATAAAATATGAACGCACTGTTAATATACAGTATGTGCTGTGTGTCATACACTAATAAACAGTCATAATCAACCTGGCTGTTTACGACTCTGCTTTGGCGTATTTACACACACAATTAGCACTGTTTACCAGCTTTGACAGACTTATTTGTACTGTAAACCAACATCACTACTGTCAAATAAACTCCATAGAGACAGAGCGCAGCGCGTCACAACCTGAAAACCACGCCCACCGGGGGGGAAATCAATCCAACAGTCTCCATTGACTTTGTATTGCAAAAGGCCGCCTCCTTGTCATTTTTGGCTTATAACAAAAAACTGAATAATGCCTAAAAGCTGCTGTGTGACAATATGTACAGCTAACAAGCCAAAGAACCCAGAAATAAGTTTTTATAAGCTGTCGAGCCGTAAAACCCAGTCTTTAAGGAGAATAAAGTGAATCGCCGACTGCGTTTCCCCCTGGTGGACGCAGTTCTACTAATAGAAGTACTAAAGTTGCCTGTTTCCATTTCTGTGTCTAAACGCTCGTTTTTTGAAGTCGACAGCCCATAAAAAATTATTTATTTATTTTTTTGGCGTGTTAGATGTACACCTTGTCACACAGCAGCTTTTAGGTATTATTCTGTTTTTAAGTTTAATCTGTAAATAAGTTTTTATAAGCTGTCGACCCCAAAAAACGAGCGCCTAAAGACACAAAAATGGATACAGGCAACCCCCCACAGCACCCCCACCAGCAGAACTGCGTCCACTAGGGGGAAACGCAGTCGGCGATCCACTTTATTCTCCTTAAAGGCTGGGTTTTACAACTCGACAGCTTATAAAAACTTATTTCTGGGTTCTTTGGCTTGTTAGCTGTACATATTGTCACACAGCAGCTTTTAGGCATTATTCAGTTTTTTGTTATAAGCCAGAAATGACAAGGAGGCGGCTTCTCGCAATACAAAGTCAATGGAGACGGTTGGATTGATTTCCCCCCCCCGGTGGGCGTGGTTTTCAAATTTGCATAACGGCGCTCTGTCTCTATGCAGAAAAAACACAACTAACTTAAAAGGTCTGTGCTGTTTTTCCATTAAACTACATCAGTCTAACCACTGGATACCAGCACGGAGGGCAGCTAACACTAACAAAACAATATAAGCTGGTTTGAGTTATTTTTTTTAGCAGAGGTGTAAATACAAATAAAATGTTTACAAATCAAATACCCTGTAAAAAGCAGCATGAAGTTAACAACTTTGTTTTGCAAGTCAATTCAACCAACTATTTAGTTTTGGCTTGTGATTGACATAACTTACAAAATAAGTTAAAGAATTTCAACTTGTATTTATAAGTTAAATTAACATAAAAATATATGTTGATTTGACAAAAATGTTGCATTCCTTTTACAGTGTATCCATCTCAACTGTGAGTGGGTAAGCTTATGTAAAAAAGCTTGTAAGTGTTAAAGATCTGTTATTGTTACATTTTAATGCACTGTTAACCCAGATATTGGGTCTCATTCACTAAGCATGCGTACGCACGAATTTGTTTGTGAAATGTGTGTTATAATTTTGTGAAGTTACCGTGCAATGTTTACTTACATGAACCCTATTCAGCACATTTTGTTAAGCAAAGCAATAAGTTTAGCTAAATTACGTTTACCGAACTAGAAATTTTAAGTTATCGTTCACATTACTTAATTTTTTTAGGGCAACAACTTTCCTCCAATTTTTGAATTAAATTTAACTTGTCCAGGTTTACCGAGACCTCTGGATGACAGTGTAATAAATAACAGAGAGAAAGAGAGAGAGGTATTGACTATTGCCAGTTTATGTAAGATGAGCTGTCTGATCTTTTTTTGGCATTCTTGCTGCACAGCTGTCCTCCTCTGTACTGCCAATCACTGCACCCTGCTGAACACCCCCGCATAAACACCTCAGGTACCCTCATCTCTACCTCCATCCCCTTAAAATCGCAATGAAATTGAAACAAAAAACTGTAATTTGTTTTGGAATATTGTGGTATTTTATGGTATCTATGAGCTTCATTCTTTTTTAAATATTCATGTGCGCTCATCATCTTTAATCAAAAATGCAAATCTCTTCCACCCCTCAAAACGATCTCTCTTTACTTCCGGTCATATATGGCAGGTGGGCGGGGCCGGGGAAAAGATTGCAGCGATTACTAGCCTACTAATTCAAGTACAGCCATACCTTTTTTTTTATTTCAGAAGCCGTTTCACTCGGACCTACATCACCATGGGGAAAATAAGACAATCGCTACTTCCATTTGATGGTGACTTTAACCATACACCCATGTCTCTTGTACAGTATACTCATTCACACCCCCACCAAAAAGCCTGCACACCTCCAACTCTGTCACTATGACCTCCTGATCTCTGCCGTCCTATCACCTGAACCGCTCTGTCTCAGCATGAGTGAACAATTTGAGGTCTTCACACTGAGAGACAACAATCGAGAGAAAGGACTACACAAAAGTATCGTAATAACTGTAATTTTAAGATCTTTGACCTTTTATCCTGATGTGTCTCAAGTGTCCAGACCTTCTGGAGCCTTATTGTCTTTATTTGAAAGGACAGATTCCCTTTGTCTCTCCCTCATTCACTCTTTCTTGTCTTCACCTCCTGTGTTCATCCTGCCAGGCCGGTCATGACTGTACTTCTGGGATTACTATCAATGATGTCTTTACATGACATCAATGACATAATCATGATTTCCATTATCACTGTGATGTTCAGAAGTACAGCAATTGCAGCTGTTCGTCTGTAATTATAATCACTATATAAAGGAATATAAAAAGAGACATGTTTTATTTACATCTACTGTTATTGTTCTTAGACCGAAATACTTATAAATGTTACAAATGTTTATTACACCAAAAGATATTATGAGAAACTATTTAAGCTAATGCAAATGTATCGCATGGCTTTTAAAGATTTTTAATATAGCGCACAAGTTGCATGAACTTGAAGGTGCTTTTATCATGTTTTTGTAACTTTTTTGATAGCCCCTAGTCACTGTTTGCTTTTGCAATAAGGATTAAGGATAAGGAAAAAAAGTATCTGCATTAAAAAATAAAGTTATATAGGTTTTCATCATCACATGAACTATAAACGGTTTCAGCAGTAACAACATAAACAAGCAGCTGTCGTGGTCCGCACGTAACTTCTGGTAAACTCCGCTAAGAATAAATAACAACAAAGTTCTTTAAATGTAGTTTATTTATATAACAAGCACGAAAAACAACACATAGATTACCTAGGAAAACAAAACATTTGTTATTTTTGATGAGGCATTTGTTCAAGAGATCAGTTTAGCAACTCGTCAGACCAATAAAAAAAATGAAAACGGAAGTAACGTTTGGATCCAGACGTGTGTCACATCAGCGCACGTGTATCCGATGAAAACGTCTATAGTCAAGCTCATACGTTTACATACCCCTTGCAAATTCTGCAAAATGTTAGTATTAAAGGCGAGTGCACCATTTCTGAAAAACGCTTTGGGAAAGGGAGTCGGGACGACTACCAAAACACACTTGTAGCCGATCAGCAGTAAGGGTGTGTCTACTAACCGACATCGTTGCCTGGGTTGCGTATGTGTGGGGCGGGTCTATCAAAAGAAGGTCCAGATATATTGGGGTAGGGGCGTGTTTGTTTAGGTGATTTCAAATGTCAACATTGGCTTTCAGAGATCATGGACCCTGCCTTTAAGCAAAAAATAAAGTGACGTCACACAGATTCGCTTAGAGTGCCTTTATTTCAAATAACATACATATCAGCATCACAAAAAAGAACCCAATTCAAAAGTTTACATACCCTTGATTCTTAATATTGTAGTGCATGATGTTACATGGTTGATTAACAACTCTTTTGTTGCATTTACACCAGCCGTGTGTTTGAGGCGTCAAAATCGCATCTACCGCGTCTAGTTTGCTGCTTTAACATTTTGAATGCATTCGTGTGTCTAGAGCGAAGTAGACGCGCGGAAAAAGCAAGCATTTGACGCGCGTCAGAGGCAAAATCCGCTTCTTGTGGGAGGGGCAAGTGCTATGCGGTTGTCTGTTTCCAAGATGGCTGATGTTGATCTTGGATTCATAGAGAGTTACCGGTTTGTATTTGGTAACCTTACTATAGGGGGAAAATAGTTTAAAAAATGTCGGGAATGCCGCGGGTCGATAAACGTCATGTGACTCAAAAGTGAAATGTGTATTTACAACTAACCAGGTTGCCCACTGTCCTCACTGACACTTACAAGCGATGTCCTTTTTATTCCTGTCTCTATAGAAATAAGAACTTGTGTCATATAGCTCCGGGTGACTGCTAACGGACAATATCATGCATTCATCCATGTTGAATGAGTGACTCTGGGCAGGGATGCTGCCACAGCAGCAAGCAGGCTCCTGATTGGTTAACGTGGCACAAAAATCTGCCAAAGTAAAAAATGTTCAACTCAGGCATCAGCCGCAAATTCGCGTCAAACGCAAAATGCACAAAAAGCACAATTCGCGCGTACCGCGACAGACGCTTAATTCGCGCGACCTAGACACGCGAATCAGGCGGAAAAATATTTATCGTGCCACGCTAAACACCTCATTCGCGCCACGAGACCTCCAGACGCACATTAACGCGTCTTCACATAACATCACTTAACATTGAAATCACTTGGGCTTGACGTAGTGGTGTAAACGCAGCATTATGTTTGTGATCCTTGTTCATGATTTTCCTGTTTTATCTTAGCCATTAAACTGCCCACTCCTCTTCAGAAATAATCTTCCA
This sequence comes from Misgurnus anguillicaudatus, assembly GCF_027580225.2. NCBI lineage: Eukaryota > Metazoa > Chordata > Actinopteri > Cypriniformes > Cobitidae > Misgurnus > Misgurnus anguillicaudatus. The sequence goes on from NC_073351.2 coordinate 10,089,913, forward strand.
GGTCCTGCACAGTCTTTGCTTTTCCAACATCTTCTGCATATTTGACCCCTTTCCAACATCGACTATATGATAATAAAATTCATCTTTTCACACTGAGGACAACCGAGACTCATATAAAGCTAGGAAAAAACATTAAAAAGATATAAACATTCACTGGTACTCAAGAATGCAGCAAGATACCTAAACTTTGGAACAGGATGATTTTAAACCTGATTACACTCCATACACACTAATGCAACATGCAAACAAAAGTTGGGCATTACTTCTGGCGATTTCTGTATAGTATGTATGAATCGTTTTTGTTAAAAGGAGAAAAAACTTCAGTTTTCTATAAATCAACTCTTTTAATGGCACTGACCGGGCAGAGTGCAGATGGTAGCAGGCTTGATGTCTGAAGCGGCATGGGCATATAGACTGGTGAAGCGGGGTAAAAGAGGAGGGCAGTTAGTAGCAGATGGGAAGTGCCAAGGGTGCAGATGGATAGCCGGACTCCTCCGCAGGCCCGCTGAGCTGTATGGTGTGACAGCTTCGGACAATATGAGCCACGTTAACCAACAGCACCCCAAACGTAAGAGATCTTTCAGACCCGACCGGACAAAATATTGAATAAGATGCTTACCTTTCCGGCTCTCAACCTTTTCCTGACTTTTAAGTGTGTGTGCGGGCCGGTCAAGTGGTTCTGTTTGTGCGCTTGTGCCACATAGGCAATGCTGCTATGTGGCGCCACCGCTCTCATTCTGAGCCAAAGAAACGAGCGAGAATGACTTTGTGTGTGTTTGTGCCAGGACCGTTTTGGCTTTGCCTTTGGGGAACATAATAGCATTCCACAGAACTGGCACAATGTCAGTACAAAGAGAGCGACAGGGGAAAATACGTCTGGATGATGGCCTGACAGTTGGTCTGTGTGACTTTTACACACATACACGCACATACGCACAATAGAGAAGCGACCGTGAGGTCTAAAAGCTAGGAAAGTGTATAAACTGCCATCAGTGTTGGGCTTCCTATGAGTCCAGACACAGCAGACTGTGTCAGTGTTTGAAGAACCCTTTCTTCACCTCCGTCAACAGACGGATCACTTTTACTGGTAACAGTAGCACCTGGGTAACACACCACATCGAGGCTACAAAACAGAGAGGAAGATACCATTGCACATAAAGGCTCTTTCAAAACGGAAGAGTTTTAGAAACTGAATACAGTACTTGGAGACACTTAAATGGACAAGTATGTGTCTGTCTGGGACCAAAGGTGTCTGACGTCTGCTTTTTGCTCTTGCCAATTTATTTTTAAGAGGTATAAATGATATCATCATGCGATTATGAGATGCTTACAATGAATTTAATATGATTCATGTTTTTCCTTTGTACCTAAAGAGATCATAATTGTACATCAAAGTCCACCGAAATGACCCGAAACACTTTTTGCCCGAACCAGATGTGCATAAATCATATTTTTTTAAAGAAAGACCCGACCCGAGAAAAACCCAACAAAATTTAACCTGAGGCCGACCTGACACAGTGGTTATTTTTTTGGACCCAAATGAAAACGGCACCGACTTGTGTGCAGTTAGTAACCCACACGCACCAGAAAGAAACCCCGGTGGCCTCGCAACCAATATGTTATCTGACGACGAAATCAAGGTAAACAGTGTGCATTTAAAATTGATTGACAGGTCTAGCTTAATGAAAATTTACCTACTGCCAGCCACATGATGTCGCAAGCACTTTTGGCAAAAGAGGGGGGGGGTTGGAAAAGGACTTGATGCACACACGTGAGATAGTTCAGGTCTTCTTGGGTCCGTTTGGCAAAAATTTTGAATTACCCGAGATCGCTAATATTATACCTGACCTGTGTCTGAGGCACACATGAAAATTTTAGCTCCTAATCTGCTCGGGTCTCGGTTTGGACCTCGGGTTTTCGGATCTAAGTGGACCCGTGAGGACCTCTACCTCAAACTTGCATATTTGGTACCAAATGTGTGCATATCTGGTACCAATGGGTACATACCAGGCTCTGCAGAGAAAGCAGTGGGGGCTCGTGACTGCTCATCCGAGGATGCGCTAATTCAAAGTAAGTGTTCGGATTGTCGTGTGTGGTTCCCTTTTCCAAAATAAATGTCCTGCGTGTCGAGAGATCCTGTGTGCATCACGTGATTTGTCAAAATAAGTGCCTGCTGCAGACGTGTCAAAACCGTTTATGATAAAAGAGACGCTTACGTTCCCAAAATACATGCTATACACTCCCTTAACAGTAAACTCTGATTACGCATGTGATTATGCGAGTATCTGGCGAACACAAGCGTTTATTTTATCATAAACCCATTAGACACGTCTGCAGCAGGCACTTATTTTGGCAAGACACGTGATGCACACACGATCTCTCAAAGCGCAGAAAACATACTACATACACGTTGTGACGAACTTCGCATCGTGTGCCCTCAAAAAAAGAAGTCACCAGCCGCCACTGATAGAAAGTGTAGTGGACGCTCTGACGCTCGAATGCATTCTCTGGAATTCTCTCAAGCAGAGGTTTCCGCCTTCTGATTGGTTGACGGCGAACCACATCATAGCTCATTACCATAAAGTTACCACTGATTTCAACTCTCCTCGACGCTCACACGTACATTACGTGCCGCGCCGCTACTCGCCGGAGCTCACAGATGACTATCATTGAAAATGAATGACTTACGGCACTTTGCACGGTCTTCAAATGCATAAATGTTAATGTGAATATTTACAGGAAAAAACACACACATAGAGAAGGGGAAAGGGACGTGAATAGCACCAAATCAAAGAAATTAACAAACAAAACCAGACAAAGAGCAGAAAGTGGTCATGGCTAAGTTGATTAACATTATAAGCAGATGAGAAACATAAAACAATACAAAAATGTATACGATCCCTTTAATGCAGAGCTCTTTTGTCCGGGAATCCCGAAACGTCCCGCTGTTTCATCATACAATTCTCCAGGTGCAGTCAGAGTCAAAGGTGGGCTCTTTATGAAGTGGAGGTCAGGGGTGAAGGCCTGCGCTCCGTGGAATTTGGTGTGTCGCTATAGCGATCACAATAGCAAAGGTGGAATGACAGGTATCCCTGGAGGGCAGTAAACAGAAGATATACTTTAGGGTTGGGGGGCTCTAGAGCAGAGGACCCTCAGTGTAACTCAAAACAGGAAACACACAAGGAGAAGACAAGACCAGGAGAAACACAAACACAGAGATGGGATACAGACAATTACACTTTGACAAAGAGAGATAGATTGGGTTTCAGACTGATCGAGTTTTACGAAATACCTTCTGCCCATATACGCAAGCTATATCCAAGGTTAAGTGAGGGGTACAGAATATTTCTAAAACAGCAGAAAGGTGCAGACGGTGTGATTTCAGCTGTGCTGGGTTAAATGGGAAGGGGGGATGACAGTGTAAATTGAATAATGAATGGCAAACAGGAGTCTGAACCCCAGTTTACAATAGCTGATTTTATGATGACATAAACTTGCTCAAGACTCAGGACTGGTTTTACAGCCACAGCTTAGCGAAAGCCAGGACTATGCCTTAGTCAAATTAAGATGTTTAAGCATCTTTTATAAACATACCTGTTAATGGTGTATATCTTGAGACAAATCAATGGCATTGGCTATTTTAAGATCTGTCAGCGCAAGTCAGTTTCATTACCAATCCTTTCATAATGGTTCTTTCAAAAGTCAAAATCAATTTCGAAGTGTTGAAATCTAGATCAGTCTGGCTATAAAATACATTTTCAAATATTACGTCTGTCAAACACTAAAGGTTCAGGAATCAATGAGGCATTGCTAACACTGGCCAGTGCAGTACATTAAAAACATGCATTGAACGGGGTAGAAGGTAGATTTTTACAAGATTATTTTGCAAGAAAATGTGAGTGGGGCTTGCCATAATGCTAATGTAAGTTATTCTGGGTGGTGGCCAATGTATTGTTTAGCAGCAGTTACTAGATGAAAATGAAAAAGTCCCTATGGCTTTTGGTCTTCATACAGCTGTGGGATTCTTTAGGACTGCATGGCCAATTTTATTGTTAGCTTGAAAAACATACGTTTGACCCTATTCATGCAAGATGAGTTACAGACTTAAATTTAAAGGGATAGTTCACCCAAAAATGAAAATGTTGTCATCATTTACTCATTCTCATGTTGTTACAAGCCCTTATGATTTTTTGGTTCTGATGAACACGAAGGAAGATATTTTGAAAAATGTTTGTAACCAAACCGTTCATGAGCCCCATTTACTTACATGATATTATTTTTTTCCTACTATGGAAACAATGTATACAGGTTTGTAACAACATGACAGTGAATGATGTAGCCTGATCTCACAAATTTTCGTGTTAAAGTCACGGAATATTTGCTCATTTATCCGTGTCATTGTCATGGATCTCCGCATTTTTCAGTGTCCGTTCCACAGACTTTCTTTTCCGTGTCAGTTTCACGTATTGGTTATTAGATAGTTTTTTCTATTTTCTTACCATTGTCGCTTGAGTTTGAGGTAAGAACAACTTTCTGTTACATAAAATGACATCCTAACCCAAACCCAACTCTAACCCTAATGCCAGGCGCCATTACAAAAATCTGAAAAAATAGTATAAACCAATAGTTAAAGTTAGATCCTAACCCAAACTCAAAATCTAACCCCAAACCCAAGCGACAATGGTTTAAAAATTAGAAAAACAATCGAGTAACCAATATTTGAAACTGACACGGAAAAGAAAGTCCGTGGTACGGACACGGAAAAATGCGTAGATCTGTGACAATGACACGGAAAAATTAGCAAAATATTCCGTGACTATACCACAGAAAATTTGTGAGATTACGTTGGAATGATAATTTTTGGGTGAACTATCCCTTTAAAGGAATAGTCTACTCATTTTCAACACCAAAACATGTCACTACCCCAACCAAGAATCGTTGATACATCCCTCCACCATCTGTGTGCGTACACGTAAGCGCTGGAGCGCGCTGCGACACTTAGATAGCATTTAGCTTAGCCCCATTCATTCAATGGTACCATTTAGAGATAAAGTTAGAAGTGACCAAACACATCAACGTTTTTCCTATTTAAGATGAGTAGTTATACGAGCAAGTTTGGTGGTACAAAATAAAACGTAGCGCTTTTCTTAGCGGATTTAAAAGAGGAACTATATTTTATGGCGTAATAGCACTTTTGGGAGTACTTCGACTCGCCTGAAAAGTCCGCTCCCCTTCTCACTCTCATAATGGGAGAGGGAGGGTGTTACTGCGCCGAGTCGAAGTACTCCCAAAAGTGCTATTACGCCATAAAATATAGTTCCTCTTTTAAATCCGCTTAGAAAAGCGCTACGTTTTATTTTGTACCACCAAACTTGCTCGTATAACTACTCGTCTTAAATAGGAAAAACGTTGATGTGTTTGGTCACTTCTAACTTTATCTCTAAATGGTACCATTGAATGAATGGGGCTAAGCTAAATGCTATCGAAGCGTCGCAGCGCGCTCCAGCGCTTACGTGCATGCACACAGATGATAGAGAGATGTATCAACAATTCTTAGTTAAGGAAATAACATATTTTAATATTGAAAATGAGTAGACTATTCCTTTAAAGCTTAGGGTTAGTGGTTTTTAGTTCAGATCATTTAGCATTTCTATGCCATTAAAAGTATTAGTAATACTTTTCCTATAACTAATAACAATCTGTTTAGTGATTGATTTCAGGGCCATTATTTTCAGGTGTGTTAGTGCTTAGACGGGAGGAGGTGGGGGTCAATGAACAATGAGCCGCCGGCTCTATCAGCAGCCTGTCAGGTGAGCCAGCCGCAGGTAAGAGCTACAGGTGTGTACAAAATAAAAGCCATACAGGCATTGAGGGACTCTTTCATGAAGTGTGGGGGATGGAGGGGTCATATCACCCTCAAGGCAGGTCATGACCCTTTGACTCATGACCCCATTCTGAAAGAAGGGAATTCTGGAGTCGAAGGGATGACAAGTCCAAGCACGGCCATCATCAAAGCTGGGAGTAAACTGCAAAAGAGCAAGAGAAAAAAGGTGAACGAAAAGAGGAAAATTTCATTTGCAAGACATACACTGTGTGTCATTTTATAATATGTAATAATTGCATACAAAGTCAAAGGCTTAAAGTCTTATTTTGCGAAATTGCCACCAGAGGCACAACAGGTGCATATAACAAGTGATCTAATGAGAATACGTGTGTATTTTTACATAAAGTGTGGTTGTACAAGGACAGGATTCATATTAAAATTGCAGGCATTGGCGTTTCTTATTCATATTAATGACATGTTTTCAATCGTATTATCTGACTGATTTATTTAAGACAGTCTCATTTACCCAATAAAATGTTTCCCGGACAGGGCTTATCCTAGTCCCAGACTAAAATTGATAACATAGTTATAGAGAAATTATACAGCAATCTTTATGGTATAAAAGATTTATAAATGTTAAAACTTAATAATGCTACGATTAAATGTTCCAAATACGTCTACATTGTACACTTTAGCATCTATTTAAATGTACAAAAAAATAAGTTTTTGAAAGTTACATATTAATACTATGTATTAACAGTTAGACCTGGCTGGCATATCGGCACATCGGTTTGATCTAGTACATGAATGTAAATGACCCACATGTCTATATCCCCATATAAGGGCTTTTCACATAACCTCTAATGTACAGCCATCTGTCAGTTTTGCAAATGTGCAGGTATAACTCAATAAAGTGCTTTGACTTTCTCAAAACCAATAGACACACAAGAAACTGTATCTGTTGCTCTACACTACACAATCACATTGAATAGACAGACAGACAGACAGATCTGTCATATAAACATGTGTCTTCCAGATGTGCTAATATTACGAGGCTTAGTGAGCATGTGAGTCTCCAGCTGACCAAAAGGTGGCAGTGCAACTACCACATCACTTGCACAATAATGAGCCAAATTCACACACAATGTTCATGTTTGTTTGTTTGTTTGTTTGTTTATATATTCTTAACACCATTCCAGAATCTATGGCTATATTCATGGTGAGAACTGGTTAATCCAAGATTATCCACAAAAGGTAATGCATACACACTTTGGGAGAGGGGCAACTTGGCATCTCCAATTCACCCATCTTGCATTTTTTGGCCTGTGGGAGGAAACTGATGTGACCACCTTGATGTGAGGCAACAGTGCCTTAACAGTGAAATGGATAAAGTGTTTCAGTTTACATTTTTATATTGAAATATTATTATATATTTTTTTAAATATCAGAAAGTAAATATTGTACTTGTAATACGTTTGGTACATGTTTTACAAACCTTTGCAAGCACTGCTATGCTCAACGCTATATGGGCTATGAATAAATAACCAAAAGTTTGATGTCTCTTTCCACTCTGCTTCTAGTTCTGCTTCTATTTTTTTCTAATCTAAAAATACATTGTCAAAAAAGTAAATTTTGTGCTTTTTTTCTATTCTTTGGTTTCTGGCAGCAGCCCAGTCAGCAGCCGCTCTAGAAAAATATTACATGAATATTGTTTATGTTATAATGTGTTAAAATAAACCTTTCTCCCCTGTGGGAAATGCAGACAAGCCCTTAATGATAATAATCATTTTAGCGGCTGACTGTGAAGAGGGGAAGGCAGGCGGAAGCCCCTCCTCTCTCAGTTTATCCCTTTCCAACACTCTCGGCCCTCTGTCGGCTCTTTGTACTTCTCTCCAGAAAGAAAGAGCCAGAAAATGAATGACATATGCGTCTGTTTCCACAGAGAAGTCCATGAAAACAAAACTGTATATCTTATCTATTGCACTCAGATATTTTTAACTCTATGAAGTATAACAGATATAATTGAAATGCAATTTGTGGTATTATTAATGTTACTGCATGTTGTTATTTAATGTTGTGGATTTGATTTAAACTACTTACAAAGTGCATGAATCAAATGTTGTGGCTTTTCAATAAGATTGAAAATGCATATTTGCTATATGCATATGTAAAAATTGGCTTACACTAAAGAAAAGGCCAAAGCCATACTTAAGGGTTAGACTATCAAAGAGATTTAAGTTAAGCTTATTTAGGCAATTTTTTTATCTCCAAAGACATTTTTGCAACCACATGGCAATAGCCTGTCATCCACATTCACTTTCAGAATTAAAGTTACTGGGGTGGTAGAGTACCCTTTCAAAAAGTGCACCTTTGTACCTAAATGTTGCATGGTGCATAGACTGTAAAAAATGTGCAAATTTTTTGTCAAATTAACACATATTTTTATGTTACTTTAACTTTAAAATTTAAGTTAATCAATTACAACTTGATTATATAAGTTATGTCAACTTTTTGTTGTTTTAACTTCGTGCTGCATTTTTTTACAACGTAGTAGGACCTTATAAAAAGATACCGTCCAGGTGAAAACTTTTGTACATTTGAAGTCCCCCCCTCCCCTTAAATGCATATATTTAAATTGTCTCTATATTGTATCATTAACCGTCCATTTTGTATCTGCACACTTCCAACAAAATACTAAAAAATAAATTAAAAAAATATTTTAAAGGGAACGTATCATGAAAATCTGACTAAAGTGCTATAATTGGGTCCCCAGTGCTTCTAACAACCTAGAAACTATGTAAAAGATCAACCCAGTAACTTAGTTTTGGAAAACCATTCTCTGCAAGCATGTGAAAAATAGGTCATTGAAATCTGGCATCTTTATGATGTCAGAAGGGGATCTTATTATAATAGTACCGCCCCTTAATCTGCACTATCCAAGCATGGCACTGCCATTTAGTGAAGAGATCAGCTAATTTGCATTTTAAAAGACACACCCACAAACGGCACATTTTTGCTCATTTGCACATGCTATAATAAATTATCTATATGGTATTGTGAGCTACTTCATGTACATGCTCTGGGGAAACCAAAGATTTATTTTACATCTTTAAAACGTCTTGTGAAATGTCCCCTTTAAAGGTCTAGTCAGGGCTCCAGACAAACATTTTTTACTAGGAGCACTGTAGCCCCTGACAGAAAATTTTAGGACACACCTTAAATCACCCTGCAATGCAATTACTCACTTTTTTCCCAAAAATACTCGGGGCGGTCTCCCAGACAGGGTTTAGATTAATCCAGCACTAGGCCTTAGTTATTTTAGGACATTTAAGTCGTTTTTACAAACATACCTTACAAAAAACAATACTGGTGTGCAAATTGAGACAAAAAAAATGGCACTGATGTATGTTAAGATATGTAAGTGCGAGATGTTTTCAAATTAATACAGCTCTTGTAAAAAATGCTCACACTGTCTCAAAAACTTGTTGCATTATTTGGTCGCAGTCTGAAGCCGCTGGTGCCCCGGGGCATTCGCCGTATCCCATCTATGGATAACCCAGACCCAAACCAATATTTAATAATAACACATCAATTTTATTGCTTAGGAGACGTGAGATTTCTGAGAGAAGCAGGAGACTTCATCAAAAGTTTCCAATTAATCTCATTGGTTAGTGCAGTGTTTCCCAATCCTTGTCCTCAGGTACCCCCTTCCAGCCCTGCTTTCCAGTTCGTTTTTTATGACCTTCCCTCGCTAACTTCCCTCAGTCTCGTTCACTTGGATGTACGTCATTGCTTACATTGTACGAGTGCCCACTACTGCTGAAACACTTGAAGGAGGTTCAAATGGATCACCCTAAGCCCTTGATCACATGGAAAGTGGAGACCGCCCCCTCCATGTGCAAAGCGTGAGTTGCTGAAGTGACGTCACAATCGTGATGCATTGTGGGATATGGAGCTGCCTGAAGTTTACATGTGAAGTAGACGTCAAGATCGAGGGAGCGAGGGTCTGTCCATAAAAACTTCCCTCGTCCACTTGACAAAGTGGAACGACAGGGATTCCCCCAAGGGGAAGTGTTTAGGGAAGTTTGCGCGTGCGTGTCTAAAACTGGAGTGGAACGCACCCCAGAAAGTTTTAGGGTGTTTTCACATATAGTTCATTTCAAAAGAACCAAACCCAGTTCATTTAAGTGAACCAGAAAAGGAACTAGCCAAATGTGACCTCAGTCCTTTTGGTGTTCACAATAAAGTGGACTCAAAAGAGGACCCAGTTCTTTTTTTGGTCCTCTTCAGAACTGAAGTGATCTCAGACCCTTTCTTGTTCACATCACAACTTTATAAGAACTCAGATCCCAGCTTTCTGTGCAGCAGTTGATTTTAATACAATGTCCAAACGACACACAAAGCGTACCGGGACTTCATTGATTTCACATATAAAAAAAATCGAACCACAAAAGAACCCAAAAGCGAACCGTACTCAGACCACCTCCTGTTGTGGTCTGAGTTCGGTTCACTTTGGGGTCCCTTTAGGGGGGTCTGAGATCACTTGGTTTGTTCACACATACACCCTGAACTGCTCTGAGAGTGTTTGGAGGGCTCAAACTAACTAGGTGTGAAAACACTCTTAGATGTCTCCTCATTTAAAACACCTGATTCAACTAATCAACAGTCTCCTTCCAGAATGGGTAACATGTCCCCCTAACAAGCTGTTGAGTAAAATCAGGCGTATTATATAAGGAGACATCTATAACTTTCTGGAAGGGGGTACTCGAGGACCAGGATTGGGAAACACTGGGTTAGTGTATTTAAAAAGATCTCATTAGTGATTTTTTTTCTTATGGGATCACAGATTATCTCCTTAAGCAACCACATGGAAAACCCATACAGGCACCGCTCACAATTTCTTCTCAAAATGTTCAAATCTAGTTTTCATATTACAGTAAGAGTGGACATATGATCCAGTTTGCGGTGCGCCCCAGATCTTCGTCTGCCAGACCCTTGTGGTGTAACCATTAACCATTAATATGAACACAAGACCTCTATTCTAAACACATCTGACCAGAGGCTTTCACACCTGTTGGATCACTGTGTAATAGATATAATGTAATGTCTCCAGTCTTAAGCCAAACTCTTAAAACCAAGCCAACCCTCTCCCAAAGCTTTCTGGCTCTTTCTGTCCATCTCACGTACACACACACAGTGATTTTCTCGATCTCTGTGTTCACACTAAAAGATTACGAACTCTCTCTGTTGAGTTAAGTACTCTAACAAGCTTACCCACGCAGTGAAAGGCAGATTTACTGCCGCTTGGCTGTACTGGTGATTATTGATAACAGCATTTATAGCGCGTACTGCTCAGTCATGGTCCATCTCTCTCTCTTTTTCTCTCTACCTATTTAACTCCAGATCGCAAGCCTATGGCCCATGGCATGAGAGCTAAAGGACAGAACGAGCGAGAGAAAAGAGAGAGAAAGAGATTTCTCTTCATGAGGCAAAGACTGAGAACAAGTTGTTGGGAAAAAGGGGGCCATTGTAGGGGGCTGGCCTGTGGACAAGCTGCCCATTCAGAGTTGCCCAGCCGTGTACAATGGCTAAACTAACATCAGTGACATTTAGAGTTGCCTGGGCTTTGGAGCATGAGGGCAGGGGATGGTGGGGGTATGTAGAAGGGGCGGAGAGGTTGGCGAGAGGAATAAACCCTCCGGCGGTTCCAGCTATTGATTGAATATTCATGTCACAGGGTGGGAACATAGAGGGCTGCCCTGTGTTGGTCTTTTGGTCGTTTAGTCTTGGTTAGCCTGTTTGGTTAGGCGAAAAGTGTGATGAGAGGAAACAAGATGAGACTAGGTGAGAGGAGAAAAAGGGAGGGGAGAGTAAAGAGGCAGAAGACAACGAGATGAGGAAAGAGGTGAAAATACCAGATGGAGAAAGGAGAGGAGAGGAAAAAAGGTTATGTGAGAAGATGGGAAGAGATGAGAAGATGGTTTCCATCTGTATTTTATTCTTATGGGTCATGGAGATGTTAGATTTCTCCTGGGCTAATACTTAAATAATCTTGTATGTAAGGGGCATTGTGACACTGACATGCAGTGACCACCACCCATGTCAGCGTAATAAATAGAGGCATGAACAAGGACAAGAGTGACCCTGAAACACATTTGATGCCCCTGAATGATGCTTTCTATTGAAATCACAGAAGAACTCAAGAGATACCACAGTAATTATCATCAAGATGAATGCACCGTATCAACTTTGTCTCAGATGTTGTTCATAAAATTATTAAGAAAAATGATAATAGACATAAATGAGACAATTGCTGACATACACTTTTGCACTATAAAATCTGTATGTGTACCATTGCTCAGATAATTTTAAAATTAAAATTTAAACAAATGTTTGTTCATATTAAAATTAGGGCTGTGAAAATAATGCATTAATTCGATTAATTAATCTGAGAAAAAATAACGCGTTAAAAAAAAAAACGCAGATTAATCCATTCCGTATTGAACCTGGATACATTCTAGCCACCATTTGACTGTAAAATAAAGGAGGTAGACGAGAACGCTCTGGCGGTGACTGGATCATTGACTGGAACATTTACTTATAAAAAAACGGCCTGATGGAAGTGATGATAAAAATAAAGTATGCAACGTCTGCAGCAAAGAATTTGCATATCATAGAGTTCGTCCACTCTAAAGTACCACATCATACAAAGCACATGGATTAAAGTTCTCCGTCCTTACACGGATTTCCGTCAATTGCAAAATTATTAAATTAACTTTTCATAAATACGACGTGTATTCAGCTTTTTAAGTGGGATGTTATCAAAGCCTGGAGTGGAGCAAAATCACGTTCCTCTCTCCACTGTAAGCTTTCTGTAATCACTACGCACCGGATCCACTCCGGGTTTTCTGGCTGTAGCGCGTAAGATGAGGTAAAACTTTATTTCAGCTAGCATGGACATACTTATAATGCAGGAAGGCTCTGAAGTTTTGGAGATCGATAAAGGTGTAAAAGACCAATGAAGATTGACTTGGCTTAGCGGAATGATGAAGATTGAGATCAGAAAACCAAATATAGCACAGTATAGGTGACCTGTATTTTGTGGGTAAACGATTTCTCTCGTACGTGATTACTCGCGTCCCGTTTTTGACTGCTACGTTGATCTAACCAGTGGCTGATAAAACGGGTTTGTTAAACTAGTGAGTACACTTTATGTGGCGCCACAAGAACCAAGAAGCAGATGACATCCAAATCCCATGAGAGCAGTTCGAGAAATCATAACAGAAGACTGCTTCCTAAATGCTCTTGCGGTACTTTGATGTCATCCACCTGTCGGGTTCTTTATTTAAGGTTTATGTTCAATTGCACAAAAAAGCCCTGCAATTGATATTGCACTGTTAAACTTTTGGTAAATAATCTTCCTGAAGCACTTTATTTCCTTAGCATATTACTTTAGGTTATTTTTGTTGATTGTTATAGCCATTATTTAAACAGTGAAAATACTGTAATAATAAAAGAGTTTTTGAGCTTCATTGTCACTAATGCTGATTATTCACTGATTTATTTAAAAATAAATATTTAATCCTTTACAGCAAAAATTATGTAGGCGATTAATTTAGATTAATTAATCACAGAGTATGTAATTAATTAGATTAAAAATTTTAATCGATTCACAGCCCTAATTAAAATAAAATTTTAGTCCAAACCTTGAGTGCATTACAAAAAAAGCAAATGATTGCAAGCATTGCCTGGCATATTACAGCCATCTTACAGCAAGATTAAAATTTAATGTAAAATATTCCTGCCTGAACAAAATGATCCAGAATGCAAAACAAACTACAGTATTTTACTGTAATATAGAAAATGGTACTGTACTGTAGGTTTTTACAGTATTGTACTGCAATATATACAGCGACATTTAACAAAAAATGTGTGTTCTTTATTTAATCCTATTGATGTAATGATGATGATTTTTTGTTCCTACACTCTAAGAAACAAAGGTACAAAAGTTGTCATTAGGGCGGTACCTTTTCAAAAAGTACACTTTTGTACCTAAAAAGTGCATATTGGTACATCAAAGGTACATATTTGTCTTAATATGACCTTTACGATAGAGCTGAAGATCTTTGCCTAAACACGACAGGACCTGTCGTTTTCATTTCTAACTTTTTACACGGGCTCAGGCCGGGCTCGGGCTTGCGCTGAAGCCATTTACAGTGGATTTAATATCCTTAACAAAAATATGTAGCCTAATCTCGGTGAGTTAAGGTTTTTCAATGTATAACTAAATATTAATCAGAGGTGGAAAAAGTACTAAAATATTGTACTCAAGTAAAAGTAAAGTTACTTCGGGCCAAATTCTATTGGGCTTCGGTCATTTCGGGCCTAACTTTTAAGGCCCGATTACAGCTCTACTTTACGAGTGTATAGGTATGACCCATCTTAGACAAATTGTTTCATTGGACAATGATGTGGCAACACCACACTTTAAAGACCCACAGTTATTTAAGCATAAACACTTATATTTCACATGTCAACACGTTTTTTTTAAGTCTGATAAAGCAGAGGTATACAGAGGTTACTGAAACACATGTGCACATTGAAACGGTTTTGGCTTAAAGTGAGTTTGAGAGTTTCCTGTAGTACTTCATGAGGTTTTTATTTGCTCTCTGGTGCAGGTGAAAGAGCCTCATAACTGACTTCATTTTCCAGCACGGCCACACATTCAGGCCAGAAGAATTCTCCTGAGATAAAGAGCATCTGATCTGGGATTCACACATGCACAAACCAACAACATCAACTTATGAGCTTGTGGCTGTCCTACTTGTATAAAAACCTGCAGATATGCATAATCTTCTACAATAATTAGGTATGAAATGCTTGTATTTCAGACTGTTGTGAAATGTGCTTCCTATTTGATGATTGCTCCACCCTCATATATGACTGGACATTTGAGAGGTCGTGTTAGGTTTTTGTGATGTCATAGTTTCACTGGTATTCATTTATTGTTGGAGGATCTACAAACACTAGACCTTTGGTGTCCCACATTAGGCAGTGTCCCACTTAAGGGCAATTCACCTTAACTATGGTTTTACTTGCTATGGTTAAACAATAGTTAACACAAATTTGCTACAGTAACCATTACTTAAACATGGTTTTTGTAGTAAAGCCATGGTTTTACAAATGGTAGTTACTACACTTTTACTATAATTATATGGTTAATTAACCTGATAAGAAACACTGTGCTGTACACTGTACACCCCCTCTCTTGCACGTGAGGCTGCATTACGTCATTGTAACTTTGAAGCATTAAATCTTCAAAATATACGGTCATGCGGCACATTGTTGGAAAGCTTAGACTTTCGGGTTTCCATTAAGCGCACACACAAAGCATAATATGATTTTTAGCAGTCATAAAACTGTAATCTAGTTGTTAGTTACCTGAACCGGGCGGCGCCGATTTAGGGTATTTACTTACCTTCAAAATCTTCCCTTTATCCGCTTCGGTGAAATTGTCCAAAACAAATTGTTCTTAAATCCCCAAAAGTCCAAGGAAATTGAATATCCAAGCTGTTTAATCCAAAACGATTTGTTTATCTCACAATCTTGACGTTTCTGACCGAATTATACAACCCCAAAACAGAAAAAGTTGGGACACAGTAGAAATTGTGAGTAAAAAAGGAATGGAATAATTTACAAATGTCCTAAACTTATATCTTATTCACAATAGAATATAGATAACAAATCAAATGTTGAAAGTAAGATATTTTGAAATGTCATGCCAAATATTGGCTCATTTTGGATTTTATGAGAGCTACACATTCCAAAACAAGTTGGGACAGATAGAAGCTGGAAAAGTTAAATGCACATATAAGGAACAGCTGGAGGAGGAACATTGTTTAGGAATAGGAATGTTGTCCTATTCTTGTCTAATACAGACTTGTAGTTGCTCAACTGTCTTAGGTCTTCTTTGTCGCATCTTCCTCTTTATGATGCACCAAATGTTTTCTGTGGGTGAAAGATCTGGACTGCAGGCTGGCCATTTCAGTACTCAGATCCTTCTTCTATGCAGTCTTGATGTTGTAATTGATTCAGTATGTGATCTGGCATTGTCATGTTGGAAAATGCAAGGTCTTCCCTGAAAGAGACGACGTCTGAATGGGATCATATGTATCTAGAACTTGGATAAACCTTTCAACATTGATGGTGCCTTTCCAGATGTGTAAGCTGCCCATGCCACACGCACTCATGCAACCCCAAATTATCAGAAATGCAGGCTTCTGAACTGAGCACTAATAACAACTTGGGTTATCATTGTCCTCTTTAGTCCGGATGAAATGGCATCCCAGTTTTTCAAAAAGAACTTCAAATTTTGATTTGTTGGACCACAGAACAGTTTTCCACTTTCCCAAGTCCATTTTAAATGAGCCTTGCCCAGGGAAAACACCTGTGCTTCTGGATCATGTTTAGATATGGCTTCTTTTTTGACCTATAGAGTTTTAGCTGGCAACAGCGAATGACACGGTGGATTGTGTTCACTGACAATGTTTTCTGGAAGTATTCCTGAGCCCATGTTATGATTTCCATTACAGTAGCATTCTTGTATGTGATGCAGTGCTGTCTTAGGGCCCAAAGATCACGGGCATCCGGTATGGTTTTCCGGTCTTGACCCTTACGCACAGAGATTGTTCCAGATTCTCTGAATCTTTGAATGATATTATGCACTGTAGATGATGATAACTTCAATCTCATTGCAATTTTTCTCTGAGAAACTCAGAAAACTATTTTTCGCTGCAGCATTGGGGGAATTGGTGATTCTCTGCCGATCTTGACCTCTGAGAGACACTGCCACTCTGAAAGGCTCTTTTTATACCCAATCATGTTGCCAATTGACCTAATAAGTTGCAAATTGGTCTTTTAACTGTTCCTTATATGTACATTTAAATTTTCTGGCCTCTTATTGCTACCTGTCCCAACTTTTTTTGGAATGTTTAGCTCTCATGAAATCCAAAATGAGCCAATATTTGGCATGACATTTCAAAATATCTTACTTTCAACATTTGATATGTTATCTATATTCTACTGTGAATAAAATATAAGTTTATGAGATTTGTAAATTATTCCATTCCTTTTTTACTCACAATTTCTACAGTGTCCCAACTTTTTCTGTTTTGGGGTTGTAATATAAATAGTGTATACAATTAGTTCACTAATGGACATTCGTTCAAATCTCACTTTTCATTCACGATTTATAATGAATATATTCGGATGTCACGTTTATTGTGAAACGTCTGAGGAACAAATACCAGTTAACATGAGTCTTTGTGACGAGTTAGATGATAGATTATTTTAAATACTACATTTTTTCCATCGAAATTGTGATAAGTTGCTTTGTAGTGGGAGCACTCAAACACACCAAACCACAATTACTAAAACATACAAAAACAGATTATCCACGGGCACTGCACTAGTTCATTAAAAGACATACCTTTATTATGAAACCTGTATCAGTCGTAACCAAAGGCGAGTTCGCGTTGCTGAAATGTCCATGCTAAGTGTTCACAATATATCATCCATTTGTGTATTATTCAACGTATTACATATGAGAAATATTTATATTCCATCGGGTTTAGTATAAAATAATCAGTACGCCCCAGCTCGCATTCTTCCTGACCATCAGGCAAGGCTCGCTCCTCGGCTAAAGCAGCCGCTCCGGCACCCTCTTGTGCTCCCTGTATATTGTGGCTCGTACGTGTAGCCACAAGCATCGGATTCACGCAACAGATCTTCAAAACCCCCTTCTGCCATATCGTCTTCAAAACTAAGATAGTTCCTGTTGTTATAAATGTTTACTGCTAAAAAAAAGAACCTTAGTGAAGATTAAAGATGGCTGACTCTCGTTTTGATTTGTACTTTTATGAATGGACTCGGCAGTCCAACCCCTATAGGCGGAATGAAAACATGCAGAAATAGCTCCTACTACTAACTGTAGTGTTTGCCTCTGGCCAAAAAGTCCTCCAATGACGCAAAGAGCCAAAATACAGATATCTCTCCTCCCAGGGGTACATGAGGGAGGGAAATACGGTCATTCAGAAATACTGCTGGGTTTCGACTGATACAAAGCTGAATGCTAAATCGGTGAAGTATCCCTTTAAGTATGTTAAAAAAAAGAAAAAGAAGCAAAGCCTCAATATAACATCTGATAACAGGCTTTATGGTCCCAATCATAGATATGTATAATAAAGGCTAGATGTCTTACGGCAGAGTCTCTAATGTCATCACTGGCAGCCATTTTGTCTCAGTCAGCTCGTTCACTCATAGCATTGCGTTTTAATCGTGCATTGCTCAATTTTCTACCGATTTTCAAATGGTTTGGTTTCTTACAAACGGTATTAATGTGGTTATAATTCTGGAGGCTTGAACATGTTTTATGAACATTATTCATAAGTAGGCTATGCAGTGTCATAGGTACATCTCTGATGTTTATAAAAACCAAACCATTTGAAAATCGGTAGAAAATTGAGCAAGTTATGGTTATTTAAAAGTACATGAGTAAGCGAGCTGACTGAGACAAGATGGCCGCCAGGTGTGGATGTCGACCTCCATTGGCCAGCAGTGCGGGCGAGACATCTAGCCTTCATTATACATATCTATGGTCCCAATGGTCCTAAGCTGTCACTGAGATGGTACCCTTTAAATAGGTCTTAATATGTACCCCACAGGTCGGGTTGGGTCAGCTGACTTTTGGGGGGGATTTTCCACTGGGTACAGTACGTAGTACCCGATAGTGTTTTTAGGACCACATCGGTTGAGGTTTCAAGCGACCCGAGCTGATGACATGAAAACACTGAAGATCACTGATTGGTCTGAGAGATTATTAGCATTAGCTAACTTGAACCCACAATGAATAATACTTCTACAACATTTAATAATCTTAGGTTATTTTAATATCAGCATTTATTAATACATATTTAAAATCATTAGTTAATGCGCAATAAACTAATATATTGATGTTTACATATATTAAACATTTACCGACATATATGTGTTTTACAAATACATGAATATAAACTTTACATACATCATAAATATAAATTACAATGCTGTTCACTCCTTACAAATAATTTCTGTCTAAGCCCATGTTGTCTCTGCAACCCACAATTTTATTTTAGATACAGCCAGAAACAAAACAAATTTTACTTGAAGAGATGCAGTTGTTTTCTACAATGTTATCTTCTGTGTTATTCATGCATTTGTACATTCAGTCTTTTTTCTATTCGCCTGTGCGCACACACGCCCAGCGGTGGCGTGCTTGGCATAAACAGTTTTGCAGAGCTCCAGGGAGAGGGTCCAGACCAGTAGCTCAAGACCCGATGACGTGAGCGGAGTGAAGGGAAGCTTACGCAGGCACCCAGGTTTGTTTAGACAAGCCTGGCTCAGCCCGACGCTGTAAACAAGGCAGGACCACCAGGCCTGCTGCCGCTTCGCTGCCATTCACAGCGCACTGCAACTACAGCTCAAGTTCAGGCCGATGTCCCCCGTGCACCAGGCAGATCTGCGCTACACAAGGACATCAGTGTGAGCCGACGAGACGTGTGTAACACGGATCTCTATCCTTGTGTGTGTTTGTGTGCAGGAGGGGTTTGAAGGGGGCACTTGAGCTCTTAACAGCAATAACAGCTGCTTAAACCAACAAACGGAGAACTTGATATGTACATAGAGACAGAGAGAGAGAGAGAGAGAAACAGAGAGAGAAACTCGACAGCCCAGCACAAGCGATCAGGGCCACCGAATAGGGCCACGATGAGGTCACAGGCCTTAGATGTACATAATCTGCAGGTTCAGCCGTTTGATCACATGCCAGAGATCCTGTCGGGATGACAGCTCTGTCTGTTTCTACTTCTCAGAAGGGCAAAGACAAGATAATTCCTAAATCCTCCTCAAACTTGTAATAGAAATTCATCTGGACATCAGATCACACGCAGGAGAGATCACACGCCATGGACAAGCCCAATTAACAAAAGTGCATACATACCACTGACCTTCATTGAATCCAGGAATGCAAAAACATATGTGTTATATATGGTAGGGTCATGACGTGACGTTAATTATTTTGTGTCCGTATGGTTCAGTTAAATGTAAAAGGGTTAAAATTTCAGGCCCAAGCCTAATTTTCTGGTTTTATTTCATTTTGAAAGAATATTTGGGGGATAATTGCCAAAATGTCAATGTGGTGTAACCGGTCTGTGTCCATTGGTATAACTAGTATTTTTTTAATGAAAATATAAATATATAAGTATAAAAAAATGCGGAATAAAATATAATCATCTAGTTTAGTGTAATTTGATTTTTTACATACATTTTTACATCATTTGTCAAAGATTATTTAGAAAACAGCTGTTTACACCATATGTCAAGACAAATATTACAAAAACGCATAAAAATTTACATTCAGAAATTATATATTTTTTTTTATAATTACGCTTACATGTCATTAAGGTGGATAAAATATTTAATATTTCTCATTCTTTGGCGCAATTGGCGGTTACACCATTTGACATTTTCAGGTCCATTCAGTCTAAACTTTTATAAAAATGGTACAAATGTAATTTTTATTGCATAAAATCAACAAAAATACACTATGTGCATTGAAATAAACCTGATGCATGCTTTTAAAACAAGTTTTTAAAAATATTTTTTAATTTCTCATCTTGCCAAACCGTTTTTGTCACTGACACTGGTAAATAAATATGTTGATATGTTTATTTCAGTGCATGCAAAGTAGCAAATGAAGATTTGAAAAGTTTAGGTTGATAATAACTTATGAGTAATTGGCCATAATTGGCAAAAGGCAGTCACCTTATTTAAATTCTCTTGTATTTGACCAGGATAGTCCCCAGTGGGGCCAGTGCCTTCTTTTTTGAGGGTGCTCGAAAAGTTCATCACAACATGTATGTAGCCCGTCATGTGTGTGGTTCCTTTTTTTTCAAAATATGTGTTCTGCGCATCGAGAGATCTTGTGTGCATCATGTGTCTTGTCGAAATAAGTGCCTGCTGGAGATGCGTTTAAAGGGTTTATGATAAAAGAGACGCTCGCGTTTGCCAGATACTCGCATAATCTCATGCGTTATCAGAGTTTACTGTTAAGGGAGTGTCTTGCTTGTATTTTGTGAACGTGAGCGTGTAAGCATACATAACATAAGCTCTTTTGACGCGAGTGCAGCAATTTTTACAAAACACATGAAGCACACAGGATCTCTCAAAGCGCAGAACACATTATTCTGGAAGATGGAACCAACACATGACACTCCGAACACATATTTTGAATTAGCACAGCTCGGATGAGCAGTCACAAGCCGCAACTGATTTCTTAAAAGTTTCACATAAAAGACTAATTTAACAAACACATAAAAACCAACACATACAAAATAATATTTTAGCCAGCGCTTAAGACATTCACATGTTTTCTTCTGGTTGGTCTGGGTGTTTTCAGTCTAATAATACTTTAATTTAAAATTTATTAAAGTATTTTAAAGAATTATTTTATATTATTTTATTCATATTATTTGTTTTTTATATTTTTTTTATTTCTGTTGCGGTTTTCCAGACAGGGATTAGAAAAGACCTAGACTAAAATAAAAGTAAGACCTGTCCAAACTGAAAACAACTTGCACTGAAATATCTTAAAATATATCAGTGCCCTTTGTTTTCCCTTAAAATGCACATCAGCAATGTTTTTAGAATGTTTTGCTTGATGCTGTTTTTTAGTTTTACTCTGTAAAGATAAAGACTTTGATGTTTGATCAAATGTTTGATGTTCATTTAACTTTGAACAAAATGTTGCCAGTAAATAACATACATTTAAATCTACGACGGTAAGTTACCGGCAACCCAGCTGCAATAACACTGTAATTTCTACAGAATTTTTTTACAGTGTGATCAAACTGTAAAAAAACACGATCTCTGTAGACAGCCCAGGCTTCACAAACTGCAATAAAAACAAAGTGGCCAAACCTACAAACAAAAACCATAAAAAGTGTTCCAGCCAATAAACGACAAGAAGGATTTGAGGGTTGGGGGTGGATGCGTTCATGAAAGCACGGAAGGGAGGGGGAGGAGTTAGCTACGCTCCGTTTGTTTGAAAACAGTTCAAACATCAACAAAAAGTGACGTCACACAGATTCGCCTAGAGCGCCTTTAAACTAAGGCGTAGTCCTGGCTTAAAATAATCCCTGTCCGTGAAACCACCCGTCTAAATTTGAAAGTTAAGCCAAAACAAGGTACCGTCTAAAAAAAATATTTTGCTGCCCTACATTTTTAAGTAGGCTACAATCAAAGTGGCATTGGAGTGAGCAACGTTATTTCATGTCAATTTGTACATATTTTAAATGGTGGCTAATTCATTTTAATTTGTACAATCACATTTGTACATTTTTGTTGGATTTGCCTATGTGACATTGGGGTTAAATGCAGGGTTAGGGGTGAGGTTTTGTTATTGTTTTTTATGATAATCATACGCTGTGCATTATTAACTTTGTATAAATTCAAACGATTTAGCAAACTCGTAAAATATGTACGAACTCTCGTGAGATCATGCTTGAGTGAGATATTTCGGCTTACTTTTAAATTTTACAACCAGTGGTGAATTGCTGTAATTGCTTATAAAAGTATTTCAAAATTGCTTAACTTAATTTGATGAGTTAAAAGATTGTTAAACAATTTAAGGCAGCACAATATTTTTTCAGTGCAAGTACACCTAAGACGTCAACAAAACAAAGTGTGGTTTCAGTGTTTCTTGACTGAATGAAGAGGTGTTTTTACTCTAGGAATCCCAAATGACTGCTAAAAACACAAACTCACTTCATATAGTTTAGCAGTTTAACACACTGGTTTCCAAGTCGTAGATTCCCAGAATGCTTTGCTGCAGGACAGCTGTGGGTTGACTGTTAACACTTGCATGTTAGGAGTGATTACGACTCTCTTAAGATATCAACCCACACGCAGTCTTACACTGGACATCGAATGGCCTATGTACTCCTTAAAACCAGCTCTCGCTGGATATGCCCATATAATATCACATTAATATGGATGGGCCTTTTCAACTCATATCCACTATCAGAAAACAAGATTAATATTGAACAATAGCAGTGTAAAAGACAATGTTAAAACATGTGTCAAATGATTCATAACTTTACCCAAAAAGTTTTATAAAATGACATTTTTTGACCATTAAAAGATCAACTACATGGCTACATGTTAAGAGTTATGCAATGTAGTTCCTTGACCCTGTATTGTCCTATGTAATGCATTTTAGTAGATTTGTAAATAACATATCTTATAATACTTTATGATTATATACACATTTGTAATAATTGGTTATATCTTAAAAAAAATAATATTGGCTGTCTTTCGATCTGAATGCATGTGATGTTTCAGCATATTTGTGACCCTGGACACAAAACATGTCATAAAGGTAATTTTTTTTAATTTGGGATGTATACACCATCTGAAAGTTTTCCACTGATGTATGGTTTGTTAGGATAGGCAATATTTGGCTGAGATACAACTATTTGTACGTCTGGAATCTGAAGGTGCAAAAAACGCCTTTAAAATATCTTCATGGATCATGATCTTTACTTAATCTCCAAACGATTTTTGGCATAAAACGATAATGTTGGTTTTTGCTAAAAACTATAAGTAGTTTTGTGTTTCAGGGTCACATTTAGTATAACAGCACTGGGAACCCTTTCGGTGTGTCTGTAGTCATTACTGTCTTTGGCAACAGAAAACTGTTTATCCGTTGGCTTCTTCTGATGCTATTTTTGTAAACAGAGCAAAAACAGACAAAACAACTAGTCATATTGTGTCTGAAATAAAAGTTTATTGTTTACAGAACTCCTGGGTCCTCGCGTCTACAGGTATTCAGAAAAACATCACTCTATGTGCTTGATTTACACTTTTTATAGGCAATTTCAATGCCAAATACTGTTCAAATATGTCACGTTAAAATACATATTTTGTTTCTACAGTACGTTTTGTCTCTGTATAACATAATTCAGCATCTACAGAGAAAAACATGTTCGGTATCATGAAATAAAAACACGGCAGTTCACATCAGGTTGTTTTAGTGCAGCTCAGGTTATTTTTCTAGCGTCTTTCATGGTTCGTCAGGTTTACAGGCATTGAAGAGTAACTTTATAACATGGTGTGTTTCAGGTTCTGAACAGGATAAATGGGTGTGTATGTGTGTGTAAGATGAGTAAACCATCTCTGCCCTGCAAACGTCCATTTCTTCCCCTCTGCATCCATCTGTCAGGGTCACTGATGGACAACTTTTACAGACAGCACATTACACTGCAGCTATGAAGCGTGTGAATGAGTGTCATCTGTTACACAGCTGTCTGTTTTCACATGAGCGGTGAAAGCACATGTTATGGCTCTAAAATCTGATTGGATCATATTTGATAACTCAACGTATTGTATATTGACTATTTGAAGTCCATATGAAGTCTTACACAAAACATATTTTTGTTACATTTAAATAGATGCTATTGCGTTTTATTAGGCATTATTACGTTTTTACAGCTACACAACATAAAACATTTACAAATATTTTATACTATAAAGATTGCTGTATAATTTCCAATGTTACCACATCAAACCTTACCCTATAACCAAAACATACAAAAATTTTAAAAATATGTAATGTATTCTTTTTTTGTGTTCTGCAACGTAACAGGAAGAAATGTGAAGGAGAATTTTAGTAACAATAATAACAATATGCATTTAAAATAAATTTTACGCTGCTAACACAGTCCTACCCCTAAACAGGATAAAAGACAGATGAGTGTAATCACAATAACTAATTTATTGCAAAATTTCAAAAGCAGTACCCAAAGTAGTTAAAATGACCATGTGCTGCATATGTGTAAGTGTATGAGGTAAAGAGAAGTATTAAAGTTATTAACCAGAAGACCATTAATCCGGCTTTTCTCTGTCAAGGCGTGCATTTTAAATTTCAAAAGTACAATGACTGAAAGATGGAAATGTCACAAATCTTTGACGTAGCACGCAAGAGGTAATAAGCTTTGATATCACTGCCATAAAGCAATGTGTTGTAAACAGGGGCGCCGCTAGCAATTTTGGGCCCTATGAAAGAATAGGAGGTCGGCCCCCAGTGCCCCCCACCATTTCGCACCAAACATACAACATGCAATTTAATAATACAGAACTATTTCTTTTGCTATTGTTTTGACCACAATTAACAGTATTTATAGACTTACAATGTCTGCAGCTAAGATAATTTTGTGCAATGTAAATTGTATTGAAAAATACAGTAATCAAATAATCAGAGAAAATGCAACATTATTAAACATAGATTATAGATAATTGTGACCCAATTAATAAGATAATTGGTTATTTGTGGTTTACTGTTTTCCACATAAAATCATCCTACATAATGTAAAGAACATTTTGTGAAAATATAAACTTGATATCTTTAATGTTGACTGAGTAATGTCATGTCAGCGATTGAAATCATAGTGAAATTAATGCTTCAAATTAAACTGTGATGCTTTTTATCTCACAATAAGATTTGAGGCTTTAGTCTGATTTTCAGAGGTCAGTCACAGTGACATACTGTATACTTGAGCTGTTACACACATCAATGACATTGTAACATTTAAAAATGGTGAACAACAACAATGCATATTTTCTATACAGTTACCTTATGCCTCAAATAAGACTGGGTCAAAAACGCTTGACCAAAGCTTATATTATTTAGCATTATTTATAAGATGAGTAACAGGTTTCACACACCAGCAGCTTCAGTAAAGCAAAAATAACGACAGATCGTTGAAACTGAGAAAACAGCTATGCTCTTAAATGAGTCTTCAGACTGTTTATTAATGAACGGGACTCTAAAATGAAATGAATGACAACTATAGCAGATTACAACATAGATTTCCATTGATTTCTTAAAGCTGTTGCAAGGTGAGAAGCTTTAATATACATAGCTGGACTAGTTTAGCCTTCATTGCATTTCTGTTTTATCACAATCAACTATTCTCGACTGCCTAAAAATCCTTCCTTGGCATATTGCGTTACAAAACATTAGAGTGTGTAACCGATCGCATTTCTAGTTTATGTTAATTATCTTATACGGGCTACGTTCATTAAAACAGCTTATAAGTGCTGACTTCGCGTCAGAATCATAACACAAAACAGGGAACGTAAATCACCTTGTGTTTTTTTAAACTGAGGTGAACAGAGCGAAGACTTTACAGTGGAAAGAAAACTGCATTGTATTGCTCCAGCGTCACATTGTGTAAACTACATTTATAGTAAGGAAGTGCACCTATTCAGATATCATAGCAAAAATCAGTAAATAAACACACCTTGCGCTCTTGTGAAGTTCACTCCGCACTGTGAGTCCGTGGCGTGGATTAAAGAAGGCGCTAAAACGCAGAGTAAAGACGGGGCGGAGCTAAAAGGGCTCAGCTTAAAGGGGGTTGCGTTTGCGGCACTGTCCTTGGCTGGGGCCCCAAAAAATGAATGGGCCCTTAGAATCGTCCTAACTTTTCCCCCCTTTACGGCGCCCCTGGTTGTAAAGCTTCTTGAGGCGCAATATTTAGATTCAAATTCATAACGAACGCAAGATTTGACGTTTACAGTCGCTAATGAGAACTGGGATCAAGATCGCTGGATAAAGGCCTGAATTTGGATCTGTTCCACAGAATCGTATGAATTTTAAAGATGTGGATTACAGCGAATGAATAAAATTAACATATTTTGTGAATTTATCTTGTGTTTTGGTGTGATAATTGTTGCATAGGAGAAAACGCCTTTTGTTTGTCATGAAAAACAATCTAAATATTGCAAAATGGTTAAATGATTACAGAAATGTTATTCATTTTAAGGTTTTAAAGTGTAGTCTTGTTTAACATTATGTAATTCTCTGAAAGTCATGAACATTTCATTGGGTAAATAATTAAACCCTCTTAAAGGCGGGGTGCATGATCTCTGAAAGCCAATGTTGACATTTGAAATCACCTACCAAACACGCCCTAAAAATATCTAAAAATTCTTAAATTAAGCTTTTTCTTGATGAACAAAACGACCCAAGAAAATAAGTCTAGTTTTTAGAGCAAAAATATCAAATTTAAGTGATTGTGTGCATAAAACAAGCAAAAATTTTTCTTGAATTTAGTGTTTAAGAAAAAGGTTCAAGATTTTTCCTCTTACCCCATTGGCAGATTTTTTTGCTTGTTTTATTCACAAAATCACTTAAATTTGATATTTTTGGTCTAAAAACTAGACTTATTTTCTTGGGTAGTTTTGCTCATCAAGAAAAAACATCTTAATTTAAGAGTTTTTAAATATTTTTACTGAAAACAAGACAAAAATACTAAGAACATTTTTTCTTGAAAATCATTTTTTGCAGTGCACATCACAAATGTATTTTTTATCATTAATTTTATGCAGTTTATTCAGGTTTGGCATATGATGTTGGCATTGTTTAAGTTTCTCCAATGACAGTTTTTCTAATTTTATTACTAAAAACACCTGAATTGTGTTAAGTGGATGGCAAGCCATGGAAAGACAGTTCAGATTTAGTTGATTTAAGCTCTTTTAGTGTTTAGTGTTCGCTTTTATTTGCTTATAGACAAAGATAAATTCCCATATATATGCAATGCCTTTGATTATTTTATCAACTTCTCTGATGGCATACACACACACACACACGCGCGCACATGCACACACAGACAAGAAGTGCCTAATCATTTGCATATTCCACATTTTATTATAAGTGTTTTAATGCAGTGACTTGCACTGGTCTTGGTCTCGACTTGGTCTTGGCCTGTCTTGGTCTCGACCCTTCAAAGTCCTGGTTTTGTCTTGGTCATGACTTGGTCTCGGTTTAGGTGGTCTTGACTACAACACTAGTAGACACACCCCTTACTGCTGATTGGCTATAAGTGTGTTTTGGTACTTGGCCGACTTCCTCTTCCAAAGTGTTTTTTTTAATCATGCACCCCGCCTTTAAATAAATAAGTCAGAAAATTTGACTGAAAACATTTCATTAATATGAGTAAGAAATGCTAATGCCCACGATTTTAATATTTATGAATAGGAATACATACAAATTGTTGATACGTAAATAATTTACGTATCAGTACTGTCAACACATCGATATTATACATTTCAGTGTGTATTAAAACGCAAGTAAATGTACGTGTGGTATAACTGCACTTTACGTAAAAAACGTGACTTTTTTACATAAAAAAAACTGTGACATACAGTATCCAATGTGCTTAAGTCATAACTCATCTAGAGGTTGACTAATAAACTAATTTACTTGATGGTAGAATTGCTTATTGTGATTATTGTTAATAATAATGTAAGTGATGAGAGTTGTTAAAAAAGCAATAAAAATACTATCAATATTTGTTGAACATGTAATAAATAATTGACGACGGTCCATTGAATTATTCGAAAATAATGCACACCCAAGGTGGTAATGTGGCACAATGCGAAGTAAGGACTGGACTCAATTATTCCTTATACCACGATTACAACAGTCATTGCTCTGGTGGTTATTTTAAGACATTTGACAGGTAAGGTGTGCGTTTATCAAAATATAATGCCTACCCGTGAAACATCAGAGTAAAGCATTCAAAGCCCTGTGTTAAAGGAATGTTTAAATCATACCCACTTTATAAAGGCCATGAAACAGTGACTGTAACACACAAATCTTTTTACTGTTGGAAAGGTCTCTGCATTGTATATTTTCAAGACAAAAGAAGATAAGCTGCCATGCAAAACTGCAAGGATGGTTTGGGAAGACATCCAAACTGTACAGATATTTATTCCAACAATAATTCCAACTTTAAATCTCAGAGACTGAGTTGGACAGCACAGATGATGGATTTTGCAACTTCGACAAATGCAAATGTTTTTCCTGGAACTCATCGATTCCAAACTTTCAAACGGCATTACCAGATTCTTCCTTTATCTGCGTCGGAGGTTTGCCAAGATTTCGTATTGTGCAAGTGTGTGTGTGTGTGGAACCGCCAGAGGAACTGTGTTAAGTTATAATATTATTCGGTTTCAAACCTTTCTTCTCTCACAAACCTGTCAATGCGATTAAAGTATGATGTTGGACACAATGCAATCGAGGCGTCCAAGTGAGATGTTTTGCACACAGCGAAAAGCCTTAAGGAGACATAAGAGAAAGTGCCTCTTCCTCTCAGGAAAAACACACACCTGAGCACAATTATGTCTTTGAAGCCTCTTTGTGACCTTTCACCTCTCACCCTGGACCCTGTGTGTTACTTGGTGAAGCGGAGTGCAGTGATTACGCACACACACGCGCGTCTGTTTCTAATCACAGTTATACACAGATGTGTATGTAGATCCATACATATATTCACACACACTCGCACACATGCTATCAGCTAACAGGAACTAGAAGAGGCCAAACATGCCTTAACTCATCTCATCACTGAGTAGCTCAGTTTGTCCCTGTAGACTTGCCATAGCTGCCTTTCCAACGGCAGAATTCCATAGTTTATATTCATGGCCAACACATAACCTTACAATGCTAAATCACATTCAGTGTCTTTGCTTTATGCTTCAGAGGAGAACAGAGGGGAGGAGACGGATAGAGGAGGAAGAAGCTCTTATTTGTCCTTGAAACTTGAACGCCTCCTCTTTCACTGCATCACTCATTTTGTCTCCTCTTCTCTCGTCTTCATCTCACTGTGTCTCACTCCTCTCTCTTACTTCTCTTATCTCCACTTGTCTCTGTCCTTATATTTTTTTTCTTGTGTCATTTTGTCTCTCTCCCCTCTTTTCTCATTGATCTGATCTCCTCTCCTGTGGTTTCTTCGCTCTTAACATTTAATGTCACCTTCGATTCAGACTTTCTTTGGTCTTTTTGTTTTCCTCTCTTTATTTTCGCTGGGGTTTTATCAGCAGACAGAGAGGTCAAACTCACGATAGCGCTGTCGAAGCGCTGGCGTTTGAAGACGTATGTGAGTGGATCTTTGCATGGTTCATTGTACGAAGGAGTGTGCAAGCGAATGTGTTGTCTTCATCGCAGCAGATGTTGCTCTTCTGTCAGAATAATTGGTGGGAATTTTCATGAGCAGCACAGGGCCACAGCTGGGATACAGGTGGAGGAGAAAGAGAGATTGAAACACTGACCCCTAGAGACTGACTCAAAAAAAAACTGAAATGATAAGAGAGAGAAACGTTATTTATAACTTAAGCTGAGTATATACAAAAACAAAATCATACAAAAACTGTTGTGCACGAAAAAGTTTTGGTAACACTTTACTTGAAGGGGTGTTTATAAGACTAACATGACACCTTTATAATCATGTGTCATGAACATGAAAGAGATTTTATGACAACTGTCATTAAGTGCCATTCGCTCAATTATGTCATTTTAAATGCAAAGATGACATTGTTTGAAATGTCTTTGTTATGACAACTTGACATAAACTAATACATCATAACTTGTCATAAATCTGTCATAAACATATAGCAGAATAATTATCAAACTTAAAGGAATATGCCATTTTCTTAAAAGAAAAATCCAGATAATTTACTCACCAGCATGTCTTTCTTTGTTCAGTCGAATTATGTTTTTTGAGGAAAACATTGCAGGATTTTTCTCTTTTTAATGGACTTTAATAGAGCCCAACATTTAATACTTAACTCAACACTTAACAGTTTTTTTCAACGGAGTTTCAAGGGACTGTGGACGATCCCAGGCGAGGCGTGGGGGTCTTGTCTGGCGGAACGATTGTCATTTTTGACAAGAAAAGTGAGAGATATGCTCTTTTGGACCACAACTTTTCGTCTAGGTCCGGTCCAGGGCGACCTAAACGTAAATGCGTAGTGACGTAGGGAGGTCACATGTTAGATATATAAAACGCACATTTGCGGACCATTGTAAACAATAAACTGACACAAAGACATTAATTAGTTAACATACAACAACGTAGGAACGGTTCTCTTTCAACACACTTGTAAACACTGGGGCGGAGTTTCGCGTTCGTCCTCTGTGACCTCATGACGTCATGACGTATTGCGTGGGGTCACGCTGGCGCATCACGACCGGATCTAGACAAGAAGTTGTGCTTTAAAAGTGTATATTTGTTATTTTTATTGTCAAAAATGACAATCGTTTTGATTGATAAGACACTTATGCCTCGTTCGGGATCAATTATAGTCCTTTGAAACTCAGTTGAAAAATATCCTGCAATGTTTTCCTTAAAAAACATAATTTCTTCTGGACTGAACAAAGAAAGACATCAACATTTTGGATGACATGGTGGTGAGTAAATTATCTGGATTTTTCTTTTAAGAAAATGGAATATTCCTTTAAGAAACTACCTAGCTTTATGAGTTAACATTACATTTAAATGTCATTAAGTGTTAATACTCTCTCAAATAATTTTAAATACCTTAACAAAATGCAACAGACACGTCAAAAGATTATACTTAACCTTATGTGTGTGCACAATGCATAAAAAACTGACAACAGAACTTGTTCTTCCTCACACAGAGGGGTTTTTCTGACATAGAAGAAAAAATTAAGCAACAATTGAATCAATTTAATTTAATGTAATTTACGTCGCAGCAATATGGACCCAATGCTGCATGGCTTAACCCATAATTGTACTGTTTTAATTTAATTCTAGGTGAATCTGTCTCCAAATGTAATAAAATATAATTGTATAAATTATATTATTATTATTATTATTATTAATTTTATTTGTTAAACACAAGGAGGAAACTTATAAAACATTATGAACCGAATAATATTTATGATGTTGTTATAAAACTATTTGACAGAGTATTAACACTTAATGATATTTTAATGACAAATTATATTGGTAAAACTGTAGTTGAGGTCAAGAAAAATATTAATGATGTTGTTGTAAAACTATCTGACAGAGTTTTTACACTTAAAGGACAAGTTTGGTATTTTACACTTAAAGTCCTGTTTTCAGATTGTTTATGATGAAATAGAACGGTTTTGACTGAAATTTGGACATATGATGCTGGCCCGAGAATTTTCGGTTTCTTGTTTCACCTCCCACCTTTACAATGTGTCTATAGGTGCACAGGAACAATCCTTCCTAAAATGCATTAAACTTTCGTTTACAAAGACGTGAAACTCACCGAGTGGTCAGGGGTGTTCACTGATATGCTCACACAAAAATCACTGCAAAAGATGCTTTCCGAACTTGAATGACATTTTAATGACAAATTCAATTTGTATCACTGGTAAAAAGTGGTCAGTCATGTTGTCTTGGTAATGTCAAGTTGTCATAACAAAGACATTTCAAACAATGTCATCTTTGCATTAAAAATGACATAATTGAACGAATGACACTTAATGACAGTTGTCATAAAAGTGCATAAAATCTCCTTCATTTTCATTGCACGTGTTATGTCATGATTATAAATGTGTCATGACAGTCTTATGAACACAGCCTTCAAGTAAAGTGTAAAACATCATGTAAACCAAATTTTTTTTATCCCAACTGACCTACAGTATAGGGTATACATTTTATCAGTATGTATGTTTCCTGGGAATAGGCTTTATGCCCAGCTGCACTACTTCCTGAACTTCAGGCAGCTCCTGGTTTCCTGTCTTCCATTATTGCACAAACTGATTAATCCAGGTGTGTCTGATTATTTTCGTTGTGACTACTGAGGTCAGGCACACCTGGATTAATCAGTTTGTCCAATAATGGCAGACAGGAAACCAGGAGCTGGCTGAAGTTCAGGAAGTAGTGCAGCTGGGCATAAAGCCAATTGATCACTACCAATCCAATGCTCAACAAATTGAACTACAGGAACAACTGTATTATTTATTATAATGTATATATCAATGTCATTTTAAATCTAGTGATGGATATACAGTATTTACAGTAGTATAGCATTACTGACATTGTGAATTTGATTAGTTGACACTAATCTTCCAAGGTGTTGTTTCATTTTTTGTAACCATACATCTATGTATATCCATATTGATGCATTACACATCACCACAAAGTTTGAACGTATCACATAGAAACAACGGAACCTACCATAGTAAACGAAAAAGAAAAATACTAGTATTTTTCTCTAAAATGACTTTAATTTCTATGCTTTATGGAAAGTACAGCATGTTCAACAGCTGTGTGGAACCTGAATGGAGCAACTGTTCAGCCAAAAATACTGTAATGATGCATAATAATGTATGTGACATGTATGGCTAAGAGCCGAGTCAGTCTCAGGTAATCACACACACCTGCTCGCTCTCTCTCTCTCTCTCTCTCTCTCTCTCTCTCTCTCTCTCTCTCTCTCTCTCTCTCTCTCTCTCTCTCTCTCTCTCTCTCTCTCTCTCTCTCACACACACACACACACACACACACACACACACACAAACAGCCTTGTTACATAGACTGCTTAGGGTGTAGTAAAATAAAACCTCATAAACAAAAGCATCATGCTTTGTACATGTAACATGTGACTTTCTTTCTTTTTCACACCATTCCAGCATCTCCAGACGTCATGTGACCCATTCTGTTTATATCGGCAATTTCACAGGCAGGGACAACCGGGAGCAAATTAATGCGTGCGTTTCTCAGAACAATGCGTACAAACTGCACAACATCGTGGATGTCCTGCAAAAGCATGTAACTTGTTCAGAATCTTAAGTTCATCTCTCAAAAGTATGTTTTTCATGTCAGTGAACATGTTAATCCCATCAAAGTCTGTGTGTCAGTGCTCATGACAGTCAAAATGTTTAGCCATGTTGTCAATATGTCAAGAATTTTTAGGTAAACTGTGGGCCAATTAACATTTTTACCTTTCTTTTCTTTAAACAATTACTGTACACACTTTTGATTTTGAAATATATATATATATATATATTTAAGCAACATCACTCGAGTAGGAGTGTGATATAGCTCTATATCATCACGGCTGTGATTAGGCCAGAGGCACGAGGCCGAGTGCCGGAGGCAATCACAGCCGTTATGATATAGAGCTATATCCCACGACTCCGAGAGCGATATTGCTTTTATACAAACAGTTTGACGGCACACGTTTGAAAAACGAAAACTAGAAAACAACAACGGAGTTATTTTAAAAGCCTCTTTGTTTGAGAACTACTTCTTCCGCCACGGATTTGAGGGCGGCCAGAATGACAGGTAAAACTTTCGGCTGTTTTGAAGCTCATAACAACTCAATGGACGGAAAAGCCGTTTCTTTATATTACCGTTTCTTGGTCACAAAGTGTAGTTTTAAGATTAGTTCAGTCGAGAATATATATGTATTTTATTTAAATCTGCAGTCGATTAGTAAAGATAGCGCCTGTTTGAACGTTTACTTAGTGAGATTCGGTACGAATGAGAACCAAAGCATGAGCGGACGTCAGTGTTCACTCGCCCCGCTGACCACCGCCCTCTCTGGGCTACATCTCTGACAGGGATTCCCTGGCTCTGATATTCGCCTTGTTTGTTTTTGATGGTCAAAATGAGATCAAATCAGCAGTATTTGGTGTCATGATCAAACTATTACTTGTTTTTTTATTCATATTTAGTGTCTTTTGTGTTCTTATTGTTTTGGCGCGAGGTAAAAGTGAATAAAACTATACTTGTATAACGTTACTATTGCTTTCTCATTTATTCTTAACGTGATACGAGCACTCGATTATTATTATTAAACTTTGTTCTTGTCAGTACTATATAAAACGGTTTTTTATACGTGTCAGAGAGATGTTTTTGCATGCTGCTTATAAATATACCAGTGGCGATATCTCATAACATGTTTTAATAGTCACGTCACGATAAAGTACCTGCAGTTCCACAGTGTTTTTCGCGTTCTGATAAGAGATATAGCTCCAGAAAAAAACAAGTGTTTATATTCCTCTTTCCAAGTGTTAATCGTCCACACGATGTGACAAGACATTACTCCCATTAACTTTAACGTAACATCCAAGAGCGCTGATCTTTGACGGAATAACAACTTCCGATTGGGGATTCACAGACTGATTTATGAGCTAGTAAACTAATGAGACACACGGAGAGTGTTTAAAACAGGGCGTCTGTGGTTTTCCATTCAGAGATGAGCCTGTTTAGGACCTCCATTCACTAGGTGGCGGAATAAAACGAAAGGTGAAGCGGTTACAGTGCCGTTATCAGCACAATATCGCATAGCTCTTAGCCAATCACATTCGAGAACAAGAAAGAACTGTTGTATATATATATACATATATATATATATATATATATATATATATATATATATATATATATATATATATATAAGTTTTCCATGTTTTATCATTCATCTAAACAACAATTTCATTCATTCAAAGGAACAGATTTTATTAAGTAATGCTCTGAAACACACAATAGTTCTGCTATGAGTTTGTTTTGAACTATTTACAAAAGAAATCAAAATGTAGGAGTTACATCCAAGCACATTAATGACATCAACAAATGAATCAGACAATGCTTCTGCAGTTTAGTCTTAAATAGAAAAACAAGAATCCTCTTAGTCTGAGACCAAGTGGTTAAGACTAAGACCTTTAAAAAATGGTCTCGAGATCGGTTGTAAGACCAAATCCAGGCTTGAGTCAGAATTCTTGTCACTTGTCACAAGTGTGTAATATCTCAGAAAGAAGTTAAGAGGGGAAATGAATGACATCTAGAGTCACTGTTTACATGAAGTATAACTATAACTAGGTTGATATGCTATATAATAATTTTCATTATACATTATCCTTATGAACATAACATTTCAAAAAAATGTATTATTGCAAGGGCCGATCATTTGGATATTTTTATTGCTGTACATTTGGGATTAAATGGGTTAAGATTTCATAACTTTTATAATGTCTACTGTACTCACACAGTGATATAACGTTAGCTAAGCTGCATGGCTACCTACAAACAAGGACAGCTAGGGTCAATTGAATATTCTGAATATTCATCGCAAAATTAGATTGCATCCATTTGTACCCCTCCGAGCATTGTAAGAGTCTCCGGAGAAGAACGAGGGAAAGTTGATAGTTGTAGATATCAGGACACTGCAGGTTAGAAAATCTATCCATTCCATTATTGATACACGTTAAAAGCACTCCGAGGGCATTATGATAATCTGTTTAATCTATTAAGTTTTGCTATGTACATGTCTATGCATTTTGAATCAAATTACGCAGTTAACTCTGTTTCCTTGAAACTTATGCAGGCGCCATTTATTTACAGTTTTTCTCAGTCGCTTTGAAGGATTTCTCAGATCAGAAATTAATTTTTCAAAACACTTTGTTCAACCTCCACATCATCAGGTCAGTTCTGCACAACATTAAAGCAAATTCTCATTGTTTTGGACAAACTGCAAATGCTTTGATACAATCATGCTGATGATTATGTACAATTTATTTTTTTATTTTTTTATTTCAAACCTCCATTCAAAATTTTCTCACAATTTACATATATTTTATTAATATACATTAGAAATAGAGTAGGTCCCAGTATTGAACCCTGCGGTACTCCACACGTTATATCCAAGAACCCTGATTTAAATTGATCAATCTCAACAATCTGTCTCCTTTCGTCTAGATAGCTCTCCAACCATTTTTTTGCTATTCCCCTTATGCCATAGTCATCCATATTTTTTATTAAAATCTGATGATCAATGGTATCAAAGACCTTTTGGAGATCTATAAAGATTCCTAAAACAAATTTCTTTCTTTCAATACCATCTGTAATTTCTTCCAGTAAATCAATTAATGCATGTGAAGTACATCTATTCTCCCTAAACCCATATTGACAATCAGATAATAATTGGTGTTTATCAATAAAGCTCCGGAGTCTATTGTCATATAATTTTTCAAAAATTTTGGAAAACTGTGGCAGGAGGGAAACAGGCCGATAGTTATTAAAATAATGTTTATCCCCTAACTTTACAATTGTCTGTTGTTTGATACATTTTTAATTGCTTATGTAATTTTGACCAAATACATTATGCAGGTTTCTGTTGAATAGTCTTACACATCGAAACATTTAGAAATGAGTTCATTGTGTCATGCAAAAGGCATTGTTGACCTTTGTGTTATAATCTGTTACTGTAAGCAGTTTTTTAGTATTGAAATATTATTTGTATTGTATTTACTTATGCACTCATAGAAACCAAAGGAACATTTCTACATAATAAATAAACCTCTGTGGTGCCTTTCTATTATTGTTTGACTATTATGTTTTAGGGATAGAGTTATGTGAAATAAATTTGAAGAGTGCTGGCCTTGACTTGGTCTCAGTTTACATGGTCTTGACTACAACAATACTTGGCAACATGGCGTTTTCTTTGTACAACTCTTTTTCTGTAGTACAAAGAAAGAAAGAAAGAGCAAAGAAAGAGCCATATACCTCACTTCTTGACAGGAGCTCTAATCAAAACCAAGCCTGTCTCCCTCCATGAGCAAACATGACAGACGCTATAGGCTGAGAAGTTTTTTTTACTGTTGCCAGGATGTAAATTGAGTGCAGGTGCTATCACTCTTTAATATCACTATCAAATGCATAATTCAGGAAGGGGTTGCATGGACTATAAGATGACCTTGCTTGCTAGTCTGTGGTGAGCTTAGCTTGAATAGTTTGTCAATCTATTAATTTGCACTTTACTTCAGTACTGTGTACATTGTTACAAATCACTCACTAATGAGTCAATTCCTTTTTAGCAAGAATGCTGCCTTAAGGTGAACAAATGTGTGCAGTAGACAGCAAGTCAACTCATAGGTTTAAACCAGAGTTTATAGTTCCCGACACATGCACATAAAAACACATTGTTTCCAGATCCAGGGTAAATGAATCAAGGTGAACAAAAGCTCATGGTAGTGTAGTTTGTCTGGTGCGTGTGGCAGGGGGTGGAGGTAAGCTGGAACAGATGCAGGGGTCTACGGCCGGATCAGAGGGGTCTGTCAACCTAGGGGTCTTCTCGGTGGATCTAACCTCCTCAGTGGGTCAATTTCCTGTCTTTACATTCCCGACACAGACATTCCCACCTCACCGCTCACATCCGCTGTATTCCAGAATGCATGAGCAATCACACACACCTCCGTTAGCACACATCAACCACAGCAAACTGATTGTGGTTTGGACTGGTTGTGATTTTGTGCTTGTGATCCTAGATTTAACTTTCGCTTAAGCCTGAAACACAGCACACAAAATGAATGCCGGTGCCCAACGACAGACCCCATGACCGTGTGAGATGATTGAAGGAAATAACAAGGAAAAAAGGAGAGGTAAAGACATGCATAGCTAAAGAGACAGACTGGGTTTGAAATGCATCTGGTTTTGTAGTTTAAAACCTTCGAAAAATTAACCGTTTTATTCAAAATGACATACTGAACTGAAGTTCACTCGCAGAAGAAAAAATGAGCAAAACAGATTTGGAAAATAGGTGCAACCCAGAAGGCCAAAACTGAGGATGTCTTTCCACTGAACATAGTGAATGATGAAGTTAAGTGAGAGATGGCATATTATCCAAGCAATACATGTTGGCATGTGTATGTTTGTCTTAGTGGTTTGTAGTGTGGTATGTCTGTCATCTATTTACCCTTTCTATGATGATGTCTAGTTTAGTGTGGTATAACCCAAACCCATTCCTTAAATGTTTTGGATGTAAGCCAAGATTCTTACTAGAGTTATCATGTTCATCATACCAACACTCTTTTGCATGGCTGCGCATACGAGACCCGGGTACGGTAACTGGCACGATTGGCATGCGGTTCACGTCTGTGTTTGATAGCACTGAGATGGATTTTTAGGCGGAGAGCTGGATCTCTTCAGCACATGGTAACGCCTGCTGTCAGGTAAGGAGTTATGCTCTGCTTGGTCAAATCTGCAGGTCTCTTACGGTAAGAGCAGGTTGATTCTCTTCCTCCTGAGAGCTGGAAGTTGGCTCAGCTTACATTGGAGGAATTTTCCACATCTCCAAAATAAACACACACACTGAACCAGCTTTGTCGGACACAGCCACCTTAGCTCCAGTCTCCAGCATTTCTCTTTAGCCCCTCATGTAGAACCTACTGTACCAGCATGCTGGTTCATTTTATATGCATGAAATGCAATGCAATGCAATAAATAAGCTGTCATAACATTGTTTATGTATCATGTTTATTAAGCTAAAAATGAAAATAAGAAATAAAAAGTCAGTTGGAATGATGCATGTCTTTGGGATGAGTTATGCCCTGTTCCCTTTAAAGTTGACATTTTGTGCCCTTC
The DNA here is from genome assembly GCF_027580225.2 of Misgurnus anguillicaudatus. NCBI lineage: Eukaryota > Metazoa > Chordata > Actinopteri > Cypriniformes > Cobitidae > Misgurnus > Misgurnus anguillicaudatus. Next base: position 10,129,033 of record NC_073351.2, read on the forward strand.
AGAGTATGACACATATGAGATGTATGACGCAAGCATCATAGCTCCTATCTGCATTTCTCTTTTTCCCCTTATGTTGGTCCGTACCAGCATGCTGGCATGTTTAATCTACAGCACATTTCCATCGCTGAATGCCGAATCCCAGATCTGTCTGCATGTTTAGTTTTATATCTATGAAATACAAAACCAATAAATGAGCTCTAATAAGATTATGCTCATGACACCCAGAGAAAGAGAGAATAAGGGTATCTAAAGAGATAAGACAGAAAGACAGATTACATAGATAGAGGGGTAGATGGATGGATGGATGGACAGACAGACAGGCAGACAGATTGGTAAACCAGGCAGACAGATAGGCAAACAAGCAAATAGGTAGACTAGGCAGACAAACAGATAGACAGATATGCAGAAAGACAAACTACATGTATGTATGTATGTAAGGATAGATGGATGGATGGATGGATGGATGGATGGATGATGGATAGACAGCAACGTATGGTGATGTCTGTTATCGCTTGTTGGTCACCACAATTGCATAGAAGCAATAGATAAGCTAGTAGGCTTTAGTAGCTTCTGTAGCACAAACACAATCACGTAGTCCGCCGTTATTGTTGTTGCTGTTACGTGTGACGCTTCCGACATGTGATGTGATGACGTTTTCGCTTCACAAAATATACGGATTGGCTGTACAGATGAAACCGCAAGGGTGTCGGTTTCAGATTTATCCACTTTAGGACCCGGTTTCAAAAAATAGCGGATTCAGTCTCCCAAAACGCCGGATCCGTGTGGATGAAACGCCAATACGATACAAATTTATACGTATACAGTGATACGCGTCTCCGTGTGGACAGCCCCTAAGTAGACTAGGCAGGAAGATAGACAGACAGACAGACAAACAGACATACAGACAGATTGGATGGATGGACTGACCTACAAACAGATAGGTAGACTAAGCAGACAGAAAAATTACATGGATGGATGTATGGATTAATGGATGGATGGTCCATGGATGGATTGATGGATGGATGGATGGTTGATGGATGGATTGATGGATGGATGGATGGTTGATGGATGGATAAATGGATGGACTGATGGGCAGACAGATAGGTAGACTAATCAAACAGACAGACAAATTACATGGATGGATGGATAAAATGATGAATGGATGGTCAATGGATGGATTGGTGGATGAATGGATGAATGGATAGTTGATGGATGGATAAATGGATGGACTGATGGGCAGACAGATAGATTGGTGGATGTATGGATGATGAATTAACTGACCTACAAGCAAATAGGTAGACTAGGCAGACAGATAGATAGGCGAAAAACAAACCACGTGTATGTATGTATGTATGTATGTATGTATGTATGGATGGATGGATGATGGATGGATAGATGGACAGACAGACAGACAAGCAGAAATACTGGCATATAAGTAGACTAGGCAGGCAGACAGACAAACAGATAGATAGATAGATAGACATACAGACAGATTGGATGGAGCAGATAGGTAGACTAGGCAGACAGAAAAATTACATGGATGGATTGATGGATTAATGGATGGATGGATGGATTGATGGATGGATGGATGGATTGAAGGATTAATGGGCAGACAGATAGGTAGACTAACCAAACAGACAAACAAATTACATGGATGGATGGATAGATGGATTAAAGGATGAATGGATGGATTGGTGGATGGATGGATGGATGGATGGATAGTTGATAGATGGATGAATGGATGGACTGATGGGCATACAGATAGATTGGTGGATGTATGGATGATGAATTAACTGACCTACAAGCAAATAGGTAGACAAGGCAGACAGATAGATAGGCAGAAAAACAAACCACGTGTGTGTATGTATGTATGTATGTATGGATGGATGGATGGATGGATGGATGATGGATGGATGGATAGATGGACAGACAGACAGACAGACAAGCAGAAATACTGGCATATAAGTAGACTAGGCAGGCAGACAGACAAACAAACAGATAGATAGATAGACATACAGACAGATTGGATGGAGCAGATAGGTAGACTAGGCAGACAGAAAAATTACATGGATGGATTGATAGATTAATGGATGGATGGTCAATGGATGGATTAATGGATGTATGGATGGATGGATGGATGGATTGATGGGCAGACAGATAGGTAGACTAACCAAACAGACAAACAAATTACATGGATGGATGGATAGATGGATTAAAGGATGAATGGATGGTCGATGGATGGATGGATGGATAGTTGATAGATGGATGAATGGATGGACTGATGGGCATACAGATAGGTAGACTAGGCAGACAGATAAACTACATGTATGTATGGATGAATAGATGGATGGTGGATGTATGGATTAACTGACCTACAAGCAAATGGATAGACAAGGCAGACAGATAGATAGGCAGAAAAACAAACTACATGTATATATGTATGTATGTATGTATGTATGGATAGATGGATGGATGGATGGATAGATGATGGATGGACAGACGGACAGAGAAGCAGACAGACTGGCATATAAGTAGACTAGGCATGCAGACAGACAAGCAGATAGATAGACATACAGACAGATTGGACATAGGTAGACTAGGCAGACAGAAAAATTACATGGATGGATTGATGGATGGATGGATGGTTGATGGATGGATAAATGGATGGATTGATGGGCAGACAGATAGGTAGACTAAGCAGACAGACAGACACATTAAATAGATGAAAGGATGGATTGATGGATGGATGGACTGATGGGCATACAGAGTGGTAGACTAGGCAGACAGACAGACAGATAGACAGACAAATTACCTATATGGATTGATGGATGGATGAAAAGACAGACAGATAGGAAGACAGACAGACATACAGATTACTGTACATAAATGGATGGACAGATACACAGATGTGAGATCATCTTGACTGCTGGTACAAGGCCTGTATGATCCATCAAGCACACACTCAGCAGAGTAGCCTACACACACTCATCTTCAAGAGAATACGTTTCAAGGTGGAAGTCAGTTGTAAATGTTTTCTGACCTGAGGTAAGTGAGCTGGATTATTCTGCTGGGTTTTGGCCCGAGCACAAGGCCTCTGCCTTTCTCCCACCAGGGCCTCCTGGTGGTTGGGTAATTAAAGGACACCAGCAGTCGCATCTCCATGGTAATTTTGGCAAATCCGGACAGAGAGGCCAGAGCCACGGGCTCCACTAATCCTGTTTGAGACCATCAGGAGCCGCGGCCGCCCCAGCCGGAAGACTTACAAAACCCTGTGGAGAGAGGGAGGGATTGACAGACTGAGAAAAAGAGAAAGAATCGGAGGGATTTTGCGGTTTTCTATTCTCCCCTTTGTTCAAAATAACTTTGAAACACATGGAATTTTCCTGGAAAATGCACAATACAATGTACGAAAAATGCTATGCTGTAGAAATAAATTTATGTTCAGCGTGAAAGAATGTATTTAATCTTTACCTATTCTTCAAAATGACACTTGGGAGAAAGAATTGATCAAAAAGTATTTCTGGTCCTGTGAGCGTTTGGGTTGAGCCATGATGCGTTTGTCATCTTTGTGACAACTGGGTTTAAGTAAGGTCCAGTGAAATCCTGCAGTACTACACCCAACAGTACATTTTTAAGTGGTTAAATGGCTCTTTTAGCGCAATATAAACGGTTCTGGCCTCTCCCAAAGGTCTTTAATAGAGACTCATTCCTATTACACTACATGCTGTATAAACACAGTACAGGTTGCCCTTCACAGTGCATCCTCTTGCCTCATTTGACCCCGGTAAACCCCAGCATTTCTCAACAATTTTCTTTCACCCTTCTGTTGTTTTTTTCAACAACTCCCTCAAACCCTTATGTGTGCTGCTCTTTCTTCTTAACAAGGTTGGACTTATTGAACAGGGCTCTGAATAAAACACACATGCACACATCCTAATCCTTCATATCGGGTGTATAAACTCAATGAATAGAGCCCAGTGGTTGTCCCCCTTCCCGGACCGTCCCCTTCATCAGGGCTGCTATCAGGGGTTCCACACAGGCCCGGTTCGTTCCCAAGCCCCCTGATCCAGCTTGCCAATCCAATCAAGCCCTCATTAAAGCACACAGCGGGGAGGTCAGGACCAGAGCTTACTACGCATTCACACACATCTACTCACCGACAGGGGTCAAGCTCAGACACACTTACACACAACTCCACACACTTATGTACAACCACAAATACATATAGTGCTTATAGACTTCTATTGTTTTTGTGGCTGACTGATGCTGACTACACAAACCCGGTGACCTCCTTGGATTTAAAGGTGCAATGTTTACATTTTAGGAGGATCTACATTTTTGCTCACACCTACAAAGTGGCAATTTTAACATGTTATAATAAATTATCTATATGCTATTTTGAGCTAAAGCTTCACATACATACTATTGGGACACCAAAGATTTATTTTACATCTTAAAAAAATCTTGTGAAAAGTCCCCTGGGACTGGGCAAGCACTGGGACTTGGTAATATTTGACTAAACTGTACACCGGCTTTGGCATAAGGGTTTACAGTAAAAACGCAGTCATATTTATGCACCTGTACCCACACATACACAGTTAGAACAAAACAGAAAAAATATATTTGTTGACACATATCTGACGCGCCTACTCGGATTTGCGTAATTTACAGGCACACCAGCCAAACATTATGACATGCCATATTTTCCATTATGTGATGTTCCCTTCGGGCGGACCAACAGAGTGTCGCAGCGCGGGTCTGAAACATTACAGCATACAAGATCATCTCAATATGAGTAAACACACAGAGGGGAGAATATGGACAGAGATGTGTGTACAAGGACCAAAAGATGAACAAAGAGATGATAACTATAAAAAGCATTCGACATGTGGTATTAGACAGAATAAATGTTTGGGGTGTGAAGGGGCAGGGCGGAGGCTCAGCAGACAGGAAGGCGGAGGAGTCTGCAGTATTGCTGCTAGATGGAGGAGTCTTGCGCCCAGGCCGTCAATCTGCCAGTGTAAATATCTTTAGCCCATTCCACTTTTCCACCCAAATACCTTCCAGACACCTCACACCAACACTCTGCCACCATTTAGTCACACATATTCACTAGGATGGTAAATGGGTGTGTTTCTGTAGCTCGGCTGGCATTACAAAAAGGTCATGGGTAATGTACGATCCCAGGTAACACACATACTGATACATATAGATTGTATCGTATTGCACAGTAGGTCATTTGGATATAAACATCTGCTAAATGCATGAATACAAATGAGATGGGGCATACTAGTGGACGACTCAATGAAATAAATTTGCCTTTTTCTTCAGCATCCTCCTCATAAATATATATGGATATAAAGAACGTGTTTGCAGATAAAAATGAATAGCTCATGAGACTTTCATAAGTCCTTGTCTTTTAGGTATTAAGTGTAAATAAAGGGAATAAATTATGAGCTTTAGTCCAATTTAAAAATGTTATTAGATAGAAATTACATATCCCCCTCAAACAAGAAGTGCCATCAATATTTTGGCACATCACGGTTCACTTGGGTTTTAGTCTATTGTGCAACTTTTCGGAGTATGCCAGCAAACAGATGACCTCAAAACTAATAAGAATGAACTGAAAGCAGCAAAATTCTTGTTCCTTAAGGGGATCTCATTTGTCTTGCACTTTTTTGTTTGGGAGGAGATAAAATAACACTCAATGTCAGAAAGAAATGATGAACATTTAATTGAGCCAGTGTTGACTTTGCTTGAGGTGAGGGTGGTGTGTGAAGACTATCCATGCGAGGAGGACAGTTGATTTATTGTACATGACTATATTGGATTTGCCAAAATACCCAGAATTCTTTGCTACATGTTTTTATTTTCTGGATAGTGAGTTCATGAAATCAAAATAAAGTCATTTGTATATATTATTTTATGCGAATTTGGCGTGCTGTCCAGGGAAGGCTCCGAGCTCGGAAATTTGGCCCGAACCCAGAGTACTAATGGAGGGATGCTGTGAAACTTTGCGGGATAAAGATAAGAGACAGCTTTATATTCCGGCTTCCTCTTGCACTGATTGGTTGATTACCTCACAAATTTTTTAAAATAAAACTTAATTAAAACAATACAGTTCATTATGTAAGGTCTTTATAAACTCCCCTAAAGGATTATTAGGAACACCTGTTCAATTTCTCATTAATGCAATTATCTAATCAACCAATCATATGGCAGTTGCCTCAATGCATTTAGGAGTGTGGCCCTGGTAAAGACAATCTCCTGAACTCCAAACTGTATGTCAGAATGAGAAAGAAAGGTGATTTAAGCAATTTTGAGCGTGGCATGGTTGTTGGTGCCAGACGGGCTGGTCTAAATGCCTTGTTGATGCTAGAGGTCAGAGGAGAATGAGCCGACTGGTTCAAGCTGATAGAAGAGCAACTTTGACTGAAATAACCTCTCATTACAACGAGGTATGCAGCAAAGCATTTGTGAAGCCACAACACGCACAACCTTGAGGCGGATGGGCTACAACAGCAGAAGACCCCACCGGGTACCACTCATCTCAACTACAAATAGGAAAAAGAGGCTACAATTTGCACAAGCTCACCAAAATTGGACAGTTGAAGACTGGATAAATGTTGCCTGGTCTGATGAGTCTCGATTTCTGTTGAGACATTCAGATTGTAGAGTCAGAATTTGGCGTAAACAGAATGAGAACATGGATCCATCATGTCTTGTTACCACTATGCAGGCTGATAGTGGTGGTGTAATGGTGTGGGGGATGTTTTCTTGGCACACTTTAGGCCTCTTAGTGCAAATTGGGCATCATTTAAATGCCACGGCCTACCTGAGCATTGTTTCTGACCATGTCCATCCCTTTATGACCAGCTTATCCTCTGATGGCTACTTCCAGCAGGATAATGCACCATGTCACAAAGCTTGAATCATTTCAAATTGGTTTCTTGAACATTACAATGAGTTCCCTGTACTAAAATGGCCCCCAGTCACCAAATCTAAACCCAATAGAGCATCTTTGGGATGTGGTGGAACAGGAGCTTCGTGCCCTGGATGTGCATCCCACAAATCTCCATCAATTGCAAGATGCTATCCTATCAATATGGGCCAACATTTCTAAAGAATTTGCTTTCAGCACCTTGTTGAATCAATGCAACGTAGAATTAAGGCAGTTCTGAAGGTGAAAGGGGGTCAAAACATTATTAGAATGGTGTTCCTAATAATCCTTTAGGTGAGTGTACACCTCTGATAATATAGTTATGTTATATTGCATTTCTGTCAAGTGATCCTTCTAAAGTCCCAGATTGCAAAATTTTTGAGGGGAACTGTACATTTACAGTAAACCTAAAATAAGTCTCACACTTACCCGTTATCACAGTTTATCTACTCAGTCGTCCGATCCGGGGTGGAGAGGATGTGTGTTTATCAGGGTGAAAGGTCACACCTCTCCAGCGCATTCCTGCAGAAATCCCAAAATCAATGGCCATGAAATTAATTTCTCACATGGCTGGATGTGCATCTACTAATCATAACCTGGACTGACAATTCAGCCTCCGGTGCCTCTCTATCACGGCATTTATTCTTCCATCCACCTGCCCCGCACAACTCCACCGCAGCCCCCGAGAACTCATTACACGAGCCAGACCCCCTCTATACTTCATTAGCCTTCATGAAGAAAAAAACAATTGAGAACGCCAACTATGATTACTGTAATGGCTGTAAGGCGGCTGGTGACCCGGTTCTCCACTACAACCCTTACAGACACACACACAGACTAGTGCTGGGAGGAGCCCAGCCGGATATGATTTCAAGAGTAATGACCAGTCTGTGGGGATGATTAGGTAAGAAATAAAGGGGGGGATAGAGAAAAGCAAGAAGATATATAAAGAAAGAGAGATAAATGCTGTAAATGTACGTTGTTCACTGTTAGTTCAAGTTATTATTGAGTGTGGACGGCATAGCTAAAAGAATTTGATTTTCAAACAATTCAGGAATGCATCCAGGTGGTTGGAAGGGAAGGATTGTAAAATGACATTTTGATGAAAGATGCTAAAGTTTTAGAAAACCTGGACTGATGACAAATCCACAATAAGACCAGAATGTCTCTTAATAAGAAATTAATTTGATGTCATCCATTTAATGCACTTTCAATATCACTGCTGTCTAGCAGAAACGATTTATAATAAAGATTGTATTTTTTATGGCTTGAGAAAAACAAAAAGAAATCCAGGGTCACTCAAGTTGTCTCCTCTCAGGGGCCCTGTTTTCTCTCGAACTGTAAGCAAGGGGCCCACTAAAGCCCTCCAGTTCATCATACTCTACAAGCGTCTGGCGCTAAAAGTGCTTGCCAAAGAGAACCAGCAAACGTAAGGGAGGAAGAGAGTGATAAATGTGCACAGTTCAGCAAATGGCTGAATTAGAGGTATGGCTGATTGCTGTAATTTACTGTAAGTTCTGCCAGGGCACAGAGTCCATCTGCGGTGGTTAATCTTACTAGGGGTTAAGGGGGTGAGTGCATGGAGAAAAGGCCTCTGGGCACCGGGTTTCGCTGTGGGTTATTTGGGCCCCTCTCTGACTCCGGGTCCTATAGCGTGCCTCCAAACGGGATCGGCCTGAGCCTGCGGAAGAACATGCTTTCTGGCACCCCAAACCCGCTGGATTAATGCCGATTGTTTGGGAATGACTGTAAGCTCTGGACCACACAAGAAGAGGGAAAGACCTCTCTTGCGAGAGAGAGAAAGAGAGAGAGACAGTCAGGACAACTGCATTGAGTTACACCAGATCTCCATTTACCCCCATTCTGCTGGTTTTCATCTACAGTAACTCTGTTCTCTGTTTATTGGAAAAATGCAATATCATTACAGTAATATTCACCCAGAAAGAACAAAACAAAAAATAAGTCTTTATTTACGCTGCCCCTGAAAGCTTTGTGCTAAGGGAGTACAAATGGAGACAAAACCATTTTTGTTACCTATACGTCCATTTTAGAGGAGGAAATGAAGATTACCTTTGTTTACTATAAACACATTCCTCACTTAAAGCTAAAAGACTTACCAAAGTCATACAGACAACATCTACGGCGATTTTTTTAAACCTGACAGACGTATTTATTTACTATAAGCCTAAAACTCTCCCTTTGTGTTCCACAGGAAAAATACAATATGATTGTGAGTTAATGATGACACAATGTTTATTTTGGGGTGCCCAGTCTCTTAAACAGCGCACCCTTTACTTGTTGTGGGAGGTCTGAGAACCATGGAGATTGTTAGCAAAAACATGTGCACGCTTATTGACTCACATCATTGCTTCACACACGCACACACAACAGCTAAAATTGTAGGGTCCAGAGGGCACGGGAGTAGCGCTGTATCCTGTAGTAGAGATATTCTCATCTAACCGATGGGGTTAATTAGAGAGAGCAACACACAAACATGTTTACAAAGCGGTGAAGAAATGCTGTTACAGACAGATTGTGTGATGATGGGTGAAGAGAGACAGTGGGTGGATGAGTCAGTCTCTACAATACTGAGATGGCAGCAAAACAATCAAATACAGGAGGCAGACAAACAAAAGATGCATGAGAGAAAGAGAGAGAGAGAAAGAGAAAGAGAAAGAGAGAGAGACTGAGAGAAACAGATAAAAACATCAAGACTGATCCTATTTACTTTATGAATACATTATTGTGGTTTCATGGTGCATTTTTCATTGCATGTTATTCCAAAGGAAAGTACAACAATGACTACAGTATATAACTAAGATGAATGACTTTCTTTTTTTGGGTGATGTCAGTATTGATTTTACATTTTCAGCCTCTCCTCTGTAACCCCATTGGTTTCATTCACGTCTGTTCAACCAACAAGTTGGATTGTGAAGATAGCAATCTCCGAGTTGGGGTATAGGGAATTAATAATTCAGATAGATAATCAGGAGCCAAACCATGCACTGCTTATATGTCAGCATCATAATTTTAAAATCTACTCTGAATCGGACTTGGAGCCAGTGTGAGTACTCCAAGCCCGGAGTGATGTAATTGCAAGCCTTGGACCCAGTCAATATCCTGGCAGCCGAGTTCTGTACATATTGCAATTTATTGAGAGTGGATTTAGAGATTCCAGCTTCCATCCTAGAGATGACAAAAGAATTCATCAGCTTTTCAGCTACTGAAAAATGTAGTATAGGACGTAATCTTGCTATATTTCTAAAGAGAAAAAAGAATGACTTTACTGTACAAAAGAATCAAAAGAATCAAATGAGAGTCCAGCATCAAAAATAACTCCAAGATTCCTCACTTTAGCTTGAGTAGCCAAGACAGAACCATCAATAGTCAAAGATAAAAGAACCGTCTTAGGAAATTTGATGACGGGAGCCAATAAGCATAACTTCAGTTTTACCACTATTCAGACACAGAATTTTTTTTATTCATCCATTCCTTTATCTCAGAAACATAGTCAGAAAGAAAATCAACATCAAGATGTTCACCAGATTTTGAGTGTATATAAATCTGTGTATCGTCAGTATAAAAGTGATAATGGAGGCCAAGTGATCGTAACAATTGACCTAGTGGTGTCAGATAAATATTAAAGAGCAGAGGTCCCAAGACTGAGCCCTGTGGTACACCAGTGAAAACAAAGCTAATCACAGAACTGAAACTACCCATGGAAACAACCTGAGAACATCCAGTGAGATAGGAATAAAACCACTTTAAAGCCATCCCAGACACACACAAATTTTGTTCAAGGCGGATGAGCAATAGACTATGATTCACAGAATCAAAAGCTGCTCTTAGACCAAGAAAAATTAGAATGGAAATTACACCAAAGTCAGAAGCCATCAACAGATCATTGGTAACTTTGAACAAACCTGTTTCAGTACTGTGGAATTTACAAAAACCTGACTGAAATGGTTCTGGAGCACTTATTGTCCGATTCACGTTTTTAAATGTCCTTTGGTGTGTAAGTGTGTATTAGTACATGTTAACGATATGCAAAAGGTACAAACCCCAAAGTAAACAATGACGCGAGTTATCGTCTCCAGTGTAAATTTCTTTTCTTGGACAACAATAAACACACGGATTGTAGTCAACAGTTTACTTCCTGGGATTGGTGATGTAGTTAACTCCTGTTAGCATTGCATTGTGAGCGAATCTTTCAAACATGGTAAGGAGCATCAAATTTACAGCTGATATCAGAGGTATTCAAGCCAATCACAACGTAAAGATTAGCTGGCCAATCAGGGACACAGCGCTTTTCAAATCCATGCATTTCAGGAAGAGAGTAAAATCTGGAGCTACAAAAATGTACGGTATGTGGAAAATTGTGTTTTTTGAAACATAAACCACACAAACACATTGTATTACCAAATACATACAATTTTAAAGTTTTTTTTAGCAATGAAATAGGTGCTCTTTAAATAAATATCATTAAAATAATGTTTTCAACTTAAAGGCCTGGTTTCACAGACAAGGCCAGGACTAGGCCTTAATTAAATTAAGATGCTTAGGCATCTTTTATAAACATGCCGAATTTTTATCTTGCAACAATTAAATTAAGTAGTGAAAACAGATCCACTAAATTATTTAATAGATTGTAGAACTTTAAATTTTTGGCATAATCACAGATAATTACCTAAATTAATTCAGCGCTGACATAACTGTATGATTTTATTTGATTTGATCACATCAGGACTTGATTTGGATGGTTGCGTGCCATGCTACAATATTATTGGTTAATATAGTTTTCCCCTCTCGCATCAGCTGTAAAAAATATGGACGGACTGTCCTTGACGTCACCCGAAGGCTTGAGAAGAGCATTTCTGAAGCCAATGGGTGTTTCCCAAACGCGAGGATGAGTCCTGGGAAGGCTGCATATGTTGGCTGCGACGTCATCATGCATCGAAGAATGCTTCGAAGGCAACCTCTGCTCATTTGGACACTTTTAAAGGATATCTAACTTCTCACTCTATAGTTTTCGTGACAAGACCACGGGACGGGAACCGTTATGATGTTGCCATGGACACTTATTAGACAGTCTTATTCTACCGTTTAGGTTGTTGAGAAACGGCCTTCCTTGGGCGCATCCCCGCATATGAGAAATCCCCCAATTGTTGGTGCAGCCTCCTGACGCCATCTTGGTGTTCACCTGTCACTCAAGTGACCCCACCCATAATTATGCAGATCATTAACGCTTAATATAATTTAAACGAATGGGTTACAACCCCCCACACACACACATGTCATGAAGAGAAAAATGACCAATTGAAAAGATACAATCTTTCTTTTAGAGTAAAGAGGGTCAGTCTTGATTTTATTTAATTTAATAGCATACAAAGACAGCCAGAATAAAGAGAGAGAGAAAAAAATGTGTGTAATTCTGTGAAATAATTACTGCTTATTACTGTTGGATCACCACAGAGTCTTCACACATTTCCATTCATTTCTTTTGTGTTGTTTGTACAGCCTTCAATAGAGCCATTATTTAAACAGTCGATCATTTCTGTGCATGCCAATCAAATCGATTTCCCTAAACGTAAAGCAAAAAAGTTTAATTTCAGTGATCAGTCAAACTACGTCTTCCTGAATGGGCGTTTCTAGGCCAGAACAAGCTACAATCAGACAAGGCCAAAACTAACTTAGAAGTCACTTTTCAATGTTCCACTCAATTCTCACAGGAAGGAGGGGTCTGACCTTTGACCCCACATCTTCAGATCTGTATGGTGCAGTGATGAGAGGCGGGGCCAAGGGACAGCACTACAGGGGATTAATGTAGACCAACACAAAGACAACCTGACACATAGAGCCGCTGTGACGGACTAACTGACAGCAGCCGGCCCCTAGCCACTTACTGCTCACCGCAAGAAAAATTAGTAGCGTGGCTACGTTCAACAATCCCTCCTTTTTCTGTCCACTGCTGGTCCTGATTTTCATTCCAGAGCAATAAACACAAGGATTTCTCTCTCCCCCCCAGCTGTCATCTCTCTCGTACTTTTACTTTTCCACGAGTCTCCCTCTCTTTGTCTGAAGGTTTGACTCACCGCCCCCTTTTGCCAAACCTCCCCCTGGTCCTCTCGGCCTCCCTCAAGCGCAGCTGCCAAAAATAAGACAGGCTGTCGAGGGGCCCTGGGGCCTTGAGTTTTGTGTGAGTGTGTTAACTCCGCCCGCCTGCTCGAGTACTTACCCAACTGAATTCAGCCACTTGGATCTGTTTATTTAATATTCAGTCAGCTGTGGGGAGTGAGGTTAGCCACAGCATATAAAAGTCAGGCAGCGTGACCGACATATACCCCGCGCCTAACACGCTCTCACATACACACACGTATGCCATCCTTAACACACGCAGTATATACTTATATGCTTTAAAGTGCCAGCGGATGTTTAAACAAAGCATGGTTTAAGTGTGCATGTGTGTGTTTTTGTGTCTCTGCTAACATAAAAGCAGCAAGAGGTACTAGTGTGATACGTGCACCATGATATACCTTAAAGGCTGCTTCTATATGTGAATCTGTCTGTGTCCTATGGAAGTATAAATTTTCGAAGCACATATGGTAACCATGCAGGTACCTCCACAGTACGTTTACGCCAATGATATCTTCATCCATACTGACCATGTGCAAATATTCAATCAAATGGAAATTCTTGCCTTTTGACATTTTATGAAAAATAATAATCGATTTTAGCCTAGCTCGGAATGCATCAGATATACATCAAACTGATGGACGATAAATTCACCAAAAGATTTCTTCGAACCTCATCCAAACACATTTTGAACGGTTCGCTAAACAGAAACACATCACGATCCATTACGGCCGCGGGAAGAGAGCCTTATGAATACCAATTTTTGTGTGTGCGCACGCACACACGTGTTTTGCGGTAACAACCGTCTTCACTCAACTTCCCGCTGCGAGCCATCCCAGCATGCTGCGGCCCAGCCAGGACTGGCAGGCTCCATGGCAACCCCTGAGGTCAAGGGTTATGGGGAAAGGTTGCTTTTATCTGCTAATGAGGTCGGTACCTAGGGCTCCAGTGTCTCTTTCTCAGTCTGCGCCTCTTTCCGCGCTCGGCGGCGAGCAGGGGGCAGCGGCGATCTGAAAGAACAGGCTTGACACGAATGCCATCCGTCCGCGGGATGGAGAGATCGGAGCCGAGGGGGGACTGGTCCCGAGAACAGAAAACAAAAGCTGCAGAAATTGCAGTCAGTCTCCCGATGGTTCTTCTCGCTGTGTTCAATGTCTTCTCATGCTAATATGCCCTGATCGGCCAGTTAGGAGATCTGATAGATTGTCAAAGTTCCCATACAGCCGATCAGCTACAGTGACTGTGATACAGAGCGCGGCGGTTCTCCTGCCGAGAAGGTTGTGACCTCTCTCGATGACTGTTGCACTTAAACATCTATCTCTAAATAGTTTTGAATATACTGAAATGTATACATGGAAATATGTTTGTTGTACTCGATATGTTTTAACCAATTGGATAATGAACGTTCTGTATGCCTGCCAGCTTTCTATAGCAGGGATAAACACATTGTTTCCAAACAAAAGTTTGTTTATGACTAGCATGTTAGGCTGGTGCTAATTGTTAATATTAATTAGCGGTGTGCGTGACAAACGGTACAGGGGTGCGTTTCCCGAAAGCATTGTTAGCCAACCACGATCGCAAGTTCCATCTTTTCAGCATAGTTCACCGATGCAGGTGTTTCCCAAACCATCGTTCCAGCGGACATTCGTAAACTCCATCGCAAAGTTGTGTCGTTGGAACGACAACTCTTCACCTGACGTTAGAAGCATAGTTCCTTGTTATTATACTATGTAGACTTACGTTAAGCAAAAAACATGTATTACAGTCTTTATGCATCATTCTAAATATATAAAAATGTTATTTTACGTCTGTAAGTTTGTAAACAGAATTAAAGCGCTGCATTTGAAAACTGCGCATGTGCGCAGTCCTACGTGCTTTAAGACCCTGGGGAATCTCTGGGAGGAGTGACTTAAGAGGGAACTTGTGCATGAATTGAATATCTTGAAAATAAACAACAGATAACTAAATCACGATAACAAAATCATCAACTTGAACCAACATGGTTCAAACGACGAATGTGCGACAAAGTTACAATGCTTTCGGGAAACAGTCGTGACAAGGTAGTTCGTTTCTCTAACTATGCATCGTACTATGTTGGAATGAGTATATTCGTATATGAAACCGCGTGTGTACTCACTTAAGCATGACGAATCGAACTATTAAACAGTGTAATATGTCAGAATGCATGAAATAGCTTTGACCCCCCCCCCATTTAAAACTAACAACTTTCTTTCTTTCGACTTTGGGATGAATTATAAACTGGACATGTTCGTGCAGATCATTTGTGATCTTCATACACCCTTCATCATCGTGTTCCCATGCCTGAGAAAACAGTCCATTAACTCCTGATTTAGCTTAAGTGTCATGTCGTCGCTTTTGTATACACGTGACAATCACTGAATGGACATCACAGCCCTCCATCCACTACATTCTCCACCCACCCCTCGCTCTTTTCGGAGAAGAGAGCGCGAGGAGGTTTTCTGTCACATGTGTTCGGCCACTGAGGCTTTTGTCTAGAGACCAGGCTGTTTGTTTAGCCTTTAAGCGAGTGGACTGCCTCACACATTGAATGATGGCTGAGAGAGATAGAAATAAAGCGAAAGAAATGGGGAGGAGGGGAGACTAGTTAAGACAAAATTACAATGGACCCTCCCGTAAGATTAGCGGCTACAAGTACTAAATAGCCTACCGGTGCTGTAGAAAAGGATATTATTACAAACATAATTCAGAAGAGATTATAAAAAGGATTGTTTTGCACTGGATGTTGATTGGATAGTGCATGATGAACATTACATCATTTAAATATATTCAGGATTTGAACCCTCCAATTTAAGTGTTCCTGGGCCTCTTTCATAAAGCTTGCGTACGCACAGATTTGATCGTAAGTGTGCATACGCAAAAATCCACAGCAAAGTCCATATTTATAAAAACTGTCTTTGATGTGGAAAAGTGCTTAGCACCACATCAGGGTCTGAGCAGATATTGTTTATCATTTTCAGTCCTTAAAAATGAAATCTAGCTTTCTGTCATAGATTATACACTCACCTAAAGGATTATTAGGAACACCATAGTAATACTGTGTTTGACCCCCTTTCGCCTTCAGAACTGCCTTAATTCTACGTGGCATTGATTCAACAAGGTGTTAAAAGCATTCTTTAGAAATGTTGGACTATATTGATAGGATAGCATCTTGCAGTTGATGGAGATTCGTGGGATGCACATCCAGGGCACGAAGCTCCCGTTCTACCACATCCCAAAGATCCTCTATTGGGTTGAGATCTGATGACTGTGTGGGGCCATTTTAGTACAGGGAACTCATGTTCAAGACACCAATTTGAAATGATTCGAGCTTTGTGACATTATCCTGCTAGAAGTAGCCATCGGAGGATGGCTAAATGGTGGTCATAAAGGGATGGACATGGTCAGAAACAATGCTCAGGTAGGCTGTGGCATTTAAACGATGCCCAGTTGGCAATAAGGGGCCTAAAGTGTGCCAAGAAAACATCCCCCACACCATTACATCACCACCACCAGCCTGCACAGTGGCAAGGCATGATGGATCCATGTTCTCACACCAAATTCTGACTCTACCATCTGAATGTCTCAACAGAAATCGAGATTCATCAGACCAGGCAACATTTTTCCATTTTTCAACTGTCCAATTTTGGTGAGCTCATGAAAATTGTAGCCTCTTTTTCCTATTTGTAGTGGAGATGAGTGGTACCCGGTGGGGTCTTCTGCTGTTGTAGCCCATTCGCCTCAAGGTTGTGCGTGTTGTGGCTTCACAAATGCTTTGCTGCATACCTCGGTGGTAACGAGTGGTTATTTGAGTCAAAGTTGCTCTACTATCAACTTGAATCAGTCGGCCCATTCTCCTCTGACCTCTAGCATCAACAAGGCATTTTCGCCCACAGGACTTCCACATACTGGATGTTTTTCACTTTTTACATCATTCTTTGTAAACCCTAGAAATGGTTGTGCATGAAAATCCCAGTAACTGAGCAGATTGTGGAATACTCAGACCGGGCCGTCTGGCACCAACAACCATGCCACGCTCAAAATTGCTTAAATCATCTTTCTTTCCCATTCTGACATTCAGTTTGGAGTTCAGGAGATTGTCTTGACCAGGACCACACCCCTGAATGCATTGAAGCAACTGCCATGTGATTGGTTGATTAGATAATTGCATTAATGAGAAATTGAACAAGTGTTCCTAATAATCCTTTAGGTAAGTGTATATTAATGTATGAATGATTTATATATACAGTGCAGCAGGGTCTTTCTCTTTACATATGTATACATTTACAAAATTAGTTGGTTATGTCTATATATTTGTTTATTTGTTTGCCTGATATTTCTTGTAATTTCAGCTTTTTAGTTTGGTGAAATACAAGTTTGTATTTATTTTAAATTGAATTAGTTAAATCCAACACAATCAAAGACAATATACTTTTAGTATGCATCTACAGCATATATAATTTTTAGGAATGTAATGTTTGTTTCATATTTGATCCTTTAGTTTAATTAAGGAAACATTTCTCTGTCTTCCTCACAGTACGGCTACCCATTTACTATTATAAAAAGTCAATGGGTCCAAGCGACTATGTGCTTACCATCATTTATCAAAATATCTTCGTTTGTATTCAACAGTAACTCATACAGGTTTAAAACAACATGAGGGCGAGGAATAGATGAAAGAATTTTCATTTTTGGGTGAACTGTCCCTTTAAATGTCTTTTAACATCATAATCCAAGTTGAGCAGCAGGAACGCCTGAATGATGTGACATGAATCATTCTGAACTGAATCATTGATGTAAGGCAGAGGTTCACAGGTCATGATGGAAATTGTTTTTGCCTGCGGCCTTAAAGTTCAATAAGAACATATTTCCAAAAACAGGAAACAGCGTGAGTATTTTCTAATGATTGGAAACACATTTACTCCTTCCAAAAAACCCTTAAAGAAAACAATCACACCACCTCCGAATTTAAGTTTATGATGGCTTGTTGCCCCAAAGAAAAAAATATATAATACATGTTGGATGCAAACAAACTGTACACATAGCTAACAAACATCATGAGACCGCAATGGAAACTGATGTAATTTTCCTGCAGTCTGAATGTACAGTGTTTGCATTGTGTTGATAATTACATACATCTGCAGCAGGCGTTGTGTTGTTTCACCATGCATCTGTATGTCTCAGAAATGCCAAAATATTTAGCAACAAGTATTAAGAGTCAAACCCTATCCAACATACCAATTATAATCACACATCTGCTCTTTAAAGTTAAGTAATAACTTATTATTATTTGGCAAGAGGTTATAAAACTAGATTCCTAATACAAACACATCACATCGTACACAAGACTAAGTCACACGCAGCTTTACGGATGTGAGCATGCAGAACATTTGGAAAACTATTCATGCCGATCCCGTCCTCGGGCAGATCTCACAGAGCAATCTATCATAAATGTGAAAGATTTTACTTTTCCACACAGCTTCACGTTTATCCAAGCAGCAGACGCACCATTTGATTACACCATATCTCAAAGTGCAGAAATACAGAAGAGGCCTCTTTAATGACACCTACAGTCCCTTAGCAACCATAGAGCAACACCCTAGCAACCAGTCAGCATCACTGTAGTGAGTTTTGCACGGGTACGCATCACTCAAATTGCGTTAGAGATGTTTTTAAAACATTATGAAGCAAAATAACCAGTTGGTCTGATCTCAGCAGACAGCTATGACAAGCCTGACATTATCAGAGGAATTCTTCTCTCCCAGTTTTTCTGCTACAGTATCTTTTCTGACAGTCCCGCTGTGTTAAATTAAGAGTGTATTGACATCTGGCATGTGAATGAAGGATAACCGAGAGGAGAAAAATGCTAGACATTTATGATTTGCATTGTTTTTATGGTTCAATAATGAAGGAGCGAAAGATCGTGCGGTGCGAAGCAATGAAACGCCTTTTGTTGTTTAGCTGTTGCTTTGCACAAATGATCCTAATCTTCACACTTCACACACACATACTCCCTCTCGCCTTCATTCTTCACTCTGTATGTGTGTGTGTGTGTGTGTGTGCATGTAAAAGTGTTGTGACAACTCCTATCCCAGAATGCTTATGCACACATTCCATTCCTCGCAGCGGTCCCCCGGGTACGGCCCACCCTTTTCAATTAGAGACACAGTCGGAGAGAGACCAACAGGTGCAGAGGCCACAAAACAAGATGAATTAGGCACCAAGCCAATGCAGCCAGTGAAACACATACAATTACACACACACATAAAGAGTTCACACAATTTGGATATATTTGTCACTGGTTAAGCTGCGGTTTTGAGGTTAGAGTACTTTCTGCTCTTGAAAAAAACATTAGCTCTGTTCAAATAAAACCTTGTGAGCTGACTGCCTACACAGCATTTTAAAATTTGAAGTTATTTTTTCTGTGAATTCATTCCGTTGCTCCTCCCCTTTTATCTGAAGAGAGGTGCAAAATGATGTTAAACATCAGTGTTCTGTATTGGTGAGAGACTGGTTAATAAAATTATTATTTGTTATGTTTTAAAGCACATTAATAAGTTTAACATATTTTTACTAAAGGCCAAATTAACTTTTTAATAAACAATTTTGGTTTCATGTGAACCTTAAGCCATCATCCCCAAAAACGCTTTGAGACTATGTACCATAGACTGTAAAAAAGATGGACGATGCAATGTCGCTTCCTTCCATTGTAATGAATTAAAGCCAAAAATGTCCAACCATGGGCGCTGCCATGTTACGTAAAAACGTCAGTTTGGAGCCTGGACATGCGCAGAAGGAATCTGTGGAGCCAGAGGTGGAACCGCGGTATCAAACTTCCGCCCAAACGCTCGCATGCTCAATTCAACCACGCAAATCATAACGACACGATAGCATCAAAGTATTAGCTAATATGAAACTTATCATAAAAATGATTGAACATATATAACAAGATAACAACTACCGTAAAGGACCAAAACCATCTTTCGGAAAATTTTATTGGAAGTATAATCATTTTTTTATTTAAAGCGAGTCCCGTTCATTTGAATGGAGAGGGCGGGGTTTATGACTTGTAGCCAGCCACCAGGGGGCAATCAAAGAGCAAGCAGCTTCACTCTTCAAGATGTATGAGGCACACACCCTCGTACACACCGCAAACTTTCGGGAATGACAACTGCATTTAAATGCGGTAGCGAATCACCTCAATGATCATGTGTGTATGGAATAAGACGCATTCCCGAAACTGCAATGATTAACACAGAGGTAACCATATCAACGTTCTGCCATCTCATATGGTTATCATTCACAGCTTTGACCAAAATAATATTACAGCGTTATGTTTAGCAATAAACCTCTGTTTTGGCATTGTGTTTGGTACGCATTTTGTGAGGCTGCTCCACTGTGCGCTGTCTTGCAGTGTTGCCAGGTCCTCGTCTTTTTTTTGTACTTACATTGCGTTGTGGTGTTTAACCATTTATGGCTTTTCGCTCGTGAAACGATCACGTTTTTGGTGTTTTTAAAGTGTGGAGGTGTCGGTCCCAATATTTTGATCTTTGAGGTAAAGCATTTGGATTTATTTCGTTTAATTTATTGAATTTTTTTGTTCGCTCTATTTTTCATGCAAGATCTGGCAACACTAGTCAGCAAACGCTCGTGCATCTGTCATTTTCTGCAGAAGACTTTTCCCCTTCAAGGCATTTATTTTTTCTAAATGCACGATTAAATTCTTCATCAACAACTAGTTGTTCAGTTCGGTTATGTATGCAGAGTTTCTGTAAAACCGGTTGTCACTACCTGGAATTTCGGGAGTTAATTCGGTTGTAGAATGCGGTTGTCAGGCCTTGAATTACTGAACTGTGTGTGTACAGAACAGAATTAAGGACTAAAAGGTGACGTGACAACCAAATTATGCAATTTTGAGGCCTGTTTGAGTTGAAATGAACATAATAATTTTATACAAAAATGTTTAAATAAAAAATGTTTGGTCTGAATTAAGTCTCCAATGCAAGGACCATGAAATATTGCAGGACCATTATCTTATAGGTCAAAGATTCCTTTATACATTTTTATAATCTAAAGATCCTTTTGTGCAACAGAGTTTCTTCTATAGAAACATTCACTTCATGAGAAAGAACCTTTTGGGGCTCTTTAATTTTAAGAGTGCATGTAGACATAGACATCCTGGGTTTGAAGAGGCACTTCTGGTCAGCATAGGTCAGTGCATAAATAAACTTGATCTCGTTCTCTGTTCATGATCCAGTCCCAATAAATGTCTACTCTGGTTTATGTCCCATCAACGTTTCACGTACACTGGACTGACAGTGAGATCAGCAGTTGATCAATCTGTCCTGTCATTCACTTCTAAAATAAATATTCTCCGGTCAGATCAGACTGACATCTGCAGTATATCCTCTAAATGGATGCATGGCGAAGGTAAAGATAATTGAATTTAGATCAAAAGAGTTCACCGGTATTAAGAAAATCCAGAGGTTAACTCAGTGTTCAGCTACAGTGTAACAGATAACAGGTTTTTGGCAATGACCCTTTAAGCCATTTGATTTCTCTCTCTCTCTCTCTCTCTCTCTCTCTCTCTCTCTCTCTCTCTCTCTCTCTCTCTCTCTCTCTCTCTCTCTCTCTCTCTCTCTCTCTCTCAAAATCATGTTTTAAGAGAACAATGGACATAACTGATCAATGCCATGATATCTGTTCATATATCAACAACTTTTAAAATGGGGCCGTAATCAACCTTCTAGCATACACTAACAACTCTTTTCTCATAGCCGTAAGTTGTTATGTTAAAATATGTTGACCCCCAGATCCTGAAAATATATATCATATAGACCTAAATCAATTGTTAATTGTTAATTAAATAAATTGGTCTCATGAGAAAAGTTATCATCCTTTTGTGTGATATAATACACACAGAACCAGCAATTGAGGAGATTTTCTCATAGGAAGTTGATTTGGAGGAAAGAGTTTGGTACTCACTGCCATAGCTGCAAACAGCTAAAGACCAAAATACAAAAAGATCTGTGTATGTGGTTAAAAATAATACACACACTGTAAAAAATACTTTGCTGCCTTAAAAATTTTGTTGAATCAACTCGGATTTACAAGTCATTTCAACTTACTATTATTTATCTTGACTAGAGATGAGTTGTTATAACTTGTGACAACTCAAAAAATTTAAGGCAGCAGCGTATTTTTTTACAGTGTACCTGGAAAACAACTTTTCCCTTGCATTGATTACTATCATCAAAACCATGGGTTTACTACACTAACCATGGTTTAACTTTTTTCAAAACCATGGTTATTTTGTGGTTACAATGGTTTTACTACAGTAAAATGTTTTTTTTTTAATTGTAGTAAAACCATAATTAATTTTCGTAAGGGTTGATGATCTTCTAATATACTAAAGCATTTCTTCTCTCAGAATAGACTTAAAGGAATATTCTATTTTCTTAAAAGAAAAATCCAGATAATTTACTCACCACCATGTCAACCAAAATGTTGATGTCTTTCTTTGTCCAGTCGAGAAGAAATTATGTTATTGAGGATAACATTGCAGGATTTTTCTCATTTTAATGTCTTAAATATACACCAATATACACGTGTTACATATATAAAACGCACATTTGCGGACCATTGTAAACAATAAACTGACACAAAGACGTTAATTAGTATCAGTTGACATACAACAACATAGGAACGGTCCTCTTTCAACACAGTTGTAAACACTGGGGTGGAGTTTCGCGTTCGTCCTCTGTGACCTCTTGACGTCATGACGTATTGCGTGGGGTCAGGCTGGCGCATCACTACCGGATCTAGACGAGAAGTTGTGCTTTAAAAGTGTATATTTGTTATTTTTCTTGTCAAAAATGACAATCGTTTTGCTAGATAAGACCCTTATGCCTCGTTTGGGGTCGTTTATAGTCCTTTGAAACTCAGTTACGTGTTGAGTTAAGTGTTAATTGTTGGTGTATATTAAAGTCCATTAAAATGAGAAAAATCCTGCAATGTTATCCTCAAAAAACATAATTTCTTCTCGACTGAACAAAGAAAGACATAAACATTTTGGATGACATGGTGGTGAGTAAATTATCTGGATTTTTCTTTGAAGAAAATTGAATATTCCTTTAAATAATTATTAATGCATACATCTAAACACAAACCATGATGACAGAGTTAAATACGTACAAATACACGCACTTACAAATACACACTTACTGTAATCATCATCAATAAAGTAAATTTAATGCCTGTATATGCACTATTTTATATATGTAAATATGCAACCTGCAGGCAGCCTTGTTGAATTTGGGTACTATTTTTGATTGTGGTGTGTCCTCTAGTGGCCATCTATGGCATAACATCACAGACCAAATATTTTCTATGGCTATTTTCATGTTGCTCAAATGTATTCATATTTACAGTGGCTCATTAAGACAAATATTTGGATGCAAATATCAGAGTGGTGCAAGCACAATAATGAATGAAAAGATTTTAGATTTCTCTAAAGTACTGAAAAATATCTACTTTAATCTAATGACTAGACTTGTACACTTTTTTGTGTCACGTGGTACAACCAATGCAAACTAGAAAAATGCTATTTTATTTTAAAAATATTTAATTGTAATTCAAAATAATAATGATGAACTTGGTATCAGAGACCGACATCCAAACCTGTTCAATTTAATTAAGTTGCAAAAGTCAGGTGGAGCAACCAGGATGTGAATTGCAATGAATGTCTGTATGAAATAAAATTAGATTAATCATTTTAACAAGATAATAATTTGTTTTAATAAATTTGAGCTAAAAATACTTATTATTTGTATTATTATTAAGACAATCTAGATAATTCTGTTTTATACATTTTTTTAAATGATTGTTCTTAAATGTATAGTTCTCAAATGTTAGTTTCATTAAAAAAAAATAACTTTCAAACCATTTTCAGGATTATAATTTTAAATGTCACTATCAAGTAAACAAACAATCAGCACAACACATGAAGGGCATAAAACCTATCTGGAAGATAAACAATGATTGGTTGTACCACCTGACTTTTTTTTGGATGGGGCAATCAAAAATACTGTGAAAAATTTCATTTAAATATACCTTTAATACAGCTTTTCAAAACACATTATTTCTTGCTTAAAAATTTGCATTACATGTATTTTAAAATGATTTTTTTTGTTTTGTCATTGACCCAAATGTAAATTTATATGTGTATGTTTTTGTTTATTCTGGACATGTTAAACCTATTACATCATATGTTACCACTATTAAAATGCCTTTGAATATCCTTCGATTCAACAATAAAAAAATAAAAATATATGTTTTTATTTACACATAAGTACAATGTCACAAGTTAACATATATAATATAATATAATTTAATATTGCATACATTCAGTGCATATATGATTCACTACACCTGCTCAACAGGCCATTAAAAATATTTCTTTTGTATATGGTTTATAAAAAATACATTTGTATAACTGTCCAACAAACAATTATTTTCACAGTTAGTAACCCTTATATCTTAGGAAAGTTCTGCATTACTATATATATGTATATAAAGTCATATGTCCTATATACTTAACAATATTCCTGTTTTCTAGTATTTCTTTTTTACTTGCGTATCTACAGTTGACTTCAAAATGCAAACTTTGCAAAACTGTGAAAAGCGCAATAGAAATAAAACAGAAAAACCAAACACACATTGTAGATTCTTATGTTTAAAACCCTGAAGATGACCTCCTATCAAAATCACGGCGATGACCTCCTTCTCCTTATCCCACAGAGGAGTTGGAAGGGAGACAGTTTGGATTGAGATTTCTGCGGGACTTCTGAATCATCTTCAGAGTCAGAATGTGTTGATGGTGATGGATCTGAAGCAGCGATGTACACTGGGACAGCAGGGAGAGATAATCGAGGAGAGGCTTGTGAAAAAAGAGACAAACAGGTCTTCACTTCAGGAGCATTCAGTCCCCTCAAGTGGATCACAAAATTGGACGTCTGCTGTTCCAAAGATGTAAAATCCTCATGGATCTCTGAAAACTGCAACCGGAGAGATCAAATCAAAGCAGTAAACTTTTTTTCTACTTTTTTGTAACAAATAACCAGTAACTACTTACCAGATCTGTGTCGGACTGTAATAATGGTTTGGTCCATGTGGAGTCAACTGAAGTGTTCACTGTCTCAGACAGACCCTGATGACTGCTGCGAAGTGCCTGAGGAAAAGCATCAGAAAAGTTTAACAATATTCCTGGTATACAGTAAAAGGTGTTGTATGTATACAACAAATGTGATTGACTATTTTACCTACTTTTGAATATGTACTTACAAATGTATTAAAGGGATAGCAGACCAAGAAATTAAGATTTTGTCATTATTTACTCATCCTCATGTCTTTCTTTGTTCTTCAGAACCCAAATAAAGATTTGTTACCTCTCTTTCAGTGTTCATTCTGAACTGTTGTTTATGCAGTTTACTTTAAAATAATGTGTAACAGTGATATCCACAACAAAAAAGTAAATGTCTTTAGGACATTTAAAATATATGACACATATCAAGTGAAGATTTTTTTATGCTTTTGGGTCCTTTTGATGCTTGAAGGGTTTTCCGGTTACTATGGACTTTTTTTTCTAAATCTGTGTTTGGGTTCTGAAGAGCAACGAAAGACATTGAAGGTTTAAATGACGTAAGGGTATGTAAATAATAATACAGTTTTCATTTTTGGGTAAACTTTTCCTTTTAAGATCTGTAAAAATGATTATTTTGACTAAACAATTGTATTATTAAGGCAAGTATAATTTTTTACTATTCCTAATACTAAGGGATCTTATTACACGGCTCGTTAAAATGCTTGATTCTGATTGGCCAGTCATTCCCATTATTCCCAGAAAACAACCGCTCAACCACACATGGTAAATCATTTTGACAGGTACAGTTTAATATTAAACATTTAATATAAATATGTTTTTAATAACATATATGACATTATATTTACACATTCGCGTCGGGTCATGATTACTGTCGGGGATTATTTCTGCATTAACAACCGGCTGCCTGTACACTATCCCTTACTTTAACTATACCACATAACTTATCCCACCCTGTTTGTGTTACCCCAGTCATAACTAGTATCACAGAGACTCTTTGACCTTTAAAAAGTACAATTTTGCACCTTTCATATTGAGTTTGTATAAGTACCTCAGACTGGTACATATTACCAAAGGTATACATATCTGTACCTAAATGGTAAATTTTAGGACCTTTATAAAGGGTACTGCCCCAGTGACAGCTTGGGAGCATATTTTGACGACAGTGTAAAATATGGACATGTTTGTATTCACCTGTAATAGCTGTATACTAGTTTCCAACTTCGTCCGGCACTCTTGAACTTTACTTTTGAATTGGCCAATCTCAGTCAATAAGTTCTGAAAAACACAATCACACAAATATATATATATAGTTTTGTAATCTAATAATGAGTGCAGAAGAGTGCATCAAAGTTTGATTTTCACTATGATTTCAGTCTTTGTCATGATCTTACTCAGTCAATATTAAAGATATCAAGGTTATATTTTCACAGAATGTTCTTTACATTATTTAGGATGATTTTATGTAGAAAACCGTTTTATTGATTTTATCTAGATATTTTTGACTGGCCCACAGATAATGTTTTATATGTTGGACGGCGTTGAAGCAATAGATGTTTTACCTCAGTGTCCGTGAGGACGGCGTTCGGCTCGTTCACTTCCGGTTTACTGTCAGGTCTCAGGGTCACTCTGGTGTGTAGCTTTTCCAGAAGAGCCCAGCGCTTCTGTAGACCAGACTGAACTTCACATACACTCACCTCACTCTCACGCTGGACCTGCAGCAGAGAGCGCAGACACTTCACCCTGACAGATACACAGAGAGACGAGCATTATTATCTTCTGATAGAAACACACAAATACAACAACAAACAACAATGGGATGCTCTAAAAAAAAAAGTACATCATAACTGACTTTTAGTACAGAGCAACAGACCCATAAAGTAAAAAAAGTATTTCTCTGGCCAAAAATATATTTTAAATATATGCTAAATACACTTTGTAGAAGTGTTGATTTCAAACAGAGACTGTGAAGGATGGATGTCCAGAGCTTTATACTTATTGTTTTGTATTGGGATGCTGGTCATTCAGCCATCAAAACACAAAAAAATACATTTATGTATTGGGAGGAGTAAAGTGCTGACATGTGTGGCTTCATCAACCAGATGTATTTACACATGTCCAGTTTTGTTTGAAATGCGTCCCAGACCACCTCCTGAAGTGTTTTGAGCGATTGATCGGATTTAAACCCATCTCGAAAATGTTTTGGTGTCTGCCATAAAGGTCTTGTTTATATTTATGTTTTATCATGATGGTTCTGACAGCCTCTTGTGTCATGTGGAGGCTCATGGCCTTGTATATTGGGCCATGTGCCTCTGGTGTCTCGTTCCTAGTCCCCGCCCCCTTGTTCTCCTTGTTAATTATTCATTATTAGTTATCCCTCTCACCTGTGTTGCCCTCGTTAAGTTCCCCTATTTAATCTCCTCTTGTCTTGTGCTGGTTCATTGTGTTCATTTGTGTCATGTATGCTGTTCTCATTGTTCATTCAGTTTAGTTTTTCATCTTAGTCTTGTTAATCATGTTGTGTCAGTGTATTGTATAAATCATGTTTTATGTAGTTTTGCCCCTTCGAGGGCTTTTGTTTTCTTGTTTTATGTAATAAATGTTCTATGTTCACTCCCCGATATCGTCTGCGCTTGGGTTCTCATGTCTCCCGTCTCAAACCCTGACATTTGGGGGGCATTTACACTTCATGGATGGGTGATTCTCGCGAAATTAGACTTATGAGGTGTCATGAAACATTTTGATAAAAAAATTAAATGCAAAGTAAAAGAATCAAAATAAGAAGTTACAAACATCTCTTCATGTACTATTTTGCAGATGATTTCGAATGACATCACACAAACCAATTTTGTTGTTTTTTCTGCATTTAAGGGGGACATTTTCATTACCGCAACGTGTCCATGACTGGATTTGGGTTCTTTGACATGGAAATATTTATAATTAAAAAATCTAAAAAATAAAAAGCTTCAGTGCATGTTATACTATAAACATTTACAGTAAAGAAACATGTGGTATTTGGTGATCATTGGTAAATGTAGAGACAATAATAAGGAATATAAATGTGTCCAAGACCAATTTTCTCATCCTCCGCAACAATTTTCAATCATTGTTTAAGCCCTCAAGGAACTAATATTTTCAAAAAAAAAAAATTGTTGGAAGGGACATAATTGACTGTGACACTCAAGATGGCTACCAGGTAAGCAGTTCTTATTTTTTATCTCCAGATAAAAGTTTAAACTTTTTAGTTCTCATTACCGAAACATGAGTTTGTAAATGCAAATTTAATGTAATATCATGTTGCGGGAATGATAATTTTTGATAATGATAATCTAAAAAATGTAAATAGTTATATAGGAAATACTTTTTAAATCCTCTAAAAATAATGGTTATAGTAAGTTCAGACCTTAATCCTATATGTGCAAAAAAAATTGGCTTCAAGGGCTTTTAAAAAAATCTGAGTCTGGATTTCGTGAAAAACACCCGGATATATTCAATCACAGAAAATGTATGACCTAACCGTGTTGTATTAAGCTGTTATCTCTGCATAAGTTGCAAAGTTTCAAAATTTGTAAAGCACTCGCGTTTTAAATCAATTAATTTTCTGTCGTTCCTAAGACTCAGAAAAATTATAAAGGATGCAGCAAGATGTTGATTTACAAACTGTAATGTTTTATAAGTCAATCACGTTTGTATATGTACATACAGTACTGTGCAAAAGTCTTAGATGTTTAAATGTCCATCCATATTTATTTTTCAATCTATTTTATTAAGAATACAGGAAATATGTGCAAAAAAACTTAAATTATATATTGTCAGGACTAAATGTCATCGTCTGTGTTTAGTGTGACCTCTCTTGGCACTAAACACATCTTGAGCGGTTTTGATCAGAATGAAGTAAAAAGATTAATTTCTTTAAAATTAGAAATTAGGATTTAATTTCATTTAGGTCTGTACTGTCTTATGTGCATTGTAAATGCATTCATGTTGCATTTATTCTATGACCTGTTCAGCACAGCATTGCTTTGTCATATGTCTGTATGTATATATTTGCACTATAGGAACGCCCTTATCCGGCAACAAATTCCTTGCATGCTCAGACATACTTGGCTAAAAAAGATTCTATTCAAACATACTGGATATAACAACATTGAACATTCCTATTACTATAAATAGGATCAGTGCAGTGCTCAATATGGCCGTAATGTCCCATCTTCCAATTAAAAGAACCAATCATCAATCGATAAAAACTGATGACTCAGAGTGACCCTATAGAGTCTTGTGAGGCGCTTGAAAATCAGTGTGCATGCGTAGTATGCGTAAATTCTTTTTTAGTGCAATTTGAGCTTAAGAAACTTGAAAATATGTTATTAGTGATTTTAGAGTCTTTTCCCATTCAAGTAGATAGGACTTTAATCTTGCATGACGAAATAGCTCCCCGGAGGCGTTGCAATTATGGCCGCCTACTGGCGCGACTTCCCTAAAGAGACGTAGGATCGATTCTACTTAATTTCACATTTAATTCATTTCAAATTAACCACAATAATATCTGAATCTTAAGCTAAATAAAATCGAAACTAAAATGAAGGCACTGATGTCTAAAATGGCACTTATAAGGTGCAAAGTATTTTTAGGTAAATACTTAACAAGCCAAACAGTAGTTCCTAGAATCATACTATACATTTAAATAGCACAGAGGAGGTACAGGTTATGGTAAATTTTTGTCATGTTTGTAAATATTGTAATGCAGATCAGGTATAGTAAATGCACAGCTCACCTGTCCTGCAGGTAAGAGATTATATGGTTAACTCTATCTTGTAGTGCACATTTCTCATTTTCATCCCCATTGCTGGCCCCTTTCTGGAGAGCCCGGGACACAGCCTGAATGCAATGACAAAAACTATTATTTTAAGACCTGCATTTTTTTTTTTTTTACTTTAACATCATTTGAATAACAATACTGATACTTATCGAGCTAGACTGTTGTCACATTCCAATAATGACAAGGTTTATTTTGAAACAATGTAAGGATGGGTCTACTACGGTACATGATCACAATCTGGCAACGCACCACCCATCATTGTCACGAACCTCCAGTCTGGTAAGGAGGTCTCGTATGTGAGGCTCGCTGGAGTCCGGCAGGGGCTCATGAAGGATAGAAACCACTAAGCCATCTGCCAGAACATTAACCTTGGCTGCGAGATGACCTGCATCCTGCTGTGCTGGTACACTGAGGAAGATAAATAAGACATAATTGACGTAAATGAAAGGAATGTTTAAACACAAGTGCAAGAAGACAATATTGTGTTACAGTGCATTACAGATGGTCCCAGGTAGGATAGGAAGTTAAGCTCTGTCAACACTGTCTGTGACATGGTTTTGGTTACCACATAAAATAGCTTAGACATGATCAGTTTAGCAGGAATGAGAGTAATTTGGTCTCGTACCATGTTTGCTGGTTTCCAGCAACCTTTCTCACTTCAACCTCAGCGTTCTGCAGGGGCACCTGAGAAAGTCACACGACAGTATCCAGTACAAATATTTGCAATGAAACATAACAGTATAGCACTGACAAACCATGCAAATTTAAAATCACCATTGAGAGTTTGAGAGGTATAGAAGATAGTTACTGAGCCTGACCTGCTTTACTTTCGCTTTATAGCAGAGGAAGAACTTTGGAGCTAAAAAACAAAGACACAACGCTCCACACAGCAGGCCAGCGAGGAGCAGTCGAGTCCCGGCTTCAGTCAAACTGATAGAGGGGTGCAGAGGAGATTCCTGTAGCAGAACCAACCACGCGACTGCTAAGGGAAACAAACATTTACTCCATTTTGGCCAGTTTCTCCAGTGCAGTCTGTTATGTAGAGAGAAAGAGAAAGAGAGAGTAGGAGGGAGAGAGAGAGAGAATTGTAATGTTGTTATTTAAGATGTTGACCCAAGCATAAATATGGTATATACGATTTTCTTATGTGACAGGTGTTTGCATAATTTATGCATTTGGCAGATGCATTTAAAGGGACACTCCACTTTTACATTTTTTTATAGATTATAAAAATATGGTTCTTTTATGGCATCGCCGTGAAGACCCTTTTAAACACCTCTATTTTTATAGTCGCTTTAAAGGAACACACTCCACTTTTTTAAAAATATGCTCATTTTCCAGCTCCCCTAGAATTAAACATTTGATTTTTACTATTTTGGAATCCATTCAGCCGATATCTGGGTCTGGCGCTAGCACTTTTAGCATAGCTGAATCAGATTAGACCATTAGCATCACTCTAAAAATAACCAAAGAGTTTCGATATTTTTCCTATTTAAAAACTTGACTCTTCTGTAGTTACATCGTGTACTGAGACCGACAGAAAATTAAAAGTTGCAATTTTCTAGGCAGATATGAATGAAGGACTTTGCTGATGTAACATGGCTGCAGCAGGCGCAAATATATTACGCAATGCCCCGAAAATAGTCCCTTGCTATTGAAAGTAACCAGGGGGACTATTTTCGGGCGCTGCGTAACATCATTGCGCCCGCTGCAGCCATGTTACATCAGCAAAGTCCTTGATTATTACGCCAGAATGAAAGTATACATTTTAAAAACAAATGGTATTAAATAGCACTAAAAGTGGTTCACTGGTTCGTAATCATAGAGGAACCATTTTAAGTGCTATATAGCACCTATGTAGTACCTGTGTAGCACCTGTCTAGAACCATATTGTGCTATATAAAACCAGAACCATATGCTATAGTGGTGCTAAATCACCCCCGGATGGTTCTTCATAGGTGCTATATAGCAGTGTTTCCCAACCCTGGTCCTCGGGCACTCCCTCCCAGAAAGTTTTAGATGTCTCCTTATTTAAAACACCTGATTTGACTCATGAGTTAAATCAGGTGTGTTAAATAAGGAGACATGTAAAACTTTCTGGAAGGGGGTGCCCGAGGACCAGGGTTGGGAAACACTGCTATAAAGCACTAAAAACGGTTCTCCTACGAGCTTTTAGTGCTATTTAACACCATTTTTTTTTAGAGTGTAGTTCCTAGCCATATTAGCCTAGAATATTGCAACTTTACATTTTCCGTCAGTCTTAGTACACAATGTAACTACAGAAGAGTCAAGTTTTAAATAGGAAAAAATCTAAACTCTTTGGTTATTTTTTAGCGCAATGCTAATGGTCTAATCAGATTCAATGGATTGTGCTAAGCTATGCTAAAAGTGGTACCAGAGATCGGCTGAATGGATTCCAAAACAGTAAAAATCAAGTGTTTAACTCTAGGGGATCTGTAAAAAAGCCTTTTTTTTTAAAGTGTAATGTCCCTTTGAAGCGACTATAGGAATAGAGGTGTTTAACAGGGTCTTCACAGCGATGCCATAGAAGAACAATTTTTGGTTCCTCGAAGAAGAATTTTTTATAATCTAAAAAAACTTTATTTGACTACAAAGACCCTTTTGTGAAACCTAAAGGTTCTTAAGATGTTAAAGGTTCTTTATGGAGCACAGTCATACAAAATGGTCCTTTATGACATCATGAAGCACCCTTACATTTAAGAGTGCATTTATGGCATAACTTTTTTCTAAGTTTGTGTGTTTCCTGGTTATCGAACCTACAATCTTAATAGTAATGCTCTACTAGTTGAGTTACAGGAACAGTGTGTTGTGTGTCATAAAGTAGATGGCTCCAGGATTAACATTGTTTAGTTGCTTGGGTATTTTACATGATTGACGTGTTCCCCTCTTGGCGAAAGTAAAGTAGCCAACCATACCAGATATTCTGGGCTACTGTAGATGGTTCAGGTTTCTTCCCTTACTGTCCCAAGTCTGGTGGCCCCTCAACCCATTTTTTCCCATATGGCAATAAAATCTGATCACTGAGAAAGTAACAGTACCCCTCTTATTAATAAATGTAATTTTAAACGTAGGTTCGGGAGGAGCCAAACATTCAGGCCTGTCAATCATCATTATAAGCGTAAATAAGGCAGCCTCCAGGCCTTTGCGTCCAGCTGCAATTCTTCCGGCATCCCTCTCTTCCTCCACATCACTGCTCTCTTTCATCCAACCAAACATAGTTTGGTTGTAGGGAGGTTTAACGTGGGGCTCATGTTCGCTCTCTCTGAATGTTCAGAGCTCCCTTCGAGGACAGCACGCCAAGTTTGTTTACCATTAATCATTAAGATCTGAATGCGCAGGCGAACTAGTGAAACACGCATGTATGATTGCCCGTTTGCCTTAAAATTTGGAGTTACTTACTTTTTCAGTTAAACCAACTTAATTTTTTACAAATCCCAGGATTATTTTATATTCTGATTAAAGGATGTTCTATTGAAAATGAGATTGCTTAACAGAGTAATACCGCATCTCAACCCAGATTTGATCTATAATACAGTACAGACATGGTACACATTGTGACCCTGCCTGTGAAAACCCAACTAAAGTCATTTTTTTGTGATTTACTATTTTTTTACAAAAAATCATTGTACATAATGTAAAGTACAGATTGATATGTTTAATATTGACTGAGTAAGATCATGTCAAAGATTAAAATCAAACTTTGAAGCTTTTTATAACATTAGATTATGAGACTTAAGCCTGGATTTTTATAGACAGGGTAACATTTAGTTTTATTTTAGTATAAGTAATTAATAGTAAATGTGATGCCTGCCACAACCAGAACAAATACATACTGTATGTCATACAGTATTTTATGATAAAACTTCATAACATACAATATTTACAGTTAAGGTGCTGTAAACCAAGTTTACAGTGTAAACAAATCATATCGCAAGTAAAAAGCCAAAGACAAGAAAATGAATGTGGGCGTAAAATGAGTCCAACCACAATAAAGTCCAAACTTTGTATGTTTTTATGTGTGGTTAGACAAAAGCATGCTATAAAGTAATGCAGTTGACCGATCGTCTAAAACAGCTGAGGGTATACGCTGAGTAAGAATGAGCTGGGAAACATCACAGCGGTTTAACCATCACTTGTTGACACCAGACACTTACCTCATCCATCTCTGCACTCTCTCAGTCTCCTCCTCCGACTCTCGGCTGATCATTTCGTCCAGCATCTCTCTCCCCTCCGCTTCTCCATCCTGTTCTCCTCTCCCACGACTCCTGCTCCGCTCCAAGCAGCTCCACACATCTCCAGAGCTCAGCAGAGGCATGGATCCTCATGGGCGCTCTGCGTGAAGTGTTTGGGTTTCTCCGATGTCATGGAGCCTGGATACTTGATTTTCCAGTAGCACCTGTTTGTCCAGTGGGTTTAATTCATAGCAATCTAATGCGTTTTGTTTTCCTTGTTGGGTTGTAAGAAGGGAATGTTAAGAATGTGGTATGGTGAGAAGGTTATGCAGTGCCCAACCCAGGCCAAGGCCAGCAAGGAGTGGTCACACTTTTAATGCATGACCACGTCATTCACCTGTAATAGTGAAACACTCATTACACAAATAGGTTGACTGAAAAATGTAAAGCTTGTCATTATTATAATTTTTTTTGTATCGTTATGGTGTTACAGATCTGTATAATTTTCTTCAGTGCAAGATTTATGGACATTTTTCCATAAAATGAAAGTGATGAGGATTGCAGCTGTTAAACTTTAATAAAACAAACAATAGCATAAAATGCCCCTGCAGCACTTTCTGAAGCTCTAGGGTAGATTTACGTAAAAATAAAATGGTTGTTTTTATATTTAAAAGTTTCCTAAATGAGAAAACGAAACTAAATGGATCATCTTTGTAACATGCATGTTTGTTTTATATGTTTGCATTGTCATGCTTAATGAAAGCACTGTTAGCTGTTGTAGAAGATTTACTGCCATCTAGTGTTGCTTGATGGTACTACAAGACAAATACATAAAGGTGAATCCTAAAGAGATTGGGAGTGCCAACTTTGGGCTCTTGCATATTTTCCAGCAGCTACATTTCACTTTTTCAATATGCCCTGTTGTATTATGTGTATTATAAACATTCATCTCCTTATGTTAGGCCTTCATCAGCCAAGCACTCACCTCCTCAGACCCAGACATCTTCTTCCTCAAATGTAGATTTATACCTAAAAACCTAAGCATTAATAGTGTAAATTTCAATATAAAAAGTAGTTCTGTGTGTATGTATTAAGTAAGAGATAAGGTAGACAGCTGGTATTATCGCAGAAATAACCAGCGACAGTTGCTTGATTCTGATTGGCCAAAACGAATAACACACCGTCGGTACCCCGGATGCTGCAAATCATTTTGACAGGTAACGTTACAGTTTAATAATACACAAAATTAAATCAAAATATATTTTAATAACATATATGACATTATAATTACAAATGATGAAACCAAATAGTGTGTTCGTGACATGACCATCTTATCTTAAAACCGAAAATAAACGTTCCCCAAGGAAGGTCTTTATTCTGTAAAAATAGCTAATCAAATATCTCAAATCAATATATAATGCTCCTTACCTTACTTGTGTGTTATACAAGACCATATTCGCGTCGGTAGGCCTATATTACAGTATAATCATCACGTTTTATCGAACTGGTTCAGTGGTAAGTAATTATCAAAAATGTAATATAATTAGTTTAAAATGACCCAGTGATGCTCTATGATTGGTCAGGGTTGCCAACTTGTATTCTGGTTGGACTGAGATTAATAAACTATTAACAATGCCTTAATTCATCATCCAGACATCTCGTTACTCACATGTAGATTTATACCAAAGACCTAAGCATTAATAGTGCAAATTTCAATATAAAAAGTAGTTTTGTGTGTAGCTTTGTATTAAGTACCTAAGAGATGTAGGCAGCTGGTGGTTGTTATCGCAGAAATGAGCTTGATTCTGATTGGCCAAAACAAATAAAACACGGTAACCCGGATACTGCAAATCATTTTGACAGGTATAGTTTAATATTACACAAAAATTAAGTATAATTATGTCTTTTAACAACATATACTAACATATAGGCTACGGTAAAAGTAGCTAATAAAATATTTCAAATCATGCCTAAACTGCAAAAAAGGATTTTCAAGAAAAAAAAT
Organism: Misgurnus anguillicaudatus; assembly: GCF_027580225.2. Classification (NCBI taxonomy): domain Eukaryota; kingdom Metazoa; phylum Chordata; class Actinopteri; order Cypriniformes; family Cobitidae; genus Misgurnus; species Misgurnus anguillicaudatus. The sequence goes on from NC_073351.2 coordinate 10,165,300, forward strand.
TCATAGTATTTTTGTCTTGTTTTCAGTAAAAATACCAAAACTACCCAAGAAAATAAGTCTAGTGTTTAGACCAAAAATATCAAATGTAAAGGGATAGTTCACTTTAAAATAAAAATTCTGTCATCATTTACTCATCTTCATGTTGTTCTAAACCTGTATGAAATTTTTTTCTGATGTACACAATTTTTTTTTTTTTTTTTTGAGAAATGATGCTAAACGCACAGCAGTAAGTGACCATAAACTTCCATAGTAGAAAAAAATATTTTGGAAGTATTGTGATAAATGACTCGGAAAATATTTTGATAAATGATGGTAAGCACACAGTTGACGGTACCCATTCCATCATATTTTTTATTCCTACTATGGAAGTCTATAGTCACTTACTGCTGCGTGTTTACCCTCATTTTTCAAAATATCTTCTTTTGTGTTCATCAGAAAAAATAAATTTCAGAAAGGTTTACAACAGGAGGATGAGTAAATGATGACAGAATTTTTATTTTAAAGTAAACTATCCCTTTAAGTGATTTTGTGCATAAAAGTAAACAAGCAAAAAAAAAACCTAAATTCAAGAAAAATTCTTATCCCATTGGCAGATTTTTTGCTTGTTTTATGCCCAAAACCTCTTAAATTTGATATTTTTGGTCTAAAAACTACTTATTTTCTTAGGTAATTTTGCTCATCAAGAAAAAGCATCTTCATTTAAGAATTTTTTGATATTTTTACTGAAAACAAGACAAAAGTATTAAGATTTCTTTCTTCTTGAAAATAATGTTTTGCAGTGTATACATTATGCCTTAATTCATCATCCTTTACAGTATACTGTATTATTTTTCTCTGTCCTGTGCCGAGTCCCTTATAGGAACCAACGAGCGATCTGAAGACTAAAATACAGGGACAACATGATGTATACAAAAGCACATTTATTTCCCATCACAAGAGACAACGGGGCAAACCAACCCAGCGACACTGAGGTGCATGACTGTACATAACCCATCAATAATTACAACAATATTTAGAATAGTACAGATAGTTTTTTTACATTGTACAAGTTTGTCTCTATATAAATAGTTAATGATAGGCATATTTCCCTTTTTTTCAGGTCAAAAGGATGAGGCAGTACCCCACTGGTGAATGTGCAAAACCCAAGTTCATAAACACAGACATCACAAAGTTCATGTTTTTTAAAAATATATTCATTCAAACAGATAATCCACAGAATTGAGAATTTAGATGCTTTTCTATTGTAAAGCTGTAGTTTAACTCCTTACATAAACTTATATCTTATATCATCATCATATAATACATCTGTAAATGTTGCTCTCACATCATTAACACTTCATTTCTTAAGTCCTTCTAAATGAGATCACATGAATATGCGAGATGTTTTAATCTATAACTCAAGGGCTGACAAGGATCAGGTCAGACACCAACACTGATCGATACAAAAATGTATTTCTGCTCTGTAACGGTGTTGTATTATTGTGTTGTTCACAATAATTATATTAAAACAAAATCTAGTGAAGACCCACAGCAGCCGACCCTTTACCTGTGGGAAAACATTAATAATACAGCTCTGAGGTTCTTATCTTAGTCTTAGTGAAAGACAATAACTTAAACATAAGCAATAGCATACTTTTAAAGAGCAGGGAAGGCAAACATATATTAAAAGATGTCTAAATAAAATGATACATGATTGGACCTGTTTGGGCATCTAGAAGCACAGTTGACCACTCCAGTGTTTTTATTTAATAAAAAAACATTTTTCACTATTGAACAATTTGTTCATTTACTCCCTATTTCCCAAGAAAATCAGAAATCTGTTAGTTTCTCATCTCGCTCAGGGTTTAGTAATGTGAACTTCACTTGCTCCTGTCCCATTGGTGGTGGTTGTGATGATGTACTGTGTGGTGGTCTGCTGACTGACGTTGGACTGCTCAAGCGAGTCAGGATTAACCTGTGTTGAGGTGGATGGGTTCACCTGTTTACCATCCAATTCAGTCTGTCCTTCAGAGATGACATAATGTGTCTACAATGTACAACATACATGACATTATTGTAAAGTAACATACAGATGACTCTGAATGTGGTAGTCAGTGTGGTATCTTCAATAGTTTTCCATATGAAAAATGCAGTATTGTTCACTGGTTATAGTGTAGTGTTGTTGGAAATGATTTTTATTTTGAAACAGTATCTGATTCTCTCTCAGCGACTCACCGTTTTGACCTGACTGTTGGTGGCACCAGTGACGGGGGTGCTGGCCTCTGCTATCACATATTGAGTATGAGGAAGAGTCATCATCTGGATCTCAGATGCTTTGATACAGAAGACAAATAATGTTGTTACTGTAACATCACATTTCACAACTATTAAAATGCATATGTGATCCTGGACTGGAAAAAAATAGCTTTCTTACTTAGCATATTTGTCTTGTTTTCAGTAGAAATATCTAGAAAATTTTAAATCAAGATGCATTTCTCGATGAGCAAAATGAAAATAAGTCTAGTTTGTCGACAAAAAATATAAAATTTAAATGAATTTGTGCTTACAACAAGCAAAACAAATCTGCCAAAGGGGTAAAAAAAAATCTTGAATTTTTCTTGAATTAAGTGTCTAAGAAAAAAGTAAACTTGTTTCAAGATCTTACCCCATTGGCAGATTTTTTGCTGGTTTTAAACACAAATTCACATACATTTTTTTTTGTCTAAAAACTACACTTATTTTCTTAGCTCATTTTGCTCATCAAGAAAATACATCTTGATTTAAGAATTATAGATATTTGTACAAAAAAAGGACAAAAATACTGATTCTCATTCACTAATAATTGCATATGTTTTTCATATTTATACGCACACTTAAACTTCTCACGAAAACTTTATGCCTAATTAACAATATGTGCGTACGCACATGAGTTTGTTCTTCTACTTGTTCTTACGTTAGTGAATTTGGAGTGTTCTACATGAGCGGCCGCGTGCACAATAGTGATGCACCGAAATGAAAATTCTTGGCCGAAACCGAAAACAGGAAACCAAGGCCGAAAAATTGAAACCGAAACCCCGAAATAAATTATTATGCCAATTATTAGTACAATTGCATTTATGGCTATCACTGTGTGCTAACTTTACTAGGGGTGTGTGACGGATAAAAAAAACTCACAGTTCGGATCACATTACAGTTTTTGAGGCACAGATCAGATTATTTTTCGGATCAGCAAAAAGCAGGTGGGAAAAATCTAATAAACAATAAAGAAATTGCAAACATTTATAAAAGAGAACAAAGTTGTACATTAATAAGGTCTGAAATTAGCATTAGGTACAGAAATCAAATTAAATTAATCATAACACAATAAATTATATATATTATTTTTAGAGCTATTTGTCTCTTTGTCATGGGTTGTTTGATCAACATTAAGGACACAGACTTCAGTAGGTTAATCTGACTGTAATCTATACAGACATAAACAAATGTTTTTATTAGAAAAAGAATACTGTGGAGAGAATTTTGTTTATATGTGCCCTGTCAATAACAGAGAGAATTTATGTTTGCTTGTTTTTTTTTTAACGCGTCTCTATTCAAATTATTACTCTAGTGCAGCACTGATTTGGAGACATTTACAGTACATTAAAACATTAGGATAGGTGAAGAAAAGAAACCGATCCACCATTGCAAACACAGTTTAGAACAAACAAAAAGACAACAAAGAACAGGAATCAAAAAATATGGTAACACACATGCTCCACAGCTTTCTGTTTATGGATGAAATAAAATTAAATTAGAAAAACGTTAGTATGTGTGCAAATGCTGTCTATTTCCTTTGTATAATTGTTTGTAGTGGAGTGTCCTGTCTAAATATTTTCACGCGCATGCGATGTTGTACGCGGACTGTGCGCACACTGTCCGTGCGGTCTCAAATTTTGGGCTGCACGCGGACGGTCCGCGCGGCCGGCCGCGGACCCTAGTGATGACGAAAATGATGGCGCGCATACGCGGACGTCCCTAGTATACTTTCGGCTTTAAGGGCACTTAAACGCATGCATATACAGAGACTGATGGTGAATCCCAATCAGCGGAACAGTCGCTCCACATAAAAACGTTACGTTGTGTTTCATTGCTTTATTCGCCAAATGTACGTTAATGGATTACAGTAAGAGACACATAGCGCGACTCTCTCTAAAGTTTACACATCAAGACATTCTTAATCTTTGCAGACGCGTGCAAACAGCTGGACCCTGAGTGAAACCTGCTTGAGCACGAAGGGGAGGGGTGGGAGACGACTGATCACCGTGAGGCTGAGTGAAGCGCTAGCGCACAGATGAAAGGGGCGCGGTTGACATTCATTTTCGGTGTACATTTTCGGCTGGATTTTGTATTTCGGCCCGAAACCGATAATGCCATTTTCGGCCGAAATTTTCGGCAACCGAAATTTCGGTGCACCCCAATTGCACGAGGTTGGTAATTTGCATAAAACACGCCCAAACCAGCTCCATATAAAGGCTTTCTGCAGCGCAGCACTAGTCGACAGAATATTTTAGAACAGATTGTCAAAGAAGCAAAAAAGCTTTTTTTCGTTTTGCTTAGCATTTTTTATTTGGGAGGTTTTGCTGTCGCTGGAGGAAGCCAGTGCTGTCCACCGACCGGAGTAACATTAAAGAAGTATTGGATGCGTTAACAAATATGCCATTTAATTAATATGATAGAGACGCGCATCTTTATCTAAAATAAAACAGACAGGAGATCAAGTGATTGACGTTTGGACTTCTCATTACATTTACATGACGTTTACATTAGGCATTAAGCAGACGCTTTAATATAGAAATTTAAAAAGTGAGGAAGGAAATCGTGAAGATTTGTCATAACATGCATATTCTTTATATGTGTAGAAAAAAATAAGTAGACTATAGTAATGTATAATAATAATAATAATAATATAGATCATGTATAATAATATATAATATAGAAAATATTTTAATATAAAATATAATCATGTAAATTAAATGTATATTTTAACATTAATAAACACTATAATTATAGCCTAGTATTTGAGTATAGCGTGCGTGATTATTGCGTATAAGTGGTTTTAGGTTTTCTTGAATTTTCGCCTACATTTAGAAGACATTTTGATACGAAAGTTTTTGTTGAATCCCGATTTGTTTGTGAAAACATCCATATGCACATCTCACACACAAATTTGTGCGTACGCATGCTTAGTGAATGAGACCCACTGTTTTGTGGACCACGGGTATATAGAAGGTATGCATTGACGTCACTTTTCCACGTGACCACGCGAGAGCTCGCCTGGTTGAGTGGCAAAACGTGCAACAAAATGGCTGTTTTCATAGCGGCTGCTGCGAAAAACGCCAGTAAAACTGACTATTATCAACTTAAATTGAATTTAGTTGGACTTGAGAGCAGAGGGGGACAATACTTAGTTAAAGGAACAGTATGTAAGAAATTTATATCAGTTAATCATAAAATGGTCCTGATATGTCACTAGACAATAAGAAATCATTTTCATTTCAAATACTTATATCATTGACAACAGTGGTCTGGCCAGGATATTGTCATTTAAAAAGTGGAGTTGCAGCCCTCAACTGATGTTTATGTTGTCATTTTGTGTATTGGCCACCAGTTGTGTGATTGCAGTACCAGTTTTAGCCACAAGTTTTGTGATTGCAATACCAGTTTTGGCCACAATCCTACACACTGTTCCTTTAAATTAGTTAAATTTTCCAAGCATCTGTGCTTTATTAGGGTGTTTGTGTTGTTTAAGTAGAAAATACGTTTAAGTAGAAAGTAAAACCTCTGCTTGATAGTGACCCTAGCAACTTATCAACCCACCTGTGGTCTGTGGACGTCGGCATGAACGATCAATTTACTTCTCCTTTCGGTGTTTTTTGGCAGTCTGTAAAACGATAGCTCCGAATTCTTGTCAATCTGTACAGTCTATCGCACAACAGCTTTTTCCCATTTAGACGTGTTTTCATCGTGTTTTCGCTGACTTCGCACTGTACTCAAATGCTGCCGCTGTCTTTTGCCACTCAGTGGGCGTAACCGCAGTCACTTTTGCCGAAGGTGATGTCACGTGCATACCCTCTATTTGTAGCAGAAGCCAAAAACACCTTGTTTGGGTCAATGTATCGATTTTTCTTTTATGCCAAAAATCATCAGGACTTAAAGTAAAGATCATGTTCAATGAAAGTTCCATTTGGACAACTTTAAAGGCGATTTTCTCAATATTTGGATTTTTTGCACCCTCAGATTTCAGATGTTCAAATTGTTGTATCTATCCTAGCCAAATATTGCCCTATCCTAACAAACCATACATCAATGAAAAGCTTATTCATGATGTATACATCTCAATTTCAAACAATTCACCCTAATGGGAGGTTTTGTGGTCCAGGGTCACATATAGCAGATTCTCTATGCTAAAGATGCTTACGATAACTTCTGTAGTTCCAGTTGCTGGGTAGGTAGGCGTGTTGTGCGGATCCTGGTGTTTGATTAGTAGATGTTTGTAGAGTCTGGCCCTGGGACATGGTCACAGGAGTCAGCTGGGTGCTACTAAGCTCCTGAGCAGTTTGCTGGGAGGAGGGACTTAGAGGTTGACCTGTCACCTGATAAGATGATTGGAGGGGTCAAAATCAACTAGGGGTTGCTATCGAGTAACTGGCAAAAAAACAAGTAAACGCCACGATTTCTGTGCTCACCTGTGCATTAGCCGTCCCTGTGGGTTCAGTCACCTGTATGTGTTGAACCTGAATAGAGTGCTGACTGTAACTGTGTGGATCATGTAACTGACTCACATCAACCGTAGAGTGCTGAGAGTGAGGAGAGGACGCCTGGACACATAGAGAAATTATTAGAGACAGTGAAATCAGGTCTAATGTGGTAAAAATAAGAAAAGGAAAGGGACTGGAACAGAAAAGTAAGAAATATTTTTACCGGGGCCACCTGCACAACCTGCAGCTGTATGTGCTGTGGCTGTGCTAAACCTCCTCCTGCTTGAGATACTGGAATATACTGGATCCTCTGGAAATCCCCCTGCGCTGTGCGGTAGTCTGTAGTCAGGGTCTGGGACAGCTCTGTCATGGCCTGCGTCAGGAGGTCCGTCGTCTACAGAAAACATGTCATGAGGTTACAGTACACGTAAAGAATAATTGATGACGGGCCGTTGAAAATAATGCACACTCAGGGTAGTAATGTGGCATGACGTAAAGCGGGCATGCACTATTTTCAATTATACCACGGGGCCGTTAAATGCTTTATTATGATTATATGGCTTAAGACTGAATATTCACAAGTCAATTTGGCATTGCAGTATATAATTTCAAGTGTGTATGGTTCATTACCACCACGGCCTCTGCAGTGCTCCCGTCTGTTGTTATGACTGCCGGTGTGCTGCTGATGACAGTAGCCAGAGGCGCCGGGATGATGCTGCCGCTGTTATATTGATATTCTGGATGTTTCTTACGAATGTGCTGGACCATCTTCGTCTAAACAAACACGCAGATAGACAAGCAATCACTTTTTAAACTGACTTGCACTCAAATTCCTAAAATCCTAATTGCCAGCCTAGTGGCCTTTCTAATGAATTACATACACAAACACTACTGTATCTGCGTCTCAGTGGTGACTTTGTACCTTACTGCTGTATTGCTTGGCACAGTGTGGGCAACACACGGGCGCGGTGGCGATGGTGCCCGTCAGCTGGGTGTGTGTGCTTAACATGGGGTCAGGCTCTCCTGGCAGGGCAGGACGCAGCTTTCGAATGCTAGGGGGCAACTCTGCCCCGGGGTGGTTCTTCAAGATGTGGGCTTTCCTCTTACTGGCACTTTTATACACCTGAAAGAGTTAAGAAGGTAAACAGGGGTACATGTACTGAAGGGATGTTTGTAAAAGGGCATTGTAGTATGGAGAGAAAAGGTATACATGTAGCTCAGTGGTTCTCAATATACGGACTACCGGCACATCCGGGAACTTGACTGTAAATTTCGTCACCGCCCCTTTTCGGTGATAAAAAACAGCGCTTCCATTGGCTTCCATTCAAAACAGCGGAACAAAGCAACGTCTTTAAACAGCCGCCAGGCGCAAATAACCCACGAAATCACTCAGATCAAACATACCGAGTATCCATCTGTCCATCGTGCCCGCCATAGAGCGCGAAAGGTACATTAACACATTTAATTTGGTCAATATAAAAACATGTCCCTTTCATTCTCACAGCGTCAAATTTTGTGTAACAACGCCATCCAGTGATTGCTGGAAATATCGCTAAGCCAGTTAGTTGTATGACTGGACGGAAAAGTGCACTCATTACTCTAAATATAAAGACATAATAAATAAATACAAAGTAACTTTCAAATACGAAGTAAAATCATTCACTTGCTTCCCTGTTGACTCGATGAGGTACGAGTAAATGTCCGGGTAAGACACCTCTGGCCAATAGGGAGCGTTGTTGCACAAATTTGATGCTGGGAGAATGAAGGAGACATGTTTTTACATTGACCAAATTAAATATGTTAATTTATCTTTCGCGCTCTATGGCCGGCAGGGTGGACAGATAATTACTCAACATGTTTAATCTGAGTGATTTCATAAGTTATTTACGCCTGCCGGCTGTGTACGAAGGTTGCTTTGTTCCGCTATTTTGAATGGAAGCCAATGGAACGTCTAGTGCGATTTCCCCCAAAAGTGGGCGTGAACCTGTTCAGAGACATTCTATGACGTTGCGCCGGTTGTGCGTATGCACACAGTTGTATACTATATTTGCTTACTCTGCTATGAAGTCAGCAGTATGCAGAAATGGGTAACCTGTATATTGGGTTGCCAAAGGTTTTTTCAAGATAATGATCTCGAGCCCAGGGGGTTGTGAAATCTCAACCAAAATGAACAGCACCCACAGATACTGTATCTGTATGTGTGCACTAAGCAAAACATGCAATACTGTTGAATAGGTACAGCATCTTATCACATGTTACCTTGTCACAGTACTGGCAGAAATAATCTCTGTTGGGTTTTATAATGGGCAGGGTCAGCTCAGGCACCTCCTCTAATCGCATCTCAGGATGTCGTTTAGACAGATGATTCACCTGGACGCACACAATCACATTTATACACATCATTAAAACATCCACAGGAGCTACAGGTGGCCTATGATGTCACAAAAAACACATTGGCCCCCTAAAACGTTTCCTACATTATTAAAGTAGTCCACTTGAATGAAAGTGAATTTGATCCATGACTATGCAGACACACTGCGGCCGCCATCTTGTGTGCAGGAAATCGTATGGCGTATGTCTCACACAATGGCCGTTTCTCAAACCAAAGGCTGCAGCATCCGGAGGTCGCATATGCAGGCTGCATACGTCATCAAGCCTGGTTAAAGTTAACTAAATATTACATATTACAACAATTTATGATTAACGT